>NC_058342.1:19361639-19986639 GCF_905475395.1 Chrysoperla carnea | reverse complement strand
GGAAATCTCATATAGATTAGGATGATTTTCTTACTGTCACATTTCCGGACAAAAGTTTCACTTGTATACCTGGGGATGTGCGGAGTTTTGGATTCCATGAATTTTTTTTCTTAATGTTCTCACAAATTTCTACACAGGTAAAGAAATTTTGGTACTCTTGTTGAAATCCAACATACATCCGAATATCCAATTAAATTTATGATGTGGGTGGAGCCTGCTACTTCGTTCTTATCCAAGCGACGATATTGTGATCAATTTACCTCCCATTAATTATAATTGATCAATCAGCCTGCTTTCAAACCCGCAAACTCCCGGTCAGTACTACACGGTTGAATGAGGCCTATCTCGTCCACTGAATTTGCTAATAATATAGATTATATTACATATTATATTAGAGTCTAATACAGATGTATTTCATATTGTTTTTGTTCGTAAATTTAGATTTAATTTTTCAGATATTCGTGTGTTTCAAGGCCTTGAATACAACCCTGAAAAGTTGTTTTGTTTTATAATTAAAAATATTTTTCGTTTCAAATACGTACGTAACGAGTGTTAAATCATTTCGTTTATAACACATATAAAAAAAAGTTTTTCATGAAAACTTTTATTATAAAAAAGCTGCAATAAATAAATGTTTCAATGAAATAAACCGTAGCATACCTATAACTGATATGTGTATAAATTTTTAACATGTGTGATGTTTCGTGCTCTGAAGACCTTTTTTTCATAATTCAGTCTCCAATTGCATTGTATAATTCCTTATCAGATGCTTTTTATACCCTGTATATATGTAATATATATCAAGGTATACTTAATTTAGTCTCAAGTTTATAACACTTAAAAATATTGATGGTATGAACAAAATTGTGGTGGTGGTCATAAAATCACTTAAAGAGCCCATTTTTGGTTGTCCATCTGTCCGTCTGTGGACATGATAACTAAAAAACCAAAAGATATATCAAGCTGAAATTTATATAGCGTGCTCATGACATAAAAAGTGAGGCTTAGATCGTAAGTGAGCAACAGAGGCCAGTTTGGTCTTTTTTTTGTATGAATTGTTACAGATAGAACAAAAGTTTAAATGTAAAAATGTTCCTCATAAATAAAACAACTATTGTTTGAAACATTTTTTCGTAAGGTTCACTGTTTATCCGTGATGACGCAAAGTAGGAGACTCTTGTGCCCATTTTTTCCAAAACAATAAGATTATAAGACATAAGATATAGAGAATTGAAAATATGCAGGTAGTTTCAACTATTGATCTTGTATATTCTCTATTCTCGAAAAACGAAAAATTTTCGAAATTTCCGAATACCAAGTAAATGGTCGAAAGGCGGACATACTTTAGTTGGTATTTAAATTCATCTATGAACGCACTGACTTTCTATACAGAGTATTTCAACAATTAACTTCATTTTTTAAACAAAAGACATACTTCTGATTTAGTAGTCCCAATAAGTGCGTACATTACCCACGATCTGTTTGATCGGGATATTTAATATGACATAGCATAAAATTTCCTTTAAATTATCTCTATTATGTTTAATTATCTCATTTAATTTAAATTATCTCTATTATGTTTAACTTCTGATAACTCACAACTAATTATTTTGAATAAAAAAACATAAATTTTGAACAAAAAATACAAATTGATAGATTATAAAATATTTTTGCATCTTCATAGCAAACTCAATCGATTAAAAAAGTTTTAGTTTCCTAGGTAACCTACATGTTGGATTTTGGGTTCGTTTTTATTTTTACACTTTTTTTGGTTTTACCTCCCAACCAGCAAATAAATCATAACGTGCTAAAAGGAACATAGTTCCAAAAACTGAAGATGAAACTGATCCTTTCTACACAGCTTGTCTACTTACATAACTGCTCTTTATTTATACAAAACGTGCATTTCGTTTAAAATTTTCTGCATGATTTATTCCACAATAGGGGATGTTCATGTTTTTTTTAAATATATTTTTAACTCATTGTTTACACCGTTATAACACAGTAAAAAAATAAAAATACTGTTTAAAATAATTTTGAGTTGTTTAAACGCAGTCTTTTGGTGCTCTCTATTAGTGACCTACTAATATGTGACCTGTTAATTGGTGACAGTTCAATGTATCATTTACACTTAAAAAAAAAAAACTTACAACACAGAATTTACACACGTTATTATTAAGTTTTCTAATAAAAGCCGTAGAATAATATAACTCAATGTAATACCATACAAAATATAAGTATTTAATACCATACAGTATGTAAACGAATTTGACAAGCTAATAGTATGACGTTATCGCCGTTTTAAATTTTGAATTTCCGTTTTAGATATATTGAATTTCTCTCACTGAATTTGACTTAATTAATTTTAAGTAATTAAAAAGATATTAATTACTAAAATAATGGTTTAGTTGAAATGTCCAGCCAATAAAGTTACGGACAAAAAATTTGAACCAAATATAAATTTCATGAATATTTCCCATTCTTTTCAAAAAGAATTATCCGATTGAAATGATTTTTAATGAAAATATATATCGTGAGTGTGAATTATCAAAGTTAATAATGATTTTCTTAATAAAATTGTGTAGTATGTATAGGTCTGAAGTCTATGTCAGTAATCCTCTCGCTCGAACTTTCAGGGTGCTGCTCTCTTGTAAAATGTTGTTTATATGTGTAAATGTGTACGTTACACGCCAGCAATTAAAATCGATGCTTTCGAATAAAACGTGTTCACAATATTTGTTATGTTTATGTGTCTGTATATGCCTCTGTATGTGTATAAGTATTAATGGATAAAGTTTACCATAAACTCATTTGTTTTCTACGTTGAAATGTGTTTTTACTTGTATTCATATTTTAGAAAAAAAACAAATGAAAACAAACAATTGACTGAGTTAATTGTTGAAATACCATGTATAGACAATTTTGATGACGCAATCGTTTGTAAATAAACGTAAATAAAGAAAGATTTCCACTCTTAAATAGCCACACACACATAACTGATATTCCCATATTAATACATACTACAAAATTTTTACCTAATTAGCTCCCTCGTGGGTAAGCAGTGATGTTTACAAGAAAATGTTTCAAACAAAAGTTGTTTATTTTTTTATAAGGAACATTTTTTACATTTAAACACTTGTTCTATCTCAAACGGTTTACAAGATGGATCTTACGGACCCAAGACCCAATTGGCCTATGTTGCTCATTTACGAACTCGACCTCACTTTTTACGTCTTAAGCACACTATAAAAATTTCAGCTTGATACCGCTTTTCGTTTTTGAGTAATCGTGATGACAGATGGAGAGACGACAGACGACAGACAGACAGACAGACAGACAAACAGACGGAAATGGACTAATTAAGTGATTCTATGAACAACTACACCAAAATTTTTTTCGTAGCATCAGTATTTTTAAGCGTTACAAACTTGGGACTAAACTTGATATATTATGTATATTTCATATACATGGTATAAAAGCTTAAAAAGAAGTTAATGTAAGCGAATCACTAAACAAAATCAATCGCAAATCAAATTTTGGCGTCAAAGTGTTACTATACAAGTGAAAACAAACAATTGACTGAGTTAATTGTGGAAATACCATGTATAGAAAGTGTTGATGACCCAATCCTTTGTTTTTGGACGTCGCGTCCCGTTAATTAAAACAAGTGAAAACAAACAATTGACTGAGTTAACTGTTGAAATACCATGCATAGTCAGTGTTGATTTCTTTATCACATTACACATACAAACATGTGACACATAGTACATATTATAAAATTTCCGCCTAATTGGCGCCCTCACGGGTAAACAGTGATGTTTACGAAAAAATGTTTCAAACAAAAGTTGTTTAATTTTTGATAAGAAACATTTTTTACATTTAAACTTTTGTTCTATCTCTAACGGTTTACAAGATGGGTCCGTCCGTCCGTCTGTGGTCACGATAACTCAAAAACGAAAAAAGATATCGAGCTGAAATTTTTACAGCGTACTCAGGACGTAAAAAGTGAGGTCAAGTTCGTAAATGAGCATCATAGGCCAATTGGGTCTTGGGTCTTGGGTCCGTAGGACCCATCTTGTAAACCGTTAGAGATAGAACAAAAGTTTAAATGTAAAAAATTTCCCTTGTATAAATGTTCCTTGTGTGTATACAAAACTTTAGTTTGAAACATTTTTTTGTAAACATCACTGTTTACCCACGAGGGCGTTAATTAAGTGCAAATTTTATAGTATTTGTATGTTGTATGTGTGTTATTTAAAAGTGAATATCTTTTGTTATTTACGGGACGTCAAAAAAACAAATGATTGGGCATCAACACTGTCTATACATTTTTGTATGTGTTATGTGATAAAGAAATCAACACTGACTATGCATGGTATTTCAACAATTAACTCAGTCAATTGTTTGTTTTCACTTGTTTTTTTTATAGTAAGTTTTATAGTTCATACCAAAATTCAGAACTGTGCATAAAAATGAAAATTTTTTTTGGTAACAACACTGACTAGTTAATTTCTCCTAAACCGTAAAGAGACTCGATATGGAATTTTACACAAAAGACGTATAAAAGGATGATTAATTGTTAGATAAAATTTCAAATTTTTTTAATCATTTTTTTGGAATCCAAATATTTTCAGTACGTAGCAAAAAGTTAAAAAAAAATGTCTGAATGCAAAAAAGCTACCTGGGAAAGTTTTTGAAACGATAAGATATAGAATGTTGAGAACTGCTACCTAGTTTTAAGTACCAGTGCAGTCTTTTCCTATAAAACTGTCCGATTGGGATGATATGAAATCAATGAGGCAGTAACTTAAGCCTTCCTACCTCTGAAAAGTAAACATCGAACAAAAACTATGGGAAAAAACTTAAAAATTCACTTTCTTAATATTATCAGATTGGAATGGATAAATTGATCAACATTTAACTTGATTTACAAGTTTTTCTGTTTAGGTGTGGTATTTGATAATTAATATCATATTGACATGATCATTATAAATAACTTTAACTTTTACTAACAGTTCGCTTACACACAAGGTAACTAACTGTTGGTTAAGAAACTAGAAAAGAATAATTATTTCTATGAAAATCTTTATTAAACATCATGCAATGCTTAGCTCAAATATTTTTCTTACCTAATTCTGTATATAAATTTAAACATCAAAGTCGATTTACTATTATACTTAATGAATTTTTATGATACCATAACGTAAACTACAAAGACAAACAGTTGAAAGAAATACACGATTCGAAACTGGATCTCTGATTCAATTTAAGAATATATGCAAGGATTGAATAATACTGGGGATTTCAATAAAACTTTATATATACATTTTTTGATTAACAATGTTTCTAAAAATCACAAAACATTCCTAAGTCATCAGGCTTTTTATTTTTATTTTATCGTTCAAAGTTGGCTGAAAAAATGATGAATCATAAAGGTTATCCTTTTCAATTGGATATTTCTACATAAAAAAATCTAGAGAGTGTGATAAAAAACTATCTAAAATATTTATCCAATATTGCAGTTAATAATACCATAAAAATATGAGGAAAGTCGATGATATAAAAAAAAATTTTCAATTTAATTATGAGTGCATCGAAGATCCATCATTTGATGAACAGAGACGAATATAGTTGGAGTATTGATGATCGAAGAGTGATATCTATATTATCAAATTTATAAGCATCACTTGCACACAATATATTATATATTTTTGTAGTTGCGTGGTATTGTAAAGTTTAAACTAACACATTATTTAACTATAAAGCATGTATTTGGTTTATATGTATGTACCGTGCAATAAACCAAAACTTTTTTACAATACTGTAAGTTTAGAATCACCTTAACAAATTTGTTATTTATGTCGATAAGTCAATTTCTTTCGTTTTACTTTGGTTATTCCCAGAATTCCCATCCAGAATCCATCTGGTCACGCCCAGTATCAAGTCGTTTATTTTTTATTGGGTTGTCCCAACAGTTTCTCATATCAAGCCCTTGATATTTTCATTGGATTATCCCAACAGGTTCCCATTCAGGTCTCAATTGGGCAAGATCAATGTCAAGTCATTCATTTTGATATTTTGTATTCCCAACAGGTACCCATTCAAGTCCCCATTAGGATTGTCCAACTGGGTATGCCTCATCAATAACCATTGGGTCCCATTTTGTAGTTTGGGTTAATTTCTAATCAGGTATCACTTGCGTAGATCTGTTAACCAACACTAAAAATTGATTCAGTCATGTTGTGTATGAAAGTAAAAACAGGCAACTTCCAGTACAGATACACTTTTATTAATTAAGGTAAGAGTATCCTCCCCAAGTCAATATTTTTTTCGTCACAGAGTGTGTGTGGTGAGTTGAAAAACCGTATCGTACACAAAGAAAAATAGCATTAACGTGACACTGAAACGTAATAAGAAGTTTATATAATATCAGAATACTGGAGTCAAGAAAGTAGCGACATTTTTTAACGATACATTTTTTATGATATGTAAGAAACATAACGTTAGAATTATGTCGACATTAAAATAAATATTGCACAAAACTGGCAAAAAATTTATTTAAAAAAAAATATTGTTTATGGTATCCTTAATTAGAGAAATAAGAGAAAGCATAACGACATGAATATCACAGAGTTTTTTATGTGAACTTTCAAACATTTATGATCTAAATTTGTTTTATATTTTGAATATATATTGTACTGGCCGTTACTCGTTCACTTAATTCATCATCGCAATATCAATTTTCGAATCAATCCTTGAAATAATGCCACGATGCTCGAAATTCTCACCATTTCAATCCTCAGTACAATGATTATTTCAGATGATACAGGCATGATATCTTGCATTTCTTATTTTCAATAAAAATAAACAAGCTTTCGAGTGAAATTAACTAGGTTGAAACTAAATTTTTAAAATTTTTTTATGCATAACAATTTTTATTCTTTCAACCCATCTTACAAAACAGCAAGGGATCATAAAAAGTATAAGTTTTCAAATGAGCTATTGAGCTTCCAAATTCGATGATTTTTTTGAAAATTCACATTTTCAAAGCTTAATAAAATGCTACAAATATGAATTTTTTCACAAGGATTGAATAATACAAGGGATTTCGATAAAACTTTATAAATATATTTTTTGATTAACAAAGTTTCCAAACATCACAAAAAGTTCCTGGGTCATCGGGCTTTTTATTATTAGTTTATCGTTCAAAGTTGGCTGAAAAAATGATGAATCGTGTAGGTTATCCTTTTCAATTGGATATTTCTATATAAAAAAATCTAGAAAGTGTGATAAAAAACTACCTAAAATATTAAGGCAATCTTGTAAAGATATAACATTGTCGATGATATAAAAACAAAATTTTAATTTAATTATTAGTTCATCGAAGATTTAATGAACTGAGACGACCATAGTTGCACACAATAACTTATATATTTTTGTAGTTGCGTGGTATTGTAAAGCTAAAAATAACTCATTACTTGACTACAAAGCATGTATTTGGTTTATATGTATGTACCGTGCAATACACCAAAACTTTTTTACAATAGGTACTGTAGGTTTAGAATCACCTAAATTAATTTTACATTGATAAAAAGAACCTGTAGAATATAGTATGTAAGTTAAATGCAACCATGGTCATAGGGTATTTTAAGCTTATCTGGCTTCACTAGGCTTGTTAACACAAAAATGATTTTGTCGTATCATTCAACTACTTTTGCACAAAACATTTGCATAAAATGTAATTTTCAGTTAAAAAAACATACATGTGTTCTTCAAATGTCTCTACGCAATATCACCCACCCATCGCCCACTTGTCTGACGTAAGAGCCTCAAAACCTCTTTGATTACGATAGAGATCTTTGGTCTTACTTTTCACAGAGCTTGCTACCCTACTTAATAGAGAATTTACCCTCCTAAAGATGTAAAATTGAACCGAAATATGGCAAAAATTGAATTTAATAAGTCGTTTAATGCTTACAAACCGATGTACCAACAATTGTATATTTGTATATAAAGATGGTATGAGAATACATGAATCGTTATTGTTTGGGATGAGTTATACAATGGGGGTGTGGAAAGTTAGTTGTGTGTTCGGGTTCAGATTAATTGTATCATATGTATATAATAATAAGGGTGCTGGTATTTTACTGGGTGATTTTTACCAGATCAAACATCTCGTATGGTCACATCTTCCTTATATATTATAAATGTGAAAGTGAGGATGTTTGTTTGTTTGTTTATTTGCTGGTTTCCTACGCTTTCACGCTAAAACTACCGAATGGATTTTCACGAAACTCTACAACATTATAGCCCATACATCTTAATAACACATGAGCTATAATTTATAAAGATATATTAAACAAAATTAAATTTGAATTGACATTTTACTGCTCCATCTATGATCGCTATTTTGAACTATAAATTAAAGATATCTGTGAAAATGTAAAATGGTAAATCTTAAACAATTCTTGGCCATCTTTTCTAATATACTCAATGAGTTATGACTATTTTACATTTAACAAAATTTAAAACTGTGGGTATATTTTAAGCGTATAAAACAATTCTTGCGAATGTTATGGAAGGGGGATAAGTGAGATCTAGAAAGGTGGAGGCTATTATGCGGTATTTTTTACTTTTGCGCCAAGTGAAGCGAGCGTGTTTAGGACAAATTGGCAGGATAAATTGAATAAAATCATAGCTGCCGAAGCTGTGAAATCATAAACTTCTGTTTGTCAATATTCACGGAAAAACTTCAAACTGTGCGTTTTCTATTTAATAAACTCATAGTGTAAGGACCCTGACTCATTGCATTTCAAACACCAAAAACATAGAAAATATTAATCAATATGAATATGAACTTGTGACTCCTAAGTATAGTATTTTAGTAAGAACAATACTAATAATAATAAATAATAGTAACTATTTTTAAATTTCAGAAAATGCGTTAAATTACTCCGAAAAAAAAAATATTCGAAAAAGGCTCTCTTATATATTGCTGGTTGAGTGGCCCCAAATATGAAATTATGTCATTTTTCCCAAGATAATAGTTTTTTTTTCATAAATACCTCTCAAAATCTATTCTAACTATAAAAAAAATCGTAGTGCATCTGCATTAAGCAAATTCCCTCACACGAGTAAGTACTTTTTTCCTTAAAACTGATAACATAATACAAAAATATTTTTTATTCTAAAAAAATTCAAAATTTTGTACTTTCCGCAGACCGAACCCCCCCCCCTCTCTCTCTTATTTATCTGTCGTCTTTTCTCATTAACGAACTATATATATATATATATCATATCATATATATATATATATATATATATATATATATATATATATATGAATTTTAACGATGGTCAT
This sequence comes from Chrysoperla carnea, assembly GCF_905475395.1. Classification (NCBI taxonomy): domain Eukaryota; kingdom Metazoa; phylum Arthropoda; class Insecta; order Neuroptera; family Chrysopidae; genus Chrysoperla; species Chrysoperla carnea. The sequence goes on along the minus strand of NC_058342.1, from coordinate 19,977,278 downwards.
TATTGACATCTAATAGGTAGGATCGATGAACATATGAAGAAATTTTTTCAAAATGCCATCGTGAGTACAAAAGCAATAGTTCCATTTCCTTCGGCAATTCGCTAAAAATACCAATCCGTATCCTTACAAAACCAAGTTGATTTGTTGAAAAGCCAACTCGACATAGGAAATAGAAAACGTGACTAATTATTAGAAGAATTTGATTCCTTGATAGAGATTACAGGGCAATATTATATCCTTTTCAGTATTCTTTTATTTTTACTGCTTTGTTTAGTTTCAAAATGCTGTTATAGATTAGTCAAAATCGTTTTAAAACAACAGTGTGTTATTCAGGTCATAAAAAATTATTAAAGATGAATTATAATAACCCTTCAACTTCTTTTGAACATAGATAAATGTTCTAGCATTTTTTGTTACTTTTCTTTGTGGCAGTATTACTTTCGAGAAAGTAGTCTAAGCTGGACTAACTACCTGAGCAGTCATTTATATTTACTCTCATATACATTTACAATTAAAATTGCTGTACTAGAATTTTCAACTGAACTTATTTCTAAGTCTCAATTACCGGATTATTATTTACATACCATACCTCATACCCCGACAAAAGTATTCGAGTGGGCAGACCAAGAAACATGTATTATTAAACCGTTTATTTTACCTTTTACTTTGAAATAACCAGTGACTAATGATAGCAGATAATATCGTCTGGCACATATTTATAATCCGAAACAAAAAAATTTTATTTTAAATTGTAAGGTCCTTTTACAAATTTATTTCTACTCTATAGAAACCTTAGAATCAAAATTCTTGACTATGTTCAATGAATTTTTTATTTAAATTGACATTCTTATTTAAGCATTTACAAAAAATTAAAGGAAAATGCTCAAAAATTGTTGGTGAAAAACCAAGTGATTGTATCTTGACATAAATATTCGTCTTAACATTTCGAATTTACCGAATAAATAAATCAATTATTGTATTTTTAGTCTTTGTCAAGTATTTATTAAGGAGATATGCAAGGATTGAATAATATTAGGGATTTCAATAAAATTTTTTGCATACATTTTTTTATTAACAAATTTTCCAAATATCACAAAATATTCTTAGGTCATCAAGCTTTTTATTAGTATTTTATCGTTCAAAGTTGGCTGAAAAAATGAGGAATCATAAAGGTTATCCTTTTCAATTCGATATTTCTGTATCAAAAAATCTAGTGAGTCTAATAAAAACTAATATTTAGATAATCTTGCAGTTTATAATAATACCATAAAAATATAATAATATCATAAATATACAATTATAAATTCATCGAAGATCCGTCATTTGATGAACAGAGATGATTATAGTTTGATGAGTATTGATTATTGAAGAGCGATATCTATATAATCAAATTTATTAGCATCACTTGCACACAATATATTAAACATTTTTACAGTTGCGTGGTATTGTAAAACTAAAAATAACTCATTACTTGACTACAAAGCATGGATTTGGTTTATTTGTATGTACCGTGCAATAAACCAAAATTTTTTTACAATACTGTCGGGAAACAAACATCTTAAAGAAAATTGAAAAAAAAACATATATACCAGCAATCGAACCTTACATTTTTTGACATAGTTAACAGACACCTGAACCCTAAACCCAGTTGTACCGATGGTTAGAGATATCGAAAAAATTATCAGAAAAAGTTGCTTAGTTATTAAATATAGGTTTATTAGAATATTTTTTTATGCCCTTATACCGCTTTTATAACAATCGCATTTTTAATTTTCCATTATTTTGGCCTTTACTTAAAATTATTATAAGTTTATTTTTTAATTTTATAACCATGGACTGTAAAAAATGGACAAATTGATAATTTAATAATGTTATGTATTCAAATATTTCAATAAACTTGTAATAATTTTGAGTGCACACCAAAATAATGAAAAAATTATAAATGCGAATTTTGTCATGAAAATCGGTATATGGGCATTAAAAATATTCTAAGCAACTTTTTTCGATATCTCTAACCATCTCTGGCACTAAACAAAATTTTAAGAATTTGCCCTATTTGTTAGGGCTAGGCTAAGTTTAAGGTTCAGGTTTCGGTTAAATATCTGAAAATATGTAACCCATTCCCCTGTATGACTGTGCAAACTTTCAAATCGATATTCCTATAAATGACGAAAATGTGAGGGTGTCTTCATCGTAAATGCGACACACTGTAAAACATACGTGTTTCTGTATACATACACATGATGTAATATTAATGTTCGCTGTTTCCAGTCTTTATAGGGTTGTTTTCCTAAATTATATGTCCTAATTTTGTAATATTTTATACCTTAGTTTGATGTAAAAGGTCAAACTCATTTTTCGTTTAAACTAAAATGTACATAAATTTTACGTTTGCGATTTAATTATTGTTATCAAAACCTATAACTTGTTGTAAGTTAAATCATTTTAAAAATTATTTGCAAGAAGTAAAAATGCATTAAGGATGTATGCAAATTTTTCAGAAAAAATATCATTGAAAATCGATATAAAATGCATTGCTCTTTTATAAAGAAATTACAAAAAACGATACATTTTGAAAGTTTATAATAATTTTCACTTGGAATGAATAAAAACAAATATATATAAAAAAAAAAAAAAACTTTTTAACAGAAAGTTAACTTACTACCAAGTGTCTCCATTCATATAAGGGATGTCGAGCAGGAAAAATTTAGGATTAAAATGTTGAAACGAAAAATCTTATTTCAACTTTGTTCATGAATTTTGTAATAATTTCATGAATGGAGACGAAAAATAATAATAACAAGTGAAAACATACAATTGCCTGAGATAATTGTTGAAATACCATGTATAGACAATGTTGGTTACTCTGTCCCATTACACATACATATATGTCACACATATATAACTGATAAACCCATATAATACATACTATACAATTATCGCATAATTAGCGCTCTCACGGGTAAACAGTGATGTTTACGAATAACTGTTTCAAACAAGAGTTCTTTATTTTTTTCTAAGGAAAATTTTTGACATTTATACTTTTGTTTCTATCTAGAACGGTTTACAAGATTTTCCCTACGGATCCAAGACCCAATTGACCTTTGTTGCTCATTTACGAATTTGACCTCACATTTACGTCCTCATCACGTTATAAAAATTTCAGATTGATAACTCTTTCCGTTTTTGAGTTATCGTGATGACAGACGGGCAGACGACAGACAGACAGACAACCGGAAATGGACTAATTAAGTCATTTTATGAACACCTGTACCCAAAGTTTTCTATCTCACTTTTTTTCTATCTCTAACGGTTTACAAGATGGGTCCTACGGACCCAGGACCCAATTGTTGCTCATTTACGAACTCGACCTCACTTTTTATTTACGTCCTGAGTAGGCTGTAAATTTCAGCTTGATATCTTTTTTCGTTTTTTAGTTATCGTGTTGACAGACAGACGGACAGATGGACAGAAAACCGAAAATGGACTAATTTGGTGTTTTTATGAACACCTGTACCAAAATTTTGTTCATAGCATCAATATTTTTAAGCGTTACAAACTTGGGACTAAACTTAGTATACCTAAGTATATACATGGTATAAAATACAAACAAAATTTTCAATTTTTGATATTTTGAAAATTACGCCAGGTATCCAAAAATTTTATTCTAACTTTTCGTCTTATATCGTCAAGTTATAGCATATTCGCATTTCATTGAAAAAATGTATTTTTTTAATTTGTGCTTCCAATACCGTACTCATACATCCTTAATGTCGGCTAATTTAAGACCATTTTATACATCCCAGTTTTATAGTATTTTATATGTTAAAACAAACCCGTAGTCAAAAACTGTTTTCAAACATAACTCGTCTTTCTAATGTAAAGTTTTTCTCCTGAATGCAATAATTAACGAATTCATTATACAACTGAAATTAAAAGGATATTAGAATGGTAGTTACATAAAATTATCTTTTTGAATGCTTTTAAAATACCATCCATACATGTAACAGAAATAATTTAAGGAGAAAAGCTTAAACTATAACTAATTTTCCATTCGATGTAAAGCTAAAACGATAGAAATCAACAAAGAAAAATATTTGTTATTCGCTTTAACAAATTGTTGTCGCCCTATTAGCTCAGCCGGTTAAGGCGTAATCAATTCCGTCAGCGGTATGCTTAGGCTAGCGGGCTCGATTCCCGCCGTCGCAACAAAATTAATTTAATTAATAGTTGTGATGGGCTGGTGTAGTGCATGGTATATGCATGAAGGAGGTGCACTCAGCCTCTGAAATAGAGGAGCTGATATATGTTATTGTCAGTGGAAAGGTGGTAAAACACATATATGGTATCACAATGGGCTCTATAACCTAACCTAACCTAACAAATTGTTAAAGCGAATAACAATACTTTCAAGGTACTGAGAAAATTTTTATTGAATATGCATTTCATATAAGTCTTTATCAGAGGTCTTTATCTTCGAATATCAATTAAGTATACTGTCGATTTTCATGTTTTCTAAGTATAATGTAAAAACAAATATTTGCTTGATTTATTTACACTAGGTATAAAAAAAATCCCCATATTTTGTTTCGGTGATTGTTAACCTACAGTATTGTAAATAAGTTTTGGTTTATTGCACGGTACATACATATAAACCAAATACATGTTTTGTAGTCAAGTAATGAGTTATTTTTAGCTTTACAATACCACGCAACTACAAAAATATATAATATATTGTGTGCAAGTGATGCTTATAAATTTGATAATATCGATATTATCAAATGATGGATCTTCGATGAACTCATAATTAAATTATAATTTTGTTTTATATCATCGGCAACCTCATATTTTGATGGTATTATTATAAACTACAAGATTGTCTAAATATTTTAGATAGTTTTTTTTTATCACACTCCTTTAACCTATATGATAAAATAATAATAAAAAGCACGATGACCTAGAAATTTTTTTGTGATTTTTGGAAACTTTGTTAATAAAAAAATGTATTTACAAAGCTTTATTGAAATTCCTGGTATTATTCAATACTTGCATGTCTCCTGAAAATCAAAAATATTTATAGGCATATAACTGTCTTATCCTTGGAATTTTGAGCTCTAATGGGGCTTATTTTAAGAGAAAAAAAGTGAGCTCGACAATTCGTTACATAATGTACTATCAGGTTGAAAGTGTAAAAGGGAAATTAAGGTTAATGTTTATCCCTTCGTACGTCTTGTTTTAGGTCTTTTATATGGAAACTATTATGCTTTCGTTAAGAATTTAATTTTTTTATACAATTTGATATGCGCATAATTTATCTTACCATACATTAGGCCTTCTCCTACTTCATATGAAATGTTTTACAAAGTTATTTCTGCCAACCGAGTTGTTCTGCGTTCTTTTGAAGTAGCAGAAGCTCGCAGTACAGAGCGATCAATTCGAACTTCGTTTCAAAAAATCCGCTGTATCTTCGAAAACAATTTGAATTTTGAAAAATCCATTTATGGTCATTCTTAAATAGAGATATTCTTCAAAGCTCTAGACTAGAATACTGCGCTTTGCTTATTTAATAAAGGTAGAAGTGGTACAGTTTTTTTTAAAAAAAATCTTGGGAGAGAATTCGTTTATTTGATGAAATTCGCATTTTTTTAGAATGATTTTGCTGCGGATTTTATGCTTGACAAAAGTGATGTTTGTTAAGTCTAACAACTTTTCACTGAAATGTATTATTTTTTTATTCTGTATAAAAGAGTCAATCATATAAACTATAATTGTTAAAAGGCCATTAAACCTTTAAATTTTAATAAGTTTATCTGTTATAGTGATTACAAAAATTGTTGGCCTTTAGAGCAGGATATGGCCGAAAAATGAAATTGAGTTGGAGGTTTTATTTAATATACAATAATAATTAATGCATCTTATAGAAAAAAATTTTTTTCTTTTAATTTTTACTGTGCATAGGAAAAGGGTAAAATATTTATGATTAGTTTTACATACACCTACGACAATCCAGTGGCCGAAAACATATTGTAAGTGCATTGGAAAAAACCAAACCAACATAAATAAGACATGGTTATTTTAAATGAAATGACGACTTTTGATATCTACTTTGAATTTAATAGAATTTTGAGATTCAAATGTATCTATTAAGCCAATAACTGAACACTATTTAAAACTTAAAACCAACTCTTGGGTAACATTAAATACTTAAAACCAAAATAAAAAATCAAAATAAAATCAAGCAAAATAACAAAAGATAAATGAACAATAAACGAACAACGTACAGTTTATCCGCAAAAGGAAATTAAAGTAAATCCAACACAAAATATTTTCTTTTACAATAATAATAAAAATTCCAAGTGAACTTATGTGAGAGCCACTGTTTGTAATAAGATTTATGTTATAAATGGGGAGTACTTTATAATTTATGATAGGACGGGCTGAGATTTTTATTGCTCTTGACCTTACCTTAAAATGCATCTATAGTTATAGACTAGTCTGCGCAGTAAGAGGTGAATTTTGAAGGTCCAAGAAAGAATAAACGAATAATAGGTATGCTTATGTTGTAGGCGTAGGAACTTTAGATTGTTCTTGGTGTTAGCTTGACGTGTAAAAGGACAACATCGAACACAAAAAAATTGCATTTAACATTGTAAAAAAAGTAACATTTTTATAATTACATATGAATCAACTTCTGAAATAATTATAAAAATGAGAAGTTGTGAAAGGTTCAAATAATGTCTGATTAATTTATCGAATAAAACATTTTAAATTATAATAAAAATAATATTTAAAAAAGTGGAAAAGAAAATTTATCAGCAAAAAAATTATAACCAACGTTATGTTGTCGTCGTAATGGATTCACACAAGTTTTATTTCCATAATTTAATTCAATTAATTAAGGCAATGAATCCTCTAACATCGTAGTGTACTTTTCATATTATACACACACAAACACACGTACACATGTTCACACATTACAGAGTGGTGTAAAAAGATGTGGCAAACGTATTGTCTATCAAACCACAAACGAAATCATTCCTTTCAATTTATTCTAATAATCATGTTTTACATCCAGTTAGCGATATATGTTTTTAACCCGCGAACTAAAAAAGTGGGTGTTATAAGTTTGCCCGCAATATGTATGTGTCTGTGTGTTTGTCTACATGTGGCATCGTAGCGCCTGAACGGATGAACCGATTTTAATTTTTTTTCGTTTCATTTGAAAGTTCATTAAACGGAGAATGTTCTAAGTTATGTTTTAAATGCGAGCTTAGATTTCCGTACACGAAAAAACTAAAAAATTGGCAATGATCTTCAAAATCGATTCAGTTTGGAAATAGTCAATGAATGGTCAAATAAACTTGGTTCTATTCATTTCGAAAATTGAAATGGTAAAATAATTAGGTAATTAAACAATAATTCAAAAGAACAAAGTCAAATCAAATATTTCAATTTCCAAAAATTTGTTCCAAAAAATGATAGCTCTCTAAGTATCCTTTTCATCTCATCTGATGTCCTTGACCATCACTTTGATATTGATTTAAGAATGAGTGTTATAAGTTTAAAGTGTTTATCGTAGCCCTTAACGGTCGAACCGACTGTATGAAGAACATTTTATAGCAAAGTTTAGCAAAGGGAATAAATCGCATTTGTCGAGGGTTTTTTAAATTTTGTTATTTCACTTGTTAACATTTCTATTTTAATAACTGATATGATGGAATACATACGTCAACATAAAATTTCATCAGATTGTAATCGGGCTAACAAAAATCATTCCAAATTTCGCATTTATTAAGGCTGTTGCATACACATTTTTGAATGGCGTTAAATCATTCTTTGATTGCCGTGAAACTTTATAATTTCAAACTCCTCTTAGATTTTCATTGGTAGAAAAAAAAAATTAATAAAGAAAAACGGTTTTCCAGATAAGAATGGTTAAAGTTATAATTAAATTTCTAGCACTGCTATTATGTCCTTTACTCTATCGATTTGATATTTGGATATGTTTTAGGTACTTATATTCTTCCTGCCCTGGTTACTTTTATTTTTCGAAAATCCTGTTAATTTTCCCAATTTTCACTGTTCACACCTAGGTATCTTTTGTTAATCCATTGTACCTGGATGTAAACAATGAAAATTGGTAAAAAAGTACCTACCCAGGGCTGGTAGGTCAAATTGATAGAGGAAAGGGTATCATTGCAGTGCTTGAAATATAATTTCAACTTTAACCATTTTAATCTGCAAAACTGCTTTTCTTTATAAATTTATTTTCCACCAATGAATATTTAAAAGGATTCTTAAAAAATTATAAAGTTTCACGGGAATCAAAAATGTGTATAGAACAGCCTTAACGATAACTAATTCATTGGTTATGTATTCCGTCAAGTTAAAGTAATTCCAGTATGACATTTGCAGTTTTTATGATGCTAAAGCTATGATAGGGCTTATTAATACTAATTTTGACCATGTAAAACACGAGAGAGTTCTGAGGAGTCGTTTGAGGAATCATTTGGAGGTAACTATGCTAGTTTTCTTTACACATCGTGTAGCCTAAACAACTTGATGAATTATGATGAATGAGGTGTCGTTGGATTCATCTTAATCGTGGTAGTATTATATACAGTATATTATTTTTATTGCTGCTATCAGTTGCCATTTTTGTAGCACATGACTTTTTGCCTTTTCTTCGAGCATCAGACGTACAGAATTAATTCATTAAAAAATTTCTACTGCTTATTTTAAAGTTCTACTACATAAAAGTATTCAAAAATTGGAAATAAATACGATAGGCAGTGTCACAGAGTATACAAATTAAAAAATTGAATACCCGTGCACAAATTTTTATAAGGAAACTAAATTTACATTTGTTTCAAATTTTTTTGGACTTATGTATTTTCAAAATCCGTCATACATGATATTACATTTAACCCTCGAGTTACGATTTTAGACCGATTATATAACGTATTTCCCGGAAATTCTGTAGACGACGGACATGCCGTTTACCCTGTGCATCGGTTACCTAGCAAATCAATTCTGACGCGATATTCGTGCTTAGCGACCGTGTAACAAGTTTGGAATCATCTTCATAACTATTTACCGAATTGTGAATTTAGTATATTTAAGGTTAATTGCATATTTTTAATTTCTTATAATTCAATTTAGGTTACAAAATTTTCTGACGCTGCGACGAATCGAATGCAGAAAACCGCATTCAAATACTAAATGTTTAAATTTTTCGAACTTGGACCGTTGTTAGTGCTTCGTTTTCGAGACTAATAACAGAAATGGCGGAGATGACTACGTCATAGATCAGATATTCAGGGAGAAACCCGGAGATCCGGCTTCTGTGTTATGTTTTGCGTATCTTTTTATCTTTGCGTATTTTCTATTTCATTAAATGAAAATTTTTATGCCGTATATGTGTCTAGCTGATCGATCAACAGAACTATCAGTATCAGTATCTTAACAGAAATCAACAGTTCTTTACTCGAATTAATAAATCGAAATGGCAAGCAAGAAATTTTATTTTGCCATAGCTCCATGAATTTTTATACTACAAATATTTTTTTAAGATCTTCATTTTTACTTACTTTAAAATACGCTCTTAGAGTTTTTACGAAATAATATTCAATTTTTTCCTTATTGGAAGTTGAATAATTCGATTTCAGTTATTGTTTATAAAATGAGGTATTACAGAAAAATTTTTTACAGCAACGAAAATATCTTTGTATTTTTCATGTGATTTATAGTTGACACCACACTTTTTGCTTTTAAATGTACGTTTTTTAAGGTCGCAAAAAACTGGGAAAAATTCCGATTTTGACACAAGAAATAGAAAACGAAAATATGCGAAATTACGTAAGATACAACTTTTATATTTAACTTTTTTTGTCAGTTAATGTATAATAAGCTATTGAATTGTGTAACAAAAATGTTTTTAAAATTTTTTACGTACTAAAAGTTTTATTATTCATTCTTCTTTTCGTCCCAAAAAATTTGACATTATTTTAAAAATATTGTCTAATAAATACGGTTTACCAACTTTTCGTGAGTTTCTTTTTGTAACAGAATTTTGCAAATAGTTTTTTAATAGTGCATCTTCTTCTTCAAGAGATATCAAGCTGAAAATTTTACAGCGTGCTTAGGACGCAGATAGTTAGGTCAAGATTGTAAATGAGCAACATAGGTCTATTGGGTCTTGGGTCCGTAGAACCCATCTTTTAAATGGTTAGAAATTGAACAAAACTTTAAATGTAAAATATATACCTTATAAAAAAATAAACAACTTTTGTTTGAAACATTTTTTCGTAAACACCACTTTTTACCCGTGAAAGCTCGCAAATTAGGTTAAAAACACTATAACACAAAGAAACTCACGAAAAAATTTTGACTTTGAACACGAATAACTTTTTTGTTATCAATCCTAGCGTGTACTTTTAGGGTAGGATTTGAAATGGGTTTGAAGATAAAATGCCATTCCATCGACAACAAAATCATCAAATTAAAATGAATAGAACGCAAGATATAGGCCAAAACATAAAAAAGTCATTATCCAAGATGGTGGCGATAGGGTTCATTTCCCGAATACGCAAAATCAGATTTAAGATCTCCAATCAACTCCAAATCGAATGAATAAATAAACAAATCTAGTGTCAAAACTTTTAGGTCACACCTCTACGATTTATGTAAGTGCACTGGACTACAATTATTTTGCGAAAAAATTTTGATGCATGAAAAATGCTGAGGTTTGGTTTTTTTTGAAAAAAATGCTCTTTGATTTATACAAATTACTGTCATATATTTTAAAGCAACTATGTGCGTTTGTTGAATTAGATTGATATTGTACGTGTTTCAAATTTGAAAAATATTCATCAAGTGTTTTTTTTTTTTTGTCGCAAATAACGAATATTTGTCTCTCATAAAAAGAATATGCGTAGAGCGTAACCATTTAGTATCCCCTTAAGACCTCGTTATTTGAGACATGTTGTACATTACATACCACTTCATAGTGATAAAATGCACAATATTTTCAACAAACGGTTACTGAATTCATAAAAGATTTATGACTGAAAATATAAAAAAAGAGGAAATATAATTTTATTTTTCTATGTAATATGAATGCATTCTGTTGTGTTTTTATACCATGTATATATGAAATACACCAAGGTATACTAAGTTTAGTCCCAAGTTTGTAACGCTTAAAAATATAGATGCTATGAACAAAATTTTGGTATAGGTGTTTATAAAATCACCTAATTAGTCCTTTTCCGGTTGTCTGTCTGTCGTCTGCCCGTCTATCATCACGATTACTCAAAAACGAAAAGAGATATCAAGCTGATATTTTTATAGCGTGATTAGGACGTAAAAAGTGAGGTCGAGTTCGTAAATGAGCAACATAGGCCAATTGGGTCTTGGGTCTGTAGGAAATGTAAAAAATGTTGCTTATAAAAAAATCATTTTTTCGTTAACATTACTGTTGACCCGTGAGAGCGAAAATTTTGCTCAAATTGTATGGTATGTATTATGTGGGAATATCAGTTGTATATGTGTGACAGGTATGTATGTGTAATGTCTATACATGGTATTTCAACAATTAACTCAGTCAATTGTTTGTTTTCACTTGTTTAAGTTTGAATTTTTTTTTTTATTCATATTTCATTTAAACTGTTTTACTGTAATTTATGTAATTTGGAACGTAATTCTCGGTCAATTTTTTCATTTACGTATTAATGTAATATAGTTGGACAATGATGATGATTTAGCTTTTCTTTTTCGAATTGATGTCCTTTTCTTCAAAATTCATATAGTATCTCTCAATTCGGTGTGTTTTTTGGCATAGGCTTCTTCCAACTGTCTCCACTGTATTCTATCTTCTGCAACCCATGTGCAGGTCTCAAAGTTCCTAATGATTCCGATGTTCTAAATGATTAATGACAAATGGATCTGAGTCTTGGGCTCTGACTGAAAAGTGTCGCCAGAAGCTAGTAAGATGCCAACGAGCCATAGAGAGAAGTATGTCTGAAGTAAAACTCAAAGATAGAATCTTAAAATATGGAGTAAAAATTGTATGCTACAATGTAATAAAAATAAGTGTAGAAAACAGGTCACTTTGTAGCCAAGAGACATTACAAGAAGGTATGCCCAATGTAGTTTAGGTGATTGTTATAAGAACATGGAAATTTTGGTATAAGAAATGGATACAAATTGAACAATTTTTTTAGGCAGATAATGCCAATACACATATAGACAGGTTGTTTTGTTGGTCCCCGCTTATCTCCGGTACTACTTATTGCTATTCATTTTCGGTTGCAATGGCGGTACACCCATATGGGCATGATGGGCATGCCCAACACCTAAATAGACTTATGATTTCATAAAATTTAAAAATAACAACAATGAATCGCTTTAAATACTTAGTCCCTTGTTCCTAATTTCACACTAAACCCCCATTTCATAATTTTTGGGGGGGAAAATTTTTTAAAATTCGTTTCAAAGCACGTATATTTCAAAAATTGAAAAAAAATCCCAGCGAAATCGGTAGAAGAGTACTTTCGGAAATCAATTTTCATATCCCCTTTATTAGATTCCGTTATCAATGAACCAAATGTTAGTATCAAGTACTTGAATATCGATATCCAGGCAGTGAAAAAAGTGGTTCAGATGTACCGGCGATTCATTAATGATAGTGAAGCAACCATTATAAATGAATACCGACTCTGAATGGCCAAATGGAAAACAGAATGTGAAAATAATTCTCCCATACCAGAGTCGTTAGTTCATTTCATTCAAGCATGCGACCACGATTTGTAGTGTTACTCTTCCAGCCAACATAGCTACTGCAGAGAGATCGTTTTCTACACTTCACGCAATAAAATCTAAGTGATATGTACTGTTATAGTAATATCAATTAGAATGGTAAAAACCGTGCAAATTTTGTGACAATGAGTGTATGCAGGGCCGGATTTAAATTTCTGCCGCACTGAAGAAAATGCCGCCCTATGACTGAAATTTTATTTTAATAGTTTTGATATCTTATTTTTTAAGAATTAGAATAACTAATTAATTGCAGAAAAAAGAACCGCTTCATAACGAGCTGACCATCTGGTTGCAGATAAAGTTTTTAACGCAATTCTTTTTTCAGTATGAGACGCAGCTTCTGGGGCGCATTCTACTGCGTGAACTCCAACTAAATTCATAGAATGAGCAGCACAAGGAGCATGTTCTGCAAGATATAATTTCATGAATTCTTGCCTGTAAGCTCGAATAAATCCCTGATACATTATTCGCGTTATCATATGACTGACTTCGACAATCTGAGAGATCAAGATCAAAAAACTGAAGAACAGATAATACAGCAACTAGCAAATCTTCAGCTTTATGTCTAGAGTTCTCAATAAACATGAGAAAAAAAATTTTTTTAATTCTTCAAAAAAAACTATATTAATTTATCAATTCCAGAAAAAAAAAGTATCAAATTTTATTTGTTCAAACCTTTATGGAAATAAATTAATTTTATTTTAATAGTTTTCACTTAAATTTTAATTTGATACATAATGCATAAATTATATTTCTTGAAAGATCAAATGTTTATTTAAAAGAATTAGTTATTTATATATTGATATAGAAAATGTTTTCTCACTTTCCAAATTTTGCCGCCCTAGAAAATTTGCCGCCCTGGGCGCTAGCCCCGACTGCCCCTAGTGTAAATCCAGCACTGAGTGTATGTATTCTATTTGAAAAATAAAAGTTACTTACACTTTGAATCGAGCATGAGCAACATGCTCATAACGGGTGTACTGACGGGTTAATGAGTCAATTTGTGAATTTTACTATAGCTAATAGTGTGTTTCCGCCTTTACAATATTAAATCACTTGAATGTAACCACTCCATATTCTGTTGTATACATTGTTAGGTGTAAAGTGGTTATACTGTAAGGAAAATAAAATACAAAAATTTGTTTCAACAAATTTAAGTTTTGAAAAAGGTGCTTTTGTTCCAATTCGCCGATCAAAATATTTATATATATATATTTTTTAAATATATATCTAGCGCTAGGTTTGCTTTTCCCAACAGGATATAAATTTTCTTTGTTGATATGGTAAGAGAGTATGCGTGTGTTTGTTGTGGGTATGGAAATACTATCGTGGCCGACGCCGAAAACTAATTATTTATAGGGTCCGTTAGCAGTTATAAGGGTGTACGATCGCCTGAAAAATTTTGAATAAAAGATTTGATTTTTTTTAAGACGAAGTTAAAGTAAGTCTTAATTAATTCTGAAAATTTTAACGGGAGGGGGGCGATTATCTAAATACATAAATGACTTCAAAATTCGGCATATTTAACATTGGTCTTGTGCGAAACGATAGATGGATGATATGTTTTCATAGATTTCTCCAAAGCCAGTCGGTGGAAATTAAAAAAAAAACTATTTAAAGTCAAAACACTGGTAAATTATTGAAAACATAAAACACCCGTTGTGCCCGACTAATTAAGGATGTATGAGCACATTAGTGAAGACACAAATTTAAAAAAATATATATTTTCAATTTTGATAGAGAATTATGAACTTGACAATATAAGACGAAAAGTAAGAAAAAAACTTTTCGATATCTGGAGTAATTTTCAAAAATCCGAAAATTGAAAATTTTGTTTTATTATTAAGCAGATATAGAAAAATTGTATTCCAATTTTTCATCTATATTGATGAAATTATAACAAAATTCATCATTAGAGATGAAAAGAAGGTACAAATAATTTCAATTACGAATTTAAACTTGCCTTGGCGAGCGTACTACCTTAATCTAGCAAATTTTGATTTATTTGTTTATCAGAATGCTAACATATTGCAAAGATAATTTTGAATACTTGTAAGTACTGAGACCGAGTATAAATAATAAGAGTCAGAAAAATAGCCAAATAAACATTCACGGCCCTCATGACATTGGTATAATAGTCTGCCGACAACAAACAATATTTCCCGCGCCTTTCAACTCGAAGAATAATATCGTTTATTGCCGGCAGTAATACAAATATTTCTTGTTGGTGCTGGTTACGGAGCAACTTCCTTATGTACATATATCAATACATGTTAGTCTCTCATACTGGGTTTATTTTATCATTTTCTACATACAATGTTAGGAAATAGATATTCTCTGTTTGTTTACAGATGGAACACAATTTTAGTTTCACGCGTGACCGCTATGACGTATACAATTGACCTACAATTGTTCGTTGAATTTTTGAAATTCCTATGGGATTTTAAATCCCCAATAATATCTACCACTTTCCCAGAATACGTGACTATGAATATTCGCGTAAATCATTTAAACTGTTCAAATTCAATTTATTATTAGTTTTTTCATTATGAAATATTTTTGGAAATAAATTTTGAGTTTTATTGAAGAAACTTTAATGATTTAGGGTAACATGGCGTAATGAGAGTCATGAATAGATTTTTGCAGTACTTTTTGGGTCAAAGTTACCTTATTTACTAAGTTTTATCGAAATCGGAGATAAAAAAATGTATCGATTATTTGCAATTTTTTTAAGGGGTACCCCTTTAAAAAAATCGAAAAAGTCGCAAAAGAATGTTTGAAATTTGATGAAGCTCAGAGGAAGTGGTAATTTTGATATAAAAAGTATACAAATTTGGTTAATTTAATAAGTGGACCTATAGAAAGTTACACTGTCAGCGAGTATCATGGGCAAAACTTCATTTTCAAAAAAGTTAGAGGTTCCCACCAAAAAATTAAAGTCCATAAAATTGTGAACAAAAGGGAGGATAAGTGAGGGCTATAACGTGATAGTCCTTGGTTTTAAAGGAGAAATTGTCCACCAAATCGGGCGGGTATCTGCTAGTATGTAATAAATTGTGGGACCCTGAGTTAATTCTCATCGTTTTGAAATGGATCTCCAAGTTTGTAATTTATTTTTTTTTAATTACAGATTTAAGTGGTTTACCCGTTGTTGAATATGTTGCTGATGCTGGTGAAAATTATACGGTGGCATGTCCTGGTGTTGATGAACGCTCACTGGTACATGACTTGGAATGGCGCGACCAAAAGTACTTCATTACACTACTACGATATAGCAATGAAATTACAACAGTATTTCATCGCGAAGACAAACTCGGTTTAGACGAAACTACATTCAGCTTGGCCTTCAGTCCCGTAAGTGGAGAGGATACGGGTGATTACCTTTGCCTGTACAACAACAATCCGACACCAGAAGCTGTTGTACGGCTAAAAGTTTATGGTAAGTTTTTTTTTTTTTTTTTCAATGTGTATAATCAATATCATTGTATTATATGAAAAAATTATTGACTTATTATGTAAAGATTTTAGCATATTTTTTGAACACAGGGACTGCTAGTAACTTTCAATTTTTCTATTTTTTACTTGGGCAACCGCGCTCAATTCTACTAGTTTATTATCCGGTCAAATTAAATAAAAAAATATGAGTGAAGGTACAAATATTCGCATGCGAGAACTGAGAGAGAGCTCAGATCGATGAGAACTTTTTAGATTTCATTTATGATGGTGTTTTGATAAATCCACCAAATTTCAGCCGAGTACGAATTTTTGTACCTTCTGATGTTTAAATTGATCGGATAATTAAGTAATAAACAAATAAAGTAGCGATTTCTTCAATGGCAATTCAAATTCAATGGCAAAACCAACCATAATGTGGGACTTTGGCTTATTTTAGTTAGTTAGGACACAATGTTATAAAAATTCAGCTCATTTAACAAATAAATGTGATATATCTAAAATCGCTTCGAAAAAAAAAAGATTTTTATACACGATTTTAGGCGGTATCTCAAAAACTACTTGACCTACTAAACGTTTAAATAAGCCCAATTATTGGATCCAAATTACTCGACATACCAGATTTCATCTAATTTCGATCCAAACATTTTTTTTGTGAGGTACTCAATTTTTACAAAGGCCCCTCTAGCAAAACGAACTATTTCGGAAAATATTTTAATTCCGGCCTGGAAAAAAATCTTTTTCTAGAGTAATTTTTTCCCAAAAAATACAAAAAAATTAGTAATCATAATAATAATAATAATCATCATCGCACTGAAATTTTTTTCATATCATTTGAAACAGTAAACTGCCCTCTTTTTACCCCTTACATACTGTTTAGCCCTTACATACTGTTTTATCGTGCTCCTTAGAAAACTTTCTTTTTGAGCAATAGATTTTCAGAAATGATGAGACATTCGAGTTTCATTGTATTATTTCGAATATCGTGGTATTTATTTCAATAAGTATCTTCCAACTTGCTTTTCAACTCCACAAAGCTTTACTTCGTAAATCGATTAATGGCAATTATAAGTTAATTTTGGCTGAGATATAGAAATGGTGCTAATTCTCGTTAATTGATTCTGAATGATTTTTAATTTTTTGTTTATAAAATTTCTATATCTATATATTATAGATGCGAAAGTAAGCATGTTTGTTTGGTTGTTACGCTTTCACGTTAAACCTAGCGAATGGTTTTTAATGAAACTGTACAGCAATATAGCTCATACTCCAGAATAACACATGAGATATAATTTATAAAGATATACTAAAAAAATTTAATTTGACGTTACCATAAGATTACAGATTTCTGAAAAATAGTCATTTGACATTACCATAACTTACCGATTTCTGTAAAAATAGTCAATATAAAATATTTCACGGCCATATTTTCTGATATACTCAATGAATAATTACGAATATTTATACATTAAAAAAATAGAAAACCATTCATATATTTTCTCGTGTAAAACAATCCTTACCATTATTTCGAGTGTTATAGAAAGGGGATAAGCGAAGGCAATCTTTATCAAACTTTACTTTTAAATCCAGCGAAGCGGGTGGGTATCACTCTAGTAAATAATATTTGCGTGTAGAACTAAATGGGGCTCTTTGTACTTTACATCCAAAGAGTCGCAGGTTGCCGACCATTGATTTAGACGATTGATATCAAAATGGAACAATTCACATTATCTAAACAGAACATACCACTAGTATTATGATAGACAAGTACTCCTACCCACATCTCTTAATAAATAAATCAATAGATTTTATATAACAAATCTGCTGCTATATAGTTCTCTCATAAAGTTATTGAATTGACTGTTTTTGATTGATTACCTAAAATTACATAACCGGATGAACTATTCACTCATGTTTTGTACCTCATTGTACCCTCATCCTCTGTAAATGCGTATTCGTAGCTGTCTGTATGTAGACGTGAAAACTTAATATACTTAAATTCCATATTATTTGCAGTAAATCAAATTAAAAGAATTTGTTATTGTTCGATCTTTTGTCAGAATTTTTGATGGAAACAATTTGAAAATTCTTCTTAGTATGTATTAACCTATGAATATCTGATTGAATTGAGGATAACGATTAAATAAAATGAATCGTTTTATTTGAAAATATAATGCTTTTACAGGATGTAACGACATGGTTCACAATTCTATTCGAATTAATGAACGAATTCTCTTTTTATAATTAATGTTTAGTGTTCAAATTAAGATGAGCATTTCTGTGGGGTATATTATGCATTTTGGTAAAATATATTCCCTTCAAGACCCACAATAAAAATATTTAGCTAGATTATAAAATTATTATTAATTAGCTAGACCGGTTTGCGCTTTGGCCATCCTCTTCAGTAGCATTGCTCAAACCTTTTTTAATTTTTAAGAGGTTTAAGTAATGCTACTGAAGAGTATTGCAAAGTAATCGAAACCGGCCTAGCTAATGAATAATAAGTTTATAATCTAGCTAAATATTTTTATTGTAGGTCCTGAAGGGGATATATTTGGAAAAAATGAACCTTTAGTGAATAAATCTTGTCTTTACACCGAAAAAACAGAATATTAAAAGGAAGGCAAACAGTTTCTTGAGACAAGAACAAAATTTTCGCTATGTTATATACAAAAAAGTCAGCAATGCTAGCTCAGTTGGTTAAGTCAAAACCAATTTCATCCGCGGTATGCCTCGGATAGCTGTTTCGATTCCCGCCGTCACAACAAAAATTAATTTAATTAATATTTGTGGTGGTGCATGGTATATGTATGAAGGGGGTGCACTCAGCCTCTGAAAATAATTGAGGAGCTGATAAATGAAATTATCTACGGATAGGTGGTAAAACACACATATGGTATCACAATGGGCACTATAGCCTAAGTGTGTCCTTCGTGGACAGCAAATATAACCTAATCTAACCTAACCTCACCTATATACAAAATATCTAAAAGAACGAAGACTTGGGTGCTAAAGTGTTATGTGTGATTTGTTTTATTGTATGCATACGAATCGTGGACTGAGGCAAAAAGAACAGAAAACCTTCTGGAAGCAGTGAACATGTGGTTTTATTGACGAATCGAGCGTATTTACTGTACACTTAATTAATTGTGAAATAATGTTTTCGTATGGGACCTAGGTAGAAAAGAGTTTAGGACGGCAACGAATTTTTAATATTTTTCTGTGTATTTTCCTTCAAGGCAAGGGAGTGTCCCAGCGTGCATGTTTCTACGTTAGCTTGTTTTGTGAAATAAATATCTTGCAACAAGCAATTCTTTTTATCCGTTCACTGTTATAAAGCTGTTGTTTGTTTTCAAAATGAAATATTTTCATGAATAAATCTGCAAATGTTTCCAATTATTATTATTTTTCTGTCAAAAGAATTATTTTTAGAAAATCAGGAAACTATAAATCTGTAGTGAAAATGAAATTGTTCGGTGTATGTTTAATAAATATTAAATGTTTTGAGGATGTTATCTCCTGTAAGAGAAGGATATGTTGTCATATACTGAAGACAACATCTTTGAAAATATCTTACTTACGTTGGGACTTTATTTATTTGCTTTATTAGTTTCAACTCCGGTAAAGGAAATAGATACACGGAAATGTTATTTCTAATGGCAGAAAAAATTTAAACTTTATCAAAAATAATCATGGTCAAGTATGAAATATATAATTGTATAAAAGGTTCTATGTAATGAAAAATTGACTTTTCTCGATTATTGTTAGTTTTGGTATCTTACAGACCTCAGAGGCAGTCGATTTTTGGAAGAAATATCTACACCATGAATCAATCATTTTTGTTCAAATAAGAAAAGAGCGCTTGCAACGTTATTTGAAATTTAAGAAGAGTTCTGTTTTAAGAAGAGAAGATGAGACATTGTCTCCTCCTCCTCACCACTGTGACAGCTCCTGCGGTAGTCGTGATACAATGCCAGGCCCAGGCCCGTTCAGCATGCAAACCAGTGTCTTGTAATAGCCGCAACAACTTTGCGAACAGAGGCCCTTGGAAATGATATAAGATCTTCGGAACGCCTGCGATTGTACTCAGACCATATCTGTCTTGTAGTGCCACAAGTACGTTCCTCCCTCCGTCTACGATTGTCCCTTTTTTATCCTCTTTGAGGAGCAACTTGCATTACGCAAATGGAACTCCCGGATATTTATTGATGCTTGTGTCCGGCAGCTTCGCAATTTCTTAGAATGTCCCTGTGTGCCGGTACCCATACCAGTTTTACATTCATATGTTCCGCCAGCTCATTTAAGGACGTACTTCTTAAATCATTTAAAATTATTTTAACTTTTATCTGATCATAATTTTTTTTTTAAACTTGGATTTTTATTCGAGGATACTTCCCACTTATAGATTAAACGTTTTCGCAAGATTGAAGAAGTGTTCGAACTTCAATAATAATATAATATTGCGGAATCCTAAGTATAACTCGATAAAAATATTACTTATATTTAAAAAACAAAACAGGTACATTGAAATGATAAACTTCTAAACAAATAAACAATAAATTGAGCATTTTGAGAGCATTTAAAATAGTTTCTATATCAAATGATATATCTATTACACAATAATATATTCAATATGAAGGGTAAATGTTATTGAACTAAACTGCTATATTCCATCAACTTAGATGTATTCTATGTTACCGGCAAAGTGTGTAATGTATTCATTCTACAGAAACTCTGTCCTTTTCATACTATTATACAATACTGAACTCTTCTAGGTAGGTTAGCTTAGGTTAGAGTGGCTGTCCTAGGGTAGGACACACTTAGACCGTAGGGTCGGTTGTGATACCGAAAAAGGATTGGGCCATCCCCGCCTACTAATCCATTTGGAGCTGTTTGAGAACAGCAGGAGAGCTTTGACGTCGACGGACTCCAGGTCGGAGAGGTCGTCAAAGAGAGGGTGACTCAAGTCCATCTCCTCATGACAAGAGCTGGGCAGTGACAGAGAGATGAGACATTGTCTCCTCCTCCTCACCACTGTGACAGATCCTGCAGTAGTCGTGATATACTGCCAGGCCCAGGCGTTCAGCATGCCCGCCGCTCAGCCAGTGTCCTGTAATAGCCGCAACAGCTTTGCGAACAGAGTCCCGTGGAAGTAATATACAGGGCAAAGCATTAATAATGAATATTTTATTCGCATTGTCCATGGATGATCATATAAATTTGTGGTTTTCATATATGGCTTACATTGAAAATTTAAATAGCACTTTCAATTTTATTAAGTATTTATATTAATTTAGATTTAAAAAGTATTATTTATGCAATTTATTCTCTAATTTGCACAATTTCTAATGCAATTCATTAATTGTTACCATCTCTTTTATATGTGAACAATTGAAAATTAGTAATATTTTTAATAAAACGAATGGTTTATTGTAAATTTTATAAGACGACAGCGCTGCGATCGAGCTGTATACCCCACCTACTGCACACCCAACGAATAGATTGCTTGAAGATTTTTGTCAATATAGATTATCTGAGCACTATATAGTCTAAGATTATCTGAGCACTATATAGTCTACTTTGTTATGCACATTGTCGGTAACATACACATAAGGTAGATGTATAGAATGAGTATAGTGTTAGTTTAGGTGTGAGGATAGAGGTGGGATTGATACTATCTACACGTAGATGATAAAGGATGTGAGTAGTAAATCAGTCTTGGCGCTGCTTCTGCCTCTGTGTGTTATATTTATGTATTATTTGAACATATTGTTTGATAAACTAAAAGCACTGCTTTCAAATGTAAATTGTATTGAGTAGAATTCACATTGAACAATGTTATTGGTTGTGATATTGACACCCAGTGTTTCAAATGTTCATATCATTTGTTATTTTGTTACATAGTTACAGTGTGTAGAAGAGTATTTTGTTATTAGATCGGTGAAGCTCGACCTTGCTACATAAATGATTCAAACGAACACATACCACATGGCAAATTAATTATATATGCAGATGATGTCACTTTTCTAGTGAGCGGTAAAAATATCGACGATGCAAAGTTGGACGCAGAACAGATAATCCAAATGTTTAAAAATTGGTGTAATAAAAATCAGCTTATAGTAATCTTGGAAAAGACGTCTGTCATAAACTTTAAATTAAAACCTGATCAAACGTAAATTTTTTTTTATCTTACAGATCTAGTATATGTTGGTCAAACAAGGTTTTTAGGTATAATCATAGATCAAAATTTAAAATTTATTCCCCATATAACGAACTTATGCAAAAAGCAAAGCGCAATTTGCTTTCAAATTAGAGTTTTAAGATTGTATTTAAATCACCAACAGCTTCTATCTTTTTACTACGCAAAATGTCTTTTCACACATTAAATACGGCATTCAAATGTGGGGACGAAGTAATTAATCAAATAGAATCTTTGCAGCCCAAAAGCGGATTATAAGGAATATCTTTCGGATTAGCAGCACAAGTACTTGCAAGAACCTGTTTATAAACCCGTGTTAAGACAACTTGTTTGAAAGTGGGTTGAATAAACGGATTCAGCTTAAAGTATTTTTGGTATTCCATTATTTTTAAGTTATTTGTAGCGTAAACAGGAAACAATGGTTGTCTTTTCAAGAAATTATTCCTTAAAAATTAATAATTATTCTGTTTAGGCTTTATATACTAACATTTAAGTTTTGTTACACGCTGTAATTCTTTCTGCATTGACTCTTTTGGTGATAGGTAAGTTAAAAAGTATACTACAATACTTATTTTTCGAACTTGATTAAAATATTTTATTTGTGTGTGAACAAAACGAATCAACCGATTTATTGACCCCGATAACATTTTCAAAGGGTAAAATTTAGTTATAAATTTAAGTCAGCGTATTTCGCTTTGCTAAGTTTACTTTTTAGACGTACTTGACGCAGGTCTGTAGTGAAAACAAGCAAAAGCAAATAATTAATTAAATTAAATTCGAGTCGTGCAAGAAATATGCCAAAAATCCATATTGTATATTGTAAATCTACTTCAGTATAAATTGATAATGCTTTTTTTTTTTCAAGAATTTTTTGGAATGCATGAATGGTTAAAGTACAACTTGCACTTAAAAATTCAAATTTCTTTTAAGACATTCATAAAACCAAATGCATATTTGAGTTAAAATCGTTTTCCATGCAAATTCTAATATAGAAAAGTACAACTTACATATTGACAGAAGTTTAGAGAGATTTTTTGAGATTTTGTTTATAGTAAAAATATATGCAATATGCAAGGTATGCTTAGTTTAGTCCCAAAATATTGATACTTTTAACAAAATTTTGGTAAAGGTGTTTATAAAATCACGTAATTAGTCCATTTTCGGTTGCCTGGCCGTCTGTCTGTCAACATGATTACTCAAAAACGAAAAAAGATATCAACCTGAAATTTTTACAGTGTACTCAGGACGTAAAAAGTGACCTCGAGTTCGTAAATGAGCAACAAAGGTCAATTAGGTCTTGGGTCCGTGGGACCCATCTTGTAAGCCGTTAGAGATAGAACAAAAGTTAAAATAAAAAAATAACCAACTTTTTTTCGAAACATTTTTTCGTGTACCCGTGAGGGCCCAAATTAGGTTAATTGTATAGTATGTATTATATGGGGACATCAGTTATGTATGTGTGCCATGTATGTATGTGTAATGCGATAGAGTAATCAACACTGTCTATGCATGGTATTTCAACAATTAACTCAGTCAATTGTTTGTTTTCACTTGTTTTTGGGTTAGATTTTAAACAGTTCTGGCTTGGCTTTTTTTTGAGATATTGAGACAAATACAACGCAAATAAAGAAATAAAACTAACGCAAAAATTTTATGTTCTACAACTTTAATTTTCCTTTTTTATTACAAAATTGGCTATTTTCATATACAGCTCTCAACGAATCCTATCTTATATTATAAATATGAAAGTAACTCTGTCTGTCCGCCTGTTTCGATTTCACGCCTAAGCTGCTAAACCGATTTTGTTCATTTCCGGTTTAGAGATATACGGACCTTGGGAATGGAAGTTTAACATAACTTTTCACTTCTATTCTTCTTCTAGAGAAAGGAAAGGAGTGAAAATTCATGAGACTTATGGTAAAAATCAAAAAATTGAAAATATTAGCCGCAAAACCATCTGCCCTCCTACGCAAATTGATTCATTTTGTATTTTTATTTGCGTTTCTTAACATCAGAGACTGTTTTTCTATATGATGTGGAGCCATGGCCGTCTGGAAAGTCAAGCTTGCGAGCGCTGTGAACGAAATCACCTGCGTTATAATCTGAGACATGAAAGCAAAGTGAATTAGCTAAGGGAGGGCAAGTGGTTTAAATGATAGCATGTGGTGAGTTTCTCTTTAATGTTTGGGTTCTCTATTTGCGAGTGGTGTGAAAAAGTGAATCTATTGAAATTAATTATCAGTATCACGACGGAATCCGCGAGCAAAAGCTGGTAGTCCATATAGCTAACTTACTTATTCGTTGACCACGAGAAACGAATAAGTTATTTTTATCAAAGCAAACGCTTATTTTTATTAAAGATTACTTCAAAAAGTACTCTAGAATGCAATAAAAACATTGTTTGAATATTTAAGAGTTCCATTTTGAGTACATCGAAAAAATTTAATTACTCCACCGTTTGTCAAAGCAAGCAGTTAACGATATACTTCGTTAGCGACAAAGAATGTTGGGACATTTGAATAATTAATTGAATGCGTTCTCAACACACTGAACTTTTGTTTATAATTACTTGAAGCATTGTCGCCTGGTGTCTCGAACACGTATATTTTGGCACATGTATTTTCATACGTGATTATAATTTCATTCTATACTTAATAGATCTATGGACTTATGTGACCCTCTTGACAATGACAAAGGTACAATTTATACACACATGTTCATATTGATAACGAAGAGTGATATAATATATACAATCAAAACCGGATATAACGACAATGAAGTGGTCATAAAATTATGGTTGCTATATTTTATAATCGTTGCGAGCTCTAAGTAAAATTCTCTGGAATTATTTCAAAGATAAATGATATAAGAAACTACTTCGGCCACTCATTAAAAATCTACCTTTTGTTTAAGTGAAGTAAATACTCACTTAATGCGTCCACAGATGTAAGCTTCATCAAAACAAACATTTTAACACAAAAAATGTAGCTTTTAAAAAGCTTCGTTTTCGAGATACGGGATGAAGTTTTGATGAAGCCGAAAAAATAAGAATGTTTAGAAAATTATCTCAATGAGATTCCTTACCCAAAAATGATCCTGAAGCCAGTTGGTCAAAAACTTTTCGTTTCGAAAAAACGATCAAAAAAACGATTTAAGGTTTTTGTTTTAAAATTTTACGATTTAGTATCTCAAAAATCCTTGTTTGAAAGGGCTTCTGTAAGCATAATTCTTGGGCTTCTGTAAGCAAAATTCTGTTCAGCTCTTACTGGAAGAGGTCATTTGACTCAAACTTTCTTTGATGACCTGAAGTCCGTTGACATCGAAGCACTCTAGTTGTTATGGAACACCTCCGAATTATTCATGAAGTATTATAAGGGGATGGACTAACCTTCTTTTCGATATCAAAAAGTATCCTATGGTCTAAGTGTTGCCCATCCCAGGACAGAGTCTTTAACCAAGCCTTACCTATTTCGGAAATAAAAAGTCATTTACTACATTTTTCTTCTTATATTTTTGTGTAAGAAATCCCAATAAAATAGTGGACCTATTTTTGGGAACTTTGGATTTGCATTTTTTGATTAAAAATGCTTGTTCAGATATACCCTACAAGAGAGATGCCCCCTTTAAGAACCGACTACATAGTTTCTTAAGAATAGAAGGTTGTAAGTAAAAAAATCAATAAGGTAGAAGCTCCCTTGTGGGGTCTGGAAACTTTCAAGAAGGCGGTGAAAGTGATAACGCTACCCTATAGGTTAGGTTAGAGTGTCTGTCCTGGGGTGGGACACACTTAGACCATAGGGTCCGTTGTGATACCGAAAAAGGGTTGACTCATCCTCGGCCACTACTCCATGAACCATTTGGAGCTGTTTAAGAACAGCATAAGAGCTTTGAGGTAGGTGAGCAGCTCCTGCAGTAGTCGTGATACACTGCCAGGCCCAAGCGCTCAGCATGCCTGCCGCCCAACCAGTGTCCTGTAATAGCCGCAACAACTTTGCGAAAAAAGGCCCTTGGAAGTGAAATAAGATCTTCAGAAAGCCCGCGGTTGTACTCAGACCATATCTGTCTTGTAGTACCACAATTACATTCCTCCCTCCATCTAAGTTTACCCCTTTTTAAGATAGCCACCCCATGGGTGCTGTGAAGTTTATTGACATATTTATGAATCACAATGTATATAGGCCGTTATAGACGACTAATTCTAATGATGGTCGGTATCGATTCTATAATCGATAAATGGTTTAATTCGATATTGTTATAAACGGTATAAGCGATGTTGATATAGACGATTTTGACTATATTGGTAAAGGAAAGTCGTATAATATATATACAAACAATCCACATTCACAATCGCAATTCCACGTTGAGTTTAGTCAGGTGTTATGATTGTAACATTGGGGAGAACATCGTTACTGAATATTAATAACTGTCCATAAGGACACAATTATTATAATTTCAGCAGTTATACAAATGAAATTTGTTTTGAATTTATTTATCATAAAACTTTCACATTTTAAAAGGGGTATAATCTGTAGTAAAATACGGGTTTAATGTTATTTGGATCTAAAATGGCGTAAAATTTTGTAGATAATACAGTGTTAGTTACTTATAATGTTTACATTTTTGCATTCATCTTAAACTATGAAGAAAATAAGACCTTGAGTGGGAATCGAACGGACAACCTACATTTGGTGTCTCAAAGCTATGGAAACTCCTGGAGATGCAGCGGGAACAAAAATCGAAATTCCATATCTAACGTATTTTCGTATTTTTTACGGGAAATACAATGGTGACCTTGGATTTGACCTTGAACATTAAAACTACAACGAACCAAAAATAGTTTTTTCAAACGGGAGCTCCGGCTTTTTTATTTCAGATTGGAAAAATTGGAAAATTTGTGATTTTGAAAATATGATTTTGAACAAGATAATCAAGGTCATTCCAAAGTCAAAGTTAATTTGCGATGGTAACCTGTGTGTAACCACCATATCCGAGATATTTTTCGACGGTGAATACAATGGTGGCCTTAAATCTACAGCGAACCAAGCATTAAACGTTATAACTTCATAAATATTAATTTTAGAAAAACAAGTTTTAAGTAAAAGTTTTAGAAAATACGTAGATTTAAAAGGTAAAGTACTATCATTTTCCTGTTTAAACAAATATTAGAAGACATATCGGTCAAATAGTCAATAAGTAAATTGTCATGATCGTATAAGTCATAAACGATTAGAAAAAAGGTAGGTAATTTAATTATCTACAATAAAGGTTATTACCATATTTGATCTAAAGTGTTTTGGAGATAAAATCTAAAACGATTTTCCTTAAAATGTAGGCACTTCCCCCGCCTATTTTTGTAAGGATTTTGTGCATTTACATTCAGTACTACTTAAATAAAGAAAGAACTCCTGTAATTTAGTGCATTATGGAGAAGAGTAACTAGCGTTTATGTAACCTGTATTACATTATTTACAACTTTGACTGTAAATTTTAAATGCGAGATTATAAACATTTGGTTGATACAGAACATAGGTAATAATAATAGTAAGATTTAACTTTCGAAATAAAGATTTAAAAAATATAATGTTATGATACTATTATTATTATTCAACACGATTGTTTATCAGATAAATCTCTTTAATTGGATAATATCTGGATGACTGAGCTTTGCTCGGTATTTTTTTAAAACAAAAATTTTATCCCTAATATAATAACCGTTTAAAATATCTGAACACAAATAACAATTTGAATGTCCCGCTAATGTACTTTATTTCGTTAACTACGATAAACACCAATAGCTGTCAGGAAGAGTCACATTTCACAGTTAATATTTCAATTTTTCCGGAAAACATGGTCAAAACGACGTTTTTTATAAATGAAACCTAGCTAGATCGACTTTTCGCCCCAAAAATCCCTGCATACCCATTTTCATGAAAATCGTTTCGGAGATCGTTTCGGAGATCGTTGATATATATATATATATATATATATATATATACAAGAATTGCTCGGTAAAATAAATAAGATACTTGTAGTAGTTTATCATCGTATTTATAAACATATTGAGTGGCACGAGTGTCATGAACTCTAAGACACTTTGATGAAACCACAGAGTTTTCAATCATTATTCAGAATTTTGATACTTTTCACTGGACCAATCGCTTGTTGCCCATCGCTTTTTTCCAATATTTAATAGCATTATCAACATTCATAATAGTGATGGGACGCTTTGCTGGGTTTAAAGTAAATATTGATGAATATTGCTCTCGCTTATCCTCTTTCTATAACACTCGAAATAATGGTAAGGATTGCTTTACACATGTTAAATATATGTATGGTTTTCTATTTTTTAAATGTTATAATAGTAATTATAAATTGAGTATATCAGAAAAGATGGCTGTGAAATATTTTGTATTGACTATTTTTACAGAAATCTGTAATTTATGGTAATGTCAAATGACTACTTTTACAGGAATCTGTAATTTATGGTAATGTCAAAATAAATTAATTTTTAAATTTTTTTTATTTTTATACATATAAATACAGTGCAACCTTAATATAACGAACCTCAATATAACGAATTCCTCGATTTAACAAATTTTTCGCAATCCCCTTGAATTGTCCATAAGAGTCAATATAAAATATACCTCTACATTACGAATATTTTTTGCGAACAGCCTCTTTATAACGAATTTTCAACTACATAAAAAATTTAAATACCTCTAAATAACGAAATTCGTCAATTCAAAACCTTTATATAACGTATAAAGTCCCACCAATATATGACAGTTAGTATACTCCATAGTATGTAATAGTTAGTATACTCCATAGTTTGTAATTCATGTCGCGAGAGGTTTCGACACTTTTTTCCTCTTTATAACGAATTTTAGACCAACTTAACCTCAATATAACAAACCTCAGTTTAACGAATTACTTGATATAACGAATATTTACTGGTTCCCTTCAGATTCGTTATATCGAGGTTACACTGTATAATTTTATAAATTATATCTCATGTGTTATTCTGATATATCAGCTATATTGCTGTACAGTTTCATTAAAAACCATTCGCTAGTTTTATAAACAAACAAACAAGCTTACTTTCGCATTTATAATATATAGAGATAGAGATAGAGATATTCTTGAATACGAACGCGAATGTTAACTTTCAAATCAAGGGGTCACAAATTCCAATGCATTAACTTAATTATTAATCCTTATGTATTATTTCTCCAGCATGTTTTGTTCTGTTCATATCTTATCTTCCTTATGTCATCAAATTCCATGATTCACCCCTCATTTTCAAGCTTATCATGTTGGCTTTTGATGAAAAATATACTTACGGGCTAAAATTTTACCGCTTAGGAAAAAACAGGCTAGAAAAATAATAAATAATTTTAACGGAAAAATATATCTATATTTTAAAAAAAAAAAGTTAAATATTCTCCTAATACTCATTTAATCACTTTGGATTTTTTTCAACCACTTTTCTAGGAAATTTGTAGTTGTTTTTTAGCCACGAGTACAGGTTAGCCATGGGTTACGGTACACACGGGAGCGGAATTCCGCACGAATCGAGCTAGTAAATATAATTCTGTATTAGCGTAAAAGAGTCTGTCGTATGAGTCCATTAAAAACAAATCATATAAGTCCATGAAAAGCAAAATTCAGTTTTTTTTTTTTTTTTTTTTTTTTGAGGTTAGTTTATTATAATAATATTAATAACATTAAAATTTAATAGAGATTAAAAAAATTTGTGGTCTAAAAATATGGGTAAAGTACATTTTAGTGAAGTTTGGGGTTATTTTGCAATTTATGATACAATATGATTATTATTTTTGTCAAAAACATTCGCATCGTTATTTTCGAATGCGAATGCGAATGTGAATGCAAATATTCGCCCCATCTCTAATCCACAATAGTTTTATAGTTCACAGCGACTATTTAATTAAATACTCCACTAAGGCACTTCATTATATTTGTTTAGTCATCTATTAATTAATAATAATATTATAAATAAAATATTAAATATGCAGGTAATTAAATAATTTTCAAAAAATTATTCATAATCATGAAAGTATTTACCCAAAATAGTGCAGGTAATATATAAATAAATACATTTTTAATATAGAACAAGCGCTGGATGGGGTTGAGTGTGCAAAATATGAGTACCTCATTTTGTCTTGTATAGATTAATATTGTGAATCTTGCCAGAAACCCTACTGGTCCAATTTTTGTATACCCCTTCTCACAAGAAACAGTTAAATGACATTTTTTTGAATCAAGTAAAAGTTACGCTTGATTCTATGGGTTATTTAACGTCAAAAGGCTCTTTGTGATTTTTTCGTAAACTTCTTCGTTTTCGAGATATTAACAGTTTAATGTTTGGAAAAACTCCAAAAAGGCCATTTTAAAAGTTAAAATACGGGTCTTATAATGATATTTTAGAGCTTATCAAAATTCTAAAATAATGTTTGAAAATCCTTTATGAAGTTCTGAAGAGAAATTACAAATTCTTCAATTCTAAAGCCTCAACTTTTAATTCTTTAAAGATGTTATAATTGTTATTAATTAGACAGTGTGTAAGATTGAAATATTTAGTACTCTGTCTTACTCATTGCTAATAAAGGGAATTAAACATCTTATTAAGAATTGAAAAATGAGCCTCTACAATGAAGTAACCTTCAGATCTTTATTAAAGGATGTTCAAACATTATTTTAGAATTTTGATATACTCAAAAATCTAATGTTATGCCCTGTTCTTTTAGCTTTTAAAATGGCCTTTTTGGGTTTTTCCAAACATTAAACTGTTAATTTCTCGAAAACGAAGAAGTTTACGAAAAAATCACTAAGAACCTTTTTGACGTTAAATAACCCAAAGAATCAAGAGTAACGTTTACTTGATTCAAAAAAAAATGTCATTTAACTGTTTCTTTGGAGGAGGGGTATACAAAAATTGGACCAATAGGGTTTCTGGCATGATTCACAATATTAGTCTATAAGCTTTTCTGATCAAGAATCAATTGACAAAATGCAGTACTCATATTTTGCACACTCAACCCCATCCAGAGTCTGTTTTTATAATACCTATTGGTATAGTACAGAAAACAGAGTCAAATACTCACTTTGAGCTCAAAAATTATGTGAAGAAAACGCAAATTTGGTCATAAATGTTTGATAGGATGTAAAGTATTCTGAAACAATCTTAAAAGTTGGCTTTAATCAAAAAATAACTTGGAATTATATTAATTCTGTATATAAATTATCCATATCAAAGGTGATCAAAGATAAAACAAAAAATAATAAAAAAAATTTCTGAAGCATTTATTAATTTTTATATTATTTATATATAATTGATTTAGTATCTTGTATATAATTTTTAGTAAATTGCTTGATAATAGCCTAGGCTAGGTTTTTGGATCAATTTGTTTCTCTTCGCCTCGGTTAGTAACGAGGCTTAAAATTTTGAACCTCGCCTATCCTCGTAGCCTCGATAAAACAAGTTTTTAACGATGCGCGAAAAAAGTCGCACGCTTTAATGAATTGTGTGTCGCCTAAAATACAAGGTATGTAAAATAATGTCGAATAGCTTCAATAATGTATGGAAAATATGAAATAAGCTTTTTCTAAGAGGCTTAGATAACTATTGATAATAATAAAGCTTTTGATTGCAAAACGCTTGAAGGTTAATTTAAAATCATACCTACATATATCATTTGAAACAAATATCCACATATACGAAGGATTAATAACTATCCATCATAATAATTATCAGTTTAGTATTAGTTCATTTTAATAATTGATGTTTTGTGACAAATACTACCTACTTAGCAAACAACCCACGCATTTACGGTTTAGTTTGGTCATGAATCACTATTATTAATAAATTGAATTGAACGAATTGAATGTTACTACATTTCAAATTTACTATAAACAATGTAAATATTTTTATTATGAAACCAAATTTACATTTTATAACATGTATGTATGAAATACTAGCTGATTCACGCCCGCTTCGCTGGGCACACTAACCATTTGGATGTGATTCTATACTTCTTTTATTAACGAAATGTTTAATTTCGATTTGATATTTATTGTGTAAATTTTAAATAGGGAAATATAGTGCCAGTCAGTGAATACACAGATTTCCACATCAACCATGAGGTACTGTGTATTGGGATGCGTTCCCGTTATTTATTGTGGCGGGATCTCCAGTAGGCATACACCACGGAAAAAATTGCCACCATAAAACTAAGGACAAATTTTGAATTTTTTTTTTTATAAAAAATATTTATTCATTTTTTAAATCTATTAAATTAAATTTTGTAATCAATTATATTTTTACGTCCTTTATTATTTATATGTGACAATTTTTATAAATAACAACTACATTTTCATTTTTCATCACATTAATTTATTTCTCTTAATTTTTACATTTAATAACATTTCATGTACATGAAACTCACATAATAAGTGATAAAGATACCTGTAAAATACTTTACTTACATTTACAAAACTTCTCTGTAAACAACATTCTTCGTACGTTTATCTGGTTAGAGAACGATGAAATCCTCAGGTGAACTCACTCTTGAAGACGCCATATAAAATTGACCATGAGAAAAACAGTCGCTTCGTAAGTTTAAACCGGCTAATTTTAAAGTCTTACTTGTGTTTTATTGATAGTCATCGCAAAGTAACATTTTACTGGAAACTGCAAACGCATAAATTCAAAATGATAGTCTGATGGAATCAGAGGGGTTCTCGGAATGAATACACTTTCACCCTCATACTTTCCTGTAAAAATTGTTGCTTCGATAACGTTTTTTTGCATGGTTTTTATCGTATTCTGTTGCCATTGCACAATTTGGGGGATTTAAATTACGCAAGAACATGGTGCACCAATTTTTAGGTTGAGAATATGAGGTAGTATTCCCGGTAGTTTGAGTGTGTGTAGAAATTCGACAGGATAGTGAACTCTTCTATTTACAACATAATTTTGCCGTAATCATATCCAATATAATGGATATAATATAATTTGAACTTTTTTCAATAAAAAATGTTTGAAATATTTAATTCTTTCAAGATCCTATATATACGCTTTTTATTCAATTTTGTCTCTATTTTAGTTTGCTTGTAATTTGTATATTTAAGGAGATATGCAAGAATTGAATAATAGAAGGGATTTCAACAAAACTTTATAAATATATTTTTTGATTGACAAAGTTTCCAAAAATCACAAAAAATGTATAGGTCATTGGACCTTTTATTATTATTTTATCGTTCACAGTTTCCTATACCAAATATTTCTATACCAAAAAATTTAGAGAGTATGATAAAAAAAAGTATCTAAAATAATCAGACAATCTTGTAGTTTATAATAAATACCATAAAAATACAAGGTTGCCGATGATAAAAAAACAAAATTTTAATTTAATTATGAGTTCATCGAAGATCCATCATTTAATGAACAAAGACGACTTTAGTTAGAGTATTGATGATTGAAGAACGAAATCTATATTATCAAATTTATAAGCATCACTTGCACACAATATATTATATATTTTTGTAGTTGCGTGGTATTGTAAAGTCAAAAATAACTCATTACTTGACTACAAAGCATGTATTTGGTTTATATGTATGTACCATGTAATCAACCAAAACTGTTTTACAATACTGTATGTTTAGAACCACCTTAAAAAAGTAAGAAGTTTTTTCAACTGAGAAGTACTGTATATCCAAGAGTAAACCTTCGGGGTAAAATGGAACAGTATTTCATTAAAATAATTGGCTGGGCTGTGTATGTAACAAATCATCGGGATACCCAAATTTTGTTCGAATTTATAATAATTTGAGTCTCTATTTCACTTAAATTCAGAAAATCTTTTGATGATTAGCAAAACCTGACTCTTAACGACTAATAGTCCAAATATTTGAGCTTATATGGAACTCATTTCGTTCATCGGAAATGTAACACTGAATTTCTATCACTTCAAAGACGACGATCAAAAGCGAGCAAAAATATGGATCACCCCTTACAATCAATTGTTGCATAGCACACGCAAGGTGTGGGATGACATCCCGTATTATACTTGCAAATATAATTTAACATTATTGGCAATTGAATTGTGAAGTGCGCACACGTTATATTGACGCACTGAACAAATATTAATTAGTATAGTATTATGCATTGTATGTAAGCTAAATATTTGTTTAATATTAATGTCAGTCTATATTAATAAGGATATGTCCATATGTATATTTTCTACTAGCCCAGATATTGGACAACATCTATATAACAAAACTTTCGGAAAAAAAAAAAAAAAAAAACTGCAACTGATTCCACTAGTATTTTCATTCATGCATGTTGCTTTGCTTTTTGTATACATGTCAAGAGCTGACTTTTGCAACCCCAAATGAAACTTTTGAATAAACTATTGGATTTTAACGCTAAGATGTCAGCGCCACGAGTAAAAAAAATGTAAACCATTCTCGATAAAATCAGCTGATTATTTCAATGATTAAAAAGGCAAGAGATATATGCTTTATTAAACATTTTAATGTGCTGTGCTTAATTTACTCCCCGAGTCTTTTACAATTACGATAATTTTCTTACTCTTTTGTATAAACTTTGTAGTTTGAGTTGTTATATAAATTTTTTAATACAAATTTGGGACCTTATTTAATAATTTTTTGTTTTTGAGTTACATTTTGAACTTTTAAATTTGTCTACTTTTTGACTTTTAATTTCATAGTTGTGTGTGCTTTCAAATGCATTTTTTTAAATAAAAACCGGCGTTCTGACAATAGTTCTTTATTCTATCGCTAGATATTTTCTTTTTTTAGCAAAGAAATCCAAAAACGAATATTTCAAAAACTATATTGGAAGATTTATTTATCTTATTAGAAAAATGTTTTAATTATCATTTCTTAAGTAATTCAAACTTTTTTCAACTCGTAATTTTTGGTAAATTTCTAATGATTATTTGGAAATGATTTTAAGAGCACCTTAAAATGAAAGAAAATTGTTTACTATTTAATTAAAGCGTGGCAGTTTCTGTTTACAAGTATGCAAATGGCTTTATAATGATATCTCGATTAACGGGGCTACTAACAAAAAATGGTTGTTTATTTTTAATAACTAGAAAAAACAAATTTTAAATTATGATTAAGGTAAATGTACATTATTACGGGGTAATGCGTTATTCCGGGACTTTTTTATTTTAATCAAAAAATAAGAAACAATAAATAAATTTTTAATTTTAAAAACTAACAGAGAATCTAGAACTTAAAATCGAACAAAAAAAATCTACTTTTGAACAAATCAAATCACTCTTAAATACTCAAATCAATCGAAAAAGGGATCGATCGGTTAACATCTGGTTTTATAACAAATATGTTGTCTGTAAACGTAAAAAGATGACAGGGTTAGATTGTTAGGCTTTTTAGTTTCTTGGTAAGTTTATCATTTTTGAATATGTAAAAATACTGATTAGAATGAATAAATAAATCGTTTTAAAGCTTATTAAAATTATTTTAATTAATTATTTTCTTTAAATTATGATTCTTGGATTTATGTTCTTAAATCAGTGATATTGAACCATATTACGGGAGTCTACCGTAATTAGGGAAAATAAGAAGTAATTATTTTTAACTATCATGTTAAATTGGTGTTATAAAGTTTAAAATATTTTATACCGATTGAAGCAGTAGATACCGTAGATTTTTGTGAGGTAGTTACGGGATATGTTTTTTTTTTTAATTTAGCTAATTTATGCTTAAATACTTGCTTTTTATGATAAGTATATAATGTGATTTTAACTCCCGGAATAATGAGCAGAGTTTTTACTAATGTATACAATTCCGGGAGTATCACATTGTAAAGGAGAAAATTGATACTTGATTTTATTTTGTTATTTTAATTAATTTTTGATGATTATTAATGTTAAAATAACTTTTACTATTATTAAAAGAATTAAAAAAAATAACAATTTTATTAACTTCATTAATTTACTAACGATAATATTTATAATTTATAGTGATTTAGTGTTATTTGTATTCTGCAATATTTTTATTTTTCAATCAAATTTTATATGATAGTACTCAATAATCTTAATTACATTAAACAAAACAATTTTTTCAATACACCTATGTTAAGGGTATATTCCGGAATTAGGTACATCCATTCCTGGAATCTTGTTCAAAGCCAAATTTTATCACGGAATTAGAGACAAACTCGAAGTCCAGAAAATGAACGTTTAATACTATAAATTAAAGACTTAGGCATGAAAAAAGGATCCAAACCAATTTTATAGTGGAAATATTTATATTTATTTCAATAATCCACTTCAAAGTGCATTATGCCTAAACATCCCGTAATATGGTACATTTACCTTATTTTGTAAGTGCATTTACATGAGAAAATCAAATTTTCATTAATCATTTAAATGAATGTATTTATTGCCAAAGATAAATGTGTTATAACAATTTTATAATTTCATAAACGATAAATTGTCATAAATTGAATTGCTTTTTAAAAATGTTTTGATAAAAATTAAAAATAGTATGCTAATAACGACACAAAAGCTTCTAGTTTTATATACCTGATATACACTAATAAAATATTTATGCCACCTATTGAGCAAATAAAGCAAGATTTGGAAAGCTTAAAACAAATTAACAAATATGCCTAAAATTATGTTAAAGGTGTTTGTCTTTCTACAATATTTCCTAAAAAAGTTTGGATTATTTGCACAGTTTTTTTTAAATTTGATTTTCTATTATCAGTTCTCAAAAAACTATAAATAGATCAAGTGACTAAAAGGTTGACTTGAACGATAATCTACCCACTGGTGATCACCTTAAAATGCTTAAACTAAGCATTTGAATTGCCTTAATATAGCACATTTTGTCTGTTTAGTCTGTTCACAAAGACTGTTAAATAAACCTAAATCTTAAATCTAACACGTTTTGTCTGTTTAGTCTGTTCACACTGTCACAATTGTTCAAGAGTTTGATCACTCCAGAGTTTGTGTGCTGCTCAATGCGTGCCAGGTATCTATCACTGTACATATACTTGTAGGGGAATAATGTAAAATTTTTAACTATAATGTATTTCCCTTCAACGGTAATACTCGCTAAGTTATTCGCTCAACGCTAGTTATTTCTGTTAAACAGAAAACTTGTTTAACTTTGCGTTAAAATATCTCAAATATGAAAAGGTCAAAAGTTTTTTTTCTTTTTTTAACTCAGAATGAATACATCAATGATCAGTTACAACGCTGACTCTCCTTCACTGGAAAAAAATTAAAAAAATTACCATTTTCACACGCTTCCGCTATGCTACGTGTGTTAAAAATGCCCTTTTAATTGCAATTATCTCATGTTTAGCGCGGTAAATTGTCTTTAGATTTTTGCGTGTTTATTAGGCTTTAAATTACTTATATTAAAAGTTTTGAAGTTTTGAAGATTAAATTGAATGACTAATCTACGTTAAGGCTCACTCTTGAATGGTCATAATATATGAGAAGGGCTCATTTAAATATTTTGGTAAAAATTCAAAAAAAATTTTGAATAAAGATTTCATTCAGACATTTCTTTCAGATGAAATAAAAAAATTTGATAATTCAGGTGCAGCTCACCATTAAATTAGCAATGAGTAACATACACAATAAGAGTAATTACGATTACCTAATTCATACTAATGATGACTACCTACTTGGTAGTCGAAATACGTATTTACATATTTCAAAAAATTGATCTAGGAAATTGAAGCAAAAATTTTCCCCTAACACAGTTTAAATTGTTGAAGTGATTATAGAAATCAAATAATGGTCGAAGTTGAGCGATTTGGTCTAAAACTATAGGTACATAACAGTTGTTCGAATTATGATAATTACCCTAAAAGTACCAAAATATTTCAATATTCACGCTAGAATTCATTTTAAACAAGTGAAAACAATCAATTGACAGAGTCTTTGCTGAAATACCATGTGAAGACAGTGTAGATTACGCAATCGTTTGTTTTTTTCACGCCATATAAGATAAGAAAGATAGCCAAACATACAAACATACATGTCACACACACTTAACTGATGTTCCCATATAATACACATTACATGATTTGTGCCTAATTTGCGTTCTCACAGGTAAACAGTGCTGTTCACGGAAAAACGTTTCAAAAAAAGTTTTTTATTTTTTATGAGAAACAATTGATTTAAATAATAAATGAGCAACATAATTTACGAACTCGACCTCACTTTTAATATTCTGAGCACGCTATAAAAATTTTAGCTTTTTTTTCGTTTTTGAGTTATCGTGGAGGCAGACAGACGGGCAGACGGACAGACAACCGGTTACTAATTAG
Organism: Chrysoperla carnea; assembly: GCF_905475395.1. Taxonomy (NCBI): domain Eukaryota; kingdom Metazoa; phylum Arthropoda; class Insecta; order Neuroptera; family Chrysopidae; genus Chrysoperla; species Chrysoperla carnea. Next base: position 19,938,450 of record NC_058342.1, on the reverse strand, counting down.
GTGATTCTATGAACACCTATACCAAAATTTTGTTCATAGCATCAATATTTTTAAGCGTTACACGTTGGGACTAAACTTAGTATACCTTGCATATTATATATATATATGCATGGTATAAAAAATTGTATATTTAATATACAACGTATGTTACTCTGAGCACTTTAAAATAATTGCTTCTTTTTTTTTTTTTAATTTTATTTCCCGAAAATTTCACATATTATTTATCTAAATAAAGACAGCCACAACATAGCGTTAAAATGTATGAATATTAAAATAGAATATATTATTAATATTTATATGGATTTAATGTTATTACTGTACATAATATATGAAATGAAATTAATAATGGTAATTTATGCGTTAATTGTGTTTTATATTCAATTCAGTGACATTAATAAAGGGCTTTATCTCCTCAATGGTCTACATGTAACATTCATATAGCATATATACATGTTACATATCTACACAGTAATTTTATAACTAGAGATGGGATTTTGTTTATATAACATATTTATTTTTCGATATTTAGTACAATAAACGAACTTAGAACTTTTTTAACTTCCCGCTAAGAAAATAGGGAAGTTATTGTTTTCACCCCGTTTTGCCAAAATCGAGTTTTCATCAGATCTCGACGTTTTAAGGTGTCAGGAAGCTTCCCTGACTACTTCCGTGAGGGTGTCTGTATGGCTGTATGTATGTATGAGTGTGTGTGTGTGTGTGTGTGTGTGCATGTAAACCTCTCATTACTTTTGAACGGCTTGTCCGATTTGATCGCGGTTGGTGCCATTCGAAAGGGCTTGACCAAACTTAGATTTTGAGGACCGATAGATTTCGAGAAATATAAAAAAAACTGCAAAAAAAAATTTTTTTAAGTGGTTTTTTTTGAATAACTTTTAAACAGCTGTATCGATCAATTCCAAAAATCAGCTAATCAGCTCTCAACATCAAAAAACCACGTCGATCACCACCAGTCCGGTCAAAATCGGTTAATTCGTTCGTGAGTTATCGCGATTTGAAAATTTAAAAAATAGTGTTTTATCAAACGTCGCGCGAATTTTTTACACGTTATGAGTCAATTCTTAGGGGGAAGTTACAGGGATGACCTGCAGGGTCAACCGGTTTCCAAATTTTTATTCTTACGAAAGCATTGTTTGCTGGGTGTATTGACTTGCGGTTCTTATAGTTCTGTTATTAACTGCAGATCGTGGGCCTACAGAATATCGTGGGCTTTAAGATCATAAAGACGAAGGAAAAAGTTATTTACCAATTTTGTATCGGAGCACTAATTTGGGCGCTACAGGTATGACAAAAATTGATAAATTGGTAAATTCACTGACTATCGATAACCAGCAACCAATGATAATCAGTAGATATTAGTAAATTTCATTTAAAAATATTCAACTAAAGAAGGGAATATGAACTGATTTCAATTGGATTATATAATTTTGAAAAAAACATTAAAAAAAAAAAAAAAACTATTAAATTATTTCATTGGCTTGTTCAAATCCTACTTTTTTTATTTTTATTATATTTTTTGTAAGGAAACATTACATTATTAGTAAAAAAACAAATTACGTCACAGTAAGAGTGTTTTCAATTTTAACATAAACAAACAAAATTATTAAAACTTAAAATGCAATTAGTAAAAAAACAAATTACGTCACAAAAGGCGTATTTTGTTTGTTTACAATAAATTAAAAATGCCCCTTTTATGACGTAATTTGTTTTTTTCTAATAATCTAATGTTTTCTTGCAAAAATATAATAAAAATAAAAAAATAAGATTTGACTAAGCCAATGGAATAATTTAATAGTTTTTTTAAAAGAGTTTTTTTTCAAAATAATATAATCCAATTTAAATCAGTTCATATTCCTTCTTTAGTTGAATATTATTAAATGAAATTTACAAATATCTACTGATTATCATTGGCTGCTGGTTATCGAATGATAGTCAGTGAATTTACCAATTTGTCAATTTATATCTTACCTGTAGCGTCCAAATTAGGGCTCAGATCTAAAATTGGAAAATAAGTTTTTCCTACGTCTTTATGAGCTAATTCTGTAGGCCCACGATCTGCAGTTAATAACAGAACGCCCTGTATAAGGTATACTAAGTTTTGTCTCAAGTTTGTTACGCTTAAAAATATTGATGTTACCAACAAAATTTTCGTAAAGGTGCTCATAAAATCACCTAATTAGTTCATTTTCGGTTGTCCGTCCGTCCGTTCGGACGTAAAAAGTGAGGTCGAGTTCGTAAGGTCGAGCAACATAGGTCAATTGGTTCTTGGGTCCAAATCCATTTTGTAAACCATTAGAGACAGAACGAAATTTTAAATGTAAAAATTTTCCTTATCTAAAAATAAAGAACTTTTGTTTGAAACAGTTTTTCGTAAACATCACTGTTTACCCGTGAGGGCACAAATTAGGCGCAAATTGTATCGTATGTATATTGTACTACATGAATGTAGTTGTACTGCGGTAAGAGGCATCAACACTGTCTATACATAATATATCAACAGTTAACTCAGTCAATTGTTTTTTTTTCACTTGTTTGCATTGGCTTCAGAAAATTATCCCAAAAAAAGTCTATATGATTTAAAGCGGAACTTTTTAAAAGGGTTTTTAAAGTTGCTGATCCAGATTTTTTATCAATGTGATTCAATTTTCACTTCCTTCTCCCTCTTTTAGCTCATTAAGTAATACCCCGAAATAAAGAATATCATTTTTTGAAATTTTAGACTTTTAATGACGTATAAGAGGGTTTAAAATAGGAGGAGGGGATGAAAATTTTACTTTAAAAAACCCCTTAGGTGTCTTAAGAAGGATTAAATTTAAAAAACTGGTATTATTTATTTAGGGGTCTAAACCCCCTAATACGTGAGTTTTAACTTGTAAAAAAATGGTCTATTTCATTTTGAAGTTTTTCAAACCCCCGAAAGGGAAGGGGAGGTTCATTAAGGAATGTATGAATAAAAATATGTTAAATTTTGGGTTAATTTAGCATTCTGACCTTTTTAAAATATCTTAAAAATTATCTGATTTACTTTACAATATAAACCCTCATTCACCCTAATGGCGTGGGGGTTAAATCTAAGAAGTTCTGATTTAAACCACACAGACTTTTTTTAGGATAATTTTTTGAAGACAATGCAAAAAACCACAAGTCAATACACCCAGAAAACAATTTTTTCGTAATATTAAGTTGGTTGATTATAATAATAATACATAAACGTTGTTAAATACCTAGTTTTTACAATTCGCGAAAATGGTATGTTGAAAGAAAACTTATATAATAAGGTATGTTTAATGTTTTTATTTGAAGACAGCATTCAGCTTTGTCTTTTTTTTTCTTTATCTAACATTTGATAGATGAAGAAAAGAGAAGAGCCCTGAGTACTGTCTTCAAAAACATCAATTTAAAAAAAAAAACTTAAAGTCAATACACACAGCAAAAAATTTTTTCGCAGGAAAAAGGTTCGTTTAATAAATTAATCATCATAAAAATGCTCAACACTAAAGTCATATTTCCTTCTCATTTACTTACAGTTAGATGATACCTTTTATTAAAATAAGATCTTTTTTTTTCTTTTGCCAATAACATAAACAAAAGTGATAAAACATTATTTTGTGATAAAAAGAAGAGGATTTAGGGTCTGAGAACTTGCTATATCAAAGGTAAGAGACCCAGTGTAGCACAGCATTAAAAAAATATGATTTTATGGTATGAAAAATAATGTGGACGTTTTGGAAAGTTTTTACAAACAAAAAGCACATCTTTGATATTAACCAAACCTATATACTAATTTTTATCCTTCTGGTTCAATAACACTTTTACTCTCGAGATGAGAGAAATTCTCAAAATCCTCAAAATATCTGAAAAAAAAAAATGAATTTTTAAAAACTGGAGATAGGTTGAAGTAAATCTGAAAAAATTCATAACTTCAAAATAGATAAAATTATATGGGGGTTGAAAAATTTTGAAACGCATATAAAATTTGAAAAATAAAAGTTATTTATGTTTTAAACCGAGCGTGAGCAAAATGCTCATAACGCGGTTGCTGGAATGTTAAATAGTATTTGGACACTCCTGTTACGAAAAATAAAAACAAAGTAAAGAGAAATAATCACTAATTTATATGTAAAAATCAAAAATTAATAAAATATGTCACAAAAAATTAAAACAAAAGTGTAATAAATGAAAAAAGTCAACAAATGTAATTATTAAAAATTGTATTAAAAAGCTTCACAAATACTAATAAATAAACTCATCATTCCAAGAATTTTCACCGCGCGTATTCGCTTCCGAGACGCTGTTTAATATTCTATATACAGTCAAAATCGGTTATATCGACATCGCGTATGACGGCGCGGCGAGTCAGTTACAGCGATCAATTGGAAATTCCTACCGAAATCCAAACAAAGGCACGTATACGTACAGTACAATCGGAGAAAATGAGAAATCGGTTGCAGCGACAAACCATCATTGGAATTAGTGGAAATTGTTTCATTGCAATTAGTCATAATCTACGTATGTATAAGTATTGTCAATTTACGCAACAGCCATCGGGGTTTTATTTAAATAATGACAATTATGTATAGTTACTATAGTCAATTTTGACACGGTTAATTTTCAACAACAAAATAGAATAACGAATGCGTCACTTCGACTAATCTGTCCTTGTTTCTTAGTTTTAAAAGAAAAGGCGAAAGTTTGTGCGAGATTTTTTTCATAATCATATTATAGAATACTTAAACTTTGCCTTGTTTGCCAAACAATAAGCTTTGAGTATGATAAATTTAATGTAAATTACATTTTTTAACAGCAAATTTAAATCACAAATATTAAATTATTTTAATAGAAACATTTAAATTGGTTACTAATAAATAAAGCAAAAACTTTCTTCTTCAATATCCAATATGAATCTTTACTTATTTGTAATAATAACCACAGTGAACATAAATTTAATGACACGGTAAATCGAAAGCGACAACAATAATATAACATGTATCCGTAAGAGCAGGTAAATTGCGGCTGACGAAACAGGCGAGGGGATGAGCTTGAAGTAACTCAAATGGCCTGTTTGTGTTGTAGTGGTTATTCAACTACATCAAAAAACCAGAACCTTTTGGCCAGAAATTTTAAATAAATACTCCTCTATGTGTAGGTTATATATAACCGGCGATCTATACTTTTGAACGTTATTGATTTAATTTTGATTTTCAATCACTTTATTTTCAACCATATAAACCATTTTAAAGAAGGATTCATCGAATTAGTCTATCGAAGATAACAACCGTAGTTGTAAGGTTTCTTCACTGTCGTTATAGCCGTTTTTGACTGTATATACCAAATAAAAAATAAAAAAAATTAAATAACATGCGCCTTCTCTTAAAATGTGTAATTGTTTAAAATTTAAAATTATTTAATTGGTCTATTTAAATTTTACAATAATTAAGTAATTACAATTTCACATAATTTGTATATGAAAATTTAAACAATGATAATAATTAATTGGGTGTTTTGATTAAATAAATATAAAAACAATGAATAATTAATTAACACAAATATTACTTTTCAAACCGCGTGTATTATAAATTCAACATACAAGTTTGTTTTATACATACAAGTTTGTATAACAACAAATTAAAAAAATTAAAATAAACAAACGTAAGGAAATATGACCAGGATGCGCAATCGTTTGTTTTGTTGACGTCACGTAAATAACAAAATTAATACATACTATAAAATTTGCACCTAATTAACGCCCTCGTGGGTAAAGAGTGATGTTTACAAAAAAATGTTTCAAACAAAAGTTTTTTATTTTTTGATAAGGAACATTTTTTACATTTAAACTTTTGTTCTATCTCTAACGGTTTACAAGATGAGTCCTACGGACCCAAGACCCAATTGACCTATGATGCTCATTTACGAACTTGACCTCACTTTTTACGTACTGAGTACGCTGTAAAAATTTCAGCTCGATATCTTTTTTCGTTTTTGAGTTATCGTGTCCACAGACGGACGGACGGACGGACAACCGGAAATGGATTAATTAGGTGATTCTATGAACACCTATACCAAAATTTTTTTCGTAGCATCAATATTTTTAAGCGTTACAAACTTGGGACGAAACTTAATATACTATGTATATTTCATATATACATGGTATAAAAAGGTTTCGAGATAGGAATCTTACCTTCCAACATTGACCTCATTCACCAAATGTGTAACGAGCAAGACACTTTGTCCCAAAATGAAGCTAGGAAAATGTGTAATACCTTTTTGAAAATATTATACTCAGATGATATTACTATAAAATCACTTAAAAGATTGAGAGAACATGATTATAATTTAACCGTATTAAAAGTGAAATTTAAAAAATTTCAAAAACCCCCAATAAATGCGATTTATTCCTTGTAAACCGATTTTTGGAAACTTTGCTTTAAAATGTCCTTATAATCGAGTCGGTTCGACCGCTTAGGGGCTACGATTCCACTGAGAAATACACAGACACACAGATAAACACTTTAAACTTATAACACTGCTTTTTAAATCAATATAAAAGTGATGGTCAAGGGCATCAGATGAAATAAAAAGGATACTTACAGAGCTATCATTTTTGGGACAAATTTTTGGAAATATTTAAATTGAAATATTTCAGTTCTCTTTATTCTTTTGAATTATTGCTTTAAATTACCTAATTTATTTTACCATTTCACTTTTCGAAATGAATTGAACCAGGTTTATTTGACCATTCATTTCCATAGTAATTATTTATATGTCATGCCTTATCCAAACTGAATCGATTTTGAAGATCATCGCCAATTTTTTAGTTTTATCGGGTACGGAAATCTACGCTCGCACTTGAAAACTACGCTCGCCCTCGGTTCATCCATTCAGACGCTACGATGCTATAGACAGACACACTGACACACACACATAGCGGTCAAACTTGTAACACCCCTTTTTATACCATGCATATATTATGTAATATGCAAGGTATACTAAGTTTAGTCCCAAGTTTGTAACGCTTAAAAATATTAATGCTATGAACAAAATTTTGGTATAGGTGTTCATAAAATCCTAATTAGTCCATTTTCGGTTGTCTGTCCGTCTGTCTGCCAACACGATAACTCAAAAACGAAACAAGATACCAAGCTGAAATTTTTACAACGTACTCAGGATGTAAAAAGTGAGGTTGCGTAAAAAATGAGCAACATAGGTCAATTGGGTCTTGACCTATGGGCCCGAACAAAAGTTTAAATGTAAAAAATCTTCCTTATCAAAAAATAAACTACTTTTGTTTGAAACATTTTTTCGTAAACATCACTGTTTACTCGTGAGGGAGCAAATCAGTATTATACGGGGATATCAGTTACGTATGTTATATGTCTAATGTGATACAGTAATCAACACAGTCTATGCATGGTATTTCAACAATTAAATCAGTCAATTGTTTGTTTTCACTTGTTTTAGTTCGGGGGTTAAAAATTACATGTAATTAAAAATCCCATCTTAACTCACACATAATGTTTCATTATAATATTTCGTTATATACATTTTAGTTTGTATGATCAGCTTTGACTGTAACACCAACAAGGTATACATAATATTTATACAGATACCAAATTTAGAGGGAGAGAAGGAAATTCATGTTATGTTATGAACGAGTATATAATGATCATACTCTGTGATCTGGTAATGATCACTATGATCAGTGTCGAAACTCGAAAATAATACCATTCATACATTCGTACGTTTTAGCAAACATTACGGGTCTATTACTTTAATATGAGGATTTCATTTCATATATATACAGGGTAAATCAGAATAACTGGTACATCACGTGATCACGTGAGGCGGAGTTTACATACATAAGGGTTTACCCTTATACAAATATTTTTTAAATAGTAGGAGATTTTTGAATAATTCAAAATTGTAATTGACCGTTTAGATAAATTTTAACCTTTATTGGTTCGTTTTAACATGAAATATTTATTGCTTTATTGCTTTATTGCTTTACAAGTAAATGAGAGAAATAATATATTTGAAAAATATAGTTTTATGTTTATTGTTATTATTTTTTATTAAAAATCTCCTACTCTTGGATATATGTACATCCAATGAAAATACTAAATTCAATACTGGTAATTCAATATGGTACTTGATGTACCTTATATGCTGATTTACCCGGTATATCTATATTCTACATTTCACTGCTATTACGAAATGTTCATTACATACAATTAACACACATTTTCGATGGGGATTTCAAATTTAATGTCAAAATAATCTTAAAACATTGTTGCCGTTGAGCGGTCGATAGTTATATACCACCATATTTCGATTCTGTACAATTCTTTTAATAAATACATTTTAGATGGGCATTTAAAACATTATTTCGAACCTTGTAAAATAATTTAGTACAATTAAACAAGCACTGACAAAAAAAAATTCTAAATACTAACCTATATGAAGTTGTTTCAACCTTCGTGAGATCAAATATGGCGAATGGGGTCACGAATGTGAAACGTACGTAACTACCGTACGGGCTGAGTGGTGAAGTAGACACAAACGCATGAATTGTTTGTAGGAAAGTAATATACTGTCAAACAAATTTCAAATGTTGTTGTTTTGAAATGCAACATAGTTTTTTTATTTTTATTTTATTTTATTTATTTATTTATTTTTTTGATTGGTTTTACCACTTATAAATATTATTTAAAAAAATCTGATGTGATGGTCACAACAACATGGGCAGGTTTTTAGGTTTATTTAAAAAAAAAAGATTATTTCGAGTCGGAATTGAATCAGCGACATATGGATTGCTATTGCTCTTAGTGTCTTAAGTGAACAGCTGTATCGACTGCGCTACTGAAAGTTATGGATACGTACACAAACATGCTATATATTATTAAAAAGATCAATAAGTTTATTTCAAGCTCACTGTTAGTTAGTAACAACAATATTCATGTAGTGGACACAATCACATATGGACTAGACATAACAGCTATGTGTTCGTAATCAACAAATTATATACGCAAAGAAATTTTCTTTTAATTCATCGATTCGTTTTATTTACACGATTATATATTCCAACTGAGAACAATTTTATTTTCTATCAATAAAATGCATGACTTTAAACTAAAATCAATCTCTTTCATAGAAGTACTGATTTTGTTTATTTAACTTCGGTGATTTTGTATCAATGAATTCGTGTTTTATATTCAATTCCATTCTATAGTAAATAGAAATATTTAGTGTACTTGTTCTTCCATTCGTTTGGCATTGGTTTGAAATTATTGATAATTTATTTCAATATGAAACCGTAAACTTCGAGGTGAGGTGACCATTATTTAAAATTTTTTTTTTTTTTGAGTGTGTTAAAATTTAAAATAAATGAACCGTCTGGATATTTTGAGTTCAAATTATATAAAACCTACAAACAAAATAATAAAGACCATGTATGCAATGAGCGAAAATCATTGCCAAAACCCACCTTACTTCAAATTGGCCATCCTATCCAATCCTTCAGCCTCCTCATTAAAGAAGTTCTCTCCGATATTCACAAACCAAAACTTGCACAACCCTGGATCAATCAAAAAGTAAACATAAACGTAACACTCAGAGAAACGAAAACACCCGACAAAAAAATTTTCATAAAACATCGTTGTGACGTAATTATGTTAATTGAATAGTTTACACTGTATACAATTATTAATTAACATTATGATGTTATACGATCTTTTAAGAACATTTTTTTTGTAGGGCGTTTTCGTTTCTCTCTTGAAAAGTTCTTTTAAAACTCCCTGTAACTTTAAAATTATATTAAAAAAATAAATAATAAAAACAGTTTTGTTATAAAACCTATATGATCTTTCCACTTTTGTCCAAAAAAATAACAAAATTTTTCTTTAGGTCCTTTCATTCGAGTACATTGGATTGATCTAGAAAAAAATAGTGAAAAAATTATACACATGCAAGGAAGCGAATCTTAGGTTTATATAATCACAATCTTTCAGTGAAAAACGACTGTTGGGTTAGTTTTACATTTCGCGTAGACTGTTTATTTTCCGCTGAGTATATATACACGGTAAAAATATTTTCAATTTTTTTTCCAGTCCTTTAATTCCGGTTTGAAAATTTAAAGAATAAAAAGAAAATTCAGACGGAAATTAGTAAAAATTTGGTGATTCAAATATTCACATTGCAATTTAGAATGTTTAAATGATTATTTGAAAATAGAACATTTTTTTCAAAACTGTAATAAAAAATTAAAAATATTAAAAACACAATTTTTTAGCTAAAGTAAGCCCTAACAAACTCGTTTAGTTTCCAAGCATTTTATATTATTTTGAAATAAATTTTTGTTTTATTAGATGTGTGTATTAAAACATGCCGCATGTTTTCGGTTACAATGATGTACGAATAAAGATATTTTAAGGTATACTAAAATTTCATATCTTATGTTGAAATTTTACATAATTATACCATGTATAAATGTAATATACATGGTATATTAAGTTTAGTCCCAAGTTTGTAACGTCAACACATTAACTCAAAAAACGAAAAGAGATATCAAGTTAAATTTTTATAGCGTACTCAGGGGGTAAAAAGTAAGGTCGAGTTCGTAAATGAGCAATATAGGTCAATTGGGTCTTGGGTCCGTAAAACCCGTCTTGTAAACTGTTAGACATAGAACAAAAGTTTAAATGTAAAAAATGCTCCTTTTAAAAGAACTTTTGTTTGAAACATTTTTTTGTAAACATCACTGTTTACCCACGAGGGCGTTAATTAGGTGCAAATTTTATAGTATGTATTAATATGTGAATATCAGTTATGTGTGTGTGGCTATTTAAAAGTGGATATCTTTTGTTATTTACGTGGCGTAAAAAAACAAACGATGACGTCACCAAAACTGTCTATACATGGTATTTCAACAATTAACTCAGTCAATTGCTTGTTTTCACTTGTTTTATTATAAATTTTATGACAATGATAACGGATTGTACAGGTAAGTGTCTTTAATTTTATTATTCTTTTAAATTCAATAAAACATTTCCTTTACAATAAAGATTCTTTGAAATGATAATCGATTATATAGAGGTTTCTTTTAATTTTGTGTCCTTAACCAAGAAGTTAATTTCGGAAAATGTAGTAGTTTCTTGTGGATTTTCATGTTGAATTGGCCAATTTCTGTAAATTGTCTTGCAATTCTCTTTGACTATCTTCTTCAAAAATGACAAATATGTTCTCTGGAATAAAATAAACTAAGTCTTAAACATTTTGAGTGTCTGGATTTTCTGGAATTTCTGTAATTCAATGATCATTCATTTTGACTACTTAATAAACAATTTTACAAAAAATAATACGTACGAAAGATGAATTCAAAACAAGTGAAAACAAACAATTGACTGAGTTAATTGTTGAAATACCATGTATAGAAAGTGTTGATTACTCTATCACATTACACATACATACATACATGTCACACATATGTAACTGATATTCCCTTATAAAACATACTATACAATTTGCGCCTTATTTCCGCCCTCGCCGGAAGACAGTGATGTTTACAAAAAAATGTTTCAAACAAAAGTTGTTTATTTTTTATAAGAAACATTTTTTACATTAAAACTTTTATTCTATCTATAACGGTTTACGAAATTGGTCCTACGGACCCAAGACCCAATGGACCTATGTTGCTCATTTACAAACTCGACCTCACTTTTTACGTCCTGAGTACGCTGAAAAAATTTCAGCTTGATATCGTTATCTTGTTCACAGACGGACGGGCGGACGGACGGATGGACGGACGAACGGACAATCGGAAATGGACTAATTAGGTGATTCCATGAACACCTATACCACAATTTTCTTGGTGGCATAAATATTTTTAAGCGTTACAAACTTGGGACTAAACTTAGTATACCTTGACTATTTCATGTACATGGTTACATGGTATAAAACTAAAATTAAAATACCGACTCAAATCAATAACTTTCTTGTGAGCAGTTACTTTTTAAAGTCGACGCTAACCATTTCTTCAGCTAAAAATTAATTCATTCGTAATCGTTCATCGATTTAGAACCATTTTGAATATTTTTTTTTATATATATATTTATAATAAAATATATTTGCATGTTGATCCAAAGAGCCGGATGAGGCTCGCGAGTCGCATGTTGCCGAACATTGAGCTAGACTTATTACAAGTCGTCTAATATGAGCATAATACTATACCGTATAATAATAAACAATACGTTCAGCTCCTCTGTTTACGTATAAAATGATGATATGAAAATGAAAAGTTGAAAGAAAATTAAAAACAACTTTTATAACAATAATAAAATAAATTGATTTTTCAATACATCAAAATAATGATTACTTTTGATAGTAATTTTTACAAATAAAGTTTTTTTGTTTTTTTAGGTATTGAAAATATAAAATTATTTGTATGTGTAGATTTTGTTGTTTATGTGTATGTATAAACAATTTATCATTAAACTGCCAAAAGCAACACATGAAGAAAAAAATTTTTGTTTACTCTCAAGAATTTTTTCCAATAAACCTGAAAGGAAAAGTGTTGCTTCAAGTAGAAAATGTTCTAATAAAGCAAAAAACTGTTGGCGGATTTGTCCACTATTGTGTGGTAAACCAAGATTGCCAAGCTGACTGTTGTTGACCATGTATCTCGATGTTTGTATGCAGCAAAGTGGCTTAATGAGTAACATCTATTTTTGTTTATTAAAGAATTTTAAGTTGACATTTGCTTTAAACTTGATAAATAAATTTAATAGCGGAAAGTGCTTAAAAAAAAAATGTTAATTTCAAAAACACATATCTTATTCCGGCATCGAATTTGGAAACTTGTTCTAGGTTAACAAAAATGCTCTATGTAGAAAAACAAGCCACTTTTACTGCAAAATTTTTTTCAAAGAGTGCTTAGAATTCGCAAAAACAAGTATATGAAATAACAATTTTGATACGAAAAAACAACTTTGTTTCGAAATGTTTCGAAAAAAATGACGTTTTTTATCAATAACCACTTTCCGATTTAAATTGTTTATCTATCGTATCGATAAGCTTCAAATTTTTTTGGATCGAATTAACCATATGCTTATGAACACATGTTTAAATGACCTCTTTTGTATGGTATCTTCCAAAAATTAATTATTTGTAGCATTATCATAAAGTTGTTTTGAATCTTAAAACACCCCGTATCATAGAGGAACTAGCCGGATACCCGCCCGTTTCACTGTCCTTAAAAGTAAAAAACACCGCCTTATAGCCTCCAACTCTCTTGATGTGCACAGTTTTCAATTTTGTTAAATGTAAAATAGTCATAATTCATTGAGTATATCAGAAAAGTTGGCTATGAATGGTTTGACATTTACTATTTTAAAGTTTTAAAGAATACTTTAATTTATGGTTCAAAATGACGATTATAGATTTGTTCCATCTATAATCATCATTTTGAACCAGATTTCTGTAAAAATTTAAAATAGTAAATGTCAGATTAAATTTTGTTTTTTTTTTATATATATATATATCTTTATAAATTATAGCTCATGTGTTATTCTGATGTATGAGCTATATTGCTGGACAGTTTCATTAAAAACCATTGGCTAGTTTTAGCATGAAAGCGTAACACACAAACAAACAAAAAAACAAATAAGCAAACAAACAAACAAACATCCTTACTTTCGCATTTATAATAAAGCTGTTTAAACATGATACTATTTTCATTGTTATATTTTTTTTTAAAGTTTCTCAAAACATATAAATATAAAATTTAATAATCCAAGGTAATAAACTCTCCCATACACATTCTCCTTTTCTGATTTGTATTGAAAATTATTAAAAATCAATTGATCATCATACACTCGTTTGTATTAATAACAATGATGATATAATCATTTGAGATTTTTTTAACTTACTTATCTATAAATTTTCTTTTTTATATCGGACTAATACACTGAGTGCAAGGAGAAAAGGATAGTATATCGAAAAGGATAGTGCTGAAGCGATATTGTATGACAAAGAGATAGCCCCAGAAAATATATATTTCTTGCTAAAGAAGTTTTGTCGTTGAGATTGTTGAATTAAGAAAAATTATTGTTATCAAAAATATATCATTTGTTGAAAATTTATAACTTTATTAACTGTAAGCTGACTCCAAATGCTTATAAATATTAATTACTAGTTCGACCCGTGTGGAATTTCCCTCCCGTAGTTACCGTAACTCGTGAAACACTGTTGTACCCGTGGCTAAAAACAACAAACAATTATCGTCGAAAAGAAGTGAAAAAAATCAAAAATTCTTATTTATTTGGAGAATATGTATTAATAGTTAGTATATGACTAGAGTATTAGGAGAACATCTATAAAAACTAACATGTTTGCCTAATAAATTTATTATTTAAATTTATAATTAATTAATATATGTTTTTCGCCCAAATTATTTATCTAGCGTGTTTTTCCTAAGCCGTACACCTTTAGACCGTGAGTATATTTTCATTTCTTGAAAATGAGGGGTAAATCATGGAATTTGATAAAGGAATAAGGAAGATAAGGGTAGGACAGAAAAAAAATCCTTGATTTTTAAATTAGTCCATCTGAGTTTTTTTCTAAATACGTTTGAATTCAATTGAATTGTATTGTATATTTCAAACTTGTATTTTATTTTAAAAGTTATATTCGTTGTGTGCGTAGTCATGGTAGGGATAATAAAATCGATGCCAGCGCTTTAAGTGAAAAATTTTGGAGATAAAGTGGGCTGTTATGACTAATTTGCAATTATTTACATGTTAATGATATAGAAACTGTCAAATTAAAATGATTGAAAAACACTAATTAATTAAACTTAATGCATTAAAAATTGTGAAAATAAGAAATCAAATTGTACAAATATTATTTTTCAAATGTTAATTATCGTAATTATTTATTTAAATTTGTGAAACAAGAATATTAAATTTTAAATGTAAGTTTTCAATGCAATCCACACAATTATATATGCATCCATTAATTCTATAATTAAAGTAGTGTATCGTTGTCATGGAAACGAAATTCACGCTCGGAGCGAATAATTTAAAAAATGACATGTTTTGTCTAATATAGACATTTTGAAAAACTTTTCTTTGCTTTATATGTAAAAATTATTCATGGCAGACATGTTTATAGTTTCTTTAGGATGTTTGAGCTTGGCAACAATAATTGATTGAAAGGCTCAAAATTTTTTTATAGGTCTTACTCAAAGAATATGTGGTTAAAATTTCAGCTTAGGTATCCATGCAAATTTTAAAGAAAAATATCATTGAAAATTGATATAAGATTCATTGCTCTTATGGAGCAATCTCAAAAAACGACATATTTTGAAAGGTTTTGATAATTTTCACTTGAAATGAATGAAAAAAAAATTTAAAAAAATAACTTTTTAATCGAAAGTAAACATATTAACAATGACATAGAAAAGAAAAAACCAAGTGTCTTCATCGATGTAAGAGATGTACGAGCAGGGTGGATCTAGGGTTGAAATTATTTTTAACTTATTTTCAACTTTGATGATGAATTTTAGTATTTATTTATAAATGTAGACGAAAAATAAGAATAAATTTTTTCGATATATGCTTTGTTTTAGCAAATATCGAAAGCTGAATAATTAAATAAAATTTTCAATTTTCGATATTTTGAAAAATACGCCAGATATCGTCAAGTTATAGCATAATTCACAATCAAAATTGAAAATATCAATTTTTTCAATTTGTGTCCCCACTACCGTGCTTATATATCCTTAAACAAAATAGTAAATTAATTTTTCTCAATAATATTAATTTAAGGTATTTGTCTTTGTACAATATTGTAAAAATAGTGTACTACATCATACTGCAGTGGTATGTACGTATAGATATGCCTAGCACACTCAAATAAGTATTAGTTTTAACATGTATTCTGTATGATAATAGCATGATAATAAACATCTGTAATTCTGTATATAAAAGACATCTCTCTTACACTACTTATACTCTAAATATAATTGTTTCTGTTATTCAAAAAATTTAAATAACTTTGAGTGACTATATCTCAAGAATGAAGCGGTCTAATAGTTTTGGATTTTTTTAAACTCACATGTACAAATTCATGAATGTTCAGTTAGTTTTTTGAAAATATCTTAAATCTGGTTTTTTTCTAGAATTAAAAAACTTGTTAAAAACACAACAAAACGCAACCTTTCCTATGCTCTCCATGTTAACTATCCGAACTTTAATTGTATTTAACTCGAGTTAGAGACGGTCAATCGACTTCAAATTTTTTTGGTTAATGTATTATTATATCCCTAATAAGTATACACAAATTTAGAATTTTCTGTCGATATACCCACAGAAAGACAACTACCTTAAGCTTAACAAATAATTTGATTGTTTTTGTGATTGCTTTTTAATAGCGTATTAAATTGTTATTAACAAATTTTTTATCATAATTTGTCTTTGTACAAAAAAAAATTGAAAGATTAACTTGGTTATTATTTTCATTTGTTTTAACTGAATTGAAATTGTTTGCAGGCTATTAATTTGTATATTGATTGTTATTGATTGATTTCCAATCCCTCTATGAAACACATCATTTTATGTAATCTTTAAAGCTTGAAGTTGCTCAGTATGAAAAATAATTTTCATAATACCTCAACATCATATGATTAAATTTTTCATTTGCACTATGTTATAAATACAAAGTGTTTATCCTGGAGAGCATGTATAGAGCAAAACAATTTAAAAAATGTATATAATTACATTATGTATATGCAAGGGCGTCGCCAGCCAATTTGCCAAGGGGGTGATGGACAGACAAAATTTATATTTTATTGTTGCAAAATGAAGAATATAAAAATTCTTAAATTAACAAAATCCAATTCAAGAGAATCCTGATGGCAAAAAATAAAGCAGCACCTGGGTACTTACATGATTCGATTTATCTGCAGGAAAATAAAAAGTCAGATTTTTTTCGAATCCTTATGCGTGGGGGCAACTGATTCTTTAATGTATATAATGAACATGCATTCAAGGACGTTTTAAACAAAAGTTGTTAATTTTTTTAGAAAACACATTTTTTATATTTAAACTTTTGTCCTATCTCTAACAGTTTACAAGATGCAATTTTGGGAAAAATCGTGAAAAAATAGACAAACTTTGAAAAGCTGTCTATCCGAAACTACCGGTCCTTTAAAAACCGGTTTGAATTCAAATTATTGCAATTTAATCTTCTTGAATTAAATGCTTTGATGAAAAACCAGCCCTTCCAGGTTAAAATCAGAAAAAACTAAAATAACGTCAAATATTTCTAGATTTTCCTTATTTTTCGGCATGATCCGCTTGTCTCCCGAGGTCGAAAACTTGGTTTTAACTTTGCCTTTATATTGAAACCAACATATATAAAAAAACCTGAATTGATGTAAGGTCCAATATCGCCCTATTAGCTCAGTTGGTTAAGGCGTAACTAATTTTGTCCACGGTATGTTTAGGGTAGCGATTCCCGCCGTCGCAACAAAGTTAATTTAATTAATAGTTGTGATGGGCTGGTGTAGTGCATGGTATATGCATGAATAAGGAGGTGCACTCAGGCTCTGAAATTGAGGAGCTGATAAATGAAATTATCAGCGGAAAGGTGGTAAAACACATATATGGTATCATAATGGGCTCTATAGCCTAAGTGTGACCTTCGTGGACTGCCAATCTAACCTAACCTAAGGTCCAATGTTTAATTTGATTGAATTAAACTTCAAAGATGCCAAAAAAAAAAAAAATGAACATTTCAATAGACGACACTGCTGTTTTTATTATAATAAACACTTTGTTCGCAAGATTTTAATTGTGAATCGCTATAGTAAACACACGGTGTAGTACAGTAAAGTTACTTGTTGTTATTAAAAAATGAAGGAACGAAAAGCATCATATACACATAGTAGCACATAATAAAAAAAATCGTTACAATAAAAAAATCCTTTGGGTTTATGTGTTCTTTTAAAAACAACTTTAATTAAAAAATTTAAGTTTCTTTTTAAAAAAAGACGAAGCAAAATATTATTATAAAAATCACTAATCTTTTCATAATTAAAATGACCGTTTCACACGAAAAAGAAATTTTCTTTTAATAATTCATAATCGAAAATAATTTTCCCTTTTTTATATGTATTATGTTATCGATGTATACCCATTGGATAGAATGGCTGTGTGTATCTAATGAAAGGTTTTTTCCTCAATTTGATTGATTGGTTTTCTTTAAAATGTTCGAAATCATCTCTTATACAATAAAAATAACACAGGACTTTCGGATGATAAATTTTTGATCCGTAAGTCTCTGTAATCATTATGTAGCATTATTTGTACAGTGTGTCAAAAGTAGTTTCATTGACGTAGGAACATTGATTCCCTCATAGATTCAGACAATTCACTTAAGAGCTGCCTTAATCTTATAGGGTGTCCTTTGAAAAATCTACGGTGACTTGTCTTAGGTGTCTATACACAAGTCTGTTCGATCAGGGAAGACTCATAAACAATTGTACCATTCAGGGATGTCATAAAATATTTAATTCTAATCGTAGGGAAACTGCGGAATGTATGCGTGCGCATCGCACACACATAATATTTTACATTTGTATTTATAAGTTATATTATGGTTATATCTGTGAAGATAAGATAGCTGAGTGCTTCTAAGCATGGCATTGTATTTTGTTGTTTAAGTGATTACTTAGTTCGAAACCAGCGACAGTCACATTTTTTTTTTTATCTATTATCATATGTATTGGATTTTTTTTTATCTATTTCATTTTTGTGATCTTGAATGTTTCTTATTTTATTTTTTGATAGCTCTATATTGTTTTAATGACGAGTTGGTTGGATTGAGTTTGCCGACTATATAGGAGTTTGGGTTCGGAAGTTTTTAGCCCTAGCGTCCACAAAAGGAACACTATTACAGAAAACGGAGATATTATAATAAACTATATAAATAAGTTGAAGTTAGAATTTTATATGCATATGTTAATATATAAAAGATATGCGATGTGCGCGCATCTATTCCGCAGTTTCGCTAGGATTAGAAGTAAGTCATAATATACTTACACAGTAAAACCTGCTGCATAGCTGGGGTTTCAGCTGATGCAATTCTATTATCACTGTTTGCTTACGAGGGCACACATTAGATGCAAATTTGATAATGTGTTTTAATATGGGATTATCATTTATGTATGTGTGAAATTTATAGATAAATGTGTAAAGTGATAAAGTAATCAACTCTATAGGCAATACATGGTATTTCAACAATCAACTCAGTCAATCCTTTGTTTTGACTTGTTATTTGTTAAAAGCGCTCTCTAATAAAGACGACAGTTTGATATATTGGTAGCTAATAGTTGAAAATCATTTTCATTGTGTGCGTAGTCATGATAGGGACAATAAAATCGATGCCAGCGCTAACTGTGAAAATTTTGGCATTAAATGAGGCTGTTATGACTAATTTGCAATTCTTTACATGTAAATGTTATAACAAATGTCAAATTAAAATTATTGAAAAACACTAACTAATTAAACTTAATGCAAAAAAAATTTGAAAATAAGAAACCAAATTGCACAAATATTATTTTTAAATGTAAAAATTATCATAATTATTTATTTAAAGAGACAAAAATATTAAATTTTCAATGTAAGTCATAAATGCAATCCATACAATTATATATGCATCCATACAACTATTTAATTAAAGTAGTGTATCGTTACCATGGAAGCGCGAATAAAATTCACGCACGGTGCGAATATGTTGAAAAAAGCTCCATTATCTTATACCACAAAATGTTTGATGTCCAGTTTTGTACTCAAAAGTTTTGCAAGACTCTGTAAAATAGGCTTTGTGTATATTCGCATATATGTATGTTTTTTTGTAGTGATTTTCTCATCCCCGTGTGTTGTACGTCACATAACATACTTTTTCTTACGGAAATTGAAAGAAAAAATTACAAAATAGTATTTTTACTTATAAATGATGTTGCTTTTATATGTGATATCTGATGTGGGTGCTTACCCACTTTCCATGTGTGAGTGTATTTTCACATATCCCTATATATTATAAATGTGAAAGTAAGCATGTTTGTTTGTTTGTTTGTTACGCTTTCACGCTAAAACTAGCGAATAGTTTTTAATTAAACTGTACAGCAATATAGCTGATATATCAGAATAACACATGAACTACAATTTATAAAGTTATATTTAAAAAAAATAACGCTTTCACGCTAAAACTAGCGAATAGTTTTTAATTAAACTGTACAGCAATATAGCTGATATATCAGAATAACACATGAACTACAATTTATAAAGTTATATTTAAAAAAAATAAAAAAAATAAAAAAATTTAATTTAATTTGACATTTACCATTTTTTAAATTTTTTACAGAAATCTTAAATTATGGTTCAAAATGATGATTATAGATGGACCATTAATTTAAGGTTTCTGTGAAAATTTAAAATAGTAAATGTCAAACAAATCATGGCCAACTATTCAAATATACTTAATGAATTATGACTATTTTACATTTAACAAAATTGAAAACTGTGTATATCAAGAGAGGGTGGAGGATATAAAGCGGTGGTTTTTACTTTTAAGCCCAGTGAAGCGGGCGGGTATCAACCTAGTACATATATAATAGAACGCTTTATTATATGTACGTATTTTCACGGTATACTCGAATGCGTTGGGTGTGAAATATTATGGATATCGGAACGTTTTTTGGCTGAATAATTGTGTGTTACAGTGAGTTACAGTACATTCAAAAGAGAGAACAGTAAGGATGCGTAATGTTGTAGTCTTTTTCAGTCTCAATTGAGTGTTTTATAAAATGGTTTTTAAGGTTTTTATACCATGTATATGAAATATACCAAGGTATACTAAATTTAGTCCTAAGTTTGTAACGTTTAAAAATATTGATGCTATGAAGAAAATTTTGGTATAGATGTTCATAAAATCACCTAATTAATTTCCGGCTGTCCGTCTGTCTGTCTACCTGTCGTCTGCGTGTTGCCTGTCCATCTGTCATCACGATAACTCAAAAACGAAAAGAGATATAAAGCTGAAGTAGGACCCACCTTGAAAACCGTTAGAGATAGAACAAAAACTGAAATGTAAAAAATGTTCCTTATAAAAAAATAAACAACTTTTGCTTGGAACATTTTGTTTTAAATCACTGCTTATCCACGAGGGCGCAAATTACGTGTAAATTTTACAGTAAGTTTTATATGGGAATATCAGTTATGAATTTGTCTATCTAAGAGTTTTATATCTCTCTTTATTTGTGACGTCAAAAAACAAACGATTGCGTCATCAAAACTGTCTATTCATGGTATTCCAACAATTAACACAGTTAATTGTTTTTTTTTCACTTGTTCTTAAATAATAAAGGACCCCAGAATATAAGATAAGAAAATGGCTTTCTGTGAATCTTTTTCGAACACACTCTAAAATGTTCCTTAGATCATTCTAATCAAAAGCTCTCACGGCCACAAAAATTTGTATGGAGTATTTTTCGCGCTACGGGCCATCAAAACTGCAAATATATTAAAGTTTTAATATATGACTAGGAAAATATCTTTCTGTGGAACTTGTTCAAACTACCCCCAAAATTTTTTCAGATATTTCAGAGCAAAACCTTCTGAACGAGTAGTTTTCGAGCTACGGTCAATCAAAGCTACACATATATTATATTTATGTTACCTTTACGACTAGAAAAATTACTTCCTGCCAAAATTTTTCGAACCGCCCCAAAGTTTTTCTTCCGATCATTCTGATCAAAAGCTCTCAAGGGCACAAATTTTTTCACGGGTAGTTTTCGAGCTACCCGTCAAATATCTTAAACAGAACTCAATTTATTGATGAGCAGGCAGATCGACTTTTCATTTGATAAAGACATAAATTACGTATGGGAAAAGTTAATTGAGATGATGAAAGCAGGTGCGTAGCTAGAGGGTGATTTTGTTGTTAAAAAATATTACTTTCAAAGATAATAGAATGCAAAAACAGAGAAGCATTCATGCGAGATTAAAAGAAAAAATCTGATCGAGCGGCGTTTTCAAGAGAGCTAAATTGTTATTAATTAAAGAATTTTAAAAGAAAATAAAAAATGTATTCTTTACAGAAAATATATAACATTTGAATTTTGGAACTCAATATTTTATGTTTACGTTGAATTAAATGGATTTTCTAATTATGAATTGCCTTAAGCACATGTTGTTTCGATATGCAAATGTGGACGAAGAATTCGATTGAAGTATATGCAGTATGAATTAGTTCACATTTGTCTGTAAACGAAACGGGTACGATATGAAATGGAAATGGTTAGGGATCTGGTTGTTTTTGAAGCATCCGAGAATTGTAAGGAAGAGATATTGATGCAATAAAACAGTGAATGTTAGATACTAAATTCTAAAAACCCAAATTGGAAGTTCAAATATTCGTTGTGTGCGTGATCATGGCAGGGACAATAAAAACGATGCCAGCGCTTCCAGTAAAATATTTGGGCGATAAAGGAGGCTGTTATGACTAATTTGCAATTCTTTACAATGTTAATGTTATAGAAAATGACAACAACAAAAAATAATAATAAAATTAATTAAAATTATTGAAAAACACTAATTTATTAAACTTAATGCATTAAAAATTATGAAAATAAGAAATTAAATTGCACATATATTATTTTTCAAATGTAAATTATCATAATTATTTATTTTTTGTGAGACAATAATATTAAATTTTCAATGTAAATCATAAATGTAATCCATACAATTATATATGCATCCATACAATTCTATAATTAAAGTATTGTATCGTTACTATGAAAACGCCTCCAATAAAACTTACTCATGGTGCGAATATACATCGGCGGACAAATGTCACAGGCATATTTACATCATTTACTGGCACATTTACAATCTTAATATATATAAATCTCGTGTCACAATGTTTGTCCTCAATGGACTCCTAAACCACTTAACCGATTATAATAAAATTCGCACACCATGTGCAGTTCGATCCAACTTGAGAGATAGGATAGTTTAAATCTCAAATTATAGTCGCAATTTTAATTTATTGCTAATTATTTGTCTGTTATTATTTGACAGTCACAATTATCTGTTAACTCCAAATGATTCTAACAGATGTCGATACCTTTCGACTGGGTTGAGTAAGTAATCAATAGATGGCGCTGCTATGGTAAATAGTTTTATCAAAATAATGTACTAAGTATTGTACACATTGAAAAGGTCTACAGAAAAGTCCGTGATGGTATATGTCTATCTCTTATGCATTGCACCTTCAACGTTGCATTGCACCCGTGCGAAGCCGGGGCGGGTCGCTAGTAGTACTATAGTGAAGAACCATATAGTACAATCATCCTAGATTTTTAAATTGAATTTCTGGGGGAAGCCTGACTTTTTGGTTACGATTAGGGTGATTAAAGATTACATTTCATATTTGCTGTTTCTATGCCAAAGCTTTGGTAATAATTTTTTTTACAAAATTTAACGAGAAACTTAATCTAAGAACTGAATAGGGTTAACTATAATTATGCCTACGTTCCCACGAAGGACGGTGAGTTTTGCATGCTTTGAATGAGTAAATCACGAACTTTCCATCTGATTATCTGGCGGTCTAAACGACCTTAAATTCTGCAACTTTCTGATCTCACAACCAACATTATTATGTTATTCTGGGTGTTTGAAAAAAGCGAAATTTGATTTTTTATAACATTTCTTATAATTTTGATGCTGAAGCAATTTCGGATTTTTATGAAAATAGCTTTAAAAAAAATGGAAATCAAATTGTAAATCATATTAAAAAAAATAACATTTATATAAAATAATGAAATCGTATATTAAACTAGGTTTCTGAAGATTAAACAATTGACCTAATTAGTAAATCTCATATACTTTTAAGCACAACAAAAATAAAAAATAAAACAGGAGATAAAAGACAAACGCCGACGATCAGTGTGGTATAACAAACATATTAACCGATTTTGAAAGAATATAAAATATATAAATGTACTTGTACAATATTTATACGATTATTGCCATACGAATGGACCTTTTACAACAAAAAAATTATATATCATTTGTGAAGTTATTGTTTTTAAAAACCTTATGGATCTCGTGCCAAATAGTTTTATAGTCCAATGATAGGTTGACACACATTATATTTGTGATGGTAGCTGATGAGCTGGTAGTCGAAATTTTAACCTATATTCAGTTAGCGGACCACTTTATTGTTTAAACAAATACTAGAAGAGATATCGGTCAAATAATCAATAAGTAAATCGCCATAGTCGTATCAATCATAAACGGTTATTGATACAAAAAAGAGAATTTAATAATCTATAATAAAGATTTTTACCATTTTTGGTTTAAAGTGCCCGGTTAAGGAGATATAGCCCAAAACTATTTACCTTAAAATGGAGGCACTTCCTCCGCTTATTTTTGTCACGATTTTGTGCATTTACATTCAGTACGTGATACTGAACCTATTTAAATAAAAAAAATAACTCCTGTAATTTAGTGCATTATCGATGAAGAGTAACGAGCTTCTATATAACCTTTAGTATTGGTTATCAAGAAAAAAGTGTTGCATCAGACCCTGTTTTGATACTTGAAGTATATTTGATGAAATAAGCAAGTGAAAACAAACAATTGACTTAATTATTGAAATACCATGTAAAGGCATTGTTAATGACGCAATCGTTTGCATTTTGACGACACGTAATTAAAGAAAAATATCCACTCTTAGATATCCACATGTTCATAACTAATATTTCCAGATAATACATACTATGAAATTTGCATCTAATTTGCGCCCTCAAGGGTAAACAGTGATGTTACCAAAAAAATTTTCCACACAAAAGTTGTTTATTTTTTTATCAGTAACAATTTTTAACTTTTGTTCTATATCTAATGGTTAACAAGATGGTTCCTACGGACCCAAGACCCAATTGACCTACCTACGTTGGTAATTCACGAACTTGACTTTACTTTTTACGTCTTGAGCGCGCCGCGCTGTTAAAAGTACTTAGTTTTTTTTTTTTAATTGTTTAAATTTATTTTGATATCTTTTTTCGTTTTTGAGTTATCGTGATGACAGACAGACAGACGACAGAGAGATGATAGACAGACAGACAGACAGACAACCGGAAATGGACTGAGTAGGTAATTCTATGAACACCTATACCAAAATTTTGTTGGTAGCATTCATGTTTTTAGGCGTTACAACTTGGGACTAAACTTAGTATAACTTGATATATTTCATACACATGGTATACCAAAGTGCCGTATTTGTATACTATGCCACACAGAACATATATTTATCTGAACGAACATCATTACAAGTTCGTATAAAGATTGACGATCAAGAAGCAACATAATCGCCTTAGATAACTTTAAATCACTTTATTATTTATTTACCATGAAATGAGTATAAATTGATTTTAATATTTAATTTAACAATCGATAAAAGAAATGGAATATTCGTAATTTAGTCACAAAAAACAACAAAAAGTTTTTTCAATGATTGTATTGGTACCTTAAAATAGAATACCATTTATTAATTAACCTTAAATAATATGTAATTTATTTATATAAATATATGTTACTGTAAAATACTGAACCTAATACGAGCCTTCTTCTAATGTAAACATTTATCATCTTTATCCTTATATATTATAAATGCGAAAGTAAGCACGTTTGTTTGTTTGTTTGCTTGTTTGTTTGTTACGCTTTCACGCTTAAACTAGCGAATGGTATTTAATGAAACTCTACAGCAATATAACTGATATATCAGAATAACACATAAACTACAATTTATAAAGATATATTAAAAAAATAAAATGTAATTTGACATTTGACATTACCATAAATTACAGATTTCTGTAAAAGTAGTTATTTGACATTACCATAAATTACAGATTTCTGTAAAAATAGTTAATATAAAATATTTCACGGCCTTCTTCTCTAATATACTAAATGAATGATTACGACTATTATACATTTAAAAAAATAGAAAACCATACATATACCTATCTGTGTAAAAAAATCCTTACCATTATTTCGAGTGTTGTAGAAAGGGGATAAGCGAGAGCAACCTTTATCAATCTTTACATTTAAACCCAGCTAAGCGGGGGAATATCACTCTAGTTCAATATATAATTCGTAATATGCCATATCCTAATTGAAGAGCTTAGTGGATGGAGATGTTATGAGACAATTAAGTGGAATCGAGATAATCAGCTGTAAAGTTTTTAACTTGCATAACAAGTTATGCAAGACATAACAACTTCATCTACTGAAAATAGCTTTATTTGAAAGGTTAGCGAAAAGGAGAAACATGCTTTGTTTAAAGGAGAGCATAACATGTTCATCCACATGAAAATCTCGATTTCCTCAAAAATGTGACTTAACATGTTCATCCACTAAGCTCTTCAATTATATAAACGTTATTATATAAAAGTGTGTATGTTTAGATGTTTTGTTACTCAATCACGCAATACAATACAATTATTTTTAAATACTTGCCACTTCTCTATTCAGATCTATATCAATGGGTTTGTTTGCTCTAATTTAACTCAAAATCAATTTGACGGATCTTAATGAAGTTTTTCTTAAGAAATTTATTACTATGCTGATAGAACTATAGGATTAAAGTGTTACTTAACTTTATAAGTTATCAATTTCAGTTATTGATTGATGAATTCATTACATTACAGACACTTCTTAGTCAGTATAAATCGTCTGGGATATAGCCATAAAGACAGCCCACGAACCTTAACTCGCTCTCTGTCGCATAGTAAATAAGCTTCTGAGTTGATGTGGAGTATTTTCTCCCGTAGAGCATGTATATGACAGGTTGGCCATTTTCGAGATAGAATATGGAGTAGAAGCCTGAGGAAAAAATGAACTCAACGTTTGGAAGCAACGATAAGGCAAAGCATCCTTTTTTATAAACCGGGAGAAATAGTGGCAGACAAAACTTTATGGCAGTTTCGGAGGAGATGGAAGTAGTAAACCGGACAAAAGTACATCCTAACCCAATAAACTCCAGTCCGATTTTCATTTTACAAAATTTACTTTTATGGAAAATAGTGGCAAACACCGCAGACTGGCAGTATGCCGGTTATTTGAAATCAAGCGTGGAAGAATATTAGTAGAAATCAAGCAGTCTACGGGACAGCTGTAAAGCAAAGTAAGTAAAAACTGAAAAAAAATTTGCCACTTTCCAAATAGCTTCCCTAACGACCGGACAAACTTTACACATTACTGGCAGGTATTTCTCTCCTTCCCCTCTCTCACAAAACTACCGCAAAAGTATTGTGTAACGTTTTTAACGGTCTCTATGGAAATTATTTGGCAAGCGGCAGAAATTTTTTTCAGTTTAAACTTGAGCAATTTTTGAGACATCTTTTTTTAAGAAAAACTTTATTAAAATCAGTCAAATTTATTTTGAGTCAAATTCGATCAAACAAACCCATTGATATAGGTCTGAATAAAGTAGTGACAAGTGTTAAAAAAAACTTGTATCTTAGGGATTGACTAGGTTTTTTGTAATACTTGAAGAATGTTAAAAAAAATGGTAAAAAATGTCATACCAGGGATTTTTCTTTTTAACCGCCGGCTAAAACGAGGGATGTTATTACAAATACTGATACTTTTATATTTAAATGGAAATAAAGAGGAAGCAAATTAAATTCAAAAGAAGAGGAACCCAAAATCTATTCTAACATATCCCTTTATATTATAAATGTGAAAGTAAGCATGTTTGTTTGTTACGCTTTCAGGCTAAAACTAGCGAATGTTTTTTAATAAAACTGTACAGCAATATAGCTGATATATCAGAATAACACATGAACTATAATTTATAAAGATGTATTGAAAAAAAATACTAACAATACAAAAATTAAAGAATTCTGAAAAATTTTAATGAGAATAAATTATGGCCAACTATTCAAATATACTCAATAAATTATGAGAGGGTGGAGGCTATAAAGTGGTGGTTTTAATTTTAACCCCAATGAAGCTTGCGGATATCAATCTAGTTTATAAATAAATTCGGCTTTCGACTGACTGGTATTCGGGTTTTTACCGTAACATAATTATAATAAATAAAAAGTATATCTAATATACATACATATATAATTACCTAATTTAGTGTAAAATTTATTTGATATATTATATAAACAAAATCCTTATCTTTTCTCATCTGAGAAATGATCAAAGAGATGGTGTATGGGTATATAATAGATAATACTGACGAAAAATTATAAATATATGTAAATTTTTGTATCTGACAGGTTTGCTATTAAGTAAATTTTCTTAAAGCAATTACCTTAAATGAATATATTATGAGCATATTATTTATAGAATATAGTCAATTTTGAAATTATATGTTAGGCAATATCGTTTTAAATCATATACATGGAAATAAATTTATTTTTTTAAGCAATTTATATTTTGTGTGTGGAAAAAATGTTTCGTGTTCCTTTTTATTTTTATAGTACGAGAGAAAGCTAGAAAATTGCTCCACTTAAATGGGAAAAACTGTAGAGATCCTTCTCTGTGAGATTGATTTTGTACATTTATGAGCTTACAATGCTTATTGAGTTTACAATGGCATTAAGGTTAGGTTAGGTGAGAGTGGTTGTTCTGAGGTGGGACACACTTAGACCATAGGGTCCGTTGTGATACCGAAAAAGGGTTTTGGCCATCCCCGGCCACTACTCCATGAATCATTTGGAGCTGTTTAAGAACAGCAGGAGAGCTGTGACGTCGATGGACTCCAGGTCGGAGAGGCCGTCAAAGACAGGCTGGCTCCAAGTCCATCTCCTCATGACAAGAGCTGGACAGTGACAGAGAAGATGAGAAATTGTCTCCTCCTCGTCACCACTGCGACAGCTCCTGCAGTAGTCGTGATACACTGCCAGGCCCAGGCGTTCAGCATGCCTGCCGCTCAACCGGTGTAATGTAATAGCCACAACAACTTTGCGAACAGAGGGCCTTGAAAGTGATATAAGATCTTCGGAACGCCTGCAGTGATATAAGATCTTTGGAACGCCTGCGATTGTACTCAGACCATATCTATCTTGTAGTGCAACAAGTACGTTCCTCCCTCCATCTAAGATTGGTCCTTTTTAAGATATTCTCTTTGAGGAGCAACTTGCCAATGGCATTAAGCTTTGCATGATCTTGGCGAGAAATTTCAAACTAATATTTTTCGTTTGAAAAAATTCCATCTCCGCAATCGTTAGGGACTCAAAGATTTTTTAAACTACATTATGAAAGGGAGTTGTAATCAAAATTTCGTGAAAAGAATTTCAAAGAATTTTTATGTTTGAAATCAAATTTTTTACTGAAGTGAATTAGTACAGGAGGTCATTATAATAAACTAGCTCGATCCGTGCAGAAATCCACTCCCGCAGTTACCGTAATCCGAGATTACCCTGTACCCGTGCCTTGAAACAACAAAAAAATTTCGTGGTGAAAAAAATCAAAAACTCTTAAATTAATATTAGGACAACCTGTATTAAAAATAGTCATTATGTCAACAGTATTAGGAGAGCATCTGTAAAAAGTAACATGTTTGCCTAATAATGTTATGTCTAGAGTATAAAGAGTATTATGAGTATTATATGTCTAGAGTATAAAGAGAGAATTTGAAAAAACTAACATGTTTGCAACATTCAAATTATTTTTCTCGCGTTTTCTAATCGGTACGTTTTTAGACCGTGAGTATATTTTTCGTCAAACCTAGACATCTTAAGCTTGAAAATGAGGACAGAATCATGGAATTTGATAAAGGAATAAAGAAGATAAGGATAGGACAGAAAATAACTTGGTAGAGTAATAAAAAATATAAAAGATATGTTAAATCAAAATTGACATAAAATTGTTAGTAAATGTCACCTATTTCAATCATAATAATAATAGAAAATAATAATAATAATAATAATAATAAAATAATTTTATAATGTTTACGCAAAGATTTAAATCAATTTTCAATACGCTCATATGTTCAAATATTAAAAGTGTGGAAGTGTACAAGACGAAAATTTCATGTAACGTGTCTCTGTTGGGAACAGATAACACTGGCCTGCAAGGAAACCTGCTTTTTGCTGTATGAGATATTTTTGGAAAATTTTCTTTTCATTTTTATAGGGTGCTGAATCCAAAAATAAAATCTATTTCCTTCTATCATGGAAGATTTTGTTACTGATTTAAAAAAATCAAAATCGGAAATACGATTAATTGCAGTTGTTAGTAGTGTTAGGATGATATTTAACACTGAAATTGGATTCGATGATACTAAGGATGATAGTGATCTCTGAATTTTAATAATAATAATACTAATACAAAAAATTATCCTAAAAAAATTCTATAAAGTTTAAAGCGGTATCGAATTTATGATAAAATTGATTCAAGTTTTCGAACAAAAATTCGAGATAAGCGATTTTTAAAACTTCCTAATTCTTTCAAAAAGGTTAAAATTTTCAAAACAATGGTATTTTTTATTTCGGGGGACTATTTATGTAGGCTAAAAGAGGGGGAGATAACAACTTAAACATTTTAACTGAAAATTCGAAATCCGCGACCCCAAAAACCTCCTCATTCGTCATTTAAGGGCTTAATTTTAAAAAAACAGGTTCGCGCACCTAATTTTGAAAACTAAAAGAAGGGGAAAGGCGGGGTATTGAATAAATACCAGGATTAGATTCAAGACCAGCAACTTACAACTCCCTTATATGCTTTAAAAAGGATTGAATTTTCAAAAAAATGGTATTATACATTTCGGAGGTCTACTTATGTGGACCAAAAGAGGGGACAGAGGTACAAATTCAACATTTTGATTGGAAATTCGAGATCAGCGACCCCAAAAACCCTTTTATAAGTTATTAAAGTCTTAAATTGCAAAATTGTATTTGATAGTCTTTCAGCCCACCGAAATCGAGGGGGCGGGGTGTATAAAGTAGTAGATTAATCAAAATATCTTGAAGTTCTGGTTGCTTTAGCATTTAATATAAACCCACTTCACCCCGGAGATTAAACCACTCTGGCACGAGGATTAAACCAAAAAATTTCCGCTTCCATCCATGCTTTTTTGAATAAGATAATTTTCTGAATGTAATGCAAAAAACCGCAAGTCAATACACCCACCAAACAATTTTTGAGTAAGATTAGGTTGGTTTAGTATATTAATAATACATGTACGATGTTCAAATACTTAATTTTTGCAACTCTCGAAAACGGTATGTTGAAAGGAAACTTATATAAAAAGGTATGTGTAATGATTTTATTTGAAGATAGCATTCAGCTTTTCTTCATCTAGCAATTGTACAATTGTTAGAAGAAGAA
Source organism: Chrysoperla carnea (assembly GCF_905475395.1). NCBI lineage: Eukaryota > Metazoa > Arthropoda > Insecta > Neuroptera > Chrysopidae > Chrysoperla > Chrysoperla carnea. Next base: position 19,907,032 of record NC_058342.1, on the reverse strand, counting down.
AAGACAAGAATCCTGAGTGCTTTCTTCCAAAAAATCAATAAAAAAAAAAAATAAAAACTACTTTATATTATATACTTTGTGTTTCAACATATGATATATTTACATATCTGTAAAGAATAACTAAGATCTCATGATCTCGTCTGTCTTTCCGTCTGTCTGTCTGTCAACACGATAACTAAAAAACGAAAAGAGACATCAAATTAAAGTTTTTATAGCGTGTTAAGGACATAAAAAGTGAGTTCGAGTTCGTAAATGAGCAACAAAGGTCAATTGGGTCTTGGTTCTGTACTACCTATCTTGTAAACCGTTAGAGATAAAACAAAAGTTTAAAGGTGAAAATGTTCCTTATAAAAAATTAACAACTTTTGTTTGAATCATTTTTTCCTAAACATCACTGTTTACTCGTGAAAGCGCAAATTAGGCGTAAATAGTACAGTATGTATTATATGGGAATATCAGTTATATATGTGTGACATGTATGACTCAGTCAATTGTTTGTTTTCACTTGGTTTTATTTCAGACCGAGAGATCTCTATAAGCCTTTCTATCCTTATTCGAATATTGTAACACGGGGTACTCATTCTTCAAGCCAGTCAAACGGAATGGCAATAAACAATCTCTGATAGTTAAAAAAAAAAATATCATCAATTTATTTTCATTTGTATCAAAAACATTATATTTTCTGAATGAATCTGTTATGTAAAAAAAAAGTTTAACTGAAACCTTAGGACAGTTGTGTGAAGAATTTTTGATAAATAATTTTTTCTATGAATAAATCAATTTCGATTGAATTGTCTTTTATTGTCTGTCCCTTTTTAAAGAAAACAAAAATAAAAAATAAATATTTTATAATATTTTACATACACATAAGTGAATTTCTACATACACATTGATCGTCAAAGCTAAAGTTATTTACATTTATGATAATAAAATCATTTTATCGAAATTTGATTCGATACTGTACAGTCGTATTATAAAAAAAAGGAGGTACTTTATAATGGAAACAGGGCTATCTTGGGATTAACCGGTGTCCGTAAACTTCTAACATATCAAGTTGCTTTTAAAAATATGAAGTTTAATTACAATATAAAAAAAAATGTATGCGTCAGTCCAAAACTAACAGCGTCAAAAGTGAAACTTTTTATGTAATTCAAAAACTGTCAATGAGTGTACAAAAAAATACATTGCAGCAAAATTAATTACTACGGAAGTTTCACTTGTACGTACTATTATTTACATATACATAAAACTATATACATATACGTATACTCAATGTCAGAAAATATGCTCGTTTTAAAACATTCTAAGTGTTACTATTATAACATAACATATGATGAGTACGCTTAGAATGTTTTAACTATAGCATTTTTTCTGACAGTGAGTGTACAAGTGAAACTTCCGTAGTAATTAATTTTGCTGCAATGTATTTTTTTGTACACTCATTGACAGTTTTTGAATTACATAAAAAGTTTCACTTTTGACGCTGTTAGTTTTGGACTGACGCATACATTTTTTGTATCTTCATTGACAATAACTGAGAAAAAGTTCCACTTCAATAAAAACAATATTAAAAAATTTTTAATATGAAATATGAAATAATTTAATAGACATATACATATATATATATATATTACATATACATAAACATTCTACATTAAGAAAAGAACTATATAAGTAAAAAAGATAGTAGATACAAACATTTACAATTTATTGTAAAAACATTTAATAAATAAAGATCGACATATAAGATTTAAATGTAAGTAGGTTTGAACTATCCTTGTTTAATAAATATATGTACAGTTATCAAGTCCCACGGCCTCTCTCACTCTGCTGGAGTAAATGGTAATAAGAAAGAGACAACAAGGAGTTTAACAGTTTGTTAGCTTGTTAGCTGTACGAGTTAACACTCATGACAAAACGCTAGTGTCCCATAAAAAGTTTCACTTCAATAAGTGAAAACAAACAACTGGTTGAGTTAATTGTTGAAATACCATGTATAGAAAGTGTTGATTACTATGTCACATTACACATACATACATGTCTAACAATATATAACTGATATTCCCGAAAAAATGTTTCAAACAAAAGTTGTTTATTTTTTTATAAGGAACATTTTTTGTTCTATCTCTAACGGTTTACAAGATGAGTCCTACGGACCCAAGACCCAATTGACCTATGTTGCTCATTTACAAATTTTACCTCAGTTTTTGCGTCCTGAGCACGCTGTAAAAATTTCAACATGATATCTTTTTTCGTTTTTGAGTTATTGTAATGACAGACGGACAGACGATAGACGACAGACGACAGACATCAGACGACCAGCAGACAGACAACCGGAAATGGACTAATTAGGTGATTTTATGAACACCATATACCAAATTTCTGTTCATAGCATCAATATTTTTAAGCGTTACAAACTTGGGACTAAACTAAGTATACCTTGCATATTACGGATATACATGGTATAAAAATGGCTGTTTCAAAAGTTGTCTGAGGCCATTATAGATTCTCGCCCCACATATACTGGCTTCAAGGGGTTTTAGTCCAATTGGTTTAGCAAACAAAACTAATTAAGATAGACTCTACCTAAGGCTCTACCGCCATAGGCGTCCCTAAGGTCAAATTATTCGAGGGGGAGGGGCACCAATCGTAGAAAAAATGGATAGTTAATTGAAAGAAAATTGTAGCTAAATAAACACGTTATAAATTTTAAGTATTTATTTGTGGATATCAAACAAAATAGTATAACGATAACAATAAAAAAATAGCCATTTCCTTAAATAATACTGAAAATAATAATAATAAAATTTTTTTTTTAAATCTGCCTTGCTCAAAAATCATAATAATGAATAAAAATACAAAAAACATCAACCTTTTCTAAAAATTGTAACTAAAATTATAAAAAACAATTTTTCTTTATAAAATCTGTCTTTCGTTAAAATTATAATATTCATAAGAAGAATAAAATTCAATAAAATTCAGCTTTTTTTTTTAAATCATAACAATAATAATAATAAAAAATCTGCCCATCTTAACATAAATCAATTCTTCTAACATGCATAGCAAATTTTTCGACTAACATATCGAGTCCTACATCTGACATCAGCTCAGCTGCCTTTTGTCCTTCAATGGCCATCAAAACCAATTCTGCTAGCCTATCCTTTCTCATTTTACTCCTTAGACAAGTTTTTAGATGTCTGAGTGAAAAGAGCCTTTCAGCCGTTACTGTGGTGATTGGCCAGGAAAGACTAATTTCAAAAAAAAGTACTATGCATGGACGAGTTTTACTTAAATCATATTTTAAAAATAGACCAGCATTCTTGCAAAGTGACGGTTTTTCGATGGTATCTTGAGAGTTCCTAACATTGGAAATTCTCTTTATATTTGTTATCCATTTAATTTGTAGAATGAACATAATTCATTTGAATGTGTATTCTATTTGTTTTTGTGTTAATTTTGATTTCAAATAACTTTTATTTACCAAAATATAAATTCGAATCAATTAAATTGCACACTTTAAAGTTCAAAATAAATCATGTTGACCTCGATAAAACAACTCAAGTATACGTAAAAATTGCATGAATTGTATTTGTGCTGAATTCATTGGGATTTCGAAAATTGGGTTTCGTTATAAAGAGATTGTCTGCCAAAAACGTTCGTAAAGTAAAGGTTTACTTTACATTGACTTTTATAGGCAATAGGGTATTATCGTTAGTAAAAAATAAATCATAAAATTTGAAAAAAGTTAAAATTTATGTAAAAATATACTTAAATATTCTGATTTCGAGTCATAAAAGCACATTTTTCTTTTAAATTTTTTAAATTAAAAATCATAATTTTTAAACTGTATATCACGTGACCTAAAACGCGGGTAAGCCCTGCTGTGATGTCATATCGGTATGAACCATAGACCATCGATTAGTTCAGTGTAGACAGCTGGGTATAATAAATCCATAGATAATCAGTATTTATATTTATTATAATTAGTTGTCTATGAATATATCTTTCAAACTTATTTGTGTTATTTCGTATAATGATACCGGTATTACGTCACCAAATTGAATGCCTGCGTTTTTGACAGTTTAAAAAAGGTTTAAAATTTAATTTAAGTTTTTGGCAAGAAAGCGTTTGTATTTTTCCAAAATAAATTTTTTGTGGCTTTTTATTATCAAAATCAACATTTTGAAGTACTTTTTTTAAATATGGTAGAATACCCTATTTTTGATCGGTAGTGTACGACAATGAATGAACATCAATTTGTATTATTGAAACATTTCGTCATCATCATCAATCCCTTTTTTCTTTTTGTATGTGTATATTGTGAGAGGAGGTAAAAAAATATCAAATGAATTGTATATTTTTATTCTTTTTTTCTCTCTTCTCTAAGATAAAAGGTTTCAAAATTGGTATATCCAATTTTCTATATTTAGTTTCTTACCCAATAATTTGAATCTTATTTTATGTAACTTTATCGTTGTATTAAATTAAATCATTGTATCCAAAATCGATGTTATGATTTAAACTAATCGAGAGCCTGTCTGCCTATCACTCTGTCTCACAGTGGAGTATATATCGTGAGGCCCCGGACGACGTTATCCTTAAAAACGTGGTTCTAACACACAAAATCATTCATATCATTATTAAGTAATAACATTTTTATAATAACCTAATTTGAAATATTAGTTCATTAAGCTAGTCAGCAAAATTTATATTGTTATATTAAATATCATAATAATTGAATTGAGGTCTAATTTGTGATAGCGGCGTAGCTCTGATTAAATTTACTTGTTAGCAAAATTAATATTTTAATTTTTACGTCACAATATTTAATATTTTGACCTAAAAGTTTTGTATTTAAAGACATCGGAAATTGATCAGAATCATACAGTAATTATACAAACTGAAACAAGAACTGATACAGTAATATAACAGTGATAATTTAATATAGTAATTTCAAAATACAACGAATTATTATTAATTAAAACGAAATTTCAAAAGAAGTATTCAGTGTTCATGTTTTAAAACTTCAGCGGAAACACAACAATATGTATCAAATTACTGGTAAAAGTCAGAAAACTCAACTCTTTTGCTTTGCATTGATAATTATTGTTTGGTGTAGTTAGATAAGCACTCCATCACAAACAGGCAACTTGAGTTACCTCAACTTCACCACCCACCTGTTTTGAAGGCCGCAATCTTTCTGCCCTTTGGGAGGCATGTTATTATTGTTGCTGCTCTCGCTTTACCGTGTTATTCAATTACTGTTTACTGTGTTTGTTAGTGCAATGAAGTAATGATTTATATTGAATATTGAAGACGAAGGATTTTGTTTAATTACTAGTATATAATTTTAATGTTTCTATTAATATAATTAAATATTTGTGGTTCATATTTACTGCTAAAAAAGCTTTTTTTTTTCATTAAATTTATCATACTCAAAGCCTTTTGTTTAAAATGTCAAGTTGTGTCGCGCTAAAAAATTTTTGTTTTTGAAAAAAAAAATTGCCCGAACTCACACCTTTTCTTTTAAGGATAAGATAGGGATTTATTAAGATACCTTGTGGAATTTTAAAAAAGGAGCAAGCAGTTTCCCAGTTAAATTTTGCAACTAATAATTCCAGAAGCACGTTACGTGGAAACAAAAGCAAGCATAGATAAGAAAACAAGGGGCTCGCAGAAGCAGAAGTTTATAATAATTTAAACAGAAAATGAAGTGATTTGGTTTTAAGACAAATATGACAAAACCAAATTTTTTTAATTATTGTCAAATAATTATACTTTTGCATCTAAATAGTCTTTTGAATCAATTTTAAGTATAAAAATTCGTTTGTATTTTGACTGGAAATTTGATACAAACACTCTACTTTGCGTCTGCCTGTTACGTATAAACTTCTGAACCAATTTAAATGAATTCCGGCATAGAAAAAGATGGGACATTCTAGAAGCACAAAGGCTGATTTGTGTCATCAAAATAAAACTTGCGGAGGGTGAAATAGGTGATGAAAGTTTGTTTAATGAACTACGTCCCGCCTTATAATAGTTTCATTTAGTATTCATAAATGACACGAATTAGAGTTATCAAATCTTGTACGACTCAATCTTATTAGTGCAAATTTTTATAAACAGAAAAATTCCTTTTGAAATATCGAATTCATATCTAATTTTACATGAAGAATTTCATGCTTCTAGAAAATCAGTTTTAAAATAGCATACCCCAGAACAGCATCGAAGTCGGTTCACAAGAAATCTAATTATCGGATTTGATTTTGTAAATCTTGACGATAAATGATCATTTTGTTTGAAATATTTTTTATCTTTGTACACTCTGTTTGCATAATGTACAAATTGAGAGACATTTTCTCCATCAAATCCAATTAGCATCATTAAAAATCTCTAAATCTCTTACGCTTTAAAAATCTTAAGTAAAAGTATTAAAATCCATAGATTTTAAAAATTTATTCCAATCTGCATTGGTTGCATAATGTTATGCACTCTTTCAAATATACAAAAGGTAGTGAAATTCGCAGACGTCAGCACTTCCACGAAAAACAATTTCTTTTATAATCTGCCTATATATTAACTTCCTTTCATTTTCGCGGAAAAACATCTTTAATATTAGCATCAGCCTTTTCATAAAAATTCAATTATAGTACTCAATAAAAAAATTTCTCTAAGCCTGGATATGAAAACTTAAATTCTTGAATATACAGTCAAATTCTGTTCCAGAAGGGACGGTATCATATGGTAGTCTAATAATTGTTTTAAGTGGCATTTTATCGCTCAAAAATAATAATTTTCTAGTCAGAAATATCAATAGAAACCAATTTGAAACTATTTCACAGTACAATTCATTTTTATCAGTAGCAAAATAAAAGCACGGTCGTCAAAAGACAAGCCGCACGAAAGGGTTGGGTTGGCGTTAGACAACTAGAAGGATGTTTTTATAGAGGCAGCCACCAAATAAGCCTCTAAAGTTTACTACAATGGTGCTATGGAATAGGGACAGATACTATAGTATTTATGTTAGCATAAGTAATATTGGAGTATTAAATCCAATATGGTGGATATGTCTATTCCCATTTTTCATTTTTTTATTAGCGTGAAACTAATTAATAATTTCTTTAAGAATCCCGTCTAAGTTTTTACCTTCCCTAAGATTTTTCTAATTCCACTGTTCCTGGTTGTGAAAAATGAAAAATGGGAATATTAACAGGATTTTCGAAAAATAAAAGTACCCAGAACAGATAGAATATGAATATCTATAACATACCCAAATTTCAAAAAGATATATTAAAGTGTGCAATCGCAGTTTTTGAAATTCAGTTGTAACTTGAAAGGTGAGGTCGCGTTCGTAAATGAGTATCATAGGTCAATTGGATCTTGGGCCCGTACGACCCATCTTGTAAACCGTTAGAGATAGAACAAATGTTAGAATTTAAAAATTTTCCTTATAAAAAAAACAACTTTTGTTTGAAAATTTTTTCGTTAACATCAATGTTTACCCTTGAGGGCGCGAACCAGGCGTAGATTAGATAATATGTATTACATGGGAATATCAGTTCTGTGTGGTTATATAAGAGTGGCTATCTTTCTTTACTTACATAACGTAAAAAAATAAACGATTCCGTAATCAACACTGTCTATACATGGTATTTCAACAATTAACTCAGTCAACTGTTCCTTTTCACTTGTTTTATCTATATTTATAAATAAATATATAAATAAGTTCAATGAATTCATTGAAAAGTATATAGTATAAGATGTCTTCATTACAGCAGTCTGAAATATAAATCTATAAGCTTGTAATACAGTGTTTGTGTAACGTACAAGTATTAAGTATTGGTGATGGACTGATCAGATCTAATTCAAGAATTGATTCGTTTTGTTATTTTCTTATTATCATTGAATGTCGGCTGATTCATTGTTTGGTTTTTTGGAATTAGGCGTCGTGTTACTTTTGATAGCGTCGATCATAAATACCTTTCAAATTTACATACCAAAGTGATTAATATAATAATTTGATAAAATCATACCTATCAAATTTAATTTTTTCTGTTGGACATAATAATAATAATAATAGCCCTACAGCCCTATTGGGCAAAGGCCTCCTTCAACAACTTCCACTTCTTTCTGTCTTGGGCCTTTCGCAACCATGGACCATCAACATATCTCATCAGTTCATCTTTCCACCTGGTACGAGAACGGCCTCTTACTCTTTTATAATATACTGTTGGACATAAATAAATTATATTTCGGAAAATAAATTTCGGCCCTCATGGTACAATAAGCAATTTTATTGTTTATTTGGATAAAATGGTTGTTATGGATTTCAAATTAAAATACCATGTTTTGTGTTTAAATGTTTACATGGACTATTACTTTCACACAAATCCAATAAATGAAATATTTAAAAATTCAAATAAAATTGTATGCAAAGCAGGAATGGAGGCTTTTGTTCACTAAGAATAAATCGGTTGGACACAGGTTTCTTATGATTAATTATAATATGTCGATAACAAAACACAAAATTAATTTTTATAAAATATAAGGATTGTTAATAGTTTTAGATTAAAATTTACGTAAAACTGTGCATCCGGTTGCGTGACAGCAAACACCAATCAGATGTACTTTCATGGTACTACGTCACATCATATGAAAGACTATGTAAGCTAACAAATACAAAAACATGCAAATACTTGTAAACATGCATATACAAAAATGATTATATGTCAGGGATTCGGGATGCCATAACACTCTAAATTGTTGTAGAGGTTAATTTGACTTGATTTTTTAAACTGCAAAGTACATATGGTAAATAGTATTTTTTTTGAAAATAATACTTTCTTAGTGAAAATCAGTTGCCCTATTAGCTCATTTGGTTAAGGCGTAACCAATTCCGTCTGCGGTATGCTAAGGGTAACGGGTTCGATTCCCGCCGTTGCAACCAAATTAATGAAATTAATAGTTGTGATCGGTTGGTGTAGTGCATGGTATATGCATGAAGGAGGTGCACTCAGCCTCTGATGTTAAGTAGCTGATAAATGAAATTATCAGAAGAAAGGTGGTAAAACACATATATGGTATCACAATGGGCTCTATAGCCCAAGTGCGTCCTTTGTGGACAGCCAATATAACCTAACCTAATTTTATCTAGTGAAAACAGATACCAATGAAACGCATGAAATAATTTTTCAAATTTAGGACAAAATAATATTATACTGCTATTGTGTACTATACATAAAAGTTAGCATAATTTAGATACTTATAAATTAGATTTACGCCAGTAAATTCTTATTAAAAAAAAAAAAAACTTAAATTTTCCAAATTTTCGAAAACTAATACAAATGGCGACCAGAAGACGGTGTAAAGCTACCATTTGGTACTCATCAGGGAAGTGTGAAACTACATTTTGCGATTTAAAAAAAAATTGTGCTACCTGCGTATAAGTGACAAACTGACAAATTTTCGAACTTTTTTCAGTTTTTTCAATTCAAAAACTACAAGGTTTAGCTATTATTTTCTGCTATCGTTTTGACAGAGTATTATATTTGAAACTATTGAAGCCAACCAACAAGTAAATAATTATAAAATATTTTTGAGATTTGATGCTTGAAAAATTTACATGATTTTCATTAAAGTTAAAATTTTGAGTTTTGCTAATGTTAAACTGTTAAGGACAGAACAAGAGTTTAAATGTTCTTTCAAAAAATTAACAACTTTCAAAAAAATTTTATATGAAACAATTTTTCGTAAGCCATGGACACAAAACCACACATTTTCTCCAAAAATTGTGGGTTGATATTATGTGAAAAAAATAAAAATCGATTAATCGTTTTTGTGAAACAACTCTTCTATAGATAACCAGCCCTCCTCGATAGTTAAATACATTTATCGATATGTTCTTCTTCGCCGAATTTGTCTTATTTTAGTTGCAGGGACATTTTGGCATTATATACCCCGAAAGAAATGACAGAGAACAGAGCACTTCAACCCTGTTTTCTGGTACGTGTAACCTCGTCCACCCTAGAAGATCAGTTGGTTAAAGCGTAACCAATTCTGTTAGCATTATGCCTAGGGTAGCGGGTTCGATTTTCGCCGTCACAACAAAAAGTAAATAAAATAAAATTTGTGATTGGTTGGTGCAATGAATGCTATATGCATGAAGAAGGTGCTCTCAGCCTTTCAAAATAATTGAGGAGCTGATATATGAAATTATCAGCGGAAAAAGTAGTAAAACACATATATGGTATCACAATGGGCTGTATAGCTTAAGTGTGTCCTTCGTGGACAGCCAATATAACTAAGAGTGCACCCTACTCTGCAAAAATAGAAACCTTTTTTTGCTTATAAAACGTAGTTTCACTCTCCCCTAAGAGATCCAAATAACATACCAAGAAAGCAGCTATACATCGTTCTTAGCGATTTAAATCTAGAATTTAAATGCCGTAATAGAGTATTCTACTATATTTGAAAAAGTACTTCAAAATTTTTTAAGTGTCAAAAACATGGGCATCCAATTTGGTGACGTAATATCGGTATCATTACACGAAATAACACAAATAAGTTTGACAGATATATTCATAGACAACTAATTATAATAAATATAAATATTTATTATCTATGGATATATTATACCCAGCTGTCTACACTGAACTAATTGATGGTCTATGGCTCATACCGATTTGACATCACAACAGGGCTTGCCCGCGTTTTAGGTCACGTGATATACAGTTTAAAAACTACGATTTTTATTTTTAATATTTTAAAAGAAAAAATGTGCTCGAAAGCAAAATATTTAAGTATACTTTTACATAAATTTTGTTTCAAATTTCATAATTTATTTTTGACTAACAGTAAAATACCCTATTATCATTTTATTCACTATTTTCATTTATTTTGATTTTAATTATAAGTATTATTGATTATGTTACAATTTATTAGTTATTAACTCTATAAGCTTACAAAGCCAACAACAAATTAACTTATGTGGTTTTTTGAAATCAATCAGATATTAAATTATTATTATTATTGATAATATCATGTTATTGTAAATTTTACGTAGATAAAACCTTATATGAAAGGACTATAAACAACTAACATCATCATAAATGTAATTGCATACATAGTATTAATTTGTTTCACCAAATCCAATCAAACGAATCAATTCCTCAATCAAAGTTATCAGCTAGTCCAGCACTATAATATGTGTGGTTTGTATAAATTATTACATTATAATGTCTGTCTGATAATTGAATTAGTTCATCTCGAAAATAGGTACCAAAATTTTTCTGGCCAAATTGATGGAATATAGAAATAATGATCTTAAATATAAGTGTTATAGCTTGTTGGATTTGGAATGATATCTAGAAAGATGTGCCTGAAGAATTTTTCAGCGCATAAAAAATTGCATAAATTATAAACAATTAAGTTTCCGTTTTTTCGCCAATATTTCATGAAACATTAATATTTAAGAAAAAACTTTCTAGAAGTGGAGCAAATTTCTAATAAAAACTCCCAAACCCGGAAGTATATCTCCAATGCTTATAACTTTAATTTAACGCTGAAAATAGGTCTTTTCGCGTCATTTTTGTCAAAAATCATGTATGTATATATGTAGCTGAAAATATTGATCTAAACATTTCATATTATTGATCCACTGAACATTTTACACTGCTTTTTCTTTGAATTTCTTCAAAAAACCAAGAATTAAAAAACAACACCCTTACGTTAAAAGATACACGTATGCATGTAGTTATACATATCTGTATATGTGTTTGCCTATACACATATATATTATACAAATAAGTACATTTTCCAACTTTAATTTAGCTATAACGTCCTGTCATTTTCATGACTTAAGACCATGGGAACTTTTCTCTAGGATGACTTAAACTATTATTTGCCAAAATTTGAAAAAGTTTAACCGAAATGCAGATTACATCTAATTGCGAGGTCCTTTTTTAAATTTAGAGGTTGAAATTATAGGTGAAAAAAATGTAATCTAGTGCGACGACAAGCGATTAATTTTAGCCCGAATGGTAATTGAATAATTTAAATGGGTGAGTAAAGTTGGAGCCTTATTCAGAAAATTAATGGGCTCACTTAGAAAGAGCTTATCCAATACAGCATGTTTTACCATTATATACACAAACTCACTTAAATATTAAATCCGTATTTATTCAAGTTGAATTAAAAGTGACCAGATACTGATACAGTAACATATTTACACTGAATTTAATACGTTTATCAATGTGTATACACTTGTATGACCAATGAATTGTCCTTATTATTCAATTCAGAGTAGAAAAGTTATCATTTTAATCACCTAAGGGTTTTAATCATTACAAAATGTTTGTATAACATTTATGACACATTATTCTTTATGCTTTATTCTTTATTTGAGTTATATTATTTTTTAATATTCCCGTCTGTAACATTTATGATATAACCTTCATATGTAATGAATTGAAAATAATTCTTGCCTTTGTCTGAGAAATATTTTTTTTCTATCACATTGGGGAAAATTTTTTTTGGTGTTTTTAGAGTTCCATGTCTCCAAATAAAATAAACGGTCCGAAACATCGGACAAGACTTTATTATATTATAAAATTGATTGATATATTATTATTGTAATTTTTTATTGAAAGCAGCCAATTGTAAGAATTATTTAAAAACAAGGAAAAACTTCAGTTTCTTAAGTTACAAAAGTTACTTAAAAAGACATTTTAAATAATATTTGCTCAATTTAGGGTAGGGTTGATTTGACCACTTTTGACGATTTCATCCCCTCCAGCTCCACGGCTCGAGGGGTAAGGATCCCAGAAGGGAGTTGTATCAAAACTAGGATTTTGTTGATATAAACCCTGATGCGAAGTTTCACTGCTGTCCCCTCAGCCTCTCCCTAGAAGATTCCATTTTCCTGTATTTGGAATAGTTTTCCTTAGGGTGATGGTCTCCTCGAATTTTTCCGGATATGTGGCTTACACCAATCGTAGGAACACCTTAAGGTCTAGTATTGTGCCTAGTTTAATCGAAATCGTTAGAGCCGTTTTTGAGTAGTATCCTTGAAAAAATGCTTAGGGAAAAAATAAAAAATCATCTGGAATTATGACCAAACTGAACCTATGTACCGAGTTTGAGAAAAATCGGTTGAAAATTGAAGGCTCCAGCTTGGTAACAGACATACCGACATACCGACATACTGACGGACGCAACAGTTTTTAAAAACCACTTTACGGCATATGGTTCAATTCAATAATTTTTTCAAGTGCAGCACAAAAACTGACGCTCAATCAACAAAAGACGCTCGGGCAAGCATGAGGATGATCTAATTTGAAAAACAGATCCTAAAATTTATCGTTTATACCGGGTGCTCTATAATTGACAGCAGACCTCTTCACTTTCTGAATAAGCTAAAAAAAAAGAGAAAAATCTCTTGACCAAGTTTCGATCTGGGACCTAATTTCGTAGTTTGAGGTTTTGAAAAAATTGAATAATTTGTCATTTTAATAGCTGAAAACTCATAGCTAAAAAATAAATTTTTCAGGTTCTCAAAATTCTAAAATGATCTTTGGACATATTTTTAACCCCTGAACTAAAAAAAGGGGTGTTATAAGTTTGATCGCTATGTATGTGTGTCTGTCCGTCTGTGGCATCGTAGGACCTGAATGGATGGACCGATTTTGATTTTTTTGTCTCGTTTGAAAGTTAATTAAATGGAAAGTGTTATTATCTTTTGTTTCAAGAGCAAATTTAGGGTTACGTACCGAAAAAAACTAAAAAATTGTCGATGCTCTTCAAAATCGGAGCTGCTTGGAAACGGCTTTAAGGAAAAAGGTAATTTAATGATGAGTGTTCTTAGATATGTTTCAAGTGCGAGTTTAGAGTTCCGTACCCGAAAATCTTTCGGGGGTTTTTTAAATTAAATTTTGTATGGTTCTGTTGAGTAATTACAAATTGACCGGTTCTATATAGAAAATTTCCGGCCCTAAGTTTGAACTAGTCAATTAAATTCCATTTTTCTTTTATTATAAAGATATTTTTGTGTAAATCATAAAATTTCGATTCTGTATTTGATTTATTACGAAGCAGCTATTCGTTGAATATTAAGAATTGTTTTTAAACAAAGCAAAGAAACACATGTTTAGAACACGAACTCAAAAGAAAATCGGAAAGAAAACATGACTTTTGAAATAAAATATATATAAAATTTAAAAAGGAAGTGCGGAAGATCATATTATATAGATGCAAAGCATTTCATTACTGGTTGATATTTCATTCTTTCTAGATATGGTGGATTAAAAGGGTTTTATAATATTACCCCCATGTGGTCTATAACTTGGTTTGACTTGGATTACGTATATGGTGGTTTTCTGTATATACTATTTAAATTTTGAAAGCCCGCGAGACACACTACTCACCAGTAATAGCTATCAGTTAAGTCAATTTGAATGGTGAATGCACATATATAAACCAACATATTGGTCAAGTTTCTGTATACATATATAGGGTGTTTTTCTATTGACTACAGAACTTTCGCTTCCTGAATAAGCTGAGAAAAAAAATGAAGGAAATGTTCTTTACCAAAAATTTTTTCTGAAGTCTAATTTACGAGATAATTATCCTACCCTTATTATAATCACTTAATAAAAAATACATTTTTCAAAAGCAAAAACATCCAATAAAACACTACTTAAACAGACAATGAGTTTTATCGTACTACGAGTGTCTAAATGCAAAATTACTACAAAAACAAGTGAAAACAAACAATTGACTGAGTTAATTGTTGAAATACCATGTATAGTGAGTGTTGATTTCTTTATCACATTACATATACCAACATGTGACACATACATAACTGATAATCAATTATAGTACATATTATAAAATTTCCGCCCTAATTGTCGCCCTCACGGGTAAACAGTGATGTTTACGAAAAATGTTTCAAACAAAAGTTGTTTAATTTTTGATAAGGAACATTTTTTACATTTAAACTTTTGTTCTATC
Organism: Chrysoperla carnea; assembly: GCF_905475395.1. Classification (NCBI taxonomy): domain Eukaryota; kingdom Metazoa; phylum Arthropoda; class Insecta; order Neuroptera; family Chrysopidae; genus Chrysoperla; species Chrysoperla carnea. Next base: position 19,892,026 of record NC_058342.1, on the reverse strand, counting down.
TCTAACGGTTTACAAGATGGGTCCTACGGACCCAAGATCCAATATCCGATCCAAATAAAAAGTTTATGTTTGAAACATTTTTTTGTAAACATCACTGTTTACCCACGAGGGCGTTAATTAGTTGCAAATTTTATAGTATGTATTAATATAGGAATATCAGTTGTGTGTGTGTCTATTTAAAAGTGAATATCTTTTGTTATTTACGTGACGTCAAAAAAACAAATGACTGCGCATCAACACTGTCTATACATAGTATTTCAACAATTAACTCAGTCAATTGTTTGTTTTTACTTGTCGTAAATAATTTTAATACTCAAAATGTTTTCATACAATTTATTGTGTGATTTTGTTTTATGTCCTGTTAAACATCCACAAATATCATAACCAATTATTTTTGGAGATCAGCAGTGAAAAAGAAATATAAAAATTTACTTATCTTTGTTATTGTTCGTTCTACTTCGATTAACGATTCATTATATTGTAATAATTCAAACGTTTTTAAGGATGTACGAGCACGGTAGTGGCGGTTCAAATTTAAAAAATATATTTTTTCAATTTTGATGATTAATTATAATGAAAAACGAAAAGTAAGAATAAAATTTTTCGATATCTGGCGTAATTTTTAAAATATCGAAAATTGAAAATTTTGTTTAATTATTCAGCTTTCGATATTTCGAAAACCAAGACACATACAAAGCTGCAAATAAGATAAAAATAATTTCAATTCTAAATCTACCCTGCTCTTACATCCCTTGTATGGACGGAGACACTTTTTCTTTTCTTTTCTATCGTTTTTTTCTTTTCTATGCCATTGCTGATATGTTTATTGTCTATTAAAAAGTTTTTTTTTTTAAATTTGTTTTCATTCATTCCAAGTTTCAAATATGTCGTTTTTTGAGATTCCTCCATAAAAGCTTATGTATTTTATATCGATCTTCAATGACTTTTTTCTTAAAAATTTGAATGGATACTTATGCTGAAATGTTAACCTCATATTCTTTGAGTAAAAGTCTGCCTATAACAAAATTTTGAGTCTTTAAAACCTTAACATAAGTGTAAGATGAGAAAATAATACAGTGCAACCTCGATATAACGAATCTGAAGGGAACCAGTAAATATTCGTTATATCAAGTAATTCGTTAAACTGAGGTTTGTTATATTGAGGTTAAGTTGGTCTAAAATTCGTTATAAAGAGGAAAAAAGTGTCGGAACCTCTCGCGACATGAATTACATACTATGGAGTATACTAACTGTCATATATTGGTGGGACTTTATACGTTATATAAAGGTTTTGAATTGACGAATTTCGTTATATAGAGGTATTTAAATTTTTTATGTAGTTGAAAATTCGTTATATAGAGGCTGTTCGCAAAAAATATTCGTAATGTAGAGGTATATTTTATATTGACTCTTATGGACAATTCAAGGGGATTGCGAAAAATTCGTTAAATCGAGGAATTCGTTATATTGAGGTTCGTTATATTAAGGTTGCACTGTATAACTCTTTTTAAAATAAATACATAAAAATTAAATGGATTTAAACTTTGCATAATATAATGAAATATTTCAAAAATATAATATTGTCGTTTTTAAATGGTTGAGCAATCAGCTCAATTTATAATTTTTACAGCACAAAACTCGAAAGAACTTTTTATTTACATTATTCTTAAAAACATTTAGAATTTATAAAAAAATGTACAATTTGAAATTATTAATGATTAATCAATCTCTTTATTATTTTGTTTAAGCAATAATATTTTGTTTAAAAGCTAAATTATAAAGTTTTCAAAAACCACTTTATAAACAAGTAATTAGTATTAAAAGTGTTTACATATAACTAAAATCATGTCTATTTACACATACTACAGTTAAAATCTATTTTAAGGTGTTTGTTTCCCTACAGTGTTGACAAAAATTTTGGTTTATTGCACGATACATACATATTAACCAAATACATGCTTTGTAGTCAAATAATGTGTTATTTTTAGCTTTACAATACCACGCATCTACAAAAATATATAATAAATTGTCTGCAAGTGCTGCTTATAAATTTTATAATATAGCATCTCTCTTTAATCATCAATACTCTAACTGTAGTCGTCTCTGTTCATCAAATGATGGATCTTCGATAAACTCATAATTAAATTAAAATTTTGTTTTTATATCATCGACAACCTTATATTTTTATGGTATTATTATAAACTGCAAGATTGTCTAAATATTTTAGATAGTTTTTTATCATACTTGCTACATTTTTTGGTATAGAAATATCCAATTGCAAAAGATAACCTATATGATTCATAATTTTTTCAACCAACTTGAAACGGTAAAATAATAATAAAAAGCATGTTGACCCAGGAATTTTTTGTGATTTTTGGAAACTTTGTTAATCAAAAAATGTATTTAGTATATGTTTTATTGAAATCCCTGGTATTATTAAATCGTTGCATATCTCCTAAAGGGCGAATCGGGTGTTACGTTCAATTGTCAAGGTTTTAATTGAGACCAAATATAGATTCATTCGTGACTATCTATAAAAATATCGGATAAAACGACATATCGTCGTTACAACCGTCGCACAGTGAAGTATTTACATCACATTTTTTGCACAATGAGACTATTTCGATGAAAAAATACGAAAGCTTTTCATATTTATTTCCCTCGTAATTGTCTTCAAAGCCAATAATTTCATTTTCTTCTTCAATTTTGTAATCTAATCTGCTACTGAGCCACTTTTTGGCTTTTCTTGCTTCCTTTGTATTCCACGTAATGTGAATCCGAAATTATAGGTTGCAAAATTTCACTGAAAAACTGATTGCTCCTAATTTTGACTTTTGCCTTAAGCTACTTTTGCCTTAAAAGAAATTTGCATTAGTTACAATAATTTTTCAACGGCAAAGCTTGACACATAAACAAAAAGCTTTGAGTATCATAAATTTAATGAAAAAACTACTATTATCACAGCAAATAAAAATCGAAAATATTTAATTATTTTAATGGAAACATAGGGTTTTCTACTATTTTTGAAAAAGTACTTCAAAATGTTGATTTTTCTAATAAAAAGCCACTAAAAATTTATTTCTAAAAAATACACACGCTTTCTAGCCAAAAACTGAAATTAAATTTAAAACCTTTTTTAAACTGTCAAAAACGCGGGCATCGAATTTGATGACGTAATATCGGTATCATTACACGAAATAACACAAATAAGTTTGACAGATATATTCATAGACATCTGATTATAATAAATATAAATCCTTATTATCTATGGGTATATTATACCCAGCTGTCTACACTGAACTAATTGATGGTCTATGGCTCATACCGATACGATATTACAGCAAGGCTTGCCCGCGTTTTAGGTCACGTGATATACAGTTTAAAAATTACGATTTTTAATTTTAATATCATAAAAGAAAAATGTTTATTTATGACTCGAAATCAAAATATTTGAGTATATTTTTACATAAATCTTAACTTTTTTCAAATTTCATAATTTATTTTTGATTAACGATAATACCCTATTAAATACTAATAAATAAAGCACAAATCTTCGTCTTCAACATCCAATATAAATGTTTACTTGATTGCACTAACAAACACAGTAAACAGTAATTGAATAACACGGTTAATCGAGAGTGGCAACAAATAAAAGTAGATTGCGGCTTACAAAACTGACGGGAAGGGAGGTTGAGATAAATCAAGTTGCCTGTTTGTGATGAAGTGGTTATATTTTTACACCAAAAAGCAACTTCAATGTAAAACAAAAGAGTTGTGTTTTCTGACTTTAGGCCAGAAATATACAAATACTGTCCACTGTGTGTCGTTACGTCAAACTATGAGTTTTACTGAAACTGATTTTTTTTTTGTAACACTGTTTTATTCTTGGGCAAAACGGTATTGAATTTTACGTAAAATGGGAGGGGGTAGGTCGACAAATCTTAGGTATGCTTACATGGTGGTAGAGGGGTCAAAAATCGTCAAAATCATGCTTAATTAATTAATGAATGACCCCTAAAACAAGAACTCTTCACGTGAATAGTTGAAAAAAATAGTTATCATTCCTTTTGTCATCAAAATAGATTTTGCCACTATATGTAAACGATTAAAAAGTTTATTGAACTAAATATATATTTATAAATCAATATAATAATAATAATAATAATAATAGTGTATAATACATGCATGTGTTCTTTATTATCATATTATTACATTACATTACATTAAAGGTAGGTAGGTATGTAACACTGTTAACTAAATGTATGTCCATGTAATTAGATCTATTTTACACCTAAAGCTTATATTCTAAACATTACTGTATTATTGTTATATATAGGTGTACTGTTGGTTTTCACAAGAGTACGAATCAGAACGCATGGATTTTATTCTTGACATAAATGGAAAACGCATTCGCTTCGCAAAAAGCTTAAGGTAGTTCCTCCGCGACAGTCCAGTCAAAAAGTTTTGGACTAATACTATCATTCAGCGCATTAACTGTGCTATGACTACTATGACTATACCATATATTATTTTCACAAGACTGTAGTTCCTCACTACTGTATCTCCTATACGTATAAACACACACACTATGATATATACCTTTACCATTAGTCTTTATATCCTCTCCACAAAAATTCATCGCTAAAACGAGTTATTTATTTAAGTTTTTTATCGAAACTATATGGTAAATAATTTTTATTTTTTTTTATATATTTTCTAAATATAGTATTCTACATTATATTAGTTTTTCATAGAGATGGTGAACGTCATTCATTGATAAATAAATATAATATTTGTAAATTTGTGTATTTTTATACGCTTCTCCCATGTACACGTACAAATTGCGTCACTTTTAATTGCTAATATCTCATGCATGACATGGTAAATCATCTTCTAATTTTAACAGCATGTGTATTATGAATTAAATATTTTATATTTGAGTTTTGAGAAATTCTTGAAATATCACTTTCGTGTAGGTACTACCTTAAAGAGTCTTAAGGCGCAATTCCATTGAGGCAACTTTTAGGCAACATGTACACGAAGAAAAAATTCACAGATTTTCTACGATACTGCTAGCGTAATTTTTCTCATATATCATTATATCGCTGTACTATACTTTTTAGAAATTAATTTTTACGATAAACTATCTTAAATTTTATTCTTGACGTAATGCTACAATATAAAATAAAAAGGTCAGATACTATAAAGCAAAGTATACAAGCTCTGTTAACAAAAATTACTATACACTATCGCGGTTATTTGAACGTTTCCCTCATCACAAAATTGTGTAAAATTATTCATTTTTTTCCTATAAAAAAAAGGGAGAAATTGAATTTATTAGTAAAAAATAATTTTCATCACGTCTGATTCATTAATGTCATAGCAATGATATAGATGATATGTCGTATCGAAGAATATACATCATGTCCAGAAAAAATGTAATTTATAAGTTAAAGATATATCAACTCATTATAGTTTATAAAAATTAAATAACAATTATTATATTTACACCATCAAATTAATCTTCAATTTGGTCAATCAATTCAGGAAATATTTTTTTATAACCTCAACTTGTCCGTATTTGTAAGTAGTTAAACATGAACTGATATAAAATAGTTTAGCCATTAATAAACACGCACAATAGATGTTAAAGAGATGTTACCATTTGTGTATGTATACGCTCATAAGCATCATATCATAGTAACAACATTAGTCAGATAGATATTAACTATCGTTATTTTTACAATATTACACATGAGGATTGCTAAAGCAATCGATCGGTCTAACTAATTAATTTTTAATAGGGTTAGTAGAGAGTAAGTGGTCGGTCTAAGGCGATATACTTTGAGCTGTTTGTCTACTTGGACATAGGTTGCGGGTTCGAATCCAGGCAGCGGCCGTGTGAGAAATTATAATTAATGGGGGCTGTAGAATTGATCGCATTGTCGTCGCTTGGATAAGAACGAAGTAACCGACTCCACCCACATCCAAAATGTAAATTAAAAATGTATAGAGTTAAATAAATAAAGATTAACAAATAATGAATTGGGTGAACTCTGTTACAGGCGTATATGCCAGAGAAACGGAGGTTAAACCTCATTATTATTTTTATTATTATTAGCTTAATAGGTAGATTTGAATTATAAAGTTCTATTAAATTCAAAATAAATATCTAAAGTCATCATTTTATTTAAAATAACCACATCTTCAGAAATATTTTTAATTAATCATAAATATTTTATCCTTTTCCTAAACATAGTAAAATAATTGTCTTTGTTTTTTTTTATAAATGCCCTAAAACCCTTTTATACTCAATATTCGAGTTCTAGACTCGGAGTGCAATTTTCTCAACTCATTGAATTTTTATTTTTACTTTGTTTATTCACTTATTTATTATTATTACTTTTTGTTTTTGTTTACTTTTAATCATGTATACGATATTTATTTACATCATGGTATCTCGATTATAATTAATGATTTTTAATATGATACATACAGCGTGAACTAAATATTGACAAATATCTTGTCTAGTAATCTTAATTAAAGAGAATTGATAATACTCCTTTATAAAAGGATACATGCTTTTCTTAAAAAATTTGTATATTACAGATTATTATTGGTTTAAGAATTATGCATTAGTTATTATTGGATATTAATTTTTCCGTCATATCCTGCGCCAGGGGCCAACGATATTGTAATTACTGTATAAACAAACATACCTTACATATAGTGCGGTAACTTACTTATTTGTATCATAGATCAAAATAATTATTCGGACTTTGATGGTAACCTATATATGTAGTAAATTCAATATAATATTTTGGTTAAAATGACATAAACTTAAATAATGTTTCAATATAACAAATGAGTGTGTCCAATATTATTAGTTATTATTTGTAGTTTTAATGGTTTTATATTATGTTCATAAAATACTGCTAAGGTTCATAGCTAATATAAGATACCTATTTATAGAAAGCTTCATATCTATTAGTACAAGAAAATAAATAGTGTTGAAGTTGTTTGAATGTTCCAACAAGATACAAGACGAAAGTACCATGCCTCTTTTAATATATCGATTTGTAAAAGTTTTCTATCGACTCGCCTTGATTCTAAAAGAAACGTTGTTTTCTTATTACTTGCGCATAAAATCTTATTTACCTCCAAAAAATTTCTTATCGCTCTTAGAATAGTTTTTCTTTTTTTAATATTATTGGTTAACTAAAAATATTTTTTTTCAAGAAATTCTCAACAGAGAGGTCGGGGAAGCGTTATAACCAGGCTTACGATCAGAACTATTTTACTATCGAATATGAGAGAAATTACTAATTTTTCCTTTTTCTGTATACATTTTTACTTGGCTGCTTTAGATTGTTTAAGAGAGAACTATATTCAATTTAGAAAAAACTATATTCGATCTTTTTAAAAAAATTCTTATCTGAAATGTTACGTAGAAAAAGTTTGTGGGATGTAGATTAGCAAACAGATAGATTATTGGATATATTCGATGTTAAAACTGAATAGCTGAGTGTAAATATTTTTGAAAGCAGAATTTTTTATAAAGAATACATTTTTTTCGTAAACCTTATAATAAACAAGTTTTCCATATGTAGCCAACTTAGCTAGACAATCTGTATTTTATGTATTTCCTCGGTACGGAATCCCAAAATTGGAGGACATTTCAATAATAATTATGACTATTTTGTATAGAAGAGTGTAGAATAGTAAAGCTTCATAAGCAATAAAGATTTCACATAGGTAGGTCTTGTCACAAAATTTAAAAAAAAAGGCTTTTAAAAAAATCGTTCACTAAAAATTGTAGAATTTTATGTGAATACCACATGTTGTTTTGAATGTGGACTATGTGTATCTAATCTTAAACAAAATTAATATAAATTAAACGGTATCAGTTTCAGAAATTATTTATGAATGTATTGCATGAAAAATTAATGAGAATGGCGTATTCAATCCCAATGGGACGTTAAAGTTAACGCATTAAGTTAAATCATGCAAGCATAAAAGAACTTATTCACTTTATATGTATATACATATATATAACATTGTGTATTAGAGCCATTAAAAATTTTCCTACCTTCTTTTTATATGTAATCATATATTTCATTCTTTCCGGAAAATTTTTTTTGTATACTATGGCCAAAAATGATAATAATAATATTTATTTGTGTTTGACCAATAACACGTATACAAAACGTCATACAAGAAAATTTACTTGTTATAATAATCTATGTTGAGTTTAAGATCCCTCTTTTGAAGAATAATGATTCAAGGTATAAAAGAAACTGTTTCAATTGCCTCTTAAAGAGTTGAAGTGGTAGAAATTTAATTTTATCTGGTATGTTGTTAAAAATTTGAATTATAGAATTTAGAGGCCCTTTTAACGACTACGTAAAAGTACAAGATTTATTTTTATTACGAGTATCGTGTTGATTATCCATATACACACAAAAAGATAGGAACATTGTTTAAACAAGTGAAAACAAACAATTGACCGAGTTAATTGTTGAAATACCATGCATAGTCAGTGTTGATTTCTTTATCACATTACACATACAAACATGTGACACATACATAACTGATAATCAAGTATAGTACATATTATAAAATTTCCGTCTAATTGGCGCTCTCACGGGTAAACAGTGATGTTTACGAAAAAATGTTTCAAACAAAAGTTGTTTAATTTTTGATAAGGAACATTTTTTACATTTAAACTTTTGTTCTATCTCTAACGATTAAAAGATGACCTTGACCTATGATGCTTATTTACGAACTTGACCTCACTTTTTACGTCCTGAGTGCGTTGTAAAAATTTCAGCTCGATATCTTTTTTCGTTTTTGAGTTATCGTGTCCACAGACGGACGGACGGACAACCGGAAATGGACTAATTAGGTGATTTTATGAACACCTATGACAATTTTTTTTTCGTAGCATCATTATTTTTAAGCGTTACAAACTTGGGACTAAACTTAATATACTATGTATATTTCATATATACATGGTATAAAAATACTGAACATTCATACGCATACAAATCATATAAAATAAGAATCCTTTTTTCTTTAAAAAGCGGTTTCCAAGACGATCGTTGGCTAATGTAAAACATCGCCCTTAAACATCTTTATTGAGTTAAAAATAAATTTTTTACACGAGGAGAATTTCCCCTGAACACAATTCGATATCACACATTGCTTTCAATATAGGCGTAGTATATGTTAAATAAAATTTATTTTGATACCATATCTCTGATCGTACGCAAAAAGGTAAGTGATCTACATGGTTATTCCAAGATAAATTTTTATATTGATGAATGCCCCAAAATTTTACCTGATCACAGAAAGAAATATTCCCAAAAGCTGGAATTTTTAAACTAGTTTTAAGAGACCCTTACTCACTGATCTTTATATATTGAGTTTTTTCGATGTTCAGCTTCAAGCTATTTTTGATGCACCATTGAGATAGTTCAGGATTCAGATATAAATCCCTTCAAACTCTCCTTGCTCAACTGATCGAAAGTAGATTTTAAATAGTAGGTTTAAGTAGTATTTTTGTTATAAAATAGCACTGATTTTGTATGAATAGTCAAACACTATCTTGGGCGTTCGTTTGCTAATACAAATTCCAAAAGTTAAAATGACTTACACATAATAATTTATCAACTGTTTTTACTACAAGAAAACACTGCAAATTATGCCACAGAAACTACGATCTTCCTTTTGTATCTTTTTCTTAGGAAAGTCTTTTTTTTAGTCTACGTTTCCTAAAACGAATTTTAAGACGTACAGTTTTTTATCCAAAAAATGTTTACTCCTCTCTCTTTCCAGCGCCTTTATGTTACCTGGTAGGAAATAAGAATCAATTTTTTTTAAAGCTAACTAAAAATTTCTCCTATCTTTTATAATTTCAAAAAAAAAACCTCCGGAGACAAATCACTCTTTTTTATCCCAATAATACTTCCAGCTCTTAGTTGCTATGAAACTAAGCATTACTGACCATCATCTGGAGCCTGACCTACTAGTTCGCAAAATCTGCTTTTATACATCCGGAAACTAATTTATGCAATTTAGTTTCTTGAAGTTTCCGGTAACTTTCTCTTAAACTATAATTGAGATTACAAGATTCATGTAATGGTTTATTGTGACCTAGTTCTTACCAACATGATCTTGATAGTATTAAGAGGATGAAAAGTGGTGAATATTTGTACAAGAAGCTTAATTTTATCCCTTGCAGCCCCTTCATATCATCCGAACGAGTTTATGAAATTAGGCACTGTAGAATAACAACTCATGCATACTAATCCATTATTTTTCAGGCAAGTGTTCATAGACGAAATTACCCAATTTAATACCCGGATAATTCCAGATCTTCTTCCGAGACTATAAGAGATGGATAGACGGGAACTATTTGGTGGGTAGGTTAAGGTATTAAATGTGAAATTTCATATTAACTTGATTTATTAATATTAGGGGAATGAAAAGTGGGTTCAAGTTTTTTTGAGAAATTGAGTTAAATTTGTCCTATAGGTTGAGTTAAATTAGGTACTATAGACGGATAACTCGAATCTACCTATTTCCATTGAAGATACGTCCTAACTTCGGTTATAGTTTCGACTTTGAAAATTGTTTTATACTTGACTTGATTACCTTAACTTCTATTTATCCTTTCATTACAAAAATGAGAACAGTGGTTAAAATTTAGATATCTTTACAACAATTTGATACTAAAGACAGATAGTAACTCGTCTGTGGTCAGACATACACAGGTACTTAACTTCATTACAAATGTCAGTATTTACTTCTGCTAATAAACTTTTACTATCTCAGGTACTTGAAGACATTTATTGAATTGGTTTTACTTACTTATATAAATTTACTTCGATAGATTATAGATTCTTGAAAATGGGTTGGATATATAGAACGAATCGACTATTACAGAGGCTTAAAAACAGTTCCACAAAATAGTTGAAGAGAACATAACACAAGACATTGTGTTCTACTATAAAAACCTAGAACACTGAGCTGCTAGAAAGTGAAAACAAACAATTGACTGAGTTAATTGTTGAAATACCATGCATAGACAGTGTTGATTACTCTATCACATTACACATACATACATGTCACACATATATAACTGATAATCCCATATTAATACATACTATAAAATTTTCATCCAATGTGTGCCCTCGTGAGTAAACAGTAATGTTAACAAAGAAATGTTTCAATTAGAAGTTGTTTATTTTTTTATAAGAAACATTTTTTATATTTAAACTTTTATTTTAACTCTCACGGTTTACAAGATGGGGCCTACGGATCCAAGACCCAATTGACCTATGTTACTCATTTGACTCACTACTTGACCTCACTTTCTACGACCTGAGTGACCTGTGTTTTGAGTTCACAGACAGACGGACGGACAACAGAAAATGGACACCTATACCAAAATTTTGTTCGTAGCATCAACATTTTTAAGCGTTACAAGCTTGGGACTAAACTTAGTATACCTTGCATATTACATATATGCATGGTATAAAAAGGTGATTTTGTAACACAGCATTATTTTGAGTTTTAATTAAGGGGATTCACGTTGAATAGCGATATAAAACATGCGAAAATTTTTTTAACTAATTCAACGTTAGTTCATGATTAATATAAAAATTAAAAAACCGTACGTTTTCCGAACTTTTAATGAAATAATTAGCTTTGAATAAATGTAATAATATAATAATAATAATGGGGGTTTAACCTCCGTTTTTGTGACGCATGCCTAATCACAGAGGCCACCCACATCATTATTTGTTAATCTTTATTTAATCAATTACAAACATATACAATTACATTTTTGATGTGGGTGGAGTCGGTTACTTCGTTCTTATCCAAGCGACGACAATGTGATCAAATCTGCACTCCCATTAATTATAAATTGTTCACACTGCCGCTGCCTGGTTTCGAACCCGCAACCTAAGTCTAAATAATCCTACGTTCTAAAACTAGCGCCTTAGACCGCTCGGCCATTTAGACTCTGAAATTATTTAGACTCTTTGAATAAATGTGAATCAAGCTAGTCCATCACAAAAATCATTTGGTACTTTGGTACTTTCGACTTTAACATAATATTTAATAAGGAACAATATCAACCTTTTATTTATAATTTTATCTAAATATTTATCCATTATTCTAACATTAGGACCGTTTAAGAGTTCAATTTAAAATATATCTCTATATTTTATAAAGGTGAAAGTAAGTGTAGAATCAAAGCCCGAACAAAAATGAGACTGACTGACTTAATCGACTGTATGAAAAATGAAATTTGTACTTACGCGTTTTTCATGGCCAAATGATTTAGTACGATGAGGTTTGTTTGGGAAATAAGTTGGAAAAAGAAGAATTTTAGGGTCAAACAAACCTCATGCCTCATGCAACGTTAACGTGCACTCTTCACTGATTCGAAATTAGGTTGGAAAGAATATGATTCTCCTCCTGAAGTTAGAGATTAAATACGATTAAGATTTCTGTAAAAATAGTCAATATAAACCGTCTTTTCTGATATACTCAATGAATAATTACGTGTATTATACATTTAAAAAAATAGAAAACCATACATGTATTTTACTTGTGTAAAATAATCCTTACCATTATTACGAGTGTTGTAGAAAGAGAATAAGCGAGAGCAATCTTTATCAACCTTTACTTTTAAACCCAGCGAGGCGGGTGGGTATGACTCTAGTTTTCACATAAAATTTTATGAAATATTTTTTGTGGTTTTTATTCATTAGAAATTTAAATACTGGACTGTAAATTATAAGTAAATAATTTCGAACTTTTTTCTTAAAAACAGCTAATTTGGCTTGGTAAAAATATACCTGATGAATTTTTATCAATTTTTCGAAGAGATTTTTCATAATTAAAAAAATTATTTAAAACATTATTTGACAGTACCCAAGGTTTTTTGTTTGAAGTATCCCATATTAATTTTTCCTCAATTCTTTGTGTGTGTAGTCATGGTAGAAACAATAAAATCGATGTCAGCGCTTCCATTGAAAAATTTTGGCGATAAAGGAAGCTGTTATGACTAATTTGCAATTCGTTAAGTACATGTTAATGTTATAGCAAATGTCAAATTAAAATTATTGAAAAACACTAATTAATTAAACTTAATGCATTAAAAATTGTGAAAAAAAGAAATCAAATTGCACAAATATTATTTTTCAAATGTAAATTATCATAATTATTTATTTAAATTTGTGAGACAATAATATTTACTTTTCAATGTAAGTCATAAATGCAATTCATACAATTATATATGCATTCATACAATTCTAATTCACGGTGCGAATAGCTGAAGAAAAGCTGTCTATATAAAATTAAATTTCTTTGTCCTAAATGCTTGATTGGCGGATCAACGTACAGCCTAAATCGCTGATCGTATAGACATGAACATCAGACGGTGTGTTTCTTGTATGGCATGGGCATCCAATAAGAAAGGATTTTCCGAAATTCAACCCTGAAGGGGTGAAAAAGGGGGCAAAGTTTGCATGGGACAACGAGACTCCTTGGTTCAATCTGCTTCAAATTGTCAACATTCTAAACATTCCTTACGAAAATAGTGTACAAAAAAAAAAAAAAAAAAAAAAAAGAAACAAAACAAAACAATAACTAAATCATTTTTCATTTGTTGAATAGAAAATTACAAATAAAATGTGGATAAACAAAATAAACAAATTTTTAATTCCATTTATTATTGTTATTTATATTCGTGACTTTCATAATAAATCATAGCGGTACTCCTAATTATTCAATTATTTAATGAATATGAGTAGTTTATAATGTAAATCAATAACACATTATTTTTGTTTCAACTGCTATTAGATTATGTTTCATGAATCGGAAGTGAAAAAAACAGCTCAACTCAATCCACGTAATAAAACTCCTAATTATGCTCGGTTGAATTTAATTATGTTGCGATAAGTACGAGTTCTTAATAAAAAAAATCAAAACTTAGTTCTGTATTTTTTAAGCAAATGTTTTTTGACGTCGTCTCAGATATCGATCTTCCTGATTCCGTTACAAACCAATATAATGTAATTCATGAAATTTAAATTTGGTTCAGATATTTTTTTATTGGCTGGATATTTCAACTAAACCATTATTTTAGTAATTAATATCTTTTTAATTACTTAAAATTAATTATTAAAACTACAAATTCAGTGAGAGAAATTCAAATTTCTAAAACGGAAATTGAAATTTTAAAACGTACGGGACGTCATAGTATGTTGCTTGTCAGATTTTTTGACATACTGTAGTATATTTTGTATGGTATTAAATTGAGTTATATTATTCTGCAGCTTTTTATTAGAAAACTTAATAATTACGTGTGTAAATTGTGTGTTCCAAATTCATTTTTTTAACTGTCACCAATTGACAGGTCACATTTTAATACGTCATCAACAGAGACCGCCAAAAGGACTGCTTTTAAATATCTCAAAATTATTATCTATTTTAAATATTCTTTTAAACTAGATAACATCATTTTTATATAGTATTTATATTTTTTACTAGGTTATAATGGTGTAAACAATGAATTAAAAATATAAACAAAATACATGAATATTCCCTATTGTTACAAAATCTTTAATGGACTTGATAGAAGATGAGATAAACTAATTATTAAAAAATGATCTATAACTAATTAAGCCGAACCTCATACATTATGGCCAAAACAGCAAATATAGATTAATACATTGTAATAAAAAAATCGATTCGAGAAATTCACCAACAGCGTAGTGTATTGGCGACGAGCAATAGAATTAGATATTCTAATTTCAGTTTCATGAAATTTTCAAGAGGAAGGCTTTGTTAAAATGTTGTATGACTTTATTTCAATGCAATCACTTTAATTTTAACTTTAATCTTATTGCATCTTAGTAACCTATAAAAGCAGTTAATAAGAGAAACAAAAATTAAATTATTTAATTAGTAATTTAATTAAAAAGATGACTGAAGAAAATTTATCATTTCGTGAACGCTGTTTTTCATTTAATGGTAAAATAAAGGAATAAGTTATCGAAAAATTCCGAAATAATAAATCCTTTCAGTTTTAAAAAACTAAGTCAGCAGCTTCCACTAATAAGTTTTTGACGTTGTGATTTACACTCTGCAAAACCAAAAGACGCACGGTCATTGCAAAACAATCATTGTAATCACAGTTTTGAACAAAAACCTTTACAATCAATCCATACTAATATTATAAATGCGAAAGTAACTCTGTCTGTCTGTCTGTCTGTTACTCTTTCACGCCTAAACGGCTGAACGGATTTTGATGAAATTTGGTATGGTGATAGATGATAACCTAGAAATGGTCATAGGCTATAAATAATCACGCCATCGTTCTTAGGGGGTAGGCAGTAGGCAGATAACTAAATTGAGTTAGTGATTTTTAGTCGTTTTTGTTGGGACTTTTGCTCTTTCACGTCTAAACGGCTGAACAGATTTTGATGAAATTTAGTAAGGTAATAGATGGTTACCTAAAAACGGATATAAGATCAAAATGATCACGTCATCGTACTAAGGGGGTAGAAAGTAGGCAGAAAACTGAATTGAGTGATTTTTTTATGGTTTTTGCTGGGAGTTTTGCTCTATCATGCCTAAACGGCTGAACGGATTTTGATGAAATTTAGTTAGGTGATAGATAGTAACCTAGAAAAGGATATGGAATATGGGGGGAGGGGTGAAAGTGGGAATATTGCCCAGCAAAGCGGGTAGTTCACAGCTAGTATTCATATATCCATGTCGCTTTTCGAAAAAACCGTTTGATAACGATTGAAGACAACCATCTGTCCCTGACTAAAATCTATAAAAGTATTTGTTTCAAAATATTAGTATGCCTTTTCCAATGAAGTCTATTTTGAATCCGAGTCAATTTTGCAAGAATAATTTGAATTTTGCATTTTATTTTCTCACTCCAGAAACTGTTGTTAGAAACCCTATATATGGCTACAAAAAATTTATTTTGCTGTAGAATATCGATTATTAAAAATAACTCATTAGTATATGCCTCCAATTACAAAAATTTTCATTGTATCCATTTTAATAGTTTCTATATAGATATATTTTATAAATATAATTAGTTTACATATCATGAGTAAATGAATATTTCTATTATTGATTTCTTAATTAGCATATAATTAAAAAATCATTAATTCCATCGACAAGCTGATTGAATTTTTTTAATAAATAAAATGTATATTTTTGTTGACATATTAATATACATGTATGTATAACATTGGGTAAAGTGTTATACCTTGGAGATACCTCAGATTACTGTTGAGTTTCATGAATAAAATTGCTCACAATATTGCTCTCTATGAAGGCGACATTTAGGAACTTAAGATGATTGCAAACCTACAGTATTGTAAAAAAGTTTTGGTTTATTGCACAGTACAAACATATAAACCATATACATACTTTGTAGTCAAGTAATGACTTATTTTTGACTTTACAATACCACGCAACTACAAAAATATATAATATATTGTGTGCAAGTGCTGCTTATAAATTTGATATTATAGATATCGCTCTTCAATCATCAATATTCTAACTATAATCGTCTCTGTTCATCGAATGATGGATCTTCAATAATTAAATTAATTAAATTAAAATTTTATTATTTATATAATCGACAACCTTATATTTTTATGGTATTATTTTAAACTACAAGATTTTCTAAATATTTAAGATAATTTTTGATCACAAATTTGTGATATAGAAATATCCAATTGAAAAGGATAGCCTATATGATTCATAATTTTTTCAGCCAACTTTGAACGAAAAAATAGTAATAAAAAGCACCGTGACTTGGGAATTTTTTGTGGTATTTGTAAATATTGTTAATCAAAAAATGTATTTAGAAAGTTTTTTTGAAATTCCTTATATAATTCAATCCTTGCATATCTCCTTAACGAAAAGATAAGGAGATATGCAAGGTTCTAATTCGACGATTATTGTATTTAAAGAAAAATATTACGACTATTGCTTGATCGTATGATGTAACGATTTTGATTATTTTGCGGCCACTTATGACGAATTTGATAAGTAAAACAAACAAAAATTATTTTTTCACGGAAAATGTTAATTTCAAAAAATAAAAATGAGTATAGATCCTATATTAAATCCCATAGTGGTTGTCGATGTCTGTTTAGAAATGATGGTACTACAAACACAATTTCTATTTTTTTTAATAGTAAAAAACATGGTTTTATTTTATACAAAATTAAACTTTAATCCATGGAACAACACATTTCCATACATAATATGCTTTAGGAATCATGGGAATTCATATATGTTGGGGTGGTTTTATTTATACAATACGTTTGTAATCCCCTTTAGAATTATTAAAATTGGTTTTAATGGAAAATAAATGATTATAAGAATTGTTGTGTTAGTATGTGTGTGTATTGTATACATATGTACTACGTCACTAATCAAGACAATTGAATTGAGGAAATTACAATTTAATTTACAATTTAATTTTTGTATATGAACTACTTTGCGACATGTTTTTTAATATAATTATTTTAGTGTTCTGTATAAAAAGCTGGAATATGTCTGTAATAATGTTAAGACGGTTCTATACACATTTTCAATGGCGTGAAATCATTATTTGATTTGCGTGAAACTTTAAAATTTTTTGAAGACTCCTCTTAAACATTTCTTGGTGGAAAAAAATGTTTATAAAGAAAAGCAGCTTTCCCGATAAGAATGGTTAAAGTTACAATTGAATTTCAAGCACTGTGATTATACCCTTTACTCTATCGATTTGAAATTTGTATATGTTAGAGGTACTCATAGTCTACCTGCCCTTTTATTTTTCGAAAATCCTGTTAATTTTCGCAATTTTCATTGTTCACAATTAGGTACTTTTTCGTATTCGTTGACCATATTTTCTACAAAATTAAAGTAACGGGGGCAGGTAGAATATGAGTACCTATAACGTATCCAAATTTCAAATCGATAGAATGAAGCGTATAACCGCAGTGCTTCAAATTCAATTGTAACTTTAACCATTATTATCTGGAAAACCGCTATTCTTTATATACATTTTTTTTTCACCAACGAATATTTAAGAGGAGTCTTAAAAAAATTTTAAAGTTTCACGCCAATCAAATAATGATTTCACGACATTGAAAAATGTGTATAGAATCGTCTTAAAGCATGTTTTTTTAGAGGTATAAAACATCAGAGTTGGTTTTCAGTCATATTGTTACATCGTCAGAAAAATCAGTACCAAGACTAAATCACTACAATCATGACAAATCAATCATTTCACGAGAAAAAATCATTAAGTAAAATTTTTGATGCATGAGAATGGTGAAATTAGCATAAACCATGTTAGTTTGTTTATTTATAGTCTAGTTAACATGTACGATTTTTTCTAACTTTTTTGTATATTCTCCGAAAATTACGAAACAGGTGTCATTCGATTCGTAATTTTATGTAGAAAGTTTACTGAAAAATCCGAAATGGCGCTGAAAAAAATTGCAAAAGTTATAAACAATTAAGTGAAAAATAAAATAGGGGGTTCAGTTTTTTTTGAATAACTCAAAAAATATTGAAAATTTTCAAAATCTGAAAAAAGATCCAAAAAGATGAAGAAATTTCCTAAAATAAAGTTCCGACTGCCGAAATTGTATCTCTAATATTTATAATTTTTACAGAGCCTTGAAAATAGCGCAAAATACGGCAAGTCTGGATCTCGCGCGCGTTCTGTCTTTGAGACCTACTAACAAAAAAAATTATTTAAACATATAAAATATGAATATTCATGAATAAAAAAATTAATGTAGTTTTGAGATACATGAATAAACAATAATCCGTGGTTTAAAAATTGTTTTCCCAATTTTTCCATTAGTTATGTAATTGTTAACTAACAATTTTTTCTGTACAGAATGTTAACATAAAATCTCCGATAATTATTAAATTAAAACCGCAGAATTTTTTTCCCTCCGTGAAGTTATTCTTATTAGGCTTACAAATAAATTACCGTTTTTAAAATTTTAAAATTTTGATTTCTCAATTTGTTATTAACATTTGAAAATTAACAAATGAAAAAAAGTAATGAAAAAAATTTTTTTTTTTAAATTTTTTAATTGTTTTAATTTTTTATAGTTAAAAGCTACATAAAAATAATTTTTTCAAATTTTTTACAATTGTTGTTTAAAAAATTGTTGTAAACAAATACATTGTTTATGTTAATACAGTTTTCGAGAAACCTAGCCTCATATTTTTATACAACTTTTCGAGAAATCCAATTTGCATTTAAAACTTAAGATTTTGTTTACATTTTAGAATAATGATTGTTAAAAATATATCCATATTCTAACATGTGATTGAAAGTTTGCTAAAACTACTCGAAAGCTTGTTTATTTTTCATGAAAATGAGCTCTAAAAAGTTCCCCTATGAGCATTTTGGACCAAGACATTTGATTTCCAAGCAAAATATACCCTTCTGAATTTAAAACCATGTATCATCTGAAATAATCTTCCACTGAAATTTTTTTCATTTCATTCGAAAACTTAAACTGCCTTCTTTTAAGCCCTTGCATATTCGCTTTCGTTTATTAACATAAGATGGAATTTTTGCATATTTTAGGCGTTTTTCACCTGGCCGGCATTTAATAAAATGAGGCGTTAACTAATATTTTGTCATGCTCATTAGAAAAACTTGTACTTTCTAGTTTTGGAATCTATTGCTCAAAAATTTTCATCACCCTCTGTCGCTTTATACCGGGGATATATTATAAATGGTGAGAAATTCACTCCACAAAGGTTTACTTTTTAAATCGATCAATTGCATTTCTAGAGATCCAGTATCAACTCCAAATGGCTCCATGTGGATTTCGTTACTATTTGTGTTGAGAGGATTTATTACGAATGCTAGATTGGTTTTGTTGGTTTATTATTATTTTTATTTCCGATTAGATATAGATATGGTGCCTCATCCTTGTTCATCGATACAGAACGATTTTCAAATTTTTTTATTTTATTTTTTTAACTAAATAATATTTGCACATGGAATTAGGGAGCCGGAACGTAACATCCAAAGAGATACATGTGGATTAGAACCTACTGGATTAGTGCAAAGTCCTTAATTTTTTTTAATACGCTTTAGTTGTATTAATTTCAAAATAAACAAGTGAAAACAAACAATTGACTGAGTTCATTGTTGAAATACCACGTATAGACCGTGTTGATTATTCTGTCACATTACATATACATACATGTCACACACATATAACTTATATACCCATATAATACATACAATTTGCGCATAATATGCGCTCTAACTCGTAAACAGTCATGTTTACGAAAAAATGATTCAAACAAAAGTTGTTTATTTTTTATAAGGAACATTTTACATTTACACTTTTGTTCTATCTCCAACGGTTTACAAGATGGGTCCTACGGACCCAAGACCCAATTGAACTATGTTGCTCATTTACGAACGCGACCTCACTTTTCTCGTCATCAGAACGCTATAAAAATTTCAGCTTGATTTCTCTTTTTTTTTTTATTAATCGTGATGACAGACGTACAGACGACAGACGACAGACAGACAACCGGAAATGGACTAATTAGTTGATTTTATGAGCACCTATACCAAAATTTTGTTCATCAATATTTTTAAGCGTTACAAACTTGGGACTAAACTTAATATACCTTGGTTTATTTCATATACATGGTATAATAACGATAATATGACCTCACTGGCATCCATATTTTGCGTATGGAGGTTTCTATTTAAAAACTATGTTTGTATTTTCTACTTAGAAGCATTTAGAAATATAATAAAAACATCACAATAAAAACATTAAATAGATTTATTTAATATTCATAAAATATTTTCACCAAAAGTTAATATCTTGATTCTAGATTTTATTATTTTGATTAATTTATTTCAATAAAAACCAACAATGATTGAAATTATTTATTAATTTCAAACACGATAAAATAGCTTCTATAACATATGTATTTTAAATTTAAGTACCATACTCAAAATGACTGATATTATTTATAAATTTAACTGAATATTAAATGATTTTAAACATCCCGCTTTTTGAATTATTTAGTTTCAATTACTTTAGTTTTCCTATCTATGTCGTTTCAATTATTTTAAAAACTATGTTAAAAGTTTTAACCTCAAATAAAATTGAAATATTGATTATAAATTTTGTACGAGTATATATTTTTATTATTACTCCAATCATCTTAGGGTTTTACCTCGGAATCTAACGGAATAAGCTGATTTTTTTGTACAAACCTTTATTTTGACGTCCGTAGATATTATTAGATAGCTTTTCACGTCCGTAGATATTCAAGGTCAAAGGTCTCGAAAAGCAGTTTTTTATGAGTATGTCGTTTCTTTTGCCTTCAATCGTATTCTCGTTTATTATAAAAGTTGTAGAAGATAAAATTTTCTACAAATTTTGTCTGAAATTTTTTTTTTTTTTGAGGTTGAATCGTTTTTGAAATAGAGTGTGGAAAAGATGGTGCGTTCACCTTCACGTACTTCAATGCTGGGTCACTCTTTATAAATATAAGGCATTATATAATTATTTAAGTAGTATTTAATGAATAATTCAGGGAAAAAACCGCATAAAAGACTGGGATTCACGATTGACCCTGTCTATTTAACGGTTTTTTCACTTAATTATTGAATAAAAACGACTTAAATAATCATTCAATACCTTATATTTATAAATATTGATATTGTGCTTAGGTAGGTATAGCTGAGCGCTCTTCTGCTCCCTCTATTTAAAAAACGGTCCAACGTATAAAAAAGCTTTCAGAAAAACAGTATCCCAGCGATACGTACCTTAGTGCAGGGTCAATATTTATAAATATTTAATATATTATATGGCAGGGGCAATCGTGAATCCAAGTATGTTATGCGATTTTTTTCCATAATTAGTCATTAAATACTACTTCAATAATTAGTTAATACCTTAAAATTATAAATATTGACCCAACACTGAAGTGCGTTAAGCTGGGCGCATCATCTTCTGCGCCCTCTATTTCCAAAACGGTTCAACATACAAAAAAAAGTTTTGGACAAAATTTGTAGAAAATTTTATCTTCTACAACATTTATGGTAAATATTATTATGATTGAAGGAAAAAGAAATGATATATTCACGAAAAACTGATTTTTGAGACCTTTGATCTTGAATATCTAAGGGAGCGCATGCGTGACCATATGTGACTTTTGAGGCAACATTTGTACCATCAAAATAAAAGTTTTTACAAAATTCAGTTTATTACGTTAAATTTCGAGGTTGACCATTTATTTTGACTAAAATGATCGGGTTATATGAAAGCAATCGTACATTAGTTTCCATTTTTTGTTTACTGCGTAAAACTACGCAAAAGTATTAAAGGAACAAGAGTTTCACACAAAAATTTACCTAAATTTCAAGCAGCTGTATCTCTGCGAAAAATCATTGAATTTGGAACCTTAAAACACAAAAATCACAAAGGGGTATGACATTCATATTCTCATCTTTACTCTTCGTACAGCGCAAAACTGACGTCATGGTGCTATAACTGATTTTTAAATATGGGAGCATCTTTCTTAACATGATTCATGGTGGGTCATTTCAGCCGGAAAATTTTTCATAAAAATCATCATATAAATAATTTAATAAAAAATCATGTATACAATGGAAGTATATTGACATTATAGTAAATTTAGTCCTTTATAAATTTTGTAACTTTCGTTTAATTTGATTTACTCAAAGATCGATTTTCTCGATGCATTGATATGATATATTTTTGCATTTAGCTAATGTTTAATTATTTATTCTATTTTCCTGAGATTCATTTGTAAAATAGTTGTTGGTATCTGACATACATTTATATGGGAAATTATTTATAAACGGGGAACTAAATAAAATGTGATATGCAAGTATTAACAAGTTTCTATGACTATGTATCAATCCGTAAAGTGTGAATCAGTTAAATATTTAAAATGTGATACCCATATATAGAATACAATTTGGTAGTCACAGAAGAAACTGGTACAAATTTCACCCACATAGTAGTTGAAATCATGTGTCTTTGTATAGTATGTATGAGAGGCTAGGTGGCCGAGCGAGTTAAGGCGAATTGACTCTAAGGGTGAGGTAAAGCAAAAATTACCAAGTTACAAAAGTTACTTAAAAAGACATTTTAAATAATATTTGATCAATTTTGGGTAGGGTTGATTTGACACTTTGCTCAGAAGGGAGCTATATCAAACTAAGGACCTTGTTTATATAATCCCTGATACGAAGTTTCACTGCTGTCCCCTCAGTCTCTCCCTAGAAAATCCCATTTTCCTGTATTTTTAAAGGTTTTCCCTAGGGTATGGTCCTTCTCGAATTTTCTCGGATATGTGGCCAGGAATACCTTAAGGTCTAGCCTTGTGACAAGTTTAATCGAAGTCGTTAGAACCGTTTTTGATAAAACCCCAAAAATCCTGTTTTGGCCTAGAGGGAAGTACCGTTGAAAAAAGGCCTAGGGAAAAAGTGAAAAAATAGTCTGGAGTTATGACCAAACTGAACCTATATACTGAGTTTGAGAAAAATCGGTTGAAAATTGAAGGCTCCAGCTTGGTAACAGACATACCGACATACCGACGGACGCAATATTTTTTAACTCTTTTGGAATCAGGGACCGTCAAAACATGTATTTCCGTTGAAACCCCGATATCGATTTTTTTTTCGATCGCAATACTTAATTATAATTATAATATAATAAAGTAAAAAATATTTTTTTAGATAAGCTTTTTAAAAAGAGTGCTTTTCTGTGCAAAAACTGCTTTTACCTTTAATTATTCCTTAATAGCATAAAACACATCAAAATATTCAATTTACAAAAATTCCTATGAAATTGAATTTGTATGAGGCTAAAAAAAATGAAAATAAATTTCGAAAACACATATTTTCAAATATGTTTTCACTCACATGTCAATAACCTTCTATAATGTTACGGAATACTAAAATACCTGCTTTAGGCAAATTTTGCATATGCTACAAATAAAACCATAACACAGGGAAAAATAGGAAAAACATTGACATAAAATGTGTTTAGAATATTGTTTGCATATTCTCTTTTTTCGCAAATAATAATTTTACAGAATGATAATAGCTTATAGCAACCTTTAATATTTGTTTTACAATACATATTATATAAAATATACAGAAGAGTGTTGCCTAGGTCCGCCTTTTGTCAAGGTATGTCTATTAGAGCGGACGCTGGATGGGGTTGAGTATGCAAAATTCGAGTAACGCATTTTGTCAATTGATTCTTGATCAGAAAAGCTTATAGATTAATATTCTGGATCTTGCCAGAAACCCCATTAGTCCAATTTTTACATACCCCCCTCCACAGAAACAATTAAATGACATTTTTTGAATCAAGCAAAAGTTACTCTAGGTTCTAAAGTAAAAGTTACTCTGGGTCATTTAACGTCAAAAAGGTTCTGTGTGATTTTTTCTTAAACTTCTTCGTTTTCGAGATATTAACAGTTTAATGTTTGGAAAAACTGCAAAAAAACCATTTTAAAAGCTGAAAAACGGTGCTAACAATTACATTTTTGAGCTTATCAAATTCTAAAATAATGTTTGAACATCCTTTATGAAGTTCATTATTCGCTCCGTGCGTGAGTTTCGTTTCCATGGTAACGATACACTACTTTAATTATAGAATTGTATGGATGCATATATAATTGTATGGATTGCATTTAAGACTTACATTTAAAATTTAATATTCTTGTCTCACAAATTTAAATAAATAATTATGATAATTTACATTTGAAAAATAATATTTGTTCAATTTGATTTCTTATCTTC
Source organism: Chrysoperla carnea (assembly GCF_905475395.1). NCBI lineage: Eukaryota > Metazoa > Arthropoda > Insecta > Neuroptera > Chrysopidae > Chrysoperla > Chrysoperla carnea. The sequence goes on along the minus strand of NC_058342.1, from coordinate 19,867,131 downwards.
ACAATTTTTAATGCATTAAGTTTAATTAATTCGTGTTTTTCAATAATTTTAATTTGACATTTCTATTACATTAACATGTAAAGAATTGCAAATTAGTCATAACAGCCCCCATTAACTCCAAAATTTTTCACTTAAAGCGCTGGCATCGATTTTATTGTCCCTACCATGACTACGCACACAACGAATATGGGAATATCAGTTATGTATGTGTGACCCCTCAATCGTGTTATATGCACACGTTTTTTACTATCTAAGATTGAGTATCTGTCTTTACTTACATGTCGTTAAAAACAAACAATTTCGTAATAAACACTGCTTATACATGGTATTTTAATAATTAACTCAGTCAATTACTTGTTTTTGGGTAAGATTTTAACAGTCAACTGTTTATTTTCATTTGTTTATTTTAATTTAAAATTTTTTGGAACTACCGATCGCGGATTTGGGGATTCTATTTCAGTAAGAAAGGTGATAGTCACGATAAGGTCGCAAAAGTTTCATGAAATACCTTATTAGTCCACGGAGAAAGTTTCGTAGAAATATTAATGAATGAATAAAGCAGAAAATTGTACAAAATTCTGCTTTTTAAACATTTAATTTATTTTCCACATCATTTCAAATCATTGCACAACATAAAGGACCAATCATGAACATATCTTTGGATTTTTTAAGTACCTTGAAGGATTGGATAATACTAGAGATTTTAATAAAACTTTATAAATACATTTTTTGATTAACAAAGTTTCCAAAAATTACACACAATTCCTGGGTCATCGAGCTTTTAATTATTATTTTATCGATAAAAAATGACCGAAAAAATAAACCATTCAGGTTATTTGTATATAACAACATCTGGAGAGTGTGATAAAAAACTATCTAAAATATTTAGATAATCTTGTAGTTTATGATAATACCATAAAAATATAAGATTGCGGATGATATAACAACATAATTTCAATTTAATTATGAGTTCATCGAAGATCCATCATTTGATTCACAGGGAGACGGCTGTAATTAGAGTATTGATGATTGAAGAGAGATATCTATATTATCAAATTTATAAGCATCACTTGCACACAACATATTTTTAGTTGCGTGGTATTGTAAAGCTTAAAATAACACATTATATGTATGCACCGTGCAAAAAAACACAACTTTTTGACAATAGTGTAGGGAAACAAACACTTTACACTTTTGCAATTTTTCTTAATCAATGAAATCAAACGACATGTTGAAAAATTATCCTTTTCGAGCCTCTAGAATTTTACAGCAGTTTGCTTAGCTTATTTAAAAACTAAGTTGGTTTAAAAGATTTGTTAAGAGTTTTCAGGGAAAGTGAAACGATAATAATGGACATCAATCAACATCATGGCCGACCTTAACAACCTTCCCATATACATAATACTATACAATGTGTGTATATATTGTAAAATAAAAACATATTTAAATATATGTATAAGAAAATTAACTTCAAAGAAAACTCACTCCTGAATCTGACATGATTATTTTCATCAATTAAAGTTTACGTTTAAGTTTAGTACTACGAAGACTATTTTCTCAGAATAAAAAAAAATCTTTATACGAAACTAAAATCAAGTGAAAATAAACAATTGACTAAGTTAACTGTTGAAATACCATGTATAGACAGTGTTGATGATGCAATCATTTGTTTTTTGATGTTACGTAAGTAAAGAAAGATATCCACGCTTAGATAGATGGCCACACATTCATAAATGATTTTTCCATAGAAAACATACTATAAAATTTGCACCTAATTAGCGCCCTCATGGGTAAATAGTGATGTAAACAAAAAAACTTTTGTTCTATCTACAACGATTCAGAAGATGGGTCCTACGGACCCAAGACCCACTTGACCTATGCTTCTCATTCACCAGCTTGACCTCAATTACGTCCTAAGCACGTTATAAAAATTTCAGCTAGATATGTCTTTTCGTTTTTGAGTTATCGTGCTTACGGACAGACAGACAGACGGACAGACAACCGGAAATGGACTAATTACGTGATTCTATGAAAATCTATACCAAATTTTTTTTTCGTAGCATCAATATTTTTAAACGTTACAAACTTGGGACTAAACTTAATATACCATGATATATTTCATATACATGGTATATTAACGATAATTCATAAATCAATAACTTTTGTGTTCGTTTTTAAGTAAATCACTAAATAACTAGGTACTAGCAATTTGTATACTCGGTATATATTTAATACATCAGGAGTTTATTAAATTTATTCCCAAGTTTTTGTTCCTAATTTTAATAGTTCAAAAGAGAGGGGGGAGGGTATGAAGAGATACCATATTTGAGAAAGTGGGGCCACCTATGGATCTATTGACTCTAATTTTATACAAAACCTAATCAAAATATTAAGCGAGTTAAAGGAAGTCAATTTGGAGAGATGCATTTCAATACAGGAGGATTCTAAACCTTGGGACAAAGAAAATTTGTAAGATACCTTTTTGTTCTGAATTGTTCAAGTAACCTTAAAATCTTGTTCCCGATGCATAATAATTAATTTTCACAATTTTATTAAGGAAAGTTGTTATAAATTTTCCGACCACTTTTTGACCTGGCCACATGCGTTTGTATCATCATTAAGGTAATTTGAATATCATCGAATAGAAAAATTAGAATGTAATAATTGTTTGTACTCATGCGCCGATTCGTTCTTGTTTGTGCCGATTGTTTCGAAGGCATATATTAATTTTTCGTTAAGTTTTTTGGGGGAAAGGAGGTATAAATCTAAATTCGTATACCACATAGCGATTTCGGAAGTCGCAAGCGGAGAGTAATCTAAAATTAAGAGGGGTTTTGTTGAATCAAAGGAACGTTTTATTATACCTATACAAAAATCTTGTTCGAAGCATCAATATTTTTCAGCGTTACAAACTTGGGACTAAACTTAATATACTATGATATATTTCATATACACGGTATAAAAATAAGCTTGTTTATAGAGACGAGTTTACAATGGTCAGTAGTTCTGGATTATATCATGTTTATTGCATGTAAAATATCAAGAGTATATTTTGGTCTTACTTTGGTATAAATTTTTAACGCTTAAAATTATTGTTGTAGAAACAAATTTTAACCCACATGTTCATAAAATCATCTACTTAAAACTATTTCCGTTTGTACGTCTGTCTGTCAGTTCGTCTATTTGTCTGTACGTGAAAAAGATAATCTAAAAGCGGTAAAAGATTGCGAGATAGAATTTTAATTGTGTGTTCTAGATTTAAAACGTAATTTTCAGATTTTAAACGCGAAACTTTGTGAATTGAATCATTGGTTCATAGAATCTAACTATTTAACCATAAGAAATAGAATAAAAATTTAACAACAAAAATATTTTTTTTCAAAATATAGTTTTTAAGGATGTATGAGCATGGCAACAATAATTGATTTAAAGCTTCAAAATTCTTTTATAGTTAGACTTTTACTCAAAGAATATGTGGTTAAAATTTCAGCCTTGGTATCTATGTAAATTTTTTAGAAAAATATCATTGAAAATCGATATAAATTGATACATTTTGAAAGTTTATAATAATTTTCACTTGGAATGAATGAAAACAAAATTAGAAAAACTTTTAATAGCGAGTAAATTTAAGCAATGACACAGAAAATAAAATAACTAAGGATCTCCATCCATAAAGGGGATTTACGGGTAGATTTAGGTTTGAAATTATTTGTATCTTATTTTTAACTTTGATGATGAATTTAAATATATCTTTATGAATGTAGACGAACAATAAGAATAAAATTGTTCGATACCTTAGTTTACCAAAAATCGAAAGCTGGATAATTAAACAAAATCTTCAATTTTCGATATTTTGAAAAATACGCCAGGTATCGAAAAATTATATTCTTACTTTTCGTCTTATATCGTCAAGTTATAATATAATTCACAATCAAAATTGAAAATATCAAGTTTTTAAATTTGTGTCACCACTACCGTGCTTATACATCGTTAAATTATTAAAGTCATTGGACCAAAGCCTTATGCTGAGGACAGGCCACTAAGGCAAACATCAAACAACAACGAAAATAAGCAATTATTAAGTGGGTATATAACATCACATAATGAATGGTTTGTATAGACGTTACGATTTTATATACTACTAGAGAGTGATACCCCCCGCTTCGCTGGGTTTAAAGGTAAAGATTTATAAAGATTGCTCTCGCTTATCCCTTTTCTATAACTCTCGAAATAATGGTAAGTATTGTTTTACACAGGTAAAATATATGTATGGTTTTATATTTTTTTAAATGTATAATAGTCGTAATTATTCATTGAGTATATCAGAAAAGATGGCTGTGAAATATTTTATACTGACTATTTTTACAAAAATCTGTAATTTATGGTAAAGTCAATTGACTACTTTTACAGAAATCTGTAATTTATGTCAATGTCAAATTAAATTAATTTTTTAATTTTTTTTTTATTAATATATCTTTATAAATTATAGTTCATGTGTTATTCTGATATATCAGCTATATTGCTGTACAGTTTCATTAAAAACCATTCGCAAGTTTTAGCTAGAAATAGAGATTTGGTACTTCTCTTTTTGGTCGTTCCGTTGCTTTAGGTTAATTTAAAAACTGTAAATTAATTATTCCTTCATAACTTCTTCATGATTAAGGACAAAAATATGTAATTTGTTTCTTCATTCGACAAAATTCAGTAATATTCTCTATCAATTCTCAATTTTTTTTTTTTTTTTATATATTGTAAAATACATTTATACACGAATATAAGAACATGAATTTTTGTTGGAAATATTGGTAACATTCTTCTTCTTCATTCACTATCACAATAGAATTTGCTTTTACTTTTTAAACATGCTTCTGACATTTTTCTCTATATCACCCGAATAGTTTCATGTTTCTCTTTTTTTTCATTATTTATTCCAAATATATTTTGAAATATCAATTTTAAAGATAACTTCATAACAACTTTTTTCTTTTGGGAATTCCGTACCATGGAAAAAAATATATTTTTTAAATAATTGAGCTTCTGTGATTTTCGTCGTATTGACAGTGAGGCATTTTTTACTGTGCTAGTAGAATTTTGCGGTTGCATTATTTTACTCAAAATTTATATTTTGCCAAATACTTTTCAACCCAAAATCTTACCAATTTTTTTCTAAAAGATTTGGATTCAATATCTGATAGTCTTCTATGTACAATTCCAAATATTAATAAAAACTAGCTTGATAATCTCCCGCTTTACTGGGCTTAAAAGTAAAAACCACCACTTTATAGTCTCCACCTCTCTTGATCTCAATTATCCACTTTCCATAACACAGAAGGGATTGCAAGCTTAAATATGTGCACAGTTTTCAATTTTTCAAGTATCAAAGAGTCATAATTCATTGAGTATGTCAGAAAAGATGGCCATGAATTGTTACCTTTACTATTTTAAATCTTTACAGAAATCTTTTATTTATGGATGAAAATAATGATCATATATGGAGCAGTTAAATGTTAGATTAAATTTAATTTTTTTAAATATATCTTTATAATTTATAGCTCCTGTGTTATTCTGGTGTGTGAGCTATATTGTCGTACAGTTTCATTCAAATCCATTCGATAGTTTTTGCGTTAAAGCGTAACAAACAAACAAACAAACATTCTTACTTTCACATGTATATTATATAGGGATTTACAGATAACAAAATAAGGAAATAAAAATACGAGGTTAAAATAGTAAAAATTATACACTTTATTTGATAGTTTTTTACACATAGGTATATTTTGGAATGTAAAATTTTGTATTAACATCACAAGTTTCTGATGAATATGGTCCAATGCTACCGTGTAAAACTATACATTTTTTTCCTAAAGAAGGGTGGATAATGAAATTTATCAGTAAAAAATAAATTTCATCATGCCTGATTCATTAATGTCATAACAATGATATAGATGATATGTCGTATCGAATAATATACATCATGTCGAGAAAAATTGTATTTTTAGAGTTAAAGATATATCAACTCATTATAGTTTATAAAAATTGAATAACAATTATTATATTTACACCATCAAATTAATCTTCAATTTGGTCAATCAATTCAAGAAATATTTTATTAAAACTCAACTTGTCCGTATTTGTAAGTAGTTAAACATGAACTGATATAACATTATATATTTTAACCATTAATAAACACATACAATTAGAGATGTTACCATTTGTGAATGTACACGCTCATAGAAGCATCATATCATAGTATTGTAATACCATTCATTAATCAGATAGATATTTACAATCAACTATCGTAATTTTTAGCTCCATGAACCTGGAACAGCCAAAGTTGCACAACCAGGTAAAGAATACGGGGTTAATTAGTACTCGATTATTACTAATTAATTACCCAAAAATTAAATTTATTACCCATTTAAACAAAAATTAAGACTAGTTGGGCTGGCTTCGACCGAAAGTTAGCACAACTGCTTCAATAAACTTCGTATTGGTATAAAAAATTAGTACTCATTTATTACTAATTTATTACTACACATTTATATTTATTACTGGTATAATTTTCCAGTAATTTGACATTGTTTCATTTTCTTTGTGAACCTGGAACAACCCATCAACTTATCTGTTTACCACTGTGGCGTTGCAGACCAATTTGTTGTTTTTAACTCATAACGGCTTTTTCATTGTTTGGATTATGAACGACATTTCAATTACAATTAAAAAATGAGTATCGGACGAAAAGCTGCAATTGATAAAGAAAAGATAATTTCTATTTTAACGAGTTACAAGAATGATGTGCTCGATAAACAAACAAAAAAGTGCATTAGCAAAAGTCACCCAATTTGGGATCAGATTTCACAACAGCTTCAATCTTTGATAAAACCATCGTCGCTTTATGTGTATGCCTGCAAAATGTTTCACAACAATTCGACGTCGAGGAATTTCTATTTAATTTAATCCTCTAAGACAACATTACTGAATGCTTCCATTCCAGATTCACGAGAAAACTAGAACAATTTTTAATTACTATAGAATTTTACAAGTAATAAATTAAAATTTATTATAATACGTTAGTAATAATAATAATAATAATAATAATAATAATAATAATGGGGTTTAACCTCCGTTTCTCTGACATATACGCCTATAACAGAGGCCACCCACATCATTATTTGTTAATCTTTATTTAATTACAAACATATTTACAATTACATTTTGATGTGGGTGGAGTCGGTTACTACGTTCTTATCTAAGCGACGACAATGTGATCAATTCTGCACTCCCATTAATTATAAATTGTTCACACTGCCGCTGCCTGGATTCGAACCCGCAACCTAAGTCTAAGTAAACAAACTGTCTCAGACCAATGCCTTAGACCGCTTGACCACTTAGGCTCTAATACGTTAGTAATAAATGAGTACTAATTTTTTATACCAATACGGAGTTTTTTTGAAGCAGTTGTGCTATGTTTCGGTCGAAGCCAGCACAACTAGTCTTAATTTTTTTTTAAATGGAGTAATAAATTCAATTTTTCGGTAATTAATTAGTAATAATCGAGTACTAATTAACTCCGTATTGTTTACTTGGTTGTGTAACTATGGCTGTTTCAGGTTCATGGAACCGTAATTTTTACAATAAAAGTAAGTTTCAGGCAATAAAAGAATATTCCAGGATTACGATAGTAGTATTAGAAATTGTCGTCGAATTTTTTCTCCGTGTATAGTGACACAACTGAACCTAAATTTATATGTGATGACTCCATTCACAATTCAAGGATAACTCTTTTTAGAAAGAAGCTTGTATATGTTTAAGAAAATGTAAGAACTTTACTTTACAGGTGAAAAAGCGTTATGATTTTCACAAAAAATTCTATACAATACACTAACGTCAAATTGCTTTTCATATGTATTTTATGTCAAAAATATATCATTTTTTATTTAACATTAGAATAGTGAATATTATTAAAATTAAAGATAGAACAACCTTGGGTTTGGTTATTTTAATATGATTTTTCTTGGATTGTCCCTTTTAGAAAACTACGTTGAAAGTAATACAAAACTTGATAGTATTCAATTGCTTTTTTTAGCGTCCTAATTTTAACTATTATCAGTTCTTATAAGAACTATGAATAGAGTGATCACTAGATACAAATGGTAATTTGTGTCTACCCAATGAAAGACACAAAAATAAAGAATTATATACTAAAATTATTTCAGTACAATTATCAATAGAATGTCAAATAAATCTATATTTAAGTTCTAAAATATTAAGTTTATTTAGTCTGTTTAAGGTTTCACTATTGTCAAAAAAGTTAAGCACATCCACATTTGGATGCATTTCTAAACGATACACATAGTTTTCACTAAATCGCAAAATTTCTTCTCGCACTGTAGACACATTTAAACTACGATGTAGGTCATCGTTTCGTACGTACCATGGTGAATCACTTATCATACGCAGCACTTTGGATTAAAAAAACTGTAAAATCTCAGTTGCTATAAATGTGTAGCAGTGATTCGTTTACAAAATTTCTTGAGGACCCCTTTTTAAGAAAAATCATTCCTATAAATTAAAATATTTGAATATCTTGTATTTTTTAATTTACTTAGAATGAAGCTATGTTTTTCCTCATAATCATCCAGTTCAGGTTAAAATAAATATTTCAAAGATAGTATAACATTGAATTCCAGGATTGAAATTTTATTTAGCACTCAAGTAGAAAATTAATTTGATTTTCACATGATCGTCCTAAAATGAAATCATTTTCACCTTATATCTAAAGTTTCTAGCCTTCCTCTAAACTAACGTTATAACAAGTTTGACCGAAATACATAGAAAAATATTAATATAAAACCAATTGATTTGAAAATTAAAATCCTGCCACCCTTAAGGAAAACAATCTAAAATAAATGAAAAATTGATGTATTAATTGATTTACGATCGACATTAAGTAGAATCAGGTACCTCTTTTTGATGAGGAATAAATAGTTGGTTTAAAATGATGATGATTCTAGTTCATTAATCTCCGGAGACCAACCCTATTAACCCTAATGCCTCTCTTGGTTAAAGCGTAACCAATCACAATCACAGCAGTTTTTGGAACTTCTCCCACGCTTGATTTAAAATAACCGTCATACAGCCAGTTTGCGCTGCCTGCCACTATTTTTCCATAAGGATACATGCCGTAACAGGAAAATCGAACTTGAGTTTATCGGGTTGGGATCCACTTTTTTTCCGATTTACTTCCCGATTTATTTTTCCCAGTTTATAAAATGGATGTTTTGACTTACCGTTGCCTCCAGACGGTTGGGGTTCACTTTTTTCCACATATTTCTACACCCCCCTCTATCTTGGAAATGACCGATCTGCCATATATGTATGACCTATGAGAGAAAATGCTCCGATCGACTCAGAAGCTTATTTACCACGCGGCAGAAAGTTAGGGTTCATGGACTATTTTACATGCTATATCCTAGAATAATTTGCCTAGCGTAATTTATAGTTTTGATGCACTGGCTTAGTGCATGGAGGAGGTGTACTCACTACTCACTGTTCAGGAGGTGCCCCTCGTGGACAGCCAATATGACCTACCCTTTATTAGTCAAATATTTAGAAAAAGGTATTAAGGGAAAATATTTAAAAATATTAATTTAGGGGGATTTCTATGAAATTTTGCATTGATTTGTGAAATTTGTGTTAAGTTTATATTATTTTTTGGGATTCTATGCTCAACTCAACTGCCTTTCTTATTACCAGGTATTTAACACTTATTACCAGGTATTCAACAAGATCTGGCAATTTATTTCTGATACAGACAAGTAAGCATTACATTTTAGGAATTGTTGAGATCTCTTTGCACGGGGAGGTATCTTACTCACTTTACGTTAGAACATGTGTATTGTGAATTTATAAACAAGTTGCACTGTGAAACATCATGAAATATCTATGATATGTCTATCAGTAAAACGTGAATTTTTTATTAATATTACAGCGGAAATGAGGTGTCACTTTCTAATTTATTTCGATTATCGATTATATGTTTTATTATGTTTTTCACTTCTTATTTTACATAAATTCACATTTCATCAGGAAAAGTAGAATAATACCTACTTTCGAGATTTCACAATTGTAATGAATTTTAGGAAATTCGCGTACCGAAATGAATATTGTGACTTTATTATAGTTTTCAAAGTTTTTATATTCATATTGGTCATATTCATATTTTTATATTCATATATATAGAAATATACCAAGGTATACTAAGGTTAGTCCCAGTATTTAGTCAATTTTCGGTTGTCTGTCTGTCTGTCTGTCTGTCGTTTGTCGTCTGTCCGTCTATCATCAGAATAAAAGAAACGGAAAGAGATATTAAGCTGAAATTTTTCTAGCGTGCTTAGGACGAAAAAAAAAATGAGGTCGAATTTGTAAATGAGCAGCATAGGTCAATTTTGTCTTGGGTCTGTAGGACCCACCTTGTAAACCGTTAAAGATAAAACAAAAGTTTAAATGTAAAAAATGTTCTTTATAAAAAAATAAACCACTTTTGTTTGAATATTTTTTTATAAATATCACTGCTTACCCACGAGGGCACAAATTAGGTGCAAATTTGTAATATGTATTCAATGGGAATATCAGTTATGAATGTGATGCTATCTAAGAGTGGATATCTTTCTTTACTTACATAACGTCAAAAAAACAAACGATTGCGTCATCAACACTGTCTATACAAGGAATTTCAACTATTAAGTCATTCAATTGTTTTGTTTTCAAATATATATACAGAATGTTCGATTTATATCTAGGCATATAAATATCACGAGTCTGAAAGAGTACATGCGTTAAGCAATGCATCAAAGTAAGAGGTATTATAGGTGTTATTTGAAATTTCAAGAGTGACTAGTATCGTGGCTTAGTTGTTGTAGATCATCTATTCAACTAAGAAACTCCCACTCTTCAAGCGTTTTACAACTATCTCAACGCATATCGAAGCTTCAACACATGTATATAATACCTCTCTCTTAGATGCATTGCTTAACGCATGTATTCTGTCATACTCGTGATATTTGTATGCCTAGATGTAAATCGAACATTCTGTATAATCATATTTTTAAAGAAAAAAATAGTCAGAATGCCGAATGTAATTTGAAACAAGTAACAAACCTGTAATCGATAGCCTGTATGTGAGATGAGAAACACGACTTGAATACACATTTCAAACAACAAATAATATTAGATAATAAAGTTCTTTTGTCTAAAATCATTTGTACATAGGCATTGTTATTATCAACATAACATTCGCAGTTCTATTTTTTGACATGTATAGGCACAAAAAATTTATAAAAATGGTTTCACAGAGGTTTATTATAATAATACTTTTAGATAGCGGAGATTAGCCAAATGCTTAACGATGTTCAATTCTTACCAAACGGTTTTCTCATAGCATGGATAACATACGGGCTTTTTTTTAAGTAGTTTTTGAACTACGGGCGATCAAAGTTACATAGAAATTGTAATTAATGGATTTCTGTGAAACTCTTTCTAACCCACCCATGATCTTTGGATGAAATTTTTGACGAATAGTTTTCGAGATACGGTCGATCAAAGTTTTAGTATGACTAGGAAAATCGACTGGTGTTAAACATTTTCAAACCACCTCAAAAATGTTCTTTAGATCGTTCTTATCAAAAACTCTCACTGCCACAAATCTTTTTAACGAGTAGTTTTCAAGCTACACATATATTATATTTATAGTACCTTTATGATTAGGAAAATGGCTATTTGTGAAACTTTTTGAAATCGTCCCCAAAATGTTCTTCGGATCGTACTGCTCAAAAGCTCTAATGGCCACATAATTTTTTAACGGGTAGTTTTCGAGCTACGGGTGATGAAAGCTATACATACATTATGAGAACTTTCGATCAGAACAATCCGAAGAACATTTTGAGGGCACTTTGAAAAAGTTTCACAGAAAGACATTTTCCTAGTCATATTAGTACTATAAATATATGTGTAGCTTGAAAAGTACTCGTTACAAATTTTTGTGGTCGGGAGAGCTTTTGATCATAATGATCTAAAAGACGATGGTGGATCCAAAAAAGTTTCACAGAAAGCCGTTTTCCTACCTAATATTGCCGGGTCCTGTCTGTTTCGAATTTCTACTACTTCAACTAAGCTTATTCATTGTAAAATTATGAAAATTAATATTTTTAAATGGATGATGCTTCGATGGATATATTTTCTCCTTTACGATAATTGTTTTTGGAGAATCTTCCATCGCCGCCACGTTATAGAACTGATTTGCCATAAAATAAGGCAAAGCTGAAGACAGATATTACGCACCTAGTATGCTTCATTTTGATTGCTGTTATATTTTTTAAGTATCTGAAATTATCCCGTTTGGATTTTTGCGCTTTTTAACCCGTTTGAAAACTGAACACAACGATAAAGATGAGTTTTTCTTGACTTCGAGTTGAGACATAGTTATTGAAATAAATACCACGATACTCGAAATAAAATTGTATATTAAAAAATTCTATTTAAAAAATACAATTAAAAAGCATACAACAAACTTACACGTCGCTAAATATCGATATTTCGATTGTAACGCAATCATCGTCAGTAGCAAAATTTATTCATGTAACACATTACAAACATTTTATACAAAATAAAAAAAATAGTAATAAATAAGCAAACATTACCAATATTTACAGTAACGATTGTTTGGTAATGTTTCGCATATTTATTTATAATTTTATAATTTTGAAAAAAAATTGTGTAATGTGTTTAGAATAAATTTAGCTTCTGACGATGATTGCGTTGAAATTGAAATTTCGAGACTTATCGACATGTAAGTCTGTTGTCTGTTTTTTAATTGTATTTTTTAAATAGAATTTCTTAATATTCAATTTTTTTTCGAGTATCGTGGTATTTATTTCAATAACTATGAATACAACAATTTTTTACTGAATGTTTTTACAAAAAATAAAATAAGATAATAAACTATACGTATAAATGATAAAAAAATTTCAAAATACAACAAAAAAAAAATAAAAAATAAACATCAAAAAGAAACAGCGAATAACTAAACAAAACATATTTAAAATATGAGAAATTTTCTTTCATTAATAATAAATTAATCAACAAAATTTTTACATTTTTATTCTATATTTGTTGTAAAAACGTAAGCATTAATTGTGAAAGTGTATAATTTAAATTAAAAATTTTCTCACACAATTTTGTATTAACATAACATGCTAAAAATTCGGTAAAATGAAATTTAATTTATTATTAAATTTATGAGGGAACATAATATTACACTAGTTATAGGTGGAGAGCTGGTCGCCACCTTGACTAAGATACTCGCCACAAAGCTACAATTTTTTGTATGATTGATTTAATTATAGTTAAATTTCAAAACGTACTTCTGCCTGGGGTGGCGCGTTTGCAAGAATACCCACTACTTTTAAACCATGCATATATGTAATATTCAAGGTATACTAAGTTTAGTCCCAAGTTTGTAACGCTTAAAAATATTGATGCTAAGCAAAAAATTTTGGTATAGGTGTTCATAAAATCACCTAATTACTCCATTTCCGGTTGCTTGTCTGTCTTCTGTCGTCTGTCGTCTTTCGTCTGTCTGTCCGTCTGTCATCACGATTACTCAAAAACGAAAAGAGATATCAAGCTGAAATTTGTATAGAGTACTCAGGACGTAAAAAGTGAGGCCGAGTTCGTAAATGAGCAACATAGGTCAATTGGGTCTTGGCTCCGTGGGACCCATCTTGTGAACCGTTAGAGATAGAACAAAAGTTTGGTTAAAAATATTCCTTATAAAAAAATTACCAACTTTTGTTTGAAACATTTTTTCGTAAATATCACTGTTTACCCGTGATGGCGCAAATAAGGCGTAAATTCTATAGTATGTAATTATGGGAATATCAGTTATGGGTCATGTATGTGTAATGTGATAGAGTCATCTACACTGTCTATGCATAGTATTTCAACAATTAACTCAGTCAATTGTTTTTTTCACTTGTTTTAAAAAAGAAAAATATTGTTTCACACGTCTGCCGTTTAAATATGTTTTAATTTATATTACCTGGAATTCATAAGAGAAAGTAATTTGCGGAAAATTCTCGTGGTTACAAGTACCTGTCAGGTGTGTTTAAAATTGTGACAAACGGACGTATTTTATAATATACTTTAACAAGTCTGCCGTTTACGTATGTTTTAATTCTTGCTATTTTAAGCGTGTAAAAAAATTGACAGAAGACTTTCACGATTGTTTTGCAAGAGTTTTGATATTTACTTAATCATAAACGCTAACTTTGTTTCAATGAAGTTTTTTAAAACTCTGAAAGAAATCCATTATACCATTTGAGCGAAACTAAAATTTAAAACCCTGCCTCTTAAATGTTGTTAATTTTCATTTCAAAATGTCAATAACTCGAACATGGCGTAGGAATTTCAATTTTTAAGCAATACGCCGAAATAACTTATCTGTTTGTTACTATAAATTCGCTTGAAGTGAAAATACAAGTGCAGAACAAGAAATAATTGTATACCTACAAATAAAATCAGATTACAGCGCCTATGGTTAGGTTAGGTTAGGTTATATTGGCTGTCCACGAAGGACACACTTTGGCTATAGGGCCCATTGTGATACCATATATATGCTTTACCTCCTGCATGCATATACCATGCACTACACCATCCCATCACAACTATTAATTAAATTAATTTTGTTGCGACGGCGTGAATCTAACCTGCTAACCTAAGCATACCGCGGACGTAATTGGTTACGCCTTAACTAACTGAGCTAATAGGGCGACTAGAGCGCTAATAATAAATAAAACATATTGGCTAACATCTCGTTGGCGTACAATAAAATTTTTGTGGTTTTTTTCGATCTAATAGCTTTTTCATTTTAAAAAGGGGAGCAAATGGATGAAAATATTCGCAATAGTCCATATAAGTAAACTTGAACTTGTATGGTTTTGTGAGGGCAAGACTAAGACTAATTTTACCAATCGGCTGTTATTTATCATTCTTTGTTACTTTAAAATTATTCGCTCTATTAGCTCAGTAGAAGCGGGTTCGATTCCCGCCGTCACAACAAAATTAATTTAATGAATAGTTGTGATGGGCTGGTGTAATGCATGGTATATGCATGTAGGAGGTGCACTCAGCCTCTGAAATTGAGGAGCTGATAAATGAAATTATCAGCGGAAAGGTGGTAAAACACATATATGGTATCACAATAGGCTGTATAGCCTAAGTGTGTCCTTCTTGGACAGCCAATATAACATAAACTTTAAAATTTTATCTAGCTTTTACAACGAATAAATTTTAACACTCAATATTTTTATGTTGCTTGGTACTAAATATTTGAGTGGTTTTGTGTAATAACGACTGTATGAGTAGGTAATACAGTTACTAACCGTTTACAGTTAAGTTTTTTAGTTAAATTTTTTAATTTATTAAGCAACCATTTTAATTAGAATTTATGTCTTTATACAGAAAAGCAGTACGTATAATATGATGTTACTTCGTTCATTATATTTATTAAACGGTAAAGTAAAAGTGGAAGGGTGTCGGAGCTTAAAATAAATACAGAAAAAAAAATTAATAATTTTTATACAACAACCCCTTACATTAAATAATATGTATTTTTTAGGAGTTTGTATTCGAAATTAAAGTTAACCTAGAAATTTAAATTAAAAAAAGTTCATATGAATAACGTTGTTACATAAATGAAGCCATTTTAAATCCTACAAAATAAATTTCTGTGTGAGAAATTACTTTTTAAAAGAGACCTTATATTTGGGACGATCTGCCCTTGTGCTTACATAAAAAGAATGTTTCACAACTATTATTCAAGTGGAAGTAAGCTGAACTGTATTTCTGAAAATAGTCACAAATTAAGGTGATTGTTTCCCTACAGTATTGTAAAAAAGTTTTGCTTTATTGCACGGTACATACATACAAACCAAATACATGCTTTGTAATCAAACAATGTGTTATTTTTAGCTTTACAATACCAAGCAACTACAAAAATATATAATATATTGTGTACAAGTCTGCTTATACATTTGAAAATATAGATATCGCTCTTCAATCATCAATACTCAATACAACTATAGTCGTCTCTGTTCATCAAATGATGTAACTGTATAAAAACTTGAATTATAAACACCTAAAGAATTGGCAGTTTTGTGGTTTGTACATTTTATCAGACCTAAAAATTATACAGATTGGCAGAAAGTAAAATCGCTTACCTGTCGAAGATTTTATTTTACGATCTGACATATTCTCTGGAATTATCTGAGCCAGTATGTCTGAGTTTTCTGAAAAGTACACGCAATATCATTTATTGTCATAGTTTTAAGTTGAGTGAGATTGATACACGCTTGAAATGAATTTCTTTTTATAAATGTGTCGTATAACAAAGTCTAATTAAACAATTTTTTGTTATTAAGTTATACGGTTTAATACTTACAAATAGTAATTAAGTGTTTAAATTAAACAATACTTTGGTGATAATGAATTTTCTAAGTTATATTTATTTATTATAAAATATTGTAT
Organism: Chrysoperla carnea; assembly: GCF_905475395.1. Taxonomy (NCBI): domain Eukaryota; kingdom Metazoa; phylum Arthropoda; class Insecta; order Neuroptera; family Chrysopidae; genus Chrysoperla; species Chrysoperla carnea. The sequence goes on along the minus strand of NC_058342.1, from coordinate 19,850,547 downwards.
ATAGGGTGTTCTCTTATTGATAGCAGAAAATTATACCAGTAAATTGAGCTTATCAAGACAAATGGAAAAGCTCTTTACCAAATTTCGATTTGAGGCCTAATTCGGGAGATGTGACTGTGGGAACAGGCCCAAAAATAATAATTTTTTCGTTACGCGTTTATGAAAAGAAAACTACTATTTCTGAAGGGTTTGAAAAAAAAAATGCTTTCAAGCCCTGTAGATTGGTTGAAAATATTTGAAAAATTCATAATTCGAAAATAGATTAAATTATATGACAGAAAAAGTTTTAAAATTCCATTTGAAAAATAATACATTTGTTTTAAATCGAGCGTGAGCGAAATACTCATAACGCAAGTGCTTGCGGGTTGAAAATCCACCAAATGGTTTAAGCCTGTCCAAGAAATAGTCATACAGGCATAGATAAACCCACGCATACACAAGTAAAACAGTCTCTTTCTAGGACTGTCGGATAAATTGACTGAAACTTGGATTGAAATTTTTCCCCTCTATACAAAATAATTTAGTCTATTTTTAACTTTTGCCAGTTTATAATTTTTGTGTTCATATTTACAGATGTACCAGATCCACCAGGACGGCCAATGGTTATGGGCTTTACATCGCGTACAGTGAATTTATCATGGGCACCTCCACCAAATACACATTTTTCACCGATTGCTCAATACATCATCGATTTACGGTAAGTGCTTGAATAAATGTGTCTAAAATTTCTGTTAGGTAGTAAAATTATATAATTAGATTCGAAAAAATTCAATCGAAGATTTTCGACAAATTTATCTTCATGTCGTCACTATCAACATGTAGCAGTTTATTACGTAACGCGATTGCGTTGTGCAAAAAGAAGCGATGATTCCAGTTGCTTCAAGAGCAATGTTCATCAGTTTTTTGCTCATAGTAAGGTCATTATTAACATATCTCTCCCTAAATTTTTTCTTTTTTTCTTCCTTTTTCTCCATGGTTGTTATTGGTGAAGTACGAAGAATTACATCAACAGTTTCTCCAGACTAGCGCACTCAATGTGGCGTGGCTTTGTAATTGAATTATTTTGTTTTTTTTTTTTCGAGTAAACTTTGAAAAAATCAGGAAATTAAAGGTTTTATGCTTACAAAAATCCAAGTGAAGTTTTTCCCACAGGATTATCTTTATTCGGATGCAAGAAATGACTTATGAAATTTCAGTTGCAAAAACATGCGCAAAAAAAACTATTCAATCTAGATCTTAATTTGAATAAATATCGTTTTATTTGTGATACGAATTACAATTATATATATTTGAATCGAAAACTGGAATAAATTACGGAAGTCTGAATGGCTTACAATCAATTTATGATTTTAAATGTGTACTACCCACAGGCATATAACCAACTTTAAAAAAGCCACAAGTTCCCTTTCAACAAGTGCACTTGTGACTTGTGGTATTATGGAAACGAACCTTTTTGAAGATGTCGGTATTTTGTCATGTGCAGATTTCTAATTAAAACGTCATAATTTTATTATTAAAAGTATTTAATAATACTTTTAAGCATAGAAATTATAAATGTACAGATGCCAAAGAAAAGCATCAACAATTGAAGCATTATATTTTTTAAATAATACTAAAGAAAATTTTGAACTAACTACATAAGACAAATTATTAACATAATCATATTATTATTAAATTCGGACAGATAATTATTAATAATTCCAGACAGTTTTGATAGTGCCTAATTAATGGATAATCATCACCGACGGACATCTTCAAAAAGGTTCGTTTCCATAATACTACAAGTCACAAGTGCACTTTTTGAAAGTGAACTAGTGGCTTTTTTGACGTTGGTTTTATACTTTAAACGTTTTATACGCGTAATTTATTGGGTAGTACACATTAAAAAAATAAGCTAGAGTGGCGCCACTTTCTCATAAATTTATTGTGAACCATTCAGGCTTCCGTAATAAATAGTTATTATAAGAATTTCGAAATGTGTTATGAATGACATTTACTAACCTAATAAAGAATTGTGAAGAAAAAACTTTACTAAATAATAGCACTAATACAATTATTTATAAATAAATAATATAATGCAAGATGCAATTTTTCTCATAATATTATATATTATTTTATTAAGCTTATCTACTGCTCAAAGAAGAAAATACTCTATATCCTACACCTACATAACCTCAAACTAAATATACAATTCCATTTAATCTGACAACTAATATAATAGACACAATAATCTGAATGATGTGAATGCCGTATTAAACGCAGTATGTTTACTAAAACTACAAGTAAATATATTTATGAGATATTAGAACGAAGATCCTTATCGAACGAGAACCAAGTTAAAAGTGTAACATTTTTACCGTCACTTTTTGATAAAAAATTTAATGAGACCACAGCTGGATAGCATCGATGTATTCTTTGCCCAGGGTCAGGCGCACAAACGACTGATTTAATCGGGTTGTTGTTATATTTATCATTAATTTAAAGTAGTTCGGCTGTTTGAGCAAGTACGGTGAATGTTCATTTTTTTTACGGCTAATGATAGTTCAAAATTCCTTCATCACAATAAACACAGTTTTGGGTCCTCTTGCGAGGCAAAATTGTGAATTAATTCATTTTAAAATTGTGATTTTTAACAAAGTACCCTATGAAAGAATTCGCAATAATATTAATTGTACAAAAATTAATCGGTGATGGAGGTTCAAAAAAGTTTTCATCATGATGAAAATTGCGTCGCTTTCCAAAAAGAAAACACAAAAAAGATTGTATTTTGAAGTTTAAACGTCAAAAGCTAGTCAAAAAGACGTATTTTATCTTTTACGGTATTTTTAAAGCATTAAAAAACATTTACGTGATACTTCACTAGTCATGCGATGGCCGAACTACTTTAATAGTAATGCTGACAACTTTTATTTTATAAAAATAAGAAAATTATTTTTTTATAAACTTTCTGAATAACAATTTTAGTCTCAAATTTGTAACAATTTTTTCATTTATTAACGATTTATATCATATTTATTAATGATTTCGAAATGTATATATATCGAAATGTAATTCGTTCCTACCGGGTGACCTATGACATAGCATTAACTTTTTTTTCTGTTACCGTGAAATTAGATTTTACACTGTAATGCATGTGTAGACATAATACTATATATAAAACTAGCCATTACCCATTAGCTTCTTAAAAATAATATTATGTGACATTTTTGAACTTTGATTATGAGAAAATAACAAAGATATTTCAGAACGCTGTTTTTCTGAGTGTATGACATTGTAAATGCACAACGTTTGAGCTACATAAGATTTTATTTTCAGATAAATGAGTTTTAAATAATTTTTATCCATTGGGGTTGACTTTGTTGCCTTTTAAACAACTTAATTTTATACACTAAAGCTTTTAAGTTTTTTTCTACTTCTTACCATTTTCAAGCATTGTACATATTGTTCATTTAACTCTTCAATATCTAGATTGAAGCTCAACAATGCTAACAAGACTTTTCTTACCAATAGCTCATTTCATTTTAGAAATTTTACATTTTCAAATTAGTCAAAAAATCTTCCCTCATTATAATTTAATAAAAATTTATCCCTTGCATATCTCCCTGACCATCGTACTTAGCAACAAAAAAGAAGTACAACTGTTTTTTCAAAATGTAATTTTCCTCAAATTTGCTGATGGACAGTTTTACGATAAACGTTTTTGAATGCCTATTTCGAAAAGAATTGTTTTTAATATTACTTCAGCGAAGACACACTGGGCGCTTTCAAGCACGCACATTGAATTTGTACACTTCAATAGAACTCCCGGTTCTCAAAACGCGCGTTAGCTAAAAGCGCGTTTGAAAGCGTCCTCCTTGAATTTGTGTACAATTACGTTTGTATTTTGAGTCCCGGTACAACGTCAAAATAAAGTACTCTTTTAACAAAAAAATATTCATGTTTTTAATCAATAACATATCCTTGTGTCGAAAAAGAAATCAGACTTGTTTTTTAATTTTTCAAAACTATCAAAGAGACTTCTTTAAAATAATGTATTCTGAAAAAATTTGTATTATTTCAGGGAAGTTTTTAAATAATATTAAAATACATTCGTGTGTCGAAAACCTTGTGTCACACATTTTTGACAAACGATGGTAGAAAGTTTGTTTGAAGGGATATTGAAGGTTAATTTTATGGTTTTTTAAATTTTTTGTAGGTGCTTGCTTATCAGATATTTTATGCTTATACATTTCATATAATTCATACTCATCTGTTGGTGGATGTGGTACCTTATAGAAGTACCTCATATGTCTTGAAATAGCCGTTTACGAAAACAAAAGGGAACTTCGATTTCCATTTATGCTTTTGCCCAATTCATTATAAAATGTATTAAAATAAATAAAAAATAAACTAACTAATAAAGATTTGTATTATTACCAGCTGTACCCGCGGCTTCGCCGTTTAAAATTACCTATAATAATTTGTTGTGGTATAAATTGGTTAAAGAAGTACGGGTAAGAATGAGCATCAATACACAAATGAGAGAGAAAGAAACAACGTACATTCCTGAAACAAATAATTCCCATGTATGTAAGTCTGCTTATAATAACTATCGTTCTTAAAATCGGATAGTTCAGTAATTGTGCTATAAAAATGCCTCATGAGCTTCAACATCGAGCATAATTATTTCTTCAACGAAATTTGTTCAAAAGTTCTTAGATATGCAAATTAGGTATGCATATTTACGAAGGATGCTACCAGAGACAGTGGTTTATCTGATCTCTATACCAGCATGATTACATTAAACACAACGAAAAAAAAATTAGAATAGTGACAACCTCATCCCGAAGTTGACCGTATCATATTAAAATAAACTAAACATCCATTCAAACAATTTCCTAATGATTGGAACAAGTGCAGCTAAATATTTGTATTTACAAAAGAATGGGGTTGAATTCAAAATATGAATTCATGGATACAAAATCACTGAAGTTAAATCAACAAAATTATTAATTCGATGAAAGAGATTGATTTTAGTTCTAAGTCATGCCTTTTGTTGATGGAAAATAAAATTGTACTTAGTTGGAATATATAATCGTTTAAATAAAGTAAATAAGAATTTTTTTAATAAACCTAATCAATCTGCTCATGTGGTTGTGACAATCACATCAGCATTTTGTTATAATATTAATAAGTGATAAATAAAAAAAAGATTGTTTAAACTATGTTGTTGCATTTCAAAACAACAATATTTGAAATTTGTTAGACAGTATATTATATTATTTTCAAACAAACATTATCATGCGTTTGTCAACTTCACCACTCAACTCCGATAGTTTTATCACATTCCTCGCCCCATTAGCCATATTTGATTTCGCGATGGGGTTGAGACAACCTCATGCCGGTTGATATTAAGAATTTTTTTCCAGTGCATATAAATTTACAAATGCGATTTATTAGCCTTGATTCAAAGCACTCTTGAGCAATAGATATACCAAGCGTTGATTTATTAGCCCTAGTCAAGTCTTGTTCAAGGGTTGGTAAATCAGGCCCTGTTATACATGCCTTGGCCGGGTCCGAACCATGACTGCTTAACCAGCGATTCTTAAGCAATGGTACAGCAAGAGTAAATTAATTATATCATTCTTTACTGAAAGGTAAAATACAGCTTCTACAATTTAATTCTGGTTAATTAAACAAAACTACAATGCGTTCGTTATATCTAGCATATTGATTACTGTCAATCTTATCCACCATCTTTACAAGTTACAGCAACTTCTCTCTCTCTCTTTATCGGGCCTAGGGGCTTAATACCATACAAACATACCTATTACCATAAATACTGCCAGTAAAGAAAACAGGACACAAGTCAGACAGGACGCTTTGGTACCCATTTAAATAAAATATAGTTGCCTTTTGAGTCTAAAGTGTACGTCTTTCCGTTCTTTGCTAATGAGTCATTTCAAGGTTGCGATATTGCACCCAGCTATCACCTGTTTGAAATTTTTGGTAATACAATTACGTTTTTAATTTTTAAGGAAGAATACTATTAGTTGTCTATAACTCCAGGTATGATTAGATTAGCTTCCTATATCTACATCCGGTACCCTTAGTGCTTACTGTAGTATGCCAGTACCGGAAGCAAATTGAACGGCTACCACATCAAATAAGAATCATATACCACCATATTTATTTCGTATGGTTGAAAATTTTAATACCATTCCATAATCAAACATATGTCTATTATAACCAAGTACTAGCACATATTAACAGGATTAGCATAACAGATATCATAATCGATACACCAGGACGCATTGTGATTGATTATCAACTTATACAAGCCAGAATAAACAGCTCATGGTTCGGTGAACCACGAACCCATGCACTGTCTGACTCTCTGACATATAGATGGTTCATGATTCGTTATATTAAACGTACTCTCATATTGTCTGTACCAACATACAAAACCTTAATTGCTCTGATGGTTCGTATTGACAACAATCGTTTACAAGCTACAAACTAGGTTTATAAGATATTAACCATATTTTCTGGTTACAGCCGTCATTATTATACCATGAATATATGAAATATATCAAGGTACCTGTAGTTAAGTCCCAAGTTTGTAGCGCTCAAAAATATTGATGCTACTAACAAAAAACAAAAAGACGGTATAGGTGTTCGTCCATCCGTTCGTCTGTGGACACGATACCTCTACAACGAAAAGAGATATCAAGCTGAAATTATTATAGTGTGCTCAAGACGTAAAAAGTGTGGTCGAGTTGGTAAATGAGCAACATAAATGTAAAAAGATGTTCCTTATAAAAAAATTAACAACTTTTGTTTGAAACATTTTGTCGTAAAATACCAAGAGCATTATCCAATTGGGCTATAGGCTTTTCAACTGATCGAATTTTTCTTTTCATTTGTTTTTCAACAATTAACTTTATTATTATTTATGCATTTATTTATCAGCTTGCATACTATAGGGAATATTCATGAAATTTTAGTTCAAATAATTTTTTTTCCGTAACTTTATTGGCTGGAAATTAGAACTAAACCATTATTAATTTATTATAGTAATAAATATGTTTTTAATTACTTAAAATTAATTATTAAAAGTATAAATTCAGTGAGAGAAATTCAAAGTTCTAAAACGGAAATTCAAATTTTAAAATGGACGTGACGTCATAGTATAAGGCTTTTCAGATTTGTTGACATACTGTATGGTATTAATTACTTATATTTTATATATAAGTAATTAATAACTTAATAGTAACGTATGTAAATTCTGTGTTGTAAATTCATTTTTTTAAAAGTCTAAATTATACATTGAACTGTCACCTATTGACAGGTCACATATTAGTACGGCATCAACAGAGAACGCCAAAAGGACTGCGTTTAAACATCTCAAATTTATTATCTATTTTAAATATATTTTTCCACTCAACTACAGCATTTTTAAACAGTATTTATTTTTTTACTATGTTATAACGGTGAAAACAATGAATTAAAAATATAAAAAAAATACATGAATATTCCCTATTTTTAAACGTCAAAGTGTTCAAGATTGATATTTATTTATGATACAATGGCGTAAAGTATAAATACAACTTTACGTAATAAATTTCGATTTTTGCCCCAATTCCTAGATCAGTTTTTTGTATTTTTAAAATACGTATTTTCGACAAAACTGATCTAGGAATTGGGGCAAAAATCGAAATTTATTTCGACATATCCTAGAGTTCTCATTTATTATCTTCGATAATATTTATAACAACTTTACGTGTAATCTTAATTAAAGAGAATTGAAAAAAAAATACTCGTACCAGAACTCGAATTCGGGTCCTGATTTGGGTCATGGTCAGTTGAAAAAAATACACTCTGTTTCCAGAGCTTGAATAGCCCAATTGGATAGGGTGCTTGGCATGAATCGAGGGGGTCTTTGTGCGAGTGTATTTTTTTTTTTTTTTTAAATTAACTCTCTTTAATTAATATTACACGACAAGTTTTTCATTTTTATAGTTTACTCTATGGTATCATAAATAAACATCAATTACACCAAGACTTGGACGTTTAAAGATTGTATGCAAGCTAGTAAACAAGAACATAAATAATACTAATATTATAGTAAAATATAGGCCTCCAAGTGAAATTTTCGAATTGTTGAGTTATTTTTCAATCCAAAGTTATTTATAAGTAATGACCTACTTTTCTGCCTTGTAAAGATCACCATCTCTTTCTCTACCAAAAATATATATTGTTTATTTCAATATAAATTTCCTGTCGAATAATGTGCATTGCAATAATAAAATAAGGTAGATACTTCAGTTTAAATTACAATTGAAATCAATGTCTTGGAATGTTTATTTTAAATAAATTATAACCGACAGAAAGAATATATAGATGGACACATCACCACAAGAGAAAAATCTAATGTAAATCTCAAATACTTCGCTCTATATAAATACTGGAAATCTCGATGAAGAGCCTGAATAACTGGATGATACTGAGTTCCCATGTCTTATTTTATTATATCACCGCTCAAATTCTTCAATAAAAGTGTAAAAATTGGTTTATTTCAAAGAATTCATCTTTTGACAAGCTTCATTTTTATCGCTTCGTTTCATTAGAATCCAATACTATATTCATTATTTTCCGATGAGAGATAAGCACTCAAATGAAAAAGTTCCTAAAACTAACAATTTTCTTCCTTTCAAAAAAAAAAAAAAAACTTTTGTTTAAAACATTTTGTCGTAAGAATACCAAGCGCATTATTTCATTGGGCTATACGAGTTCTACGCACAGGGTATAATTTTTTCAACTGATCGACTAAGATTGGTTGAGAAAAGGTGTGTTGATTATTAAAACCATTTTTTAAATTTTTTGGACATAACTGTTGATTCAAAAAAGTAAAGGAGTAAATGCAGTAATTCGATTCATAAGAAAACAATTAACTGAGCTATGAGTAATAATATCGACAAATTAACTACTCTAAGTTTTTAAATTTTCGTAAAACTTTGCTAATCCAATCACCTCCGATATCAATACTTTTTCTATATTAGTATCAAGAAATTCATAGGCTATAAAGAGGGTATTCTGGTCTAGAAACCTAAATTGAAGGAAACAAAAATTATAAAAAAATGAGAAACATTTTTGAAGACATTTTTTCATATGATATTTATTGACATTTTTTTAACAATTTTTTATTATATTTTTAAAAAATTAATAAAAAAAGTCGTCCAATTACAAGCCATTGAAGTAGGGGCTGCAAAAAAAAAAAAAAAACACGGCACCTTGGTTGACACGCTTTCAGCACTTGGAGTATGTTAGGTTAGGTTAGAGTGACTGTCCTGGGGTGGGACACACTTAGACCATAGGGTCCGTTGTGATACCAAAAAAGGGTTAGCCCATCCCCGGCCACTACTCCATGAACCATTTGGAGCTGTTTAAGAAGCAAGAGAGCTTTGACGTCGACGGATTCCAGATTTAAGAGGCCGTGAAAGAGAGGCTGGCTCAAGTAAGTCCATCTCCTCATAACAAGAACTGGGCAGACAAGATGAGACTTTGTCTCCTCCTTCTCACCACTGTGACAGCTCCTGCAGTAGTCGTGACACACTGCCAGGCTCAGGCGTTCAGCACTTGTAGTAATCCGAAACAAAAATAATTTTATAAATTGTTAACTAGTTACGATCGTCTACACCCTAGCCAAAAAAAAAATTATTTTGCCCCTTTTTTATCTTATCGAATTATTTAAAAATACTCTATATATATTTTACAAATTGAAATTTTTCTAAATCCAAGGTGCAGACGATAAAGAGATTTATTTTAGGTAAGTTTTAAGATTCTCACCAAATTTCAAAGAACTCGACCGAATGGAACTAGAGACATCATGTCAAAAAAAGGTTGAGAGACTTTTCCGGCAGAGTAACTCGAATAATAATATTACTCACATTGGCTTAATCAACAGTCTCCACACATTGGACCTTCTTCTACCTCATATGCAATGTCGTGCAAAGTTATTTCTACTAACCGAGCTATTTTGCCTTCTTTTGAAGCAGCAGAAGCTTGCAGTACAGAGCAATCAATTCGAACTTCGTTACCAGAAAATCCGCTGTAGCTGTGAAAATAATTCGAACTTTGAAAAATCCGTTTAAGGACATATTCTCAAAGGTCTAACCTTTAAAAATATGCAAAAAATTTCTTTCTTTAAATTTCAAGACCAGCATACTGCATTCAAAATATAATATTCGCACAGTGCGTGAGTTTTATTGGAGGCGTTTGGTAACGATATACTAATTTTATTATAGAATTGTATGGATGCATATATTTAATATTAACATTTAATATTATGTCTCACAAATTTAAATAAATAATTATGATCATTTACATTTAAAAAATTATATTTGTGCAATTTGATTTCTTATTTTCACAAGAAATCAAATTGCACTCAAGTTTTAATGCATTTAGTTTAATTAATTAGTGTTTTTCAGTAATTTTAATTTGACATTTCTATAACATTAACTAATTTTTCACTGGTAACGCTGGCATCAATTTTATTGTCCCTACCATGACTACGCACACAACGATTTTGGATTATATGGTTGATAGCCCATGATTACCAAGCATCTTAGGACAATCCTGAAGTTTTATGTACACAGAGGTAACAGACAACATATTATATTAAATTCCGTATATGGAAGTTAAAATATATATAAGCATATTTTATATATCCACAGAAACACTCAAGTTTATATTGTTGAAAGTAAATAGAGTTTTGTGTTGAAATCCGTTGTCCGTAGAGACGTACTGCGAGTAAGATGATGTTGCTTGGATTACAGTGAGAAAATATAAGTATTATGTAGTTTCATTGACAATTTCCGGTTGGACTTCTGCTTCATATAAACTTCATTGTTTAAATAGAACAAATAGACTCACCGTTAAAGCTTTGCTTATAACAACAACAAAATTGTTTTAAAAAAATTTTCTAATAAAAATCTATAATATATACCCACGAACATATCCAATGATTATTTCTTCACTGCGAATCATTTTCTAAGATATTAAATATAATGCACTGGTTATGACAGCTTCATATATAATGTGGAAAATTTTATTTAACTCATGACTTCTAATTATCCTATCAACTTCAACAGAGTGCATATAGTTTTCTCTCGCATTCTAGTGAATAAACGGAATTAAAATAGTACTCAGGCTTGGTCGACAAGCAATTAGCGACTATTAACGGGTTACTTTGCTCGTTAGAAGTATCATTGAACATTTCAATCATTATTAATACACTGAAAAAAAATTAAAATAATGACAACCTGATCCCGTAGTTGGCCGTTTCATGTTGAAATAAAGTAAAAATACTTTTAAACAATTTCCTAACGATTGGAACAAGTACAGCTAAATATTTGTATTTACAATCGAATGGGATTGAGTTTAAAATATGAATTCATTGAAACAAAATCATTGAAGTTAAATAAACAAAATCATTACTTCTATGAAAGAGATTGATTTTAGTCATTTTATTGATGGAAAATAAAATTGTACTTAAGTGGAATATATAATGTATTAAAAGGAAATTTCTCTGCGTTTGCTTTAAATAGAGTATTTGGTTATTATGATCACATATCTATCATGTCTAGTCCATATGTGATTGAGCCAACTTCATGAAGATTGTTGTAACCAGTTAACAGAGAGTTTCAAATAAACATATTGATCATTTTTATAACATTTACATTAATACGGATCGATATCGCATTTGGCAGCTTTAGACTCACCTGGTTCAAATATGACTGGAAGAAATCTAATGTTTTTTTAAATAAACCTCTTAGCAGGTATAAACCTTTAATTTTTTTTCCTGCTCATGTAGTAGTGCAAATCACTTCAGTATTTTGTTATAACATTTATAAGTGATAGAACCAATCAAAAAAAGATTGTTTAAAACTATGTTGCATTTCAAAACAACAATGTGTGAAATTTGTTAGACAGTATATTACTTTCATACAAACAACTCATGCGTTTGTGTCAACTTCACCACTCAATATCGAACGGTATTTGTATCACATTTGTGGCACGCATCGCCATATATAATCTTGCGATGAGGTTGAGATAACCTCATATCGGTTGGTATTAAAAATTTTTTCAGTGTGATTTCATATAGAGTTTAGTGAAAAGTTCGTCAATTAACGTGTATTGCGTGCGGTGTAAATTCTCTATTATTCCTACATGCAACACGAGCGAGTATAGTTGATGAAGATAACAAATCAATCCATTGTTTAGACCAAAAAAATCTTTCTAGCTCGTTAGAGATAGAAGAGACAAAAACTTTTTAATAAACTCAATTCATTTCAATATTTGCAAGATACTTCAATTGTCCAAGTACTTACGCCATTAGCTGCCACCAATGAGCGGTATTTTTGTATACTCACATCCGCTTAGTCGGTGCTTGCAAATTCTCCATTTTCCCGTTACAGTTTAGTCACCCTGTTCTATGGGTGCATGGAACTTTAGTGGCCAATCAATTCAGTTTCGAAGAGCTCGAGTGTTTCACGAAAATGCACGAAAATGTGCGACGTAATAAAAAAATGTATATGCGCGTAATAAAAAAAAAAAAGAATTTTGAAAAATTCATAATTCAAAAGTAGATAAAATTATATGAAGATAGAAAAAGTTCCATTTGAAAAATAAAAGTTATTCACGTTTGAAACCAAGCGCGAGAGAAATGCTTTTAATGCTAGTGCTGACGGGTTAATGTACTTCTTATAATTTCTCGAATATAGATGAAATTTTTAGTTGCTTGATATAAGTCCTTATTTGATTCAATAATACCTGTTATATATGTACTTATTTAAACAATTTACACAACCATTCTCCGTTTAAATGTTTGAATATTATCTTTTATCTACTCAACATAATGAACTTTTATCTTATGGTTTTATGACTTCCTCCAGCAAACTCATAATATTACCATGAGATGACATAATAAATATGTACTTACTCACACAGATTTTGTATGAAAATCATGTAAATTAATATCGTTTAAGTTCGATGTCATACAAAAATGACAAAACTAACCGAAAGAAGCAAATAAACAAATAAAATAGGTATGCAATAGACTTTTTTCCTAAATTTGAAACCAAAAAAAGCATTATTTACGAAAAATGTATTATGTATTTTGCATTTTCAAAAACAAATTTAATTTACTTCGGAAACAATGTGTTATGGCGTCTTGAATGACATCATGCCTTGCCAATCAATCATTTTTGTATATGAAGGGTATAAGCAGTTTTAAGTAAACAATCATTTTTGTGTATGAAAATAAATCAAGTAACCTGCTTTGTTAAATAAAAATGTAAACAGCATTAATAGAATGCCTCATTTTCTTGAAACAATTTTATAAAAATAATAATAATCTTTATTTTTTATTAAAAATAATTTTTTGTTTTGTTATCTACATATCATGATTAATCATTAGAAACTCTTATCCATCCGATTTATTCTTAGTGGACAAAATCCTATTCAGAAGAATGTTTGGCTTTAAAAGGTGACATACGTGGATATTGAATTTGACTATTGGTTTGGCACCATATTGAAATTATATACCTAGTAATGGTTTTCAAATTTTCATTTCAGAAAGATAAAATACAGGGTTAGAAAAAAAAGCATGCCAAACTTTTTATTATTTTATAAGCATTCTTTTTTGATACCTAAATTATTTTTCGATAAAACTTAGTGCTTTCGAATTTCTCAAGAAAAACTATTTTAATGTCTAAGACGTTTCACGAAATATTAAAAAATTCATATTTTTTAAGTTATTACTACATAGTGCGACCAGTGCGGAATTCCGCAGTGTGATACAAGTGGCTAAAATAGGTTAGATAAATAACATATGAGCGACTTTTTATTTATTTGTAGGCCATTTTATTACAGATATGAAATACAAATAACATAATGAACAAAATTAAATATTAATATTACCTCTCTATCTTAATTTTTCCTAAGCGGTACAGTTTTAAACCGTGAGTCTATTTAGATCATAATACAATTTTCTACACGTGGTGTATTTTTTACACATTGTGCATGCCATTTCAAGGAGTACATACGATTTCCATGTATAAATTATTAAATCTTAAATCTTTCGATATTCAGGCGAATACATTACAAATTTACAAAAGTCTAGGTCCTTATTCTCATTATCGTTACATTTCTTTTATTTTTAATTTAATGCTTTTAGTGAGAGTCATCCCGCTGTGTGTTGTCTTTGTTTTGTTGGCCTCTTAGTTTGTAAGCTAAATGCATAATTCCTCAAATACGACATTCTTAAAAATGTTGGATATTTAAAATCTTTAATGTTGACTAAAAACTTTTGAATAAATCATTTATTTTCAGATGAGAGATAAGTTAAAATTTAAAAAATTCAAAGACTCTCACTTTCAGTTTCCGATAATAATAATAATAATAATAATATTCTGAATCGACAACGATTTTTACTGTTTTTTCTTATGACATAGCGTCACAATAATTCATCGTATTGTATTCGTTGTGTGCGTAGTCATGGTAGGGATAATAAAATCGATGCCAGCGCTTTAAGTGAAAAATTTTGGAGATAAAGGGGGCTGTTATGACTAATTTGCAATTCTTTACATGTTAATGATATAGAAACTGTCAAATTAAAATGATTGAAAAACACTAATTAATTAAACTTAATGCATTAAAAATTGTGAAAATAAGAAATCAAATTGTACAAATATTATTTTTCAAATGTAAATTATCATAATTATTTATTTAAATTTGTGAAACAAGAATATTAAATTTTAAATGTAAGTTTTCAATGCAATCCATTCAATTATATATGCATCCATACAATTCTATAATTAAAGTAGTGTATCGTTGTCATGGAAACGAAACTCACGCACGGAGCGAATACCAACAAATACAACCTGGAGTATGTTTTTCCAAAATAATTTATTTCGTTAATTAACAGTCTCTGTCATTGATTCATCAAAATTTGCTTGCCTGAAAAATATAAATTAACGTTTTATTAGACAAATTCTCTATTCTAATCGTTTAAATCAAGGAAGTACTGCTTACTAATAAAGAATAAAAATAAATAGAATAAGTTATATGGTATAATAAAAATGGTATTTCTTATAAAAGTTTTTAAAACTTCTTTAAAGTTAAAACTACACTATTGTAAAATTTAAATGCATATTTCAACTTTTTTTTTTTTTTTTGAAACATGTATAGTTTAAATAAATGTATATTTCAACATTTTATTATCCTTTTTTTTTAAAAACAGATATAGTTATATAATAATGGTACAAATTTTTATACTCTACATATAATACATTATTGTTATGCTCCGCGTGTATGTGACCACATCAGAAGTGTATTTTTAGTGTAAACTTTCTAACGCTTAGAAATATTGATGAAAGAACTAAAATTTTAGTATAAATCAGTGTTGCCAACTCTACCAATTTTTAGGTAGATCTACCAACTTTGAGAACCTTTTTCATTTCTACAATCTCGCAAGAAAAATCTACTAACTTGTTAATTCTATAAAAAATTAAAAATTCTAAGAAATTATACGTGAAAATGCTTATAATATAATGTTTCTTTGTTCCTTATCAAGGTTTTTGTTGCTCTTTAGTCCCAAGTTTGTTACGCTTAAAAATATTGATGCTACGAAAAAATTTTTGGTATAGGTGTTCACAGAATCATATAATTAGTCCATTTTCGGTTGTCGGTCCGTCCGTCCGTCTGTAAACACGATAACTCGAAAAAGAAAAAAGATATTAAGCTGAAAGTGAGATTAAAGCCCTCTCAGGACGTAAAAAGTGAGGTCGAGTTCGTAAATGAGCAACATAAGTTTATTGGATCTTGGTTCCGTAGGACCCATCTTGTAAACCATTAGAGATAGAACAATAATTTAAATATGCTTCTTAACCAAAAATGAACAACTTTTCTTTGAAACATTTTTTTTTGTAAACACCACTGTTAACTCACGAAGGCACACATTAGATGAAAATTTTATAGTAGTGGTATTTCAACAATTAACTCAGTCAATTGTTTGTTTTCACTTGGTTTATCAAAATATTATGTATGAGTATGTAATATAAAAAATAAAAATGAGAACTCTAGAATTTTCCAAAATAAATTTCTATTTTTTTCTAATTCATAGATCATTTTTGTATAATAAGTATACGTATTTCGATTACCAAGTAGTCATCATCAGTATAAATCAGCTTTAAATAACATACGTTATTCGTTGCCAATTTGATGACACCTCCACACGGGTATTTTGGTTTGTCTACAATTTATACTTTCCAAGTATCTGGCAAATTGTGATATCATCTCCCACAACATCGATCAGGTGATTAGTGTTTGGCCAATGAGAGTGGATCACGTTCTCCTCTTTGGCCAATGTTATTCGAGTATTTTATCACCTGATTTTGACACAAAAAATAAAAGAATTTATTTCAAATTAAAATTTATTTAATTTTTTTTTATTTGGATTTTAAGTTTTAATTTTATGTGTCAAAATCAGGCGCTAAAATACTCGAAAACATTGGCCAAAAACGATCACGTGATCCAAGGTCATTCGCCGAACACTAATCGCTTAATTGATGTTGTGAGACATCACAACTTGTCAGATACTCGGAAAGTGTAAATTGTAGACACACCTTAATACGCGTATGCAGATATATTGGCAACGAAACCAAATTGGCAACGAACAACTTACGTTATTTATAGCTGATTCCTACTGATAATGACTACTTTGTAGTCGAAAAACGTCTTCATATAACACAATAACTGATCTAGGAAATTGGGACAAATATCCCAATTTCCTAGATCATTTCAAGTGCGAATTTAGGGTTCCGTACTCGAAAAAACTTAAAAATAGGCGATGATCCTCAAAGTCGGTTCAGTTTGGAAATGGCTCTCAGAAAAAAGGTAACTTAATGGAGAGTGTTCTTAGATACGTTTTAACTTCGAGTTTAGGACTCTGTACCCGAAAAATTTATCGAGTGTTTTTAAAATTTTTTAACTTTCATTTGTTTAACGAGGTGTAATAATTTGACCGAGAGCATTAGTATTCAATTAAAAATACATATGTCTATATTCCGTATAGTTTTGTGGCTAGCGCACGTAGCTCCTGACACAGGACATCTCGGTTCGTACCCAGCTAAAGTATTTTTAATTAAAAGAATGTTTTGTGACACGGTAATAATTTTACACTATTTCAGTCAAATCCTCATTTGCCAAATTTGATTGAAACATTTTTTCATAAATTCTATAGATTCTCTTTTTTGTCTTTTGCCACAATTTGCAATCAACACAACATATTTCCACCTTTCATATAATTTCACATTCGATACTAATTTATCAGTCAAACATCAAAAATAACAATGTCGGGGTTAATTGAATCTCTGAAATTTCTCGGCAATACTAAAATTTCGAGAGTATTGTTATTTTTTGTAATACGCCACGATAAAGAAAATTCAAGCACCTAGTCTATGGTATTTCCTATTTACAGTTGGTAAAGACTCAATTAAGGAAAAATCATAAGAGGCTCACTTCTGAAATCAAAATTTATACTCCCAATAATAAAGAAAAACGATTTCTCTAGCTCCCGGTATGTATATGACTATAGATTATAACTTTTTTAGTATATCTTTATTACCGTTGGTATGTTTTTGATTGGAAAATCGATTAAGTATGAAAATAACCATTTCTGCGTCTGTTAGATAGCAGCCACACAAATTAGTGGCTGCTCTAGGTTCTATTTTCGTTTTCAGTTAAAGTTTTCTTTTATTTATTATTAACCTGTCAGCACTCTTATCAACCGTCCCGCTAATCGTTTATTTAGTACCGTGATGAGAGATTTTCTCACGTCTTATACACATGCGTCAAATATTTCGCGCATAATAATAACCAGGTTCCTTAATTTTACTCTGAATATTTATTGAATTAATTCTTTACAGATTAAAAATAACGATTTTGTGTAGAAAATAAATATAGTTATAAGCCTATAATATGTACGAGTAAGGGTGCTTTCAATAAAAATTTTAATATAAATTAATCATTAAAAAAATTACTTACAACAACATCATCTGTATTTTTTTAACTTATGAAAATTAATTGATAGTTATTAATTATTATCACTAAAATTATTACACAGTACATAGCCAAATATCCGTATACGAAAGTACACGAACAGGCCTGAAAATTTCCGAAGGTATTATTTTTTTGCTTACATTTTTTGTCTCGTGATTAGAGAAATTCTCACAATTTCTGAAGCTTGAAAATAATACATTTTAAAAACTGTATATACGTTGAAAAATTCTGAAAAAATTTTCGAAAATGGATAAAATTATACAAAGATAACAAAGTTTTATCCACATATACCATTTGAAAAATAAAAGTTATTTATGTTTTAAATCGATCGTAAGCAAAATGCTTATAACGGGTGAACTGATTTAAAATTTGAATTTATTTTATTTTTTACTAGAGTGATACCCACCCGCCTAGCTGGGTTTAAAAGTAAAGATTGATAAAGATTGCTCTCGCTTATCCCTTTTCTATAACACACGAAATAATGGTAAGGATTGTTTTACACAGGTAAAATATATGTATGGTTTTCTATTTTTTTAAATGTATAATAGTAATTATTCATTGAGTACATCAGAAAGATGGCCGTGAAATTTTATTTTGACTATTTTTACAGAAATCTGTAATTTATGGTAATCTCAAATGATTACTTTTACAGAAATCTGTAATTTATGGTAATGTCAAATTAAATTATTTTTTTAATTTTTTTATTAATATATCTTTGTAAATTATGTCTCATATGTTATTCTGATATATCAGCTATATTGCTGTACAGTTTCATTAAAAACCATTCGCTAGTTTTAGCGTGAAAGCGTAACAAACAAACAAACAAACAAACATACTTACTTTGGCATTTATAATACATAGAGAAGAGATTAAACGATTACCTTCTTTTAAATTTTACATTCTACCATGTTGCAACACAAGAAGATAAGATTGATCCGATTGTCCAGGTTATATTTGATTGTTGAAATGCCAGAACCACTTTAAAATAAATGGTTTTTAAATTACTTTTTTTGCAACGGAACACTAATAACTGTAACTATAACAGATATCCAATAACATTTTATGTTATGTGTTTAAGTTTTACTGTTATGTAATAACATCCAATATTTATTATTTGAAATATTTTTACTTCCAAGTTTTGTTATTGAATTTTTGAAAAATAAAAATCATTACTGTCCGATAATAATAGTACAAAATATTTTCTTTTATATTACGAAAACATCAAATTTTTTACAGGTATAAATGTCTTTTATGCACTCCAAATGATAAGAACTATATTGATATTATGGCTATTTGAGTTATCCCATTACTTTAAAACATGTTGCTCTCAAAAAATCCTTGGATATATAGAGGTATACGAATAATGTTAGAATCGAATAAAATAACACAATTCTATTATTTATTAATTTGTAAATAATGTTTATCAACATTTAGAATGAATATCCAACTTATTTCAAAGAATTTTTTAACCGGCTACTCAGTGGTCGAGTAGTGGTTTGGCTACTGACTTGCGGGTTCGAGTCCAGGCAGCGGCAGTGTGAACAATTATAATTAATGGAGGTGCAGAATTGATCACATTGTCGTCGCTTGGATAAGAACGAAGTAACCGAATCTACCCACATCAAAATTTAATTGTAAATATTCATGTAGGTAAAATAAATAAAGATAAACAAATAATAATGTTGATGGCCTCTGTTATAAGGCGTATATGTCAGAGAAACGGAATTTTAACTCCGTTACAAATTAATAAATAATAAAATTATTTATTATTTATTAATTTGTACAAAATGTTTATCAATAATTTGAATAATCGAATTGAATAGTATTACTGTGATCATAAAAAAAATCGTAGAAAATTTAGAATATTCGACCTAGGCGTGGCTTAGAGCAATTAAATGAAATATTTAAACAAGTGCCGTCGTTTAGCCTGTACGAATTTATTTTTTGAGTGAAAAGAATTCATTCTTTACTTTTTCTTACTGAAAACTTTTAAAAAAACTAAGAGTACCCTACAAATGTAATAATAGGGTATTCTACTATATTTAAGAAAGTACTTCAAAATGTTCATTTTGCTAATAAAAAGCCACCAAAAATTTATTTCGGTAAAATACACACGCTTTCTTGCCAAAAACTTAAATTAAATTTTAAACCTTTTTTAAACTGTCAAAAACGCGGGCATCCAATTTGGTGACGTAATATCGGTATCATTACACGAAATAACACAAATAAGTTTGACAGATATATTCATAGACAACTACTTATATTAAATATAAATATTTATTAACTATGGATATATAATACCCAGCTGTCTACACTGAACTATCTGAAGATCTATGATTCATACCGATTATTTAAAATATATTCAGCTGTTAATGGTATAGTAAATTTTAAAGTTAATGAAAAATAATAATTAATTAAGCTTGATAAATTGAAAATTGTGAAAATGAGAGACGTAATTGCATAAATTACATATTTAAATTTGTGAAAACATTGTATTATATTTTCAAAAGTATTGTATGTATTCGTTACCATGGAATCGCTTGAAATGAAACTCATGCACAGTGCAAATACATGAAATTTTATCAGAAAAAATCAATATTTTCCTATTGGAACAAGCCATGATTACAAAGATATGGAAAATATTAAGTATGAATATTATTAGGTAAAAATAATTAAATAAAGTCAATTGTTATTTTCAGGTTTTGTTTGTTGTAATATAAATTTTGACAGAATCTGTTATTTGATAACGTAGTAGGTAGTTATTACATAACAGATAAAACATTCAGTTTTGTGAATCAACTTTTAAGGGCCCCCGCAGACTGCAGACTTTTGACTGCTTGACAGACTGCAGACTTTTTATCGGCCGATAGTTTAGTCGGGTTGGGCTGAAAGTGCGCACACCGAGCCAACTAAACAGTTTGGTTGGTGAACAGGGCGCAGACTATCCAACAGCCGGCCGACTATTCTCGAACTAGTTTGTAACTGACTGTTGAAGCGGCCGCACAATGAAAATATTGTCCAGGAAAATTATTGGTCTCATCATACTCCGGAGGAGGAAAATCAACAAGAGATTCCGAGAGTATCGGGTGCATCCCATTCTCAGTGATAGTGGAAAATTTTACACTATGCATTCCAAATTACTTGATTACCCGAAAAAAATTTCCGCCTATTATTGAATGAGCATTACCAGCTTCAATGAACTTTTCAAGCTAATTGGACCAGCAATAGCGAAGGAGGATACAAATTTAAGACTTTCTATACCTGTGGAAGAGCCAAATCACAGAGCGAACTGAGCTGTCGGCCGACTAAACAATCGTCATGTATGCGCAGGCGTGTATGCGCCAATACTGATTAAACAGTCGGCCGATAGTTGGCCGACAGATTTGTTTGAATGTAATCGGGTAGCCCATCAAACTTTTTTATCGGCCGATACTGAATCGCTGTAGTGTGCGCATATGCATTCCTCTCCATACTGATTAAGAAGCCGACCAAACTATCGGCCGATAAAAAGTCTGCAGTCTGTCAAGCAGTCAAAAGTCTGCAGTCTGCGGGGGCCCTAATTATCAATATAAATGTTTTAATAAATATCATATAATAAATGTACCCATATGTGAAAACTTACAGAATGTATTACCTACCTCTATTTCGGGTACAATTTGCAATAACCACCATTCTGGTTACCGTTAGCTGATATTGAAGGAGAATGACTATGATTTTTCTAACTACTTCGGATACTAACCATAAGATCCATTTGGCTAAAACATGGTCTTCGATAAAAAAGAACCACAAATTCAAAAATGCCAGGAAAAATTCGCTATATTTGTCGAACAATATCAATCAAGCGGATGTTATAGGTAGTGTCTGAAGTATACCTGTGTTGATGGTGTTTTAGAAGGTTTTCAAACGTCAACTAAGAAAATGTTGTTGTTTTTATCGTGTTATTTTTTTGGAGTCTCTCTACCGTTATTCTTCCAACATAAATATCAGAAAATAATTGTCGAATCACAAAAGTCGGCTAGCTTTCGATACTTGAGCCACAAACGACCTCAATTTTATTTATTACAAAAATTACTCTTGTCATGTGTTTGTTATCATTATTTGCTCATGCTGGAAAACTGGACGATATATGTATATTGTACATAATAATAATTGACTTCTGTGTTTTTTTTTTACCCGACTGAGCAACGCAAAGGAGTGTTTATCAGTCTATATCTGTGTGTTTCTATATGGCAGTAATAAAAATTCAATATGGTGGCCACCAGACGCCATATTGTGAAAAAGAATGTATGTGTGTTCCAAAGTCGCACACAGGAGACCAAACGCGTGGGCCGATTGTGAAGATTCTGACGTCAATCGATTTGATTTAACCTTGTGAGTGCTACTGAAGATATGGCTATAATGAAAATTCAATATGGCGGCTGGTGGTCGTCAACTATGCCAAGTGATGTATCATTAAATAGCTATTAAGTAGACAAATAGATTAACGTAATAATCATTCAAATCGGTTCTTGCGTTTGGTCTCAGAGTATCAAACATATATGTATAGGCTGAAAATGAAATTCGGCTATGTTAAGTGGGGTATCGTTGACTAGGTATTTGAAAATCCTAACAAGAAGAGTAAAATAAAAATAATTAACTATAAGCTGATAAGAAAAAAACAATTCCAGCAGTTTATATAGCGACTTTAACAGTAGGGACTCATTTTAATTTACACCGACTCAAATATTCCCAATGATGGTTCCCGACTATTGAAGACGCTATGTAAACTGCTGGACTTTTTTTATTCTTTTCAGTTTATATTTAACGCGGGTTTTTTGATTTTTAAAATAATGTTTTTCTATTTATTAGATAAAAAACAAATAATAGATAATTATGCCTATAACAATTGGGAATTATTGAAGATATAAATATCCCTGCACGATAAACGTAAGCACTTCATGAATTGAGAAGTTCTCAGATGAAAAGTTCATAAATTTCACTTACACATGCTGTAAAAATAGGTACATATGATACATGTATTATAATTTCTCTCTAACTAATGAAACAATTAGTTAATATTTATTAAATATTGTAAATTTGTAATATATACCCTCTGGATTAATTACTAAATAATATTTGTTAAATATAAAGCAAGATTGTCAAATTATGTTCCTCAGGGATAATACTGTTCATGATTTTACTGTTGCTGTTCATTCATGTTTAGTATTTAATCTTAAAGATTTCCATAATTGAAAGATATACTTGTTATTATAATATTATTATTGATAGACACTTCATAACCCTCAAGGTGACATCTACGCAAGGTAAAATTTAATATTTATTCATACTGTCAAATATACTTTTTGTATTTCAAAAATAACTACATATTTAATGAAGGAAAAGTGTCCTTGTTTCAAATTTTTTGTTACAAAAAAAAAAATATTACTAAACAAAGTTAATTAAAGACAATTGAAAAGAATACTTTCGTACCAGAACTCGAATCCGGACTGCTTGGATTCATAAGAAGTACTTTGTCAAATTGGGCTATACGAGCTCTAGACACAGAATGTAATTTTTTCAACTGATCGAATTTTTATTTTTGTGTATTTGTCAGCAATAAACTTTATTGTTATACCATGTATATATGAATTATATCAAGGTATACCAAGTTTAGTCCCAAGTTTGTAATGCTTAAAAATATTAATGCTACCAACAAAATTTTGTCTGTCTGTCTGTCCGTCTCTCGATAACTCAAAATGGAAAAAATTTATTAAGTTGAAATTTTTACAGCGTGCTCAGAATGTAAAAAATTAGGTCAATTTCGTAGGACTCATTTTGTAAGCCGTTGAAGATAGAACAAAAGTTTAAATGTAAAAAACTTCCCTTATAAAAAAATAAACAACTTTTGTTTGAAACATTTTTTCGAAAACATCACTGTTTACCCGTGAGGGCGCAAATTAGGTTCGAACATTGTATAGTATATATAATGCATACCGGTCAAGTGTGTGTGACATGTATGTATCGCTGGCTATCTCTCTTTACCTACATGACGTAAAAGAACAAACGATTCCGTAATCAACACTGTCTATACATATTTCAACAATACACTAATTCAGTCAATTTTTATAATTTTTTTTAAAAATACTATTTGATACTCATAATAACAGTACACTTCTTGCTTTTTGGCAATAACGTTTCTGAAGTTACAACTGCAGTGAAATGTAAGTCTCTCATAATTAATTCGATCCTCAAATTCATAAATTTTTCAGATCTATCAAATATGTAACAATTAATCGATTCTTCATTATAAAGTGTTCGAAGAATTTTATGAAATAATCGTGAGTTTTATCCTGTAATGAACCGAAACGAACACACAAGATGAATACGTTATCTTCAGCTCGATCAGGAAAATTTTATTGATTCTCCTATTCGCACCGTGCGTGAGTTTTATTGAAGGCGTTTCCATGGTAACGATATACTACTTTAATTATAGAATTGTATGGATGCATATATAATTGTATGTATTGCAATTATGACTTACATTGAAAATTTAATATTATTGTCTCACAAATTAAAATAAATAATTACGATTATTTATATTTAAAAAAATTTTTGTGCAATTTGATTTCTTATTTTCACAATTTTTAATTTAGTCATAACAGCCTCCTTTGTCGCCAAAATTTTTCACTGGAAGCGCTGGCATCGATTTTATTGCCCCTACCATGACTACGCATACAACGAATAAGTCATGCAAAAATCTTACTTAATTAATAAAATTACAAATGAACACCGTTAAAGTTGATAGATTAAACAAAGGTATTATTTCAAATTTAACGATGTGAATTTGTAGATCAAGCATGAGTAGGAATTATGTGGATTGAAAACCAATAACACTTTTGGAACGAAATTTTATATCGCATGTTACACAGGATAGACTAGAAAAATAGGAAATTTGAAATAATTTAACTTGTGTAGTTTAATATTTGTGCTTTAACATTATTTTGAAATCGAATACTTCTATACTTCCCTATTTGTTTGATCAAGTATTATGTAAAAACTAATTAATTAATATAAGTATAATTTTCACAGAAATAAATCTTCAAGTTTTCATCTAAGGAATCTATTATCTCGAATATCATACGGGAAAACATGGGAACTACACTTGCTTATATAATAATAATAAAATAAAATAATATTTGCATATATTCTAACCATATATGCAATCATTGTTACAGGCAAGATATTATTACTTAATTTATTTTAGTGATGGGACGCCTTCGCGAATATTCGCGTGCTTTTTATACAATGTATATGAAATATACCAAGGTATACTAAGTTTAGTCCCAAGTTTGTAACGCTTAAAAATATTGATGCTATGAACAAAATTTTGGTATAGGTGTTCATAAAATCACCTTATTAGTTCATTTGCGGTTGTCTGTCTGTCTGTCATATATCATCTGTCATCTGTCGTCTGTCCGTCTGTCATCACGATTACTCAAAAACGAAAAGAGATATCAGGGTAAAATTTTTATAGCACACTGAGGACGTGAAAAGTTAGTCGAGTTCGTAAATCAGCAACATAGGTCAATTGGATCTTCGGTCCGTACGACCCATTTTGTAAACCGTTAGAGATAGATCAAAAGTTTTAATGTAAAAAATGTTCCTTATAAAAAAATAAACAACTTTAGTTTGAAATATTTTTTCTTAAACATCAATGTTGACACGTGAGAGCGCAAATTATGCACAAATTGTATAGTATGTTTTGATGCTAGGAACAAAATTTTGGTATAGGTGGTCATAAAATCACCTAATTAGCCATTTTCGCTTATCTATCCGTCTGTCTGTCAACACGATAACTCAAAAACGAAAAATGATATCAAGCTGAAATTTACAGCGTACTCAGGACATAAAAAAGGTCGAGTTCGTAAATGAGCAGCATAGGTCCATTGGATCTTAGGTCCGTAGGATCCATCTTGTAAACCGTTAGAGATAAAACAAAAGTTTATATATAAAAAAATTTTCTTATCAAAAAATAAATAACTTTTGTTTGAAACATTTTTTCGTAAACATCACTGGTTACCCGTGAGGGCGCAAATTATTTAGTATGTATTATATGGGAATATCAGTTATGTATGTGTGACATGTACGTATGTGTAATGTGACAGTGTAATTAACACAGTCTATACAAGATATTTTAACAATTAACTCAGTCAATCGTTTGTTTTCACTTGTTTTAAGTAAAAGTAATATTGAAAGAGTCGCAAATCATTCCTGAGCATCAATTTGGGTTACGTGAGAAACATTCCACAATAGAACAAGTGCACCGTATAGTAAATACGATTACGAAAAGTTTTCAAGAAAAAAAATATTGTACAGCAGCATTCCTTGACGTCAGCAAAGCCTTTGATAAAGTATGGCATCCGGGCCTGTTGTACAAATTAAAACATCAAATCCCAAGTTCTTATTTCTGTGTTTTAAAATCATACTTAGAAGACAGATACTTCCAAGTCAAAATTCAAGAAGAACTTTCTGACTTGTTTCCTATCCAATCTGGTGTACCTCAGGGCAGTGTTCTGGGCCCAACTCTTTATTTAATTTATACCGCGGATCTACCGGTCGATGACACAAACGTAACAGCTACATTTGCGGATGATACTGCGATTCTATCGAGTGATGTAGATCCAAATTCAGCTACTCAAAAACTGCAGACAAGTATCAATAAAATACAACATTGGTTGAATAAGTGGCGTATTCAAGTTAACGAGATGAAATCCGTTCAAGTAACGTTCACTTTGAGAAAAAAAACGTGTCCAGCTGTTATAATGAACGGTGTCAGTTTTCCACAGTCAAATGAAGTCAAATATCTAGGTATACACCTTGATAGAAGACTTACCTGGCGTAAACACATCTGGTCGAAAAGAAAACATCTAAACTTGAAATTTTCTAATTTATACTGGCTCTTGCGTCAAAATTCTAAGCTATCATTGAACAATAAAGTGTTAGTGTATAAAACAATACTTAAACCTGTGTGGACCTATGGCATTCAGCTATGGGGATGTGCTAGCAATAGTAATATCGAAATCCTGCAAAGATTTCAATCAAAAGTGTTGCGAGCAATTAGTGATTCCCCGTGGTATGTACGTAATGACGGTATTCACCGAAGTCTCGAAGTGACCACAGTGCGTGAAGAAATTGCACGTTTCAGTGATAGATACCTGACACGCATTGAGCAGCATCCAAACTCTGAAGTGATCAAACTCTTGGACAAGTGTGACAGTGTGAACAGACTAAAGAGACAAAACGTGCTAGATTTAAAATTTAGGTTTTAACAGTCATTGTGAACAGACTGAACAGACAAAATGTGCTAGATTTAAAATTTAGTTTCACTTAACATTATCACTAGATTAAGGCTATTCATATACTTAGTTTAAGCATATTAAGGTGATCACCAGTGGGTAGATTACCGTTCAAGTTAACCTTTTAGTCACTAGATCTATTTATAGTTCTTTTAAGAACTGATAATAGAAAATTAGGAATTATAAAAAAAAAAAAAAAAAAAAAAAAAAAACTTGTTTTAAGTTGAAATTGCCCAACGAACGTGGATAGCCACTAGTTTGTAAATTATTTGAATTCTGAATAAGTATACTCTACATAGACTGGCATGTTCAATATTTTAGGCTAAAGCCTTACAAAACCCTAATTATCATAATTAAACAACAGTTATTGAATTAAAATGGATGCGTTAACTAATTAAGAAACATATATGTATTTATTACAATATTGTTGGCAGTATTTACAAGTATATACACATTTATGACTTGTATGTATAAACGATTGCCTATATTTACATGTAAATAAAATAATAAACCCAAGTTTACTCTATAATAAATTATATGTAATGTTGTACAATAAAACTTGTTAATGAAATAATGGTATTTATGAATAAAATAATTACAAACTACCCTTATTTTCTGAGTCGAGCAAACATCACTGAGTTTAATTCGTTGCCTTGCTTGTTGTATTATTTTCTATGTGTGAGTTTCTGTTGCTGCTTTACTTAAATTAATATTAAATAATCTTCAATTGTGCTTTTATATGGTTATAAATACTTAATGTATGCATTTTCAAAATTATTTTAGGTTTACGGGTTGCTTTTACAAAGTGGTACATAAATATGAAACAAGAAAATGTTTCAAGAAAATTTGATTAAATGCGTGCTTTTTAACTTCTATGCGGAAAAGTGTACTTGGTTTTAAAAATTTTTTAGAAATATGCATAATATGAACGGTTAAAACTCCTAATTAGTGACGTTATTGCACGGTATCACCATAGAGGTGACATAATAATAATGGGGTTTAATATAATAATAATGGGGTTTAACCTCCGTTTCTCTGACATATACGCCTATAACAGAGGCCACCCACATCATTATTTGTGAATCTTTATTTATTTAATTACAAATTATATTTACAATTACATTTTTGATGTGGGTGGAGTCGGTTACTACGTTCTTATCCAAGCGACGACAATGTGATCAATTCTGCACCTCCATTAATTATAATCATAGAGGTGACATATACAACTATGTTTTGCTAACAGGAGACGGGCAGCAATCTTTGAATGCCTATAACTTTTTCGTTTTTTAATCAATTTTATATTTTTATGGGTTATATAATGGTAAATTTGACATTTAATTTGTAATTTAATTTGTTTAATAAATATATCGAATTTTAAACTGCGTAAAGCAGTTTTGATTTGAATTATCAATTTTTTTTTTGCAATAATTGGTAAATAATGTACAATATTACGGGATGTTTAGACAAAATGAACTTTGAAGCTGATTATTGAAATAAATATAAATATTTCCACTATGAAAATTGGTTTTTCGTACAAAATGATTTATTGAGAATTAATTTTGATCATTTTGTCACGCCTAAATCTTGAATTTATTATATAGTATTAATTTAGTATTAAACATTAATTTTCTGGACTTCGAGTTTGCCTCTAATTCCGTGATAAAACTAATTCCGTGATAAAATTTGGCTTTGGACCTGATTCCTGGAATGGAAGTACATAATTCCAGGAGACGCACTTGATATAGGTAAATTAAAAATAATAGTTTTTATATAAAATTTGATTGAAAAACAAAAAAATTAAATTTTTAATAATAGTAAAAGTTATTTTGGATGAATAATTATTGAAAACTAATTTAAATAACTAAAAGTCAAGTTTCAGTTTTCTCCTTTAAAATGTGATACTCCCAGAATTGCATACATAAATAAAAACTCTACTCATTATTCCGGGAGTTAAAAACACATTAGATACTTACCATAAAAAGCATGTAGTTTTGAATTAATGAGACAAATTTAAAAAAAAAAAAAAAAAAAATACCCCGTAATTACCTCACAAAAATCTACGGTATCTATTGCTTCTATTGGTGTAAAATATTTTAATAATTTTAACGTCAATTTAAAACAAGAGTTAAAAATTATTCTTTCTTATTTTCCCTAATTACGGCAGACTCCCATAAGAAAATAATTAATTAAAATAATTTAAAAAAGCTTTAAAACGATTTATTCATTCATTCCAATTAATAAGTTTGCATATTTAAATATGATAAAATTACCAGTATTACGTAAACAGACAACATATTTGTAATAAAATCAGATGTTAACCGATCGCTCATTTTTTCGATCGGTTTGAGTATTTAATTGTGATTAGGTTTGTTAAAAAGTCGATTTTTTTTTGTTCATATTCTAGTTCTAGAGGTTCTGTTATTATTTAAAATTAAACATTTATTAAGCGTTTCTTATTTTTTTGATTAAAATAAAAAACTCCTGGTATAACGCACTACCCCGTAATAATGTTCATTTAGGTACCCTATATCAAACTTCGATATTGATTTATTTAAAAATATCGATATATCGAAAATACGATTTTTTAAAAATATCAACAGTCCGACTGTAAAGTTCATGTGAGACATTATGTGCATATTATTAACAGGTTTATTTCGTGTACCGTGTGAAATAGGTAGTTGAACGAAATACATTTTATTTTGCTACATTTGTATTTACATTTGTAGTAGGCATCATTTTAAATGTTCATCCTATTTGTATAGTTCGTTTACATTTATGCTCTCATGGTTTCAGCTTTTATTCCAATGTATTCTATTACAGGTGTGTGTGTGTGTGTGTGTGTGTGTGTGTGTGTGTTGTGAAGACTAAAGAGGTTAAAAAAGAGTTACATTCTGTGTAGCTGGATAGGCAACACACATAACATTGTTATTGATATTAAAATATTCACTATTTAATATCTGTTAAATTATTAATTTACTGGAAAGAAATCGTATTTGTAACCGACTTCAAACTAAAAAGGGGGAGGTTCTCAATTCGACTATATTTGTTTAATGTTTGTTACCTCAGAACTTTCGACTGGGTAAACCGATTTTGATAATGATTCTATTTGGAAGATGGTGCTTTCCGTGTGGTCCTATTTCAATTTGGTCTGATTTGGTTCTGACAATGGCATCCATGAGAAAACCATATAAGTCTTAAATTTTCATTAAGTATGTGCGCGACAAATGGACGAATAACTCAATATCACGCCCACCGATTTCGATTATTCTTTTTTTAGTGACAAATTTGTTAGTATACTTCAGATTCACTAAAAATCAAAAAATAAAAACACTTATAACAAAAATAAACCGGCTTCATAAAAAACTAGTCCAATACAATTACTATGCAATAAAAAGTAAACAAATAATTGCGTATTCTTCTGAATAACAAACAATAATCAAAATATTTTTCTCCTAAGTGAAATAAAAGATATTCTACTTTTAAATATTAATTATTGCTATTTTTGGAGTCGGTGTCAGCATAGGAAAAGACTGTGACAAAACAGTTTGCAACATTAACTGGGCTGACAACGACTTCAAAAATAGCAATAATTGTAACTACATTATATTATCGTAATAATTTGATAGACTTTTAAGTAGTCTAATATTTTTTACTTCATTTACTTAGGAGAACTATTTTGATTATTGTTTGTTATTCAGAAGAATATCCAATTAGTTTTTTCCTTTTTAGGTGCATATTAATTGTTTTGGAATAGTTTTTTTGAAGTCGGTTTTGTTTTTGTTAAAAGTGTTTTTATGTACCTATATTTCTATGTTGTGTGGTTTACATGGCTTTAAACCATTGACGCTTCATTAATTTTAGAATGACCTAATTTTGTTCTTTTTAAATTATATTCTACTCTTGAATTTGTCGGAATCGATTATTTTCTTTCGTGCATCCACAGTAAAACATCTTAAAATATGT
The DNA here is from genome assembly GCF_905475395.1 of Chrysoperla carnea. Classification (NCBI taxonomy): domain Eukaryota; kingdom Metazoa; phylum Arthropoda; class Insecta; order Neuroptera; family Chrysopidae; genus Chrysoperla; species Chrysoperla carnea. Next base: position 19,819,147 of record NC_058342.1, on the reverse strand, counting down.
TTGATATGAAGTTGAACCTAAGCAAGATATAGAAAAAGTGTATTCTTCCTTTTCACCTAATTTCGTCGGATTCTTACACAATTAAAAAAAAAAAAATGAATCCTGTAAGTTCAATTCTGTTTACATTTTGTTCTTTATATATGTTGATATGGTCGGCCGCCATTTTTAGCTAATCTCAAATAGACAAAATATTTTCAAATACTATTTTTCAATAAATGTAAGTAGTTTAAATTAGTAATCTATTAATTACATATGCGCTACATGAAAATTTTCATAGAGAATAATTGATATTTTTTCAAATACGAATTACACACAAATAAATTATGTAAGCTATGCACATATCAAATTTATATTTGAAAATAAAAAGTTAATTATGTTCCAGGAAAATATTTCAATTTTCGTGCAACGCAGTTGTAATTCATTGATTTTTAATTTAATAAACCTACATTTACTTGATAAATTTGAAAATATTTTATCTAGTTTACAATAGCATAAACATGGCGACCAATCTTACTCACATATATAGAGCCCTAGTATAAAGAGACCAATTTATATAAAACTGAACTCAAGTTATGATTTCTATACTGCAGCTATCGCGAGCGTCTGACGTGCACTGCTGGTGCATACTTGACTGTTTCTTCTAAAGTATCAGTTGAGTGCGGTCCAACACATGTATACAAAGTGTTGCTGAGAGAGATATAACCACACGGCTCGTTCCAGCTGCAGCCGCAGCTCACGCAAAGAGATATCACGCATCATACACAATGTTCAATGTTGTTAAATATGGTCACTTAAGTAGTAGAAAATCCCAAAAGGCCTTTACTTGAAACTAACTCAAATTGCATGTTAATTTTCAATCTTGTATCTCAATGGAGGAGCAGTAGAGATGGGCAAAGCTTTAAGAACCGCGAAGTTTTGTGGTAAAAAACAGGGGTGGCGATGCTGGGGAGTTCAATTTCGAGAGGATAAATTTTCAAACTCATTAATTTTTTAAATACGTTTCGTCGGGACGTAAAAGTTGAATTCCCGAAAATGCGAGTAGGGAAGGGTCACAAAGTAATAAGCTTTTTATACAGGCAACTATGAACAAAAGGAGAAGTTAAACATCAAAATTTATTCAGTATCATAAAATTTAGTTTGTAGACCCTGATTTTACATTCATTACTGTAAATAAAAGAAGTTACAAAAATAGATTTAAGATAAATATTCCATTTTAAATTCGGATTTTGAACTATATATATATATTTATTTTTTTTTTGACAAAAATGGAAAGATCATTTAGAAGTTTTATAACAAAAATAATTTTTTTTTTCATGATAATTTTTTGTTGCCCATTAGCTCAGTTGGTTAAGGTCGTAACCAATTCCGTCCGCGGTATGCTTAGGGTAGCGGGTTCGATTCCCGCCGTAGCAACAAAATTAATTTAATTGATAGTTGTCATGGGCTGGTGTATTGCATGGTATATACATGAAGGAGGTGCACTCAGCCTCTGAAATTGAGGAGCTGATAAATGAAAGTATTAGCGGAAAGGTGGTGAAACAAATTTATGGTATCATAATGGGCTCTATAGCCTATGCGTGTCCTTCGTGGACAGCCAATATGACCTAACCTAACCTAACCATGATAATTTTAAAGATACAAATAGTTTTAAAAGAACTTTTCAAAATAGAAACGAAACGTGGCGTAATAATTTTAATGGGATAGTATAAACTGTATACATTTATTTTTTAACATTATTATTTTTGCTATCGGGCGTTTGCGTTTCTCCTTTGAAAAGTTCTTTTAAGACTGCCTGTAACTTTAAAATTATCATGAAAACAGAAAAACAGTTTTGTTATAAAATATATATATGATCTTTGCATTTTGGTCCAAAAAAAAAAAAAATAATAATAATAAAAATATTGTTTTAAAATCCAAATTATAGAGTAAAATCTATAAAAAAATACTGGGCGCGTCACAGCATGCAAGTCTGTTTATAGAATATTTCTGTCATATCTTTCCGATTACATTTTTTCCGATCCGACACATCACTAATGTGCATATAATAAAATTAGGAGTTATTATCTCTATATATTATAAATGCGAAAGTAAGCATGAAAGCTAAAACTAGCGAATGGTTTTTAATGAAACTGTACAGCAATATAGCTGATATATCAGAATAACACATGAGATATAATTTATAAAGATTATTGACATTACCAGAAATTACAAATTTCTGTAAAATTAGTCATTTGACATTTCCATAAATTACAAATTTCTGTAAAAAAAGTCAATATAAAATATTTCACGGCCATCTTTTCTGATATACTCAATGAATCATTACGACTATTATACATTCAAAAAAATAGAAAACCATACATATATTTTACCTGTGTAAAACAATCCTAATTATTATTTCGAGTGTTATAGAAAGGGGATAAGCGAGAGCAATCTTTATCAATCTTTACTTTTAAATCCAGCGAAGCGGGTGGGTATCACTCTAGTGTGTAATAATACCACTTGCATTGATTATACCATCTGTTGACTAACAAAACCACAAAATTTTCACTCTATCGGCAATAATATTATTGTATTAAATAATATTCTACATTGAAACAGCTTTGCTCTTCCACTTTAAAAAACATTATTCAAAAGCCATGTATATTCATATAAAATACCATTTGCCTACAAATCAAAGTAGTAAACAGCATTGAACATTGATTACAAAGAGATAGATATCTATAATAAGATGTTTCTTTTATTAGTTCATAGATAGAGAGTTTTCTTTGGTTAAATTGTTCATTTTAAATGAAATCAACTACAAAGTGATACTTGAAAAAATACTTTGTGTGTGTAGTGTATTGACATAATATAAAATAAATTGATCTGGTAATATATAATATTTTATTGAAGACATGTTACAAATGAACGGCACAGGGAAAGAACATGATAAGTCACACAGATATTGAACTGCGATGTTTGCAAATTAAAGTTTTAAACCTCTTGGAAGGTAATCGGAAAAAATAGACCCGGTAAAAAATATGTAATTAAAAAAATCAAAAAATCCGACTGCATTAAATAAAATCTGAAAAGAAAGAAACAAGTTCAGTAGTTATCATAGCGACTTTAACAGTCCTTTATTGGGAAGATTTGCCCCAATCTAGATTTTAATGAGCCGCGACTGTTAAAGTAGCTATGATAACTACTTTACCTGTTTTACCAGATTTTATTTAACGCTGTCTGTTTTTTGATGATTTTAAATATTTATTTTATTTTATAAACAGCGTGTTCTGCTAGTGACTGCAGAAAACCAGCTTACCAAAATCAGCTCATCAAGAGCAATAAAAAAACTCTTTTTCAAATTTGGATCTGAGGCCTAACTTAGGAGATACGGGTATGACAAAAATTGACAATGGACCTCGCACAAATTAAATGTAATCTGCATTTCGGTCAAACCTTTTCAAATTTTGGGGAATGATAGTTTAAGTCATTCTGAATAGAAGTTCCCATGATCACAAGTCATAAAATAGATCTTTACACTTCATATTATTGATCCATTGAACATTTAAATCTGCTTCTTCTTTGAATTTCGTAACATATTCTTCAAGAAAACAAGAATTAAAAAACAAAACCGTAACATTAAAAAACACACGTATGCATGAAGTTATATTTATCTGTATATGTATTTGCCTATAAACACATAGGCATATATTATACAAAGAAGTACATTTTCCAACTTTAATTTAGCTATAACATGAAATCCTGTCATTTTCATGATTTGTGACCATGGGAACTTTTCTTTAGAATGATTTAGACTATCATTTGCAAAAATTTGAAAAAGTTTGACCGAAATACAGATAACATCCAATTTGTGCGAGGTCCTTTGTTCAATTACTGACTACCATTCGATAACTAGTAGCCAATGATAATCAAAAGACTTGAGTAGGTTTCATTTAATAATATTCAACTATGGGAGGGATTTTTAAAAAATTATAAAATGATTGAATTGGATTAGGTCAAATTATCCCACTTTTTATATTTTTTATTATATTATTGGCAGAAAACAAATGCCTGTTTGATTTGGACCTTTCGGTTATTAGACTGTATAAGAAATTTTAAAGTCCCATTTCTCCGTCATTGCACTTGTTAGCGCAAGTGAGATTTCGCGGGAGGATTGTACTACCTGTGCTTTCAGAGTAATGTTTTTAAATGCATTATAAAATGATATTTTCAGTTAAAAAAAACAAAAGTTTCAGTTGAAAAGTGTGACTTAGCATGTTTTTTCTCCGGTCCTTCGAATTCAATGAATATATTATTTATTCACTTCGAAGATTTTACTATTGTTGCTTGAGAGGCTTTATTCTAGTGAAATAGAAATACGAGTGTTCAATAATATTAATTTTTCTATATTCTTTTTTAAAATCTAGGCCTTGTTTGCAACATATTGGCCATTAAACGGGGGGTCGAATGTGTACAGTGTTTGAATCAGCGCGCTTTTAACATTTTTATACTTTTTTGCTAAATATTATATCTCATATAAAACACATGTATGTATTGTTTTTTAATTTACAACCTAAAGTCAGTCCTTTTCTCTATTTTGGTTTTGTTGTTTCAATACCAGTGCATTTCTGAAAATTTAATGTATTAATTTAAGAAGCCAAACTTGTTTTATTGTTTTTATACCATGCATATATGAAATATACATAGTATATTAAGTTTAGTCAAAAGTTTGTAACGCTTAAAAATAATGACGCTAGGAAAAAAATTTTGTCATAGGTGTTCATAGAATCACCTAATTAGTCCATTTCCGGTTTCCGTCCGTCCGTCCGTCCGTCTGTGGTCACGATAACTCAAAAACGAAAAAAGATATCGAGCTGAAATTACAGCGTACTCAGGACGTAAAAAGTGAGGTCAAGTTCGTAAATGAGCATCGTAGGTCAATTGGATCTTGGGTCCGTAGGATCCATCTTGTAAACCGTTAGAGATAGAACAAAAGTTTAAATGTAAAAAATGTTCCTTATCAAAAATTAAACAACTTTTGTTTGAAACATTTTTTCGTAAACATCACTGTTTACCCGTGAGGGCGCCAATTAGGCGGAAATTTTATAATATGTGTACAAACTATACACTAAATGTCGGTCGGTAATGCAGAAACCTATAAAGTCATTTACATATGTACTATATTAGTTATGTATGTGTCACATGTTTGTATGTGCTATGTGATAAAGAAATCAACACTGACTATGCATGGTATTTCAACAATTAACTCAGTCAATTGTTTGTTTTCACTTGTTAAGAATTAAATATTATAGCTAATTTAACTCTATACCTTATGAGTTAATTGTAGTATTAGTTTAAAAAAGACATACTTCTGATTTAGTAGTGGGTACACTACGCACAATTTGATTGATCAGGGTATTTAATATGACATATAATGTTCTGATAACTTCAACAATTATGCTTAACTTCTGATAACTCACAAATCAGAAAAAACATAAATGTTTGTCAAAATATACAAATTGACAGATTATAAAATATTTTCGCATTTTTTCAAAATTCATGGCAAGATAAATCGATTAAAAAAGTTTTAATTTCCTAGGTAACCTACATGTCGGATTTTGAAGTCGTTTTTAGTTGTAGCATTATATTTTTTTTTGGTTTTACCTCCCAACCAGCAAACAAATCATAACGTGCGATAGGCAACATAGTTTAAACAAGTGAAAACAAATAATTGACTGAGGTACTTGTTGAAATACCAAGTATAGACAGTGTTGATGACCCAATTTTTACGTCATGTAAATGAACAAAGATATCCACACTTAGATAGCCACAAACATGTAACTGTTTTTCCCATAGAATACATACTGAAAGTTTACACCCAATTTGCGCCCTCGCGGGTAAACAGTGATGTTTACGAAAAAATATTTCAAACAAAAGTTGTATATTTTGTTATAAGGAATATTTTTTATATTTAAACTTTTGTTCTTTCTCTAACGGTAAGACCAAATCGACCTATGTTGCTCATTTACGAACTCAACCTTACATTTTACGTCCTAAGCACGCTATAAAAATTTCTTGATATCTCTTTTTGAGTTATCGTGTTGACAGACAGACGAACAGACAACCGAAAACGGATTATTTAGGTGATTTTATGAACATCTGTTCCAAATTTTTGTTGGTAGCGTCAATATTTTCAAGCGTTACAAACTTGGGACTAAACTTAATATACCTTGAGATATTTCATATACATGGTATAAAATTTATAAAGTCCGTTATAATTAAATATACTTGTTACACTCTTTCTTACTTCATTCCAGAAACTTCTCTGAAGACTACGAAATCTTTTAGTGAAGTTTGATTTAGTGGAAACGGAAAATAGGTAACATTAAAGACTAAGTAAGACATACCGACGCGACGTAGGAGATTAGTAATATTGATTGGATTAAATTTTCAAATTACACATTAGAAAACAATACTAATGTGGTGGTGCTTTATGAGCAGTCTAATGAGTCATTCTTAACTTGAAAAGCACACACTAACAACAAATATAGATTGTATTTAATCTTGAAAAGGACATAGTATTGTAATACAATATAATAAATAATTCAACAAAACAAACAACTAGCTATAAGCTATAATACAATATGGTCTGTAATTAAACAAATTAAATCAACAAATACAATTAATATTTTATAATTAGTTACAAAAAAATATTATTACTAGTTTTAATTACATTAATTTGAATGGGGATTATACCAGGTGTTCAATAGCAAATAACGAGTAGGCTAGTAACTTTCAGTAATAAGTTTGATTTTTATACCATGAATATATGAAATACTAGCAGATATCCGCCCGCTTTGCTGGGCAATTTCTCCTTTAAAAACAAAGAATATCACGTTAGAGCCCTCACTTATCCTCGCTTTTGTTCACAATTTTATGGATTTTAATATTTTGGTGAGGAAGTCTAACTTTTTTGAAAATGAAGATAGGAATTGTAACTTTCTATAGGTTCAATCATTAAATTAACCTGATCTATATAACTTTTGGATAAAATTACTCCATCCACTGAGTTTCATCAAATTCCAAAAAAATATTTTGTTTGCGTTTTTTTCGATTTTTTTTATCTCTTAAAAAAATTGCAAAGAAACGAGAAATATTTTTTATCTTCAATTTCAATAAAACTCAGTATATCAGGTAATTTTGATCCAAAAATACAAAAATCGGGTGCATTAGATGACTCGTTGAACAGTTTTTACTAAAATCGAACGAAACATTGCGATATCCCAGAAATTTGAAAATCCGTAGGGATAGGAATTCCGTAAAATCCGTTCTTAGTAGACGTATATGTCACACAAGAGGTAAAAGTATGCGAAATTTAAAGTTAATCGGATCGATAGGTTCGGAGATTTCGTGATGACTCATTCAGTGGTAAATCACTTATATATATATAGATAGATATCATGGTCTACTATATTTAATCTTTAGTCCAAGTTTGTAACGCTTAAAAATATTGATGCTACGAACAAAATTTTGATATAGGTATTCATAAAATCATCTAAAGAGTACAATTCGTTGAAAGTAAGATTGAGTTCGTAAATGAGCAATATAGGTCAACGAGGTCTTGGGTTGTACGACCCATCTTGTTAACCATAGGAGATAGAACAAAAGAAACATTTTTTCGTAGCAATCACTGTTTACCCGCGAGGATGCGAATTAGGTTAGAAACATTTTATAATATGTATACAGATATTGTATATGTTTTAAATTTATTCTTTACATATTTTATATATGTATTTGTTTGTTATAGTATATACTATATCTACTGAAGAAACGAGGAGAAAGATACTCTTTTTACTTTGTGTATAACCGTGGCTATCTTTCTTTACTTACGAACAGCCGAGCTAATTTAATTGCAAAGAGAAGGGAAATATTTATGAAAACCTGTTGTATATTTTTGTAAACTGCCCTGTATCAAACATTGTACACAACATAGTTACCATTTAACGTGTATCATATAAACACAATTATGTCATTAAACAAATTGTAACACAACAACAAAAATATTTAAAAAAACAAATAATAATTAGAATATTTATTAATTGTGTTACAAAACTGCATAGTTTAAGGTTCGAAAGAAAAAATACTGATCACACTGACTAACTATTTATCTAGGTTCGGTAAAAGAATTTTTTTTTCGCAAAATAGCGCCTTTTTTGAAAATTAGTATATTACGACCCTAAGCCAGAAAGTTTGATTTCTTCGCAGGGCACCAAGGGAGTTGTACTCTATTTTGCTGTGTACTCTATCCGTGAAGTGCGAAATAATCGTTTAAATAACAATTAAAGTTTGTAAATTATATAAAAATTCACGCATTTGATTGTGAAAATCTCCTACCGTTTTGCAAAATTTACATCCTAACACGGTAAAATAAGGAATGCAAAATTGAATGAAATATGTAAATAAAGCTAAATTTGTTAATTAATCAAAAATACAATTTTCTTGATTCCATTTGCAAAAGTACGGTCGTCCGGCCGTATTCTATTAATCTATTAAGAAGGCTGCACGATATATTGAAAAAGCTGTAAATGCATTCTTTTCCTTTTTAGTATTTGTTGAGTTACTTATTTTCTTTATTGAAATTACAAGGAGTGACGTTAAATAAACAATTATTGATGTAGCATAATCATCTTAGATTTTTAAATCGCATTTTTGGAGGGAAGCCCGCCTTTTTGGTTTCGGTTAGTGTGATCAGACATAAGTTTAAATTTGAAAAGACTGGATGTTTTTTTTTTGCAATAACTGTTACACTATTGATTTTAGCGAAAAAAAAGCCAAGAGAATTTTTGTATAGAATTAAAGTTATTTACAGAAAAGGGTCCTATTTTTTGCGGAAGTTTTTTTGTTGACAATTACAAAAAAACAAACTCACTTCTTTAAACTAAGATGGCGGCCTTTCCCCAAGGACTAGCATCCCGCTTTTTCAAATTCAAACTTATCTTTGACCACCCTAACCGCAACCAAAAGATCGGGCTTCCCCCCAAAAATGCAATTTACTATATCGTATTTCAACAAAGATTACTGTAATAAGGGTACACATACCAAATTTTAAATAATCCTTCTTCAGTCATTCTCTGTTGAGATTATGTTATCGTGAAATTGAATATTTTAATCTTCATCACTTTTACTTTTTTACATACAGGTGACTGGTTAGTTAATTGATTTTTAAGAGGTACTCGTATTCTAATATTATTTTAATTGTTACTTATTAATTAAATAAATTTTATTATTGATAAATTTGTATTACATTTACATTTATTCAAATTTATTTTGACAGATCATGTCAATCAAGTGTTACGATGCTACCGACTACAAATATCAGAGCACGCTTTAACTAGACTATCTTTAGCAAGCCACAAAATTGCTCTTTCTGGAGTCAAATGCCGCCAGAAAGAACGTCGTTTCGGGTAGAGGATAGAGAAAGGAGATTTTTTCCTTTATTTTTGCAGTAAAATAAAAGGTTATTTATGGAAATTAGAAACTTAAATCTGTATCAACCGTAAAAAAGAAGTTTTGAGAAAATCGCTTTTAAAACTTTGGATAAAGGTTCAGATAAAAGGGTATTACACTTACATTTCATAATCGGAAAATGAATAAAGGCATTTTTGAAAATTTGAAGGTTTAAGGTCTTTGTTTCCTTACTGTATTGTAAAAAGTTTTGGTTTCTTGCACGGTACATACATTTAAATCAAAAACATGCTTCCTAGTCAAATAATGAGTTATTTTTAGCTTTAAAATACCACGCAACTACAAAAATATATAATATATTGTGTGCAAGGGCTATAGTCGTCTCTGTTCATCAAATGATGGATCTTCGATGAATTCATAATTGACTTAAAATTTTGTTTCTATATCATCGACAACTTTAAATTTTTATGGTATTACTAGCTGTTAAACCCGCTTCGCTGGGTTGTTTTTGCACATTTAAATATCAAAATTGTTAAATGAAAGACTTTTTTTTTAATTCTCTCTGTGTGTACGGAACAGTAAGATTTTTTTGGCCGATCCCAATATTATGTCTACACTCTCTGTGTGTACGGAAAAGTAAGGGAAAGATCGATAGAAACCCATGGAACATTCCAGAATATTCGAGAAAGTTCTAAAAAATTCGATAGAAATCAGAAAGCCATGGAACATTCCAGATTGTTCGAGAAAGTTTGATAAAATTCAATATAAATACATACAACATTCGAGAATATTCGAGAAAGTTCTAGAAAATTCGATAGAAATCCATAGAACATTCCAGAATGTTCGAGAAAATTCTAGAAAATTCGATAGAAATCCATGGAACATTCCAGAATTTTCGAGAAAAATCGAAAGACATTTGCGCCAGTAGCGCCATCTAGTGAAAATTGTACTATTAACAGTGCCGCCATCTATTGAAAATTATTAGAACTATTTTTTTAATCTATTTTCTATGAATTCCTAGATCATTTTAAATTCCACCCCACCAAACTCCCTTATTCACAATGCACCCCCACCAAACTCCCTTATTCACGATGTGAGCCTAAGGGCTACCCAATGACATAATCCCCTACCGAAGGTCAATGGTTATTTTTAGGGAAAATCGGGGACATACAAACAAACACTCTCTTTTTATATATATAGATTATAAACTACAATATTGTCTATTTATTTTAGATAATTTTTTTATCACACTCACTAAATTTTTGATATAGAAATATCTAATTGAAAAGCATAACCTTTATGATTCATCATTTTTTTAGCCAACTTAGAACGAAAAAATAATAAAGCACTTTTTTGAAAACTCTAGACTAGAATATCCTCTTAAAATGGGTGCCTGAATTTGATCTGTTATCCATTTCAATAAACGCGCTTGTTGTATTATCATACCACAAGCATTTTGAATGAATCATAAAGAAAATTATTAATACCATTTTTGTTCAATTGCAATATCATATTTATCATAATTAATATCGTACAACACAAATATAAAATATATATACATATTACATAGGTATAAACTGAATAAATACTAGAATTTATAAAAGCCTGCGGTAAATGATTTTAATTATCAGTTATTTAAATATAATCAAATTGTATATTTATATTAGAGTCATCATTGGCTAGACCAAATTTAATATACAAACCAAATTCAATATTCAACTCGTACTGTATATCGATGTTAGCTTCGTAAATATCGTTTTGACAAACACAAACGCTCATCTGAATTGCATTTCAGTTAATCGAAGTTAAATAGGACAAATTAGTCAATTTGATTTTCATTACTTTAATTTTTACTATATTTTTGAAGTGAAAACTTCTTTAGCGGCTTTGTACACTTTTTTTTGTAATGGGTAAAAAATGTTAAACTCGCCATCAGGACACGTGTCCTGATCGAAAATTCGTAAGATCTTGTCACAGTCAGTACACAGGTTCGCATCCGATCACCGAAGTTAAGCAACATTGAGCACAGTCAGTACTTGGATGGGTGACCGCTTGGGAACACTGTGTGCGGTTGCCTTTTTATTAAAAATATATTTTTTTATTCATTTATTCTCATGACGCATCTGCATTGCTTCAAAAAAAATTGGAAAAAGCTTTTATGAATTGCCAATGATTTTGAGTGGAGATTTCAACATAAACTTTGCAGACGATAAAAATCAACTATTCATTGAATTTTTAAATAATGAATTTGGTTTAACTATGTCAAATGATCGCAATGTTAGCATAACGAAATACAAAACTGCTATTGATGCGGTATTTATTAGACATTTAAATAGGTTCGAATCAAAACTGTTCGTTTCTTACTTCAGCTATCATAAACCGATCGTATCAGTTTTAGAGATTGGCGATGATGGTTCTGGTAGTAATGATGGGGAAAAAGTCGTCGAAATTATGGATGCAAGTTGATTTTTCTAAGAGATAAACTTTTTAATGTAATATAAAATGTCATGTTTGTGCACGATAGCCCAATAAATAAATATTGTATTCTACCACATAAATGAGAGTACTTTTATACTGATAATTAAAGCAATTCGTGCAAAATTATTCCCTAACCATTCCAAAATATCAAAAATGCACAACGTTAATATTCAAGTTTTCACTTCTGCCGGCACTCCCAGAGTGCAACCCGTCGTTTTTTTTATATTACAAGCTTTCCCACTTCTCACGGTTTCCAATTGAGTAGAAATTTTTGAAAATTTTTCATGCCATGTTTGCCTGATTTCCTCATCAATTCTACCATATTTTATATACAATATATACCAAAGTATACAAAGTTTAGTCCCAAGTTTGTAACGCCCAAAAATATGCTACTAACAAAATTTTGGTATAGGTGTTCATAAAATCACCTAATTAGTCCATTTTCGATTGTTTGCCCGTTTGTCCGCCTGCCTTTCTATCAACACGATAACTCAAAAACGAAAAATGATATCAAGCTGCTCAGGAAGTTAAAAGTGACGTCGAGTTCGTAAATGAGCACCATAGAAAAACTGGGTCTTTGGTCCGTAGGACCTATCTTGTCAACCGTTAAAGATAGAACAAAAGTTTAAATGCAACAAATGTTCTTTATACAAAAATAAACTAATTTTGTTTGAAACATTTTTTCGTAGACATCACTATTTATTATTATACTTGTTTTATTTAAATTTTTAATTTAAAACTCAAAAGAGTATGTATATCAAATATGGTGGAAGCGATGGAAAAAATTCAGGTCTTTCTTACCGCAAAAATGCATTGTCATCCGATTTACATATGTATGCAAAATTTTAGCTCAATTAAAAACCGGGAAGTGGATCAAATTTTGATTGGAAAATTCCAGTCCAAAAATACAAGTGAAGGTAAATAAAAGATTTTAAAATTGAATAAATACGTTTATATTTTCAATATATACTCATTAAAGTTTAAAAAATTGCAATTATATAATACAAATTTAACAAATGAAAACAAAAAATTAATTAATTGTATAGAAAATGTTGAATATTAGTGCTTGCATTTTTTTATAAATTAGAAGAGTTTAAAAAACCAACACAATTATGATGACCTTTCGGATGCCATTTTCGAATTGGTGGTTTTCGAATGTTTTGAAAGTGTCTTCTAAAATTTTTTTCTTTTTTCGAAATTTTTTCACAAGGATCACTAGTTGAAGCAACTTTTTAACTCAATATGTTTTATAGTTTTGGAGAAAATGGACACCAAAGTTTTGCTCTGATTTGCGCCCTCATAGATACACAGTGCTGTTTAAAAAAATATTTCAAACTAAAGTTGTTTACTTTTTTATACGGAAGATTTTTCTTTCTTAAACTTCTGTTCTATCTCAAATGGTTTAAAAGATAAGTCCTACGGACATAAAACCCAATTGTCCTATGTTGCTCATTTAATAACTCGACCTGAATTTTTGCCCTGAGTTATAAAAATTTCAGCATGATATCTTTTTTCGTTTTTGATTTATTGCGTTGATAGACAGTAGGGCAACGGAACAACTATATCAAAAATTTGTTCGTGTCATCAATATTTTTAAGCGTTTCAGCCTTGGGTCTAAACTTAGTATACCTTAATATATATTTCATATATACAGGGTATAAAAATTGATCGTCAAAAGTTACAGACTTTTTGTCGGTTAGTTGATCGAACGACTAATCCTGCAATGGTATGATTAAATTTACATTTCAGGTTATATCATATGAATTTATTACATAAATTACACTTTTATGAACCAATTGGCATACGGTAAACCTATGTTTGCAGCTTTAAAACTGTCAATAACGTAGCGCATAAATTCAATAATTGTCTAATAATGAAATGTAATATTCAATAATTTCATCTCCAATATAATAAAAAAACTTTCATGTAAATTAAATAACATAAGCTGATATTGGAAATTTTATTGATAGTTTGTTTTAATTTTATAAATTTTATAAATAATGAAAATCCACTTAAAAAATTATCTATCTAAAGAATTAACGTAAGAATTATTTATAAATGTAATTTCGTGGAATTATTGAATGATTTAAATATATTAATTTATTAAAAATTTTCCAAATTTATTTTCGGCTTATTCAGGGTATTTTTTTTAGATGTGATGATTTTGATCGCTTCTTAAAATTTCTCACGATCTTTTAATCAGTAAATTTGCTTATCTTCAGAGAATCTAAGCATTTAGCCCGAAAACAGAATCTGAAATTTAATAGACTTTGATTTAAAAAATACTTCCAGAACATTTTAATTTTCATGGACAGAAGGAGACTTAATCATTCATGTTGTTAAGTTGGTAAAAAAAGCAAATGTAAACTACAGGTGTTTTCATTTAATTAAATGGGTTATTAGTGATTAAACAATACACTTGTAACATGTTCCAATTTAGTAGATGAGGTTAGGTTATGTTGGCTGCCCACGAAGGACACACTTATGCTATAGAGCCCATTTTCAATTTAGTACAATTAAACTAAATTTCTAAATTAATATATAGGGTAGTTGGGAGTTTTACAAAAACTGATTAAAACTACCTTCCAAAAATGGGAATTAGGTATGCTTCTGAGAGATCGACTCTTTTTCACGAAGTTTTTACATCCTAATAAACAACTGTGGAAAATTTCCAAGATGCACTTTTTCCTCTTAAATATTTAGTTTAATTGTACTAAAATATAGCCTAAGTGTGTCCTTCGTGGACAGCCAATATAACCTAACCTAACCTAACCTAACCTAACCTAATAAATTGAAACGTATTACATGTGTATTGTTTGCCCATTTTCAATTTAGTACAATTAAACTCAGACGAAAAAATTAGTGCACCTTTGAAATTTTCCAAATTTGTTTATTAGGATGTAAAAATTTCATTAAAAAAAGTTTACCTCTCAGGGTTGAGAGTTTTAATCAGTTTTTTTACAAATTACAAAAAAACTATTCATTAAATTAAAAAAAAAAGATCAAATAAAAGTTATAGTTGAAGTATTTGTGCATATTCTCGTTTTTTTCGACTTTCTTGCTAGCTTCTGAGTGCCGCGTGGCGTAAAAAATGGCTCAATTATGGCAAATAAAAATTTTTGAAAATGAAATATTTTGTTAATGTAATATCAATATTTTTGATTTCCAAATCAAAAAATAACGTAACAAGATTCTAAAATATAATTTTTATTTCGCTTTTTTACGGTTACAGTACTAAAATCTTACAGGCAAAAATTACGGTTACAGGCAAAAATCTAACTCTTATAATATTACGAGTGGTATCGTTGGATCACAGTTCAACAAATAAACAACTGAAAAACAAACAATTGACTGAGTTAATGGTTGAGTTATCATGTAAAGACAGTGTTTAATAGGTAATTTCGTTTTTTACTTCATGTAAGTAAAGGAAGATATCCAATCTTATACACAAAGTAATAAGAATATCTTCTTCTCACTTCTTCAGTGAACATATTATATACTATAAACAAACACATACATATATACAATGAATGGATACTTGATACAAAACAATACAATACCTAATTTGCGATCTCCACGAGTAAACAGTGATGAAACGACGAAATGTTTCAAACAAAAAGTTATTAAATAAAGTTATTTATTTTTTAATAAGGAATACTTTTTAAGTTTAAACTTTTGTTCTTTGTTTGCGAGATGAGTCAAACCAAAGCTCCGACTGACCTGTGTTGCTCATTTACGAACTCGACCTCACTTTTTATGTCCCAAGCACGCTATAAAAATTTCGGTTTGAGATCTCTTTTCGTTTTTGAGTAATCGCGATGACAGACTACAGACGACAGACAGACAGATTTTATGATTTATATAACATCTATACCAAAATTTCATAGCATCAACATTTTTAAGCGTTACAAACTTGGGACTAAAGTTAGTATACCTTGATATATTTCATATACATGGTATAAAAAGCAGTTTAATCAGTCATGTATTTTCAGTCATAATATTTTGTGGGCCATGTTTGATTGTTTCGACGCCAATCAAACACAATATTCGCAAACTTACAAAGGAAAGTTTACACAATTGTAACAAATTCCAGGTAAAAAATTAATTATAAAATAAAAATCTGAAAATCACTTTTCAATCAATGTCCAAACGTTTTGATATGAAAATGAACTCATGCTGGTAAAATATTATTTATCAAATAAAAAACTGAAAATTACCTTTCAATCAATGCCAAATCGTTTTGATTTGAAAATCAGCTGCTGATAATATAATAATTTTAACTATTTTAGCCATTTTTTTTAAGATTTTTTCATTCACAAATTAAAAAACATGCATTGACTTTCATAGCTCAATGAAAACTAGCACATAACGTTAAAATGGCGGCGTATTTGTGTTCGGGTAGGATTGCCTCTTTAGCTGTCATAGTTTTTGCACATGTTCATGAAATAGGAAATGAATTAGTCATTGAATACTTATATTTTTTAAAAGTGGGCTATCATAGAGACCTGGACCATCACCGATTTAAGTAGGTACTATATACATGCAAATAATCATATCTACATTATTACATCACAAATATTAAAGGTGAAAGAATTCCTTAAAACTTCCAGTGAATATTACGAAGCAAATTTTAAATGATTTCAAATACCCAACCCCTCTGTATAACCAAAAATTAAAAAAAAAAAACAAAGGAAAACAAACAATTGACTGAGTTAATTGTTGAAACACCATGCATAGTCAGTGTTGATTTCTTTATCACATAACACATACATACATGTGAAACATAGATAACTGATATTCAAGTATATTACATACTAGAAAGTGTCCGCCTAATTGGCACCCTTACGGGTAAACAGTGATGTTTACGAAAAAAATGTTTCAAACAAAAGTTGTTTATTTTTTTATAAGGAATATTTTTTACATTTAAACTTTTGTTCTATCTCTAACGGTTTACAAAATGGTTCCTATAGACCCAAGATCCAATTGACCTATGATGCTCATTTACGAATTCGACCTCACTTTTTACGTCCTGAGTGAGTACGCTTTCAGCTCGATATCTTTTTTCGTTTTTGAGTTATCGTGTGCACAGACGGACGGACGGCCAAAAGGAAATGGAATAATTAGGTGATTCTATGAACACCTATAACAAAATTTTGTGCGTAGCATCAATATTTTTAAGCGTTACAAACTTGGAGCTAAACTTAGTATACCTTGCATATTACATGTATGCAAGGTATAAAAAAAGAAAAAAAAACAACAAAAACAAGTGAAAACAATCAATTGACCGGGTTAATTTTTGAAATACCATGCATAGACAGTGTTGGATGACGTATCATTTGTTTTTTGACGACACGTAAGTAGAGATAGATATCCACTTTTAGATAGCTACACATTCATAACTGATTCCCATATAAAACATACTATAAAATTTGCATCTTATTTGCGACCTCGTGGGTAAACTTTAAACTTTTGTTCTATCTCTAATGGTTTACAAGACTCAATTGACCTATGTGGCTTATTTACGAACCCCTGAACCTCACTTTTTACGTCCTGAGCACGCTGTGAAAATTTCAACTTGATATCTCTTTTCGTTTTTCAGTTATCGTGAGGACAGACGGACAGACGACAGACAGGCGACAGACAGACAGACAAGCGGAAATGGACTAATTAGGTGACTTTATGAAGACCTATATCAATATTTTGTTCGTAGCATCAATATTTTTAAGCGTTACAAACTTGGGACTAAACTTAGCATACCTTGTATACACATATACATGGTATAAAAACTTAATAAAATGATAATTTTACATAGTTTTGGACGGTCCTTTTTTGACTTGATATATTTAAATAATACCCATCTCCCTTTGTCAACAAAATTAATCACAAATTGAGCTTCTCCTCTAAGCTGAATAACGCAAGACTTGAATAACTCTCATGTCTTTAATTGATTATTACGCTATAAATTATTTGATTGATTTAAAAATCTCAACATCAAGTTTACATAACGAATATCCTTTATCTAACATACTACATTTTATTCTGTCATATAGTGTAAAAATATTTACGTGCAATAATAGATATTATTACTACATTCCCAATTAAATACAGTTTTGATTAACAATGTTTAGATACAATATAGTATCGATAGAAACACCTACATCATGAAAAACACATGTTTGAACATTAAACATGTAAAACGTGGGTCGTAATTCGATATACAGTTATGAAAAATTAGTTTCTTGATTATTGATAAACTTGTAATGCATCTTTAACACAACAAACTTAAATAAAAAATCATGCACTGATAAAATAATGACAATCTCATCCCAAAGTTGGCCGTTTCATCTTGAAATAAAGTAAAATTACTTTCCTAACGATTTCCTAATTGCCAAACGATTTTAACGATTTTAACAAGTACAGCTAAATATTTGTATTTACAATAGAATGAGATTGAATTTAAAATATGAATTCATTGATACAAAATCACTGAAGTTAAATAACTAAAATGATAACTAGATTGATTTTAGTTTAAAGGCTTTGCTTTTTATTGAAGTAAAATAGAATTGTACTTAATTGGAATATATAATCGTGTAAATAAAGCGAATCGATGAATCAAAAAAAGATTGTTTAAAACTATGTTGCATTTCAAAACAACAATATTTAAATTTGTTTAGACAGTATATTAAATCATACAAACAACTCATGCGTTTGTGACAACTTCATCACTGAGCTCCGTCCGGTAGTTGTATCACATTCGTGGCACCATTCGCCATATTTGATCTCGCGATGAGGTTGAGATAACCTCATATCTGTTAGTATTAAGAATTTTTTTCAGTGTGGCAAAAAGTGTTGCTTCTTAGAAATTTTCCACAATTGTTTATTAGGTTACAAAAACATACGCAGGGAGGTGCTTATCCTCCTTTTTGGGGTGTTAATTGGCGGCGTTTAATCAGTTTTTTTTACAAATTACAAAAAAGTATGCATAAAATTAAAAATAGGTACAAATAAAAGTTCTAGTTGATTTGATTGTGCACATTTCTGATTTTCGACATTCTAGCTTCAAATTTACCGAGGTATAAAATATAGGGAGTTGAAAATTTGTATGTAACTTCAACTAGTGGCCCTGTAAAAGATTCTCCAAAAACAAACAAAAAATTCGAAATTTTCGAAAATTTTTGAAAATATTTTATAGTATTTTTTTGCAATGGCATAAGTTTAGTCCCAAGTTTGTAAAGCTTAAAAATATTGATGCTGTCAACAAAATTTTTACAGTGTACTCAGGGCATAAAAAGATAGATCGAGTTTGTAAATGAGCAACATTTCAATTGGGTCTTGTGTCCGTAAAACCGATCTTGTAAACCGTTTGAGACAGAACAAAAGTTTAAATGTAAAAAAATATTCCTTATGAAAAAATAAACAAATTTTTGTTTGAAATATTTTTTTGTATCCTTCACTTTTTACTCGTCAGAGCGCAAATTAGGTGCAAATTGTATAGTATGTTTTATATGGGAATATCAGTTATGTATGTGTGACATGCATGTATGTGTAATGTGATAGACTAATCAACACTGTCTATACATGGTATTTCAACAGTTAATTCAGTGAATTGTTTGTTTTCACTTGTTTCATAATAGTTTTATTGAGTACTTTTTGAGTGTTTTTCAAGATTATTTTCGTACTGCTTGGGCAAGATTTTATTTTGTTTTTTGGTCTATAAGTGAACTTCCAAGTTTGACTGGCGTAAGTTAGTGATTGACTCGCGTAATCCATGCCTTTTTGTTTAATTTTGATTAGTATATCAGTTTTCAAAACCTCTTTTAGACTCCAAAACTTTTTCCTCGAACATGTAGTTCTTCTTTCTATTAAACAAAAATTTCTTTCGTATTCTCGCTTCTCGAATGAAATTTGCTCTTACGAGAGCAAAACCAAAACGGCGTAATCCAACAGGATTTTCAACCTTGCTATTGCATGTGTACTTACGCTTCACTCTGTATGCATATATAGATAAATGAATGGCAATAATACTTTCACGAAATAAATATGAATATTAATTAATATAATTGAAACAAATATTAATGAATTATAATTACCCAGTGGTTGGTCCAATATATACGTACGCTGGGTTAGCTGGATGAGCCATTGGTTGAAGCTCTATCCATATTATTACGATTTTGTGTTAGTATACATAAATCCATATTTAAACGGTTGAATCCATAAATTTATTTATAAATTAAAACAAATGTATATTTGGTTTGTTCCTATATAAAATATTATATTTTGTGTATATTACATATATTATATAATATTCATATTCATATATTAGTGCCTCACATGCCATCAAATAATATACTGATTTGATTTACTTATGCCATCATATTCATTTCAGTAGGCGGAGGTTGTGATCTTCGCGTTTGTAGAGTCCTTACACTAAAAAAAAGCAATTTTTGGGTAAAATGATTTTCTGTTGTTTAAACTGTGCGGCGGAGCTGGATACAGCGAGGCCCACATAGACGCTTACTCAATTCCCTGAGGCAGTTGGCAGGTTAATATTATCAATTTCGCTCCGAATTAAGATAAGTCATTAGCAGTTAGAAGAGAAAGCATTTGACGTGAATTTGATGAGCTTCCTGAATTCGATGAACTACGTGAATTTAAACTTAAGAAAATTCTAGATGCAAATCAAGCAGCAAAAATATTTATTTCTGTATATACTACATTTTATAATTAATACCAGCTTTCACCTGCGGCCTCGCCGCGTTTTGTCCTTATATTACTGGCAATAAGTAATTAAAAAATAAATTAATAGGTATATTTTTTATTGCTTAAATATGTACAACGTTTGTTTTAATCAATCCCTCTTTAGAATAGCCCAAAATGTTCTTCCATAGAAGAGACCATTAATTGCATCTTTCTTTGTTTTCTGAAATGTCAAAAAATAAATTTGTTTAGAAATATATTAAATATTGTTTAAAAAAATGGAAATAAATAAGGAAAACATAGGATTAAAACAAAGAAACAAATAAACATCCTTATTTTCTCATTTATAAAATATAGGGATATCAAAAGGATAAATTTTTACTATTAACTTATTCTATTTAAAACGAAGTGAAACATATAAAATGCAAGCTCCTATTGGTTGTATTGTTAGTTCGGCAAACCGTAATAAATTAGCGGACATTAATTTGGTTGGATAATTTTCTGGGCAAGAAGGCCTATATTGTTTAGACATTATTATTATACAACTAGACATCATTATTTGCCCCAGGAAATTTTCAGGCCAGTTCGTGTACTTTCGTTAGTTCATGCAAGTCGTACTCAGTAAATTAAAAAAAAACTTGTGATAGAAATATGATTAAAATGAATTGAATTATATAAAATTATGTAGAGGTTATGATTTACAAAGTGCAGAAAACTTGACCAAATCTTTCACAGCGCGCGGCTAAAAATTACCGAAAGGTTGACGCAGGAATGCTGACGGGTTAACGTGGTGGGAGGCATAAAGCAACACTTTTTGATTTCATGCAACATACTATTTTTATTGTATACGTAACTAGATATAGTGCATATAAACGCAATGTGTTGTTTGATTAGTACAAATATTAGTTAAATATTGTTAATTTATTTCTACATGTCGAGTTGTCCACAGACCATAGACCTGTAGATTCATTGTCATGCATAAATGGCTAGTTCTTAAAAACTTCTGAAAGTCAGAAACCGTCTTACTTGTCAAAAGTTTCAAAAGATATTCGATTCAATTTATTAATTATTTTTTAAACAATATGATTCACTTATTTTTAAGTAGGTTTCACGCTTGTATCGTTTTCATAAGCGGTTAACTATAGAAGTAACCTGGGTTTGGAAATTCTCTTAAGCTTGAAATAGTGAAAATAGAGACTATTCACTATTTGCTAGTGAGAAGTATACCACTCCTTCAAATAGTGGTATATTTCTTTCTCACTAGCAAATAGTGAATTTTCACTACAAAATAGTGAATTGTAACTACAAAATAGTGATTTGTTATATTTTTCACTATTCTGTTTTTGACAGAGAAGAGTTGACTGTCTCCGCAAGAAAATTTAAAGAAAAACTTATTAATTTTTGTCGTAATCCAATTTTCTTCTTTCTGGGTAATATAATCTCCTTATTTGTCTACGAAGGCTTTAAAATTAAACTAGTTTCGTCTTTAAGGAAATATTTATTTTAGCAATTCTTTTTCTGCAGCTGTTAAAAAATTTTTAAGAATATTGTTCATTGGAGTTGTGGCTAAGTGAGCGATTAAAACTGGAAAATATTTTATCAAACCGTGTTCAAAACAAACAGAAAAGTTTTTTAAAGAATGTTTTAACGTATAACCAAATGTTTAGATCTAGAAGCTTCAAGATCATTATCTATGTTGGAAATATAAAAATAAGACCATAACATATCCGACCAACTTGCATCCGACATCTGAAACAAATAACCTACTCCTATTAATTCACTAATTATTCGACAATACATATTATCAGACAATGAAGATTACATCAAGAGGTTACTTCCTAGAATACCTCATTAATGAACAAAATACAATATGACCACGTTCACACAATATATTAAATTGTGCTGCGCAATTTAAGCTAAAACCCGTTGAATAAGCACCCATATATTAAAGGAGTATATGCTTTAGTAAAACAAATCAGTATGATTATGACACGGTCTATTATATTTCTAAACTAATTTCAAGAAGAAATTCGATCTACATTTCAAATAAAAATTTCTAAAAAGATGGTACTTTTCGGAGAATATATTATCAAGGACAGAGATCATCAAGCAACGGATACTACAGAAGTTTCTACATAGTTTTGACAATATAACATACGTACATTTTATGGCATATCAACAGTATCGATTCTAATATTGATATTGTCTTGAACAATGATAATTAGAATTTTTTAATTCCGAAATTATTTTTTAAAATTTTCAACTTTAATGATTAATTTATACGAAAAGTAAGAATAAAAATTTACGAAATCTGACCTAATTTTCGAAATACTGAAGAATAATGATACCGAAATTTTTAATCTTCGATATTTCAAAAACTAAGCCAAATATCCAAAAATTTTATTTATACTTTTCGTCTAACTTCGACAAGATATATCAAACTTTTAGAAAAATTTTATACCTGAAAATACTTAAACACTGGTCATATCGGGATAAAAACTCAACTGACACTGCTTTTTTTTTGTTCTTCGTAAACCTGCCTGAGACCCCCAACGGCAGTCCTTTAATAAAAGATTAGTCTACTTCTTTTCCATTTTTTATTTTTTTAGCCATGGGGAAATCTACATGGAGTCCCATATGGGAAACCAAAAATTTCTTTTAGATGAAAAAATAATAAAAGCTTACATGTTTTTTAATGAAGGCCTCTAGTCTGTCTAAATTGTAAATGCGGCACTACCATCGTTGGCTTTAAAAAGCCAAATCTGGTTTTACTTATTTTATAGTGGTAAGTTTAAAAATATCATCAAATTTATATGGCAGCCTTTCGGACGCCATGAAATTTCAAGATTTCGAATATTTTTCCTTGTTTGGGCATTGATGCAAAAACTATGATGTTTACGAAAAAATATTTCAAACGAAATGTGTTTGATTTGTTTATTAATTAAAAGTTTGCTTATTTTTGAGAACAACTTACGTAAATCGTCGACAGCCAGATTTTGATGATATTTTCACTTGAACAAATTGAAAGAAACGAAAAAATTACACAGAAGTCAGGAAATGCAAACGGAACCTCTAGATATCAGGCCTAGGGCGTAACCAACTTCGACACTCCTGTTCTATGTGAACGGTACAAGTTACATATAACCTCTGTGTGCCTTACCAAAAGTATTACCAAAAAATACAATCGATTTGAAAACTGTCATTTTTTCGTCGGTAAAAAACGAATTTTTGTCGAAACATTCTTAAGAGACAGATAGCTTTCGTGAGAGGCTTTGTTTTGTTAAAATAACAGTGTAAAATAAAGTTTAAAAATACATAATTTTCAAAAATATAAGTAAAAAACTTTGGGTAAAATTAATAAAATTTGTAGTTATTAATTGGAATCTGATTATCACCTGGTAAACAAATAATTCTTATTCATGATAAATTAGAGAAGATTTTTGCATGGAAGTCTCTTGATACTTCTCTCACCAACTTCTGGGCGAGTAATACTGTGTCCAAAAAATAAGGTGACATTTGAATTTAAACAACGCGCGTTTGTTGTATATTATGAATTCCTTCCGCCCGGCAAAACAGTCAACAAGGAATATTATTCGAACGTTATGCGTCATTTGCGTAACGCTATTCGCCTAAAAAGGCCGGAATTGTGGAAAGACAATTCATGGTTTTTACACCACGATACTGCACTCATAATTCGTGATTATTTCGTCAAAAACTCAACCCACATCGTTCCGCAACCACCGTATTCACCTGATCTGGCGCCGTGCAACTTCTGGCTGTTCATCAACTTCAAAAGACCGCTGCGGGGACACCGTTTTTATACGACAGACGAGATTCAAGCCGTAGTGAAGACGGAACTGAAGGCAATCCCATAGTATATGCACAAAAATTACCGTCACTTGTGAACACATCCTTTCTTCGATTTGGAATATCGATTTAATGTACAACGAAAGTAATCTATTATCTTCAAATGTATTATTTTTTAAAAATCTGTGAAGAAGAAAACAAAATTGTTTATATGTGTTCAAATCGGATATAAATAATTTAATTTCCGTGATAACATAAAGAAAATCAAAAAATAGTTTATATGATCATGCACAAAGACAAAACCAAAGAGGAATACAAGAGTGTTGAAGGTGGAAAGAGGTTGAAGACGTGGGTAGTAGAATAGAAAAACAAATGAATACTCTCTACACCTCAACCCCTCCCCCCCACCATCACATACATTTATTACAATAAAATATCATTTGAACTTTTCCGTAAGTAACTGTTTGAAAATTTATGTTGATACAGTCAAAATCGCTTATAAAGACCAATCAGCTATTATATTACACATATACCTATACATGTCACACATACATAACTGATAATCCCATATTAATACAAACTATAAAATTTGTATCTAATGTGTGCCCTCGTGAGTAAACAGTGATGTTTACAAAAAAATGTTTCAAACAAAAATTTTTTATAATTTGATAAAGAACATTTTTTATATTTAAACTTTTGTTCTCTAACAGCTTACAAGATGGGTCCAACGGACCCAGGACCCAATTGACCAATGTTGCTCATTTAACGCTTAATATACTATGTATATTTCATATAAACATAGTATAACAAGTGAAAACAAACAATTGACAGAGTTAACCGAGAAATACTCTGTATAGAAAGTGTTAAATATTAATGCTTACATTATTTTATTTTTTTTTTAATTTGAGTTGAAAAAACCAATGCAATTATGGCGCCCTTGCGGTAGTCATTTATTTTGTTTTCAAAAGTATTTACTAGTATACTTATTCGTTTTTCAAAACTGTTTATCAAGACCACTATAAGAACACATGTAAATTTCCAACTCTATATCTTTTATAATTTTGGAGAAAAGAGACACCAACGAACCTCTTTTTACAATTAAATCTTAGATCTATCTCCATCGGCTTACAACGAGATCCAATTGACCTATGTTGCTCATTTACGCTTTACAAATTTTAGCTCGGTATCTTTTTTCGTTTTTGCCGATCAAGAACAATCAATTTTGAGATCAAAATCATTTAAAGTCAATACACATTTGTGATGAACTTTCCAAAAAATGTGACCAACAAGCGCAACCAGTGAAGAAACTAACAAAACCATTAGCGATACACCAATTCAAGACGATTTCTGCTAAGGCTGTTCAAGTTAACTTACAAAAAAATTAAAAATTTATTTTAAAGTAAACTTTTTTTGTTGTTTTGATAAAAATGTATTTTATATAATCCTACATTTTGAGCAAGTCCAAGCTTTTAATGCATTTTTGACTTAAAGCCTACAAATTCGATATTTCTTAATGATGAAGTCTGAAATTCTTTCATGTTTTCTTCGAGAAAAGTAACTAATACATGGAACCAAAAATATTTTGATCTATTAAAAGAATACGAATTATTGTATTATTCGCTGTACAAAGATCTCTATTCACACCATGTGTGAGTTTTATTGGAGGCGTTTCCATGGTAACGATACATTCCTTTAATTATAGAATTGTATGAATGCAAATATAATTGTATGGATTGCACTTATGACTCACAATGAAAATTTAATATTATTGTCTCACAAATTTGAATAAATAATTACGATAATTTATTTACATTTGAAAAATAATTTTTGTGCAATTTGATTTCTTATTTTCACAATTTTTAATGCATTAAGTTTTATTAATTAGTGTTTTCCAATAATTTTAATTTGTCATTTTTTATAACATTAAGAATTGCAAATTAGTCATAACAGCCTCCTTTAAGGCCAAAATTTTCACTGGAAGCGCTGGCATCGATTTTATTGTCCCAACTATAACTACGTACACAACGATTAACTTGCATATTTGTATGGTGCTTCTAATGTCATTATAAGTAGTTTTGACTGTATTACAATAAAATATCATTTGAACTTTTCCGTAAGTAACTGTTTGAAAATTTATGTTGATAATTTAGTTTAGTAAACGTAATTATCAGAGAAATTGCCTTCTATATGTAACAATTAATGTTAAATGATAATTAGTGTGAATAATCTCTATATAAAAGATGAAAGTTGTAAAATGTGTTCGATAATCTTATTTTACAATTTAGATGAGATAGAATTGTTAGGTAGATGATAATTTTTTAACTTTCTACTAATAAAATTATTATTTTCGCCACGAAAATCGAAATAAAAAAAGTTAATCTTAAGGTGTGTGTACATATAACCTAAGTTTCAAAACTGTATGTGTCTTCCAAACTTTAAATAATTAACGAGATATGCAAGAATTGAAAAATACTTGGGATTTCAATAAAACTTTATAAATACATTTTTTGATTAACAAAGTTTCCAAAAATCACAAAAAAAGTTTAGGACATCGGTCTTTTTATTATTATTTTATCGTTCAAAGTTGGCTGAAAAAATATAGGTTATTCTCTTCAATTGGATATCTCTATATCAAAAAATCTAGAGCGTGTGGTAAAAACCTACCTAAAATATTTAGAAAATCTTATAATACCATAAAAATTTAAGGTTGTCGTTGATACAAAAACAAAATTTTAATTTAATTATGAGTTCAGCGAATATCCGTCATTTGATAAACACAGACGACAATAGTTAGAGTATAATATCTATATTATCAAATTTATAAGCAACACTTGCACACAATATATTATATATTCTTGTAGTGCAGTGTAAAGCTAAAAATAACAGATTATTCGACTACAAAGCATGTATTTGGTTTATATGTATGGGAGCGTGGGGTAATTGGCACCATCTAAGGAATATGGTTAATAAAACTCTTAATTTCTAAAATTTAAATTTTTATTTGGCATGAACGTAAGTTGTACTTATCTGGTTACCACAAAATCATAGTTAAATCTTAAGCCTAAGTAACATTTGGCGAAAATAAAAATTCTGGATTGTGTTACCCGAACGTTCGGGAAATAGGAGCCAATAAATGTCCCATTAGTCGAATGGTAGCCATTAAAATTTTAGTCAGTCTAAAGTGGCCTCATTTTATATTCCAAAGAATTGAATAACTAAAGGAACATTTGGTGACAAAATGGTCTCGTTTGTCCAACCATTATGGGGCAGGTGTAGATAGCTCCCGGAAATCCATCCTTTTCAAGCTGAGGCTAATGGCGTTGACGTGTAAAAATAAGAAGAAGGGGGATGCACATTCCTAGAGCACTCACATGGTACATATTACCGTCATATTTTTTCCTATTTCCCATGAAATTTCAAATTATAATAGATACGAAATAAAAAATCCTGCGATGGGGTAATTAGAGACACACAGCTTAACCTTCAATCGAACAAATAAAATTTCAAAATTTAAAGGTCGTGTTTAGGGGTCAAGTTGAGCAGGGACAAGTGAAGATCCTGGTTCTTAAAATTTAAATACTTATCATAAGCATAATCGTAAACTAATTTTACAATAGTGAATCAATAAATAAAAGAATTTATCCGAGAATAATCAGAAAGTTACTTGTGTGCTCTATTTCAAGCTCTATCCACTACCATTTGTTATTTTCTCAACGTGCATTATGATATTATTACAGTCAAGTATGGATTAAATGTATCGCATTGTATTTTCTTTCTTTTGAATAATTACCATGTATGCGATTTCATTATATTCGAGTAAATACTGATACTTTAAACTAATTATATTTTATGTTAATCGTGTATGTAGAGCAATGTTTGCGTTTTTATTCACTAACGTTTTTATTATGAACATTTATTCATTTTCTTATCACGCTTTTTGATTTATAACTGCTGCCCATGTTTGCGTATAATATATATAGAGACTTGCGTTCAAGAAAACAATGCAATGAAGAAAAAAAAATTCTTAATACCAACCGATATGAGGTTGTCTCAACCTCATCGCGAGATTCAATATGGCGAATGGTGCCACGAATACATGATACATGATACAACTACCGTACGGGGTTCAGTGGTGAAGTTGACACAAACGCATGAGTTGTTTGTATGAAAGTAATATATACTGTCTAAAAAATTTCATATAATGTTGTTACTAACAATAATCTTCATGTAGTTGACTCAATTACATATGGTTGATATGCGACAAGACATGATAGATATACGATCATCATAACCAACTCCCATATTTCAAGCAAACGCAAAAATTTCTTTAAATTATCTTTCATAAAAATAACCACTTTGCTTATTTAACTTCAGTGATTTTATATCAATGAATTCTTATTTTAAATTCAATCCCATTGTATTGTAAATACAAATACGTGGTACAGGTGAGAAATTGTATGTCGCATCCCTTGGCGTTTCACCTCTGCTCCAGCAAATATGTGCGGCGTTGCTAAATACTTACTCTGCATAAGTATTCGGTACCGGCAGTTAAAAATTTTTTTTATTGCCCGTCAATTTCCGAAGCCCTACGTCCCGTCAATTTATTTCTGTACGGTATTTATGTAATTCGTTTCGAATATTTATGCAGAGTGAGTATTCGGCAACGCTGTACATGCTTGCTGGTGCAGAGATGAGACACCAAGGGGTGTGGCATTCATATTCTCACCTGCATTTACCTGTATCGCACCAAAACTGACGTTTTGGTGCTTAAACCTTACTTTTACATATAAGAGCACCTTGGTCAACATGATTCATGGTGGCTCATTTTACCCAAAGAATTTTAGTATGTCCTTGCGGTCTATAATGAGTCTAGACAAGATTTTCACCACAAACTCCTACTTAATCATAGATATTTCGTAAGAACGTGAAATACTACTTCTTGCTCAAAGTACCAATCTCATAAATAATTATACTATTCCTTGACTTTCCCTCGCATATCAAACTCGATTTTTATCTCAATGAGACGTCAAGAGATACCTTTCATAAGCGTGAATTTTGATCATCACACCATTTTTTTACCAAGTTTAATAAATTTTCTTTCTAAGATTTTGTTTTCTATAAAAATTTCAATTTTACGGTACTGATGATCACTGTTACGATCAAAACTACGATCTCATTTATTCGAATAAAGATAATGGATGAATTATAAAAAAGAAAAGTATTTCTTGAAAAAAAAATTAAGACAAAAAGTTACTAATGAACCAATTGTTAATACTCATCTACATTAAACATATACAGTCCGCAGGCTCACGGTCATAAAAATTGATGATTTTATCATCATTGAGATTTTGTGTCTACGTACCTTATACCCATTTAGACAAATTCTTACACAATAACAGTGTCGGAAGAGGTCATTCTGGTCATTTGATTAAAAAAAAGGGCATATTTTACCTCGTATCGTTTCCGCTTGCGCAGCCATGTCGAAAAAATGGCGTCGAAAAGCATTTTTTTTGACGATATCTACTATTCGAGTCACTTTACGAAGCAAAAATCTACAAAATTAAACTGGAAAAAATTTCCTACAATTTATGCCCAGACAATTTTTTTATTAATTAAACGGTTTCGGCGTACGAGCGCCGCAAGCTTAAACCACCTCTTTTAGGGGGTAGAGAAATATATGTTGAAAACAGCAACAGGAATCGATAGAGCAATAAAATCTAAGCAAAAAGTGTCATTTCAGAATATTTCGAAAATTCAATACTTTCCAAGCTATTGACGATTTAAATTCGTAGTATTTAACGTTAAATAACTAAAAAATTGGACGTTTTTTGATAAAAATAATTTCTACACTTTTTATAGTACTATAAAAAAACTTTAAAAATGAAAATTTGCACGAAAATTAACGGAGTTATAATGAAAAGAAAGTTTCTCGTATCATTTTTTGTTTTATTCAGTACAAGAATGGATGAATTTACCACGGGAACTAAAATTAATGCTCTAATTTACTTTATAAAAGTTCTGACAACATGCTGAAAATGTTCCAGAAGTTTCGGATATAAATTTTTTGCAATATTGGAATTTAAATGCAAACAAATTTTTAGATATAAACAAAAAAAATGACTTTATCGTTAAATAACTGGAAAAATAATAGAGTTACAAAAAAAGTATCCGAAACTGTTAAAACTGTTTTGGAGCATGTTGTCAGTACCTAATTAACGTAAATTAGCAGCAAGCATTAATTTAAGTTCCCGTGGTAAATTTATCAGTTTTTGTGCTGAATAAAACATAAAAAAAGGTACGAGAAACTATTTTTCATTATAACTTCGTTAATTTTCGTATTTATGACTTGAAACTTTTTTCATTTTCAAAGCTTTTTATACTACTCTTAAAATAGTATGATATACGTCGAATTTTTCAGTTATTTAACGTTAAATACTCGAATCAAAATATATAAAGATATCAATTGTAGAGAAATTTCCTGAGGTTTAATTTTGTGTGAAGATATTTTCCTCGTGAAATGACTCGAAAAAGAGACATTGTCAAAAAACTGCGCTTCGTCGCCATTTTAGAAAAGTGGAAATTCGAAAAAAGCACCTTCAATCAATAAAATCACCTATTTTCTAAACAACCGGAAAATTTTCCATGTAAAACTACCAGATGACTATACTATATACTTTCTTTTTTTTTTAATTGAAAAATAATCGGATACTAAATGGAAAAGTCAGGTGTCAAATTCAATAAAACGGATACCCTGATTTTTTTGATGTCAATCCAATTCCTGTTTCATCTTCCTGTGCAACAACAACAAAAGTGGAGGCTTGAGGGAACAATAAAAAATGGTATTAATTAAGTCATACAGAACACATATCAAGGTCTCAACGAGGATGTAAGGATGTAAGTATTTGAGACATGGGCCTGCGGACTAATAGCATAGTAATTCGCCACTTAGTATATATACGTATTTAGTATTAAAACTTTGTAATGTATGTAACCTTTTGTTTTTCAAATATCCACTACTTATTAAAATAATTACGAGAATGTGTTAATTTTAAATTATTTTAATTTCTTAGCTTCTATATACTTGCTCTACATGCGTTGTAATTAGAAACCCTTAAAGGTTCATGCATTTAAAGGAAACTTCTAATTATATTCTAAAGCTATGTTTATGACGTTAGAAAATAAAGATAGTTTGTAAAATGTTGAAGGTACTTACAGAAGCTGTAACATAGTATATCTCTTTTTATTATAAATGCGAAAGTAAGCACGTTTGTTTGTTTGTTTGTTACGCTTTCACGCTAAAATTAGCGAATGGTTTTTAATGAAACTACAGCAATATAGCTGATATATCAGAATAACATATAGAGATATAATTAGAAAGATATATTAATAAAAAAAAAAAATTTTATTAATTTAATTTGACATCACCATAAATCACAGATTTCTGTAAAAAGAGTCAATATAAAATATTTCACGGCCATCTTCTCTAATATACTCAATAAATAATTACTATTATACATTTAAAAAAATAGAAAACCATACATATATTTTACCTGTGTAAAAGAATCGTTACCATTATTTTCAGTGTCATAGAAAAGGGGATAAGCGAGAGCACTTTTTACTTTTAAACCCAGCGAAGCGAGTGGGTATCATTATAGTATTTCTTATATTTTGTACACTAAATGAAGGGGAAAAGTGGCACGAAAAAGCCAAGTTTTGAAGGAGCCACTTTGATTTACGCGGTAGTTTTTGAACGAATATTGAAGAAATTATAATTTTAAGTTAGCAACATTGCCTAACTATCACCCACAAACTTTTGACAGTTTAACAAAAACACACGGCGCTTCGGCAGCGCATTAAAGATTTCACAGTTTAAAAGTAAGTTTTTAAGGTAATTTTATTTGTCCTCTGGCGTCTATACGTACATAGCTAACAGAAATATGATTATACTGCATTTTAAGTTTTTCAAGAATTTTTGTTTCGAAAACTAAGCGTCTAGGGAAAAAATCACTATAGTATTTTCTTACCTAAAACTGATAAAAAAAATACAAAAATAATTTTTTTTTGAAAAAATTCAAATATTTGTACTTTGCACTCCATTACCTTCGGAAATTCGCTAAAACTACGACACCTCAGGTGTTTTTCTTTGGTATCTTAAATCTCGAATATTTGATAACAAAAAAAGATAAATAAATAAATAATAAAAAAAATAAAATAAAATAAAAAAAACAAAATAAATCCATGGCCTTGACCTCGATCGTCAAGGTAAGTAAAAGGTCAAAGTTATTTTTTCAATAATAACGTCTGCAAAACCGCCATATGCGACATATTTTTTGAAGGGGAATCCAATGGTGATCTTGAATATAGCCTTCAACATAATCTTAAAGCTACAGTTAAATAAAAATTGATTTTTCAAATCAATTTACGTCCTGATATGACTTTGATCATGACCTTCAAGGTCATTCCAGAACAAACATCTTATTTCACAGGAAACTCGGAGGCATAAGGGACAATCCAGACGATATTTTTTTTCGTTGACTCTGAAATTGAAAGTACATTTGGTTTCATAATAAAAATACGAAGTTTGGTTTACAAAGGTATTTGCCGATAGTACCTAGAAAAAACTGGCATTCCTGGACACTTATGTTATTAATTATTCACACCGTGTGACTTTCATTTTAAGAGTGTCCATGGTAACGATATACTACTTTAATTAGAGAATTGATGGGTGCACATATATTTATGACTGAAAATTTAATATTATTGTCTAACAAATTTAAATAAATAATTATGATAACTTACATTTAAAAAATAATATTTATGCAAATTGATTTCTTATTTTCACAATTTTTAATGCGTTAAGTTTAATTAATTAGTGTTTTTCAATAGTTTTAATTTGACATTCAGACTATAACATTTACATGTAAGGAATTGCAAATTGATCATAATAGCCTCCTTTTACGCCAAAATTTTTCACTGGAAGCGCTGGAATCGATTTTATTGTCCCTACCATGACTACACACACAACGACTAGTCATAAATATATCTTTCCTACAAAATTTATAATTGTTTCTGTACAAAGAAGCTTATCACACACATACAAGCTACCTATAAATAGTATGGCGTATTTAAAAGATTATGCGTACGTTATGAATACTCTATAAATGTAATTAATTAATAATTGGGTGCAATTTATTATAAAGACTTCACAACAATTGAATATAATCTCGAGGAGATATTGCAGTAGATTAAATAAATATGTATAAAGAGATATATAAGCAAATATAGATTAAAGTAATAACCGGGTGCTTCGTTAATTCAAGGTTTTCAAACAAAAGCTAGATGAATATTATCGAAAAAGTTACACATTACTTCAGAATATTGAAGCCAAAGTTAACCCTAGCATGTTATAGGATTTCCTAAGATTCTGTTTTGGTTTTGCTTTTTAGCAAGAAGTAAAATTCCATATTTTGGAATCATATCTTCAATTCATTCAATTCAATTATCTTACTAACATTTATTAATTGAATTTAGATTAGGTTTTTGCTAGTACATACTATATTATAATAAATAATTAAAATATTAAAAAATAATTTTATTATTAGTGTATGACTACAAATTTTTTTATTTGATCTCAAAATTTTTCGAACTTGCGTTCATTCTCAAGAGATTCAATCTAATTTATACAAAATTTGTTTATTATGTACAAATTTATAAGGAACATTTTTTATTTTTTAAATTTTGTTCTATCTGTAACGGTTTCCTTCGGACCCAAGACCCAATTGACCAATATTGCTCATTTACGAACTCGACCTCACTGTACACGTCCTTAGCACGCTATAAATACGTTAAAAACGCTTAAAATTTCTCTTTTCGTTTTTGAGTAATCGTGATGACAGACACACAGACAGACAGACAGACAACCGGAAATGGACTAATTAGGTGATTTTATGAACACCTATATCAAAATTTTGTTCATAGTATCAATATTTTTAAGCGTTACAAACTCTGGACTAAACTAACTATACCTTGGTATATTTCATATACATGCTATATTGGGACTAAACTAGGTATACCTTGGTATATTTCATATAAATGGTATAATAAGATAATAATTAGAAAATGACTTATTTTTGCTTCCGACTTTTAATTATTGGCTCATCAATCGACGTTAAAGTACCTAAAAAAACTTTTCATTTTCTTTAATGCCCAGTTTATTTTCAATCTAAATTTTTACTCTGATAAAGAGACATCAATTTTTATATTTGTAAACAGTACATTTGTATAAAGTCAGTCTTCAAACACTCACAAAACTCAGATATATTAGAAAAAATCAAATAGAAAAAACTCAATATTTGAAACATATTTTGCTCCGGGTTATTAGGAGAAGAATAAAATATTAAAGCCTAAATAAATAGTATACATCATATATATGAGAAATATTCTGATACTTTTTTTTATCATGTAAACAATATACACGTGTTCACTACAAAGAACCGTGAGTGTCTTTATTCCAGTTTTTTCTACATGCGCCAATAAATAAAGGATTTTGACCTTAAAAATTTAATACACACATTACCATAATTTATCATTATAATGAAACTGATTTTATAACAATTAATAATACATA
This sequence comes from Chrysoperla carnea, assembly GCF_905475395.1. Taxonomy (NCBI): domain Eukaryota; kingdom Metazoa; phylum Arthropoda; class Insecta; order Neuroptera; family Chrysopidae; genus Chrysoperla; species Chrysoperla carnea. The sequence continues at coordinate 19,784,094 of NC_058342.1, read as the reverse complement.
AAATTCTATTACAAAAAAATAAATAGTATTTTGATCATTCATTTGATTAGTTATTGTAGTTATAATTACTATATACTCTAGAAATCTTCTGAATCATAATGAAAATAATAGATTTGGCAACGTTACAACGGTTTAAAGCACCGAGTTATGGTTCCTTAAAATTTTCGAAGTCAATTGTCTATTTTATAAAAACAATTTTTTGTGGCATGTTAATTCAACTTGTCAACCGATGTCAACGACATCTGTTAATTATTTTTAAAGTTATCCTACTCATAATGAAACATACGGAAATTACAATGTGAAATATGATTAATCGTTAATATTTTTTGATAATGATCGATAACATGTATTTTTTTGTATATATAAATTCTTTAAACTTTAAGCCTTTTTTTTTGGAGCATTATTATGTGAACACTAAGTTTTTTGGAAATATGAGGAAATATGTTTAAAAAATTTTGAAAAGAGTTTTTTTAGTTTTTTGGGTAAACTATTGATTTTCGCTGATAACAAAAAATGGCAGTAATTAACATTTAGGGCATTTTGGGCATTCTCTTTTAATAATAATTTAAATATTTTTATTTAGAAAATAAATATAAAATTAATTATCAACTAAAAATGTAATTTTAAGGTAGTAAGAGCACCAAGGCAATTTTAGATTTAGGGTTGAAATTATTTGTACCTTATTTTCAACTTTGATGATGAATATTGCCAAGTCATAACATTATTCACCTGACAATTGAAAATAGATATTTTTTAAATTTGCCCCCTTCCTCTTTATCGTGCCCATACATATTTAATTAGTTGGACACCTCGTCTTTTATTTCAATAATTTAGTAAGGTTTTAACCTTAGTTTGAATAGTTTTTTTTAAATTTCCACCGACTTTTTAAAATGTTTTAACGAAAATCGGAATTTTTACATAAAGTTTAAAATGCTCTGATTTGGTCCATTTTTGACCGAATTTTTATGTTCGACGCCTTTTAACTATCCAGAAATTTTTAGAGGTAACTTTTCATAAAAACATAAATAGTCCTACTTCCACCGAGCAAATCCAGAATATATCGATGTCTCAATCCGCCGTCATATGCCGCACTCATATTTTCGAATAAAAAAAGCTCTTCGACAAAAATCAGTTTCGGCCGCGTAAGTGGGCATATATTGGTTTCTTGTCTCTCGTTTATTAGTACTAACAATATTTTTATGTTATTTTATTATTAATTATCGCTTTATGTCATTTAAGTGTAATGAATGATCACTGTGTCAAATCTAGTAACTCTTTTTACTTTTTCAGTTCCAGGTATGGTCTCGATAACCGTATTAAAAGGAGGCTATAAATTAACTTGATCAAAATAATTGTAAATTGTGTAAATAACTCCCGCAAAAATGAAATGTTTGAACAAACAATAACCCTAAGAGTATGAATAAAACTGACAGCACAAATCATGGATCGTCTGCCTTTTTTTAAAAACTAACAACAAAGATATTTGATCAATATGCGTTAAATTGCTTTAAATTGGATACAACCCTGCACAATCATCAGGATAAATCGAATAGAGATCCTCCATATGCATCGATATCGATTTTTACCTTATGATATATCTAATCGCTGTATCGACAACTGTCGATATTTAACGCTGCATCGCAAACATTTGTAAAAACAGTATCGTAAAAGTTTTCATTTGTTGATACTAGGTGATGAATTGTGAATATCGCATAAACAAAGGCAATCTCAACTCATCGGTCGGTAAGAACCTAAAGACCGAACAATTTGATGTTGTGTTCAATGTATTATCTGTGTGTTCAACGGACTGTTGATGTTGTGTTTTTTGTTATTTTAATGTTCTGAAATACTAATAAAATTGATGAAACTAAAAATGTGATTAGCCAGCTGTAGTCAATACTAAAAATCAGTTCCGTGCCATCACAAAAGTGAAGGCACATCAACGAAATTTTGCTTAAAAAAGAAATGCATAATTTAAATGGGAAGTAGTAGCACTAAAAAAACTTTTTAACTTTTGTCAGGTGCTTTATAGTCTTTGTTAAATGCATTAAAATTTCTATGCAGGGCCATGTAACATGAAACTTTTTTAAGATATAAGATCAAATAAGTTTAGAGGGCCAATCTGTAGCGTAGACACTCTTTCAAGGGAATATAACGCATTGTGTTGCCCTGTGTTAAGATTTTGAATAATGGACTTCGCTATTCTTTTTTCGCTTTGAAAGATTTTCAGACTTGTACAAATCTCTTAATTTCCTTTTCCGAAGTCTTTTATAAAGTAGTTCGGCCGTCACCCGACTAGTCAAGTTAGCAACTAAGTTATATTCATTGAATTTAAATTTATGTTATGAATAAAAATAATATTTATATCACGTAAATGTTTTTTAATGCTTTAAAGTTTTTTTATGTTTTCTTTTTGGAAAGTGCCGTAAGGTAATGTTTTTTTTTTCATAAACAGAATCTGTGATAAATTTTCTTCATGATCAAAACTCTTTTGAAGCTCAATCACCGATTAATTTTTGTACAATTAACATTAATTGTGCGTTCTTTCATAAGGGACTGTGTTAAAAATCACAATTTTAAAATGAAATAATTCATGATTTTGCCCCACAAGGGGGCCTTAAACTGTGTTTTTTGTGATCAAGAGACTTTGAACTATTATTTACCGCCAAAAACGAACATTCACCGTATTTGCTGTACTTTATATAGAATACATTTTATTACACTAATTTTTTCGTACGCTGTTCTCGATTCACAATTCCTTTAATTTTTAAAAATTTTCAAGAATTTTGTCGACGAATGTTCAAAGGTTTTCGCCAAATCACCAAATTTTATGTTTTTTATCAAAAAAAAAAAAGAAAAAAAAAAAAAAAAAACCAAGAAAACTTTTCTTTTTTTTTAAAAGACCAAAAAAAAAACTCTAATTTGTTTGTGCCTACGTTTTGCCTCTTTTAGCTTAGAAGGGTTGAAAATTGATTACAGGACTTCAAAAGCAAAGGTTAGGTTAGGTTATATTGGGACACACATCCACGAGGGACACACTTAGGCTATAGAGCCCATTATGATACCATATATGTGTTTTACCACCTTTCCCTTGATAATTTCATTTATCAGCTCCTCAATTTCAGTGGCTGAGGGCACCTCCTTCATGCACAACTATTATTTAAATTAATTTTGTTGCGACGGCGGGAATCGAACCTGCTACCCTAAGCATACTGCGGACGGAATTGGTTACGTCTTAACCAACTGAGACTGAGCTAGCTAATAGGGCGATTTCAAAAGCAAAACATCAATTTAAAATTTTCCTATATCAAAGATTTTTTGCTGGGAGACCATAAATTAGACAATGACCTAGTTATAATTTTTTATATGATTCAACAGATGTTGTATTTTGTCTTTTTTTCTTTCTTTGGAAGAATATATGTTTAATGAACTTTTCTTTACTATACACGTACATTTCAACAAAATATTTGAATAATAGCTGTTTTACTTGTAATATTTTAAGTGTATAGTTTTACTAATGAGTTCAACTCGATAATTTCTTGAAAGAGAGTAAAACTTAACAATTAAGTGAACAACTCAACTTGGTTACATTACAAGCATATTATGTATAATTATTGTGGCAATAAATTGAAACTACAAAAGGTGTTCTACGTTCTATTTATTCTTATATATGTTGTATGTTGTAGAATAAAACAATGCACAATCAAAGACTAACCCTACAAAACTTTTGTATATATCATCAACTTTAATTCTTAACTTTCATCAACCTGCCATAATATTGTAACAAGTGCATACCGTGTGTTAGACTAAAGAGTTAAAATTTTAAACAAATAGAAAAAACGAAAAAATTCATCAGAGGCCAGAAATCAATCTCGAATCCTTTACATATCCGGTCCTAGTCGTTCTTACGTCCTAGTCTTTCCAAAAAATTAGACGTCCGTGATCATCTTTTTTGGGTAGCATTGTAGCAGGCAGGCTCAACGTAATCAAATTAATAAAAAATTGAACTGTCTATCATCAATACAGAGTATAAAACAAAGTCGCTTTCTCTGTCCCTATGTCCCTATGTCCCTATGTCCCTTTGGAAGCTTAAATCTTTGAAACTACGCAACGGATTTTGATGCGGTTTTTTTAATAGATAGAGTGATTCAAGAGGAAGGTTTTTATGTATAATACATCCATATTATAGTAGAGTAAGGGGTTGAAATAGGGGTTGAAAGGGATATGCTTCAAAAACTAAACAAGTTGTGCATCGATTAAACTAAAATATTGACACGATATACAATAAGCTTCAAAGATCTATTGTTTTTATCTACTTTTAACCTTCGGAGGGTAGAAAGGTGTAGCGAGAAAGTGGGAAGGAATTATCGAATATTTACAAATATACCTAAGTGGGGTATCAAATAAAAGAGCATGACGTGTACATTACAAAACTGTTATCCCACGCAAGGAAATGTGGAGGGAGGGGTGCAAGTGGGGATGTTGCCCAGCAAAGCGGGTAGTTCACAGCAAGTACTCAAATAATTATACAAATTTTTATTCTTAAGCTTTTTTACTACATACCAATTTGAAACAATTAAGGTTGTTGTCTCGCTATTGGCATATCGACAGAGAATTCTAAATTTGTATATAATTATTAAGAATATAATAATTCATTTACCATCAAAATTTGAAGCTGTTAGTCGTCTCTGACTCGAGATAAATTCAATTAAAGTTCGAATAATTAACATGGAGGGCACATGAAATGTTGTTTCATAATTTTAGTAAAAAACTAGATTTAAGGTGATTGTAAACCTACAGTATTATAAAAAATTTTTGGTTTTTTGCACGTTACATAAACCAAATACATGCTTTGTAGTCAAGTTATATGTTATTTTTAGCTTTACAATACCACGCCACTACAAAAATATATAATATATCGTGTGCAAGTGCTGCTTATAAATTTGACGATATAGATATCTCTCTTCAATCACCAATACTGTAACTATAGTCGTCTCTATTCATCAAATGATGAATCTTCGATGAGCTCATAATTGAATAAAAATTTTGTTTTTATGTCATCGGCAGTCTAATTTTATGGTCATTATAAACTACAAGATTGTCTTAATATTTTAGATAGTTTTATATCACACTCTCTAGATTTTTTGATATAGAAATATTCAATTGAAAAGGATAACCTATATGATTCATCATTTTTTCAGCAAACTTTGAACGATAAAATAATAATAAAAAGTCCTAGGAATTTTTTGTGATATTTGGAAACTTAATTTAAAATTTAGTTAATCAAAAAATGTTTGTATGAAGTTGTATTGAAATCCCTAGTATTATCCAACCCTTTATACTATAAAAATTATAGACGAAAATGAACAGATGTCAGTTCACAAAGAGCTATTTTCATTTTTATAATACCCCTTTAAGTCAAATGAAAATATCTCCTTAAGATATTTTCAAAAAACTTACTAAATATTCCTGTTTTTATTCTGAATTATTGACCGCTTCATTCTTGGTATATAATGACTGAGAGTTATTTAAATTTTTTTGTATAACTGGAACAATTATATTACGAGTATAAGTAATGTATGCGAGATGTCCAATATAAACAGAATCAGAGATGTTTATTATTATTATTTATCATACAGAATACATACAGTAATGTACAGTTAAAACTAATACTATATTTTAATGTGTATGTGTGCTAAGCATGAGTATACATATATACCATTGCTGTATGATGTAGTATACAACATTTTTACAATATCGTACTGAGACAACAGCCTTAAATTAAGTTTTGCCTTGAACTATATAAAATTTTTTGTGGTAGTGTAGATATTGTTATGAGTGTACATCAACTACTTTTCCTGGCATCTATAGTTCGTGTATATATAATAAACATTATATATGAGAGTAGAGAGTCATTATTCTTAATTTACAAAGAGAGTTCTCACATGATCTTTGAAGTTAAAATTTATAATTATTCTTTTAATCATTATTTACTGTCTTTTAAACTAACTTAGTGCAGGTGCTCCAGCAACCACATTGTATTGTTGAGATTTTATGCCAAACGTGTGAGATTTTATGCCAAACGAAAAAAGTGACTGTCAGGTCGTAAATGAGCAACGTATGTCGATTGGGTCTTGGTCCGTAGGATCCATCTTGTTCGAAACCGTTGGAGATAGAATAAAAGTTTAAAAGTGAAAAATGTCCCATGTATTAAATTAAAAAGCTTTTGTTTGAAACATTTTTAAGTTAAAAACATTGTATAGTATGTGTTTGTTTGTTAAAGTTTATACTATATCCACTAAGGAAGTGAGAAAAAAGTTAATTTTATTACTTTGTGTGTAAGAGTGGCTGTGTTTCTTTATTTTCACAACGTAAAAGAACAAACGATTGCGTGATGAACTCTGTCTATACCTGGTATCTCAAAAATTAAGTCAGTCAATTTTTTTTTTCACTTGTTATGAATAGCGTAGTGTTCAAATTTGTTTTGGACTTATGTTAACGCTCATTTCTTAATTTTGATCTGTTTTATAAATAATATTATGCATAATATTATAATAATTTCTGGTTCCCGATAAAAAATTCACTTAGCTTAGACCGTTCCTACGAAATGAATTTTTGTTTTAAAATATTCGTATGATATTAAAAGTTTTTCTTTCAATATCTATTTATTCAGGTTATCACTACATAGTATAAAACAAAGTCGCTTTTTCTGTCCCTATGTCCCTATGTCCCTTTGTACGCTTAAATCTTTGAAACTACGCAACGGATTTTGATGCGGTTTTTTTAATAGATAGAGTGATTCAAGAGGAAGGTTTTTATGTATAATACATCCATATTATAGTAGAGTAAGGGGTTGAAATAGGGGTTGAAAGGGATATACTTCAAAAACTAAAAAAGTTGTGCATCGATTAAGCTCAAATATTGACACGATATACAACCAGCTTCAAAGATCTATTGTTTTTATCTAATTTTAACCTTCGGAGGGTAGAAAGGTGTAGCGCGAAAGTGGGAAGGAATTATCGAATATTTACAAATATACTTAAGTAAGGTATCAAATAAAAGAGCATGACGTGTACATTACAAAACTGTTATCCCACGCAAGGAAATGTGGAGGGAGGGGTGCAAGTGGGGATGTTGCCCAGCAAAGCGGGTAGTTCACAGCTAGTTTAGACTAATTGTAAAATTTATACTGTGAATGTGTCAGTATTGCTTGATTGTATAGTTGTTTGTTCGGCTGTTCATTTTCCCTTTAAGAAGCAACATGTCAGCGACTTTTGATGACCATTGATTGAAGTTTCTCAGCTATTGAAGGTGACAATTTCTCATTAATCTCTGGTTGTGCCAAACATAAAAATAATCATTTATCTAACATTCGTTTTGTAATATTGCTTACTTGGAGGTAGTTATCATGTCTTAAATTTACTTGAACAGATTATCTAAAATTGAACTTTGTGACCAACAACAGATATTTGATTTTCATGTTTGAAAGAATATTCTTGAAAATGTAGTTGCAAGCCTGCTGTGAATTTTGCTTCTTTTAAAAGTTAAGTTGCTTGCGAGTAACGCTCCTTTTGGAAAACAGTTATAATCTAGGAAATAAAACCGAAAAAACCGTCTAACTAAGGACTTGAATTCTCGTCAGTAGATTTTTATGGACGCCGGTGGAAAATGTTTGTCTGAGTGTATTAAACAATGTCATATGCATGCAAATTTGTACTTTTTTTATTTATCCCCATAGGGTGGGACAGAAGTACTCTACTGCCGGACACTACATTCTCTTTACTTTACATTAAAAAAAAAAAAACTATTTTGGTTTTTATTATGGAAAATTCACAGCATTTTTTGGTTTTTGACATTTTTTATCTAGCTTCACTGTTTTTACAAAAATAAAAGGATAAACAAGTGAAGACAAACAATTGATTGAATTAATTATTGAAATACTATGAATAGACAGTGTTGATGACGCATTCGTTTGTTTTTTGACGACGCGAAAGTAAAGAAAGATATCCACTTTTAGACAGCCACACATTCATAACCGATATTCCCAAGTAATTGGCATCAATATTTTAAAGCGTTACAAACTTGGGACTAAACTTAGTATACCTTGATATGTTTCAGATACATGGTATAATAACAAACACTAAATCAGTTATGTAAAATATGATGTATGTGCTATGTTTGTAAAACACAAGAAGCATAAGCATTCGTCATAAATTTATTGAAGTGTCTTACACGAAATATTTTATAAAAATAAAACATGTTTTACATTTTAAATTATGAAATTGTTCTTTATAAACCATGTTACTTGAAGAATTAGCAAGCTAATTAACTATAACAATTTCAACTTATATTTTATTATTTGTCATCGTTTTTTCACGTGTCAGACATGAATAATGACTTGAAATGTTGCGTATTATATGTAGTATGGCACATATGGGCGCATTCATCGTTAAAAAATTTCAAAGTACATTTTATTAACATACTATCAGCCAAAGCCCCCTCACGGGTAAAAAGTGATATTTACGAAAAAATGTTTCAAACAAAAGTTGGTTATATTTTTGATAAGAAATATTTTTTACATTTAAACTTTTGTTCTATCTCTAACGGTTTGAAAGATGGGTCCTGCGGACCCAAGACCCAATTAACCTATGCACTCGACCTTTCTTTTCCTATTTCACTTCGACATTTACGCACTCGACCTGACTTTTCCGTCCTGAGTACGCTGTAAAAATTTCAGCTTGATATCTTTTTTTGTTTGTAAGTTATCGCAATCTGGCATCAATATTTTTAAGCGTTACAAACTTGGGGCTAAACTTAGTATACCTTGCATATTACATATATGCATGGTATAAAAACCATTTTAATAAATATTTCCCTTTATAATAAATTACATAGATGTAATGAATTTTAAAAAGTGCTTTTGTAAGTTTTTAGCATTCCTATCTCATACAATACTGCATAGGATTTTAATAAAAAATTGCGAATGGCTGAAAGTGCCATTTTTAAGCGCGAAATTTGAATTTAAGAAGGAAAGATCGGTTTTCTTGAGTCTAACTTTGAACAGAGAAGTCATATCATAAAAGTCTTCACACAAAAATTGGAGCAAGAGTACATACGCATAATTTTCCGCCCACCAAAGCTCATTTAAAGGTTATTTACCCCAGATATGGTACCATTTTACCGTTGTTTTAATGACTTTTTTTGAGTTCGGGAAAGAAACCGGTTTTTATGCTTTTTCAACTCGCTTTTGATTTTTTTGAATATCCCCACTACCAGTGCCAAAATCAATCATTTACGGAAAATCGTAAAATTAAGTTTTTAGGTCCAAAAATGTAGTTATTAGAAAAAAAACAAAATAGATATTGTAGATTTAGGTCAGTATAATCTAAAAATACCACCCATTGAAAGTTTGGTCAATACCCCGACTTCTGAGCTAGCTTAGTAAAATTCGGACCTCGAAAAAGTTTTGGATATTTGAATTATTTAAGATTGAACAAGTTTTAGAGGTTGTTAGAATAAACTACGGTAAAACTTTTGCCGTCAGCCGATTTATTTTATCTCATCTAGAACCGGAGTAATTGATCAAGATGCGTTTTGCCTACCCTCGACCAAATTTGGGGCCTAAGAAAAAACCTCAAGATATAGGGGGTACATTTGGGCACTTTTAGTCAAATTCAAATTTGCGACCTCCCGGCTATCAACATCAAATTCTACAGCACTTCAAAAAAAGTGAGCGAGTTTCACTCAATGACTATCTTTACTCGAAAATTCGTGATCAGTACACAAAAGTACTCCTTAGAAAAGTACTTTCCCCCATTTGCAAAAAGAAAATTAACAAAACCTACAAAGTGACTTAAATTAGGGATTTCATGGATTTAGGGAAATGAAAGGTTGTATTACTCCACAATCTTATATAGGGATGTTCAATGATTATTTTAGGATTTGGAATTTTTCCAAATATTTAATGATATAAATATCTCAAAAAATATGACTTTTACAAAAAAACTTTTTTATCTTAAAATGACATAAAATTGCTTTACTTGGTTAACTTTTGAAAGATGTCAAAAAAACTTGGACCTTGGATCAAGTCGTTTTTTTACCGACAGATGCGCCCGTTTGCGATCCACTAATATACAAACATTATATACCATATCATAACTAACTAACACTTTTCAGTATGGATTTTCATGAAGGAAAGATAATTTTCATAGCCAGTAAGTATACAGTACAAAACACAGTCCGCTAAACACGCTCAATATTACTATAACACCATGCTCAACTAAATACATACCCTCGTTATCCAGTAAACAAAGCCACTCACGTAATTCAACTACATGTACATATTATAGTATACAGAATCTACACGAAAAGGTATTGCTATGTTAGTTACACAAATTTAAAGTAACCAACTTTGAGTTATTCCTCAGCGATTTTCCCTGCCTACCTTCATAACTTTCAGTGCTGCCATTTACAGTGTATGACATCCTAGTCAAATTAAATAATACAATTTTTTTTTCGCAAAAATAACACTGACGAAAAATGCACTAAATAGTAAAAAATCATTTTTAAGACACATTTTTTAATTTTATTGTCAGCAAATAAACTTTGAAGTTGATGTTTCATATTACCATATTTTTAATAATTCAATTATATTAAATATTGAACCTTGCATCAAATAAGGTATTTTTGCTTTTTTGATGTGTTGTTTGCAATGAAAAGGCAATATTAAATTCAAGTTTTCGACCTCGAAAAACGACCAGATCATGGTGAAAAATAAGAATAACTGTTAAAATTTAGACCTGGAACGGCTTATTTTTAAAGAAGGTTAAATTTGCTTCAATTTGATATTAAACCGGTTTTTATTGGACCGACAGTTTTGAAGATACAGCTTTTCAAAATTTGTCTATTTTTTCAAGTTATACAATTTTTCGTAAAATTTCATTTTTTAAACCGTTAGAGATAGAACAAAAGTTCAAATGTAGGAAATATTCATTATAAAAAAATAAACAACTTTTGTTTGAAACATTCCTTCGTACATCACTGTTCACCAGTGAAGGCGCAAATTAGACCAAATTTTTGTGTTCATTTGCTCCAAGACTATAAAATATAAAAGATAGGCAGTTAAAAATTTGCTGTGAGCTTCAACTAGTGGTTCAAAACATTCTGAAAAAAAAAAATATTCTGTAAAATAATTTTTCGAAAATTTTCGAAAACTAGTGTGATGTTTACGAAAAAATTCTCCAAACCAAAGCTGTTTATTTTTTATAAGAAACATTTATTATATTTAAAATCTCTAATGGTTTAGGTACACGATGAAATTTTGCGTAAAATCACATAGCTTGAAAAAATAAACAAACTTTCAAAGCTGCCTCCTTGCAAAACTGTAGAATGGCTGAAAAAATTTGAAAAATTCATAATTAGAAAATAGATAAATAAAAGTTATTATGTATACATGAAATATACATAGTATATTAAGTTTCGTCCCAAGTTTGTAACGCTTAAAAATATTGATGCTACGAAAAAAATTTTGGTATAGGTGTTCATAGAATCACCTAATTTATCCATTTCCGGTTGTCCGTCCGTCCGTCCGTCCGTCCGTCTGTGGACACGATAACTCAAAAACGAAAAAAGATATCGAGCTGAAATTTTTACAGCGTACTCAGAACGTAAAAAGTGAGGTCAAGTTCGTAAATGAGCATCATAGGTCAGTTGGGTCTTGGGTCCCATCCCTTGGGTACCCATCTTGTAAACCGTTAGAGATAGAACAAAAGTTTAAATGTAAAAAATGTTCCTTATAAAAAACTAAAAAACTTTTGTTTGAAACTTTTTTTTGTAAACATCACTGTTTACCCACGAGGGCGTTAATTAGGTGCAAATTTTATAGTATGTATTAATATAGGAATATCAGTTATGTGTGTGTCTATTTAAAAGTGAATATCTTTTGTTATTTACGTGACGTCAAAAAAACAAACGACTGCGCATCATCACTGTCTATACATGGTATTTCAATAATTAACTCAGTCAATTGTTTGTTTTCACTTGTTTATGTTTTAAATCTAGCATTCCTGGCTGAACGTTATCCGACGCATACTCAGAAAGTTTGAAAGCCAAATAGAACTACCTCATTTTCTTGTGTTCTATTTTTAATGATTGTTACTTTACATTTCAAATATGTGAAGAGTATGTATATATATATATGTATTACATAACATGATAAATCATGTCGACTAGCTTTTTGCATTTGTTTCACTTCGTTTTATGAATAAATACAAACCTTCGTTACAAAATAGTACTAGTTTGAATCCAGACATACCAAAACTGTTTGTACTGTGGTTCAACTAAGTCCAATATAATTAGATTCTTCCTTGTTTTTCTATAAATATATAAATATTTTATTTAAACATTACATATTGTAATATTTAAAAAAAAAAACATGTTCCATTTTTCTTTGTTTGATCAAAAATTTAAACATAACAATGTGGCGGAACTTGGTCGTAATGGTTATGCAATATTTGAAACGGTATTTCATTTTATTTGACATAAAGGATACTGGTCCTATAGAATGGTTACCACACGCTTGCCATTAAATGAGATCAAAATGTCAGTTGATGAACAATTGATGAGAACAAAAAATGCACCTATGGAAACTGACGTTTTTCGACATTAATTTGATGCCAACCGTCGACGAACAAATTACATAACTTTCTGATTTATCATCAACAGAGCCAAAACTATACTGGTGTCCCAGAGTATTAATCGGACACTCACGTTGGAGTTTCAGAGCATTAATTAGACATCACTCGTGCAACGGCATTAATGGATGGCCTCCACATCGAACGACGATGTCCAACAACGGTGCCAAATGACGATGTCGAGCGCCGGCAATAACGATGCTTAACAAAAATTCCCAACAATGAACTCAATGCTCTACGATGAAGTCAAAGACGATACCTAACGACGATGCCTACACTACCAAACGAATGTGCCTACAAGTTTGTCAACGAAGATGATTAAAAACATGGAACCACTCATTAGTTGGTGACTCCATCAGCAACAAACACACTTTAATAACATGGTCCATTCTTGCTCATTCAACCTATGGTTATGTCGCAACTTGATCCATCGTTGGATAACACTTGGAACACGCACTTTCGCAACAGCCCTGTAGCCGGAGCGATGCTAACTTTGTGACGCATCCGACTATAGCAGGAGCAGCTCTCTAACAACCGGCCTTTTCACTGACTAAGGGGATAATGTGGCAGCACATAGTCGCAATGGTTATGCAGTCATTGAAACGGTATTTCATTTTATTTGACATAAATGGTACTGGACCTATAGAACGGTTACCACACGCTTGCCGCTAAATGAGATCAAAACGTTAGTTGATGAACAATTGATAGGTACAAAAAATGCATCTATGGAAAGTGACGTTTAGGCGAAATAATTATTTAAAAATCAATTCAAGCAACAGCATGAATTCAATCGAATCGATTTATTGAGCTGTTGTAAAATAAATGTCAGAAAAAATATCTTTTCTAAAAAATAAATATTATTTTACATGTTTATTTTTGAATTATTAAAGCTTGGGTTATCCACAACATATTGTAATATTTTAAAAAAAGCAAACTTAGTCCAATTTTCCTTGTTTTGATAAAAACTTTTGTTTACACAAAATGCCCATTGTTTGATAATTGTTAATGTTGGTAAAAACTTTTGCTTACATAAAATGCCCATTGATTTTCAATTTGACCCGCTTGTTCGATATTCAATAACTTGTTTAATCCTACACGGTAAGAAATGCATGACATTTACTACAATGCTGGTATGGTATAGAGACATATACATATAGTATCTATATTTGAATAAGTAATATTACTGTAATGAAAAGAGCTGGCTCTACACCAAAAGTACTAAGTAATGATTGGCGACTAAGTAGTGGATTCAAAAATGACGGATTTTCATACTAATTTTGATCTCCTATTTCACTGCCTTAGGGGTAGAATTTTGGAAAATCCTTCTAATCAAATGCTTACGTCACAAAAAAACATACTCTCCAAGATTCAGAACTCTAAAATTGAGGCTGTGCATTGATCCATAAACCAATCAGTCAGTCAATCGAGCAATCGCACAGAGCCCTTTTATATCACCTATTCAACGAGATCTGACAGAATTAGGAGTGTGAAAATACATTTTTTCCTCTCTTCAAATTCACTGACACAACGTGATGAAAAGTTTTCCGGACAAACAATTTTATAAATAGCCCTTAGAAATGGAATAAAAAGACAGTAAATTTCTCCTCATTCGGGATATTCTCTATTTTTCTAAGCTCCGGCAATGACTCTACTATGATATACTACTGATCTACCATGATCCTCATTCATATCTATTAATTTATCCATATTGGACATTTTTGCAGTATTTTTCTACTTTAAGCATCCCTGAGAAAGGGGAAAATTATAACAAAATTTTCCTCAGTAAATCAAACTTAATATGTAAATATAAAACAATATATTTTTTAAATGTCCAGTTCAGCAAATTTAAAAAAAAAAGAAAACTGAATTACGTATTATGTTGAAGGGTGTGCAGTGTGCATATAGGTTAAAAATGAAAAATATTAAAATTAAAAAAGTTCATTTTAATGTTAAGCTCGATATGTAAAAAAATTATGTACAATTTCAATAAACTTTGTTACTCTAGACGACATTTTCGAAAATCCCTTGTCCAAACTGAAATTAAAATTCATTGAATTCATAAATTACATGTATAAACGCATAAAGTTATGTAACTGTGACAAATGAATAACAGTTGTACATGTTATATAATATATAGTATACCAGAGGGATACCCACCCGCTTCGCTGGTTTTAAAAGTAAAGATTGGTAAAGATTGGTCTCGCTTATCCGTATTCTATAACACTCGAAATAATGGTAAGGATTGTTTTACACACGTCAAATATATGTATGATTTTTTATTTTTATTATCAAATGTATAACTGTCATAATTATTCATTGATTATATCAGAAAAGATGATATTTTATATTGACTATTTTTACACAAATCTGTCATTTATGGTAATGTCAAATGACTACTTTTACAGAAATCTGTAATTTATGTTAATGTCAAATTAAATTAATTAAAAAATTTTTTTTCTATTAATATATCTTTATAAATTATATCTCATGTGTTATTCTGAAGTATGAGCTATAAAGCGTAACAAACAAAGAAACAAACAAACATGTTTTCTTTCGCTTTTTTAATATAGAGATAAACTCACCATTACGGAATCCTAAACTCAGCAAAAAAGAAAAAATAATTACAAATATTTTCTAAATAAAATGTGTGTTTATATATATTCCGTATAAAAAGTGTTAGACATTGCAGAGAAAAAAGTTATTGAAATTCCCATGGGATGACGCTAAACATTCTCGAAAAAAAGTAACCATAATTAAGTTGGGGAAAAGAAGGAAAAAACTTAACTTTACAAGTAATAAAAAAAAAATTCACCCTTATTTTTCTTCTATGATATGAAAAGACTATTATGAAAATATGATTTTTCTTTCAGTTTCAATAAAAGCATTTGAATTTAAAGTTTTTAAAAAGTTTTTCATCTGTGACACAAAAAAGTAAAATATGACACATACGGAAAACTATAGCAGCAAAAGTTGTTCTATAGTAGTAGTTTTCCATGCATACATATCTTACTGGATGTCCCAATGAACAAATATATTTTTATTTAATTCTTTTTTTTTTTTCCCTAGAAAAATGTTAATCCATTTTAATTACCATTCTTATTTTTTTTATCAATATACTTATCAAAAAATATGATGATTCAAAGTTTCAGGTAAGGATCTCCGTACAAGCAATGATGAAATTTAATTTTTTTAGTGAGAATTCGCATTGAAACGCTAGTTTCAATGGTAAAAAATCCATTAAATCTCATTGATTCAAATGGATTCACTGATACAGAGTCACTGAAGTTAAAAAAACAAAATTACTTCTATGAAAGAGATTGATTTTAGCTTAAAGTCATGTATTTTATTGATTGAAAATAAAATTGTATTTATTTGGAATATATAATCGTGTAAATAAAGCGAGTCGATGAATTAAAAGAAAATTTCTTTGCGTTTGCTTTAAATAGATTATTTGGTTATGATGATGGCATATCTATCATGTCTAATTCATATGTGATTAGCCAACAACATGAAGATTGTTGTTATTCACTTACAGACAGTTTTTATAATATATACAATTTTTGGTATATATGCACCAAGCATCGATAGCGTAGTTGATTAAGCTGTAGACAGGACACTAAACTCAATTGACACTTGTAGGACACTAAAATCAATAGTAATTCATATGTCGTTGGTTTAAATCAGACTCAGAGCAGAAATCGATTTTTTTTAAATAAACCTATTAGCAGGTATAAACCTTTAATTTTTTTTACATGCTCATGTAGTTGTCACAACTACTATTTGGTTATAATATTTAGTGGTAGAACCAATGAAAAAAAGATTGTTTAAGACTATATTGCATTTCAAAACAACAATATTTGAAATTTTTTAGACAACTTATTTGGCGTTTGTGTTAACTTCACCACACAACCTCGTACGGCAGTTGTATCGCATTCGTGGCACCATTCGCCATATTTGATCTCGCGATGAGGCTGAGCAACCTCATATCGGTTGGTATTAAGATTTTTTTTTCATTGAAGATCTTATTAAGAATCATGACTCATTCTGTACGTTATATGAATAAAGTAACTGTATCTAAAGGTATAACATGTGTCCTATACGATGCCATTTTCCATTCTTATACACGATTATCTTTTCGAATAAAATTTTAAAACAAACACAATATTTTCCATTTAATATTCCATTCGACTATACTCAAACCCTAATGTAAAAATTGTTCAACCACCCATCGCATTTCAATCCCAATCGCATATATACATTTTATGTATATTAATAAGGGTAAATACCCTTAAAAATTATTATGTCTTGCCTTCATACGTATATGTGTATGCATACAGACACACAAACACACATTGACTGACATAACGGAATTAACTGAAAGCAAATATTGATAATAAAAAATAAATAAATTGATTGCTCACAAATATTAATTTTTAATCAGATCAGGGGTCTGTAATTCTTCTGTTGGATGTAACCTTCTTTTTTGAATTGTTTTTTAGGGTTCAGTTTAGGGTACAAAAATGATAAGGGTTTGTTTCTTTATTCAATAGCCGCAACCAATTGATACTAAATGTGACTCAATATAATTCAATCAATATAAACATTGGACCTTGAATCAAATCAGGTATGTTTGTTTTTATGATATGTTGTTTGCAATGAAAAGGCAATGCTAAATTCAAGTTTTCGACCCCGAGAAACGACTGGATATGCCGAAAAATATAAAAAAAACCTCGAAAATGTAGATCTTATTAAAGTTTTTGTCGATTTTGGTTGTATTGAAACAAGTTGAGATCAAGCCGGTTTTCATAGGACCAATAGTTTTGGAGATGCAGCTTTTCAAAGTTTGTCTATTCTTTAAAGTTATCAGATTGTTCGCAAAATTTCATCTTGTAAACCGTTAGAGATAGAACAAAAGTTGCAATCTCTTTACATCATTGTTTACCCATAAAAGTGCAAATTAGGACAAAATTTTGGTGTCCATTTTCTGTAAAACTATAAAAGAGTATATAGCGAGTTGAAAAGTTACAGGAAGCTTCAACTAATGGCTTTGTGAAAAATTCTGATGAAAATTGCTTAATCCCGAAATCCTTTTAGAAGGCTAGGAGATATAAAATACTAAACTAGCTACTGTTAAATAATAAGAGATCATTAAATACAATATCACCTAATTTTTATCTACAGTCTATTAAAATACGCTCAAAAAGTAATAATCTGGCTTATCTCTTTAAAAAGACTGAAGCTATCACTTTCGTAATTATTTAACCAGGACACAAATTTTAATTCAATTTCAAGTTCTTCACTGATTTTATAGAAGAAGTATCGAATCTTTTGTATAAAGTATCATGCTTGATCAATAAGTTTTTTGTAACTACTTTTCTTTGTATAGGATTCGTTTATAATGCCAGACTTTATAATACATGTCAAAAATCAGTGAAGAGTTCTGTTTGTGACATAAACGGTCACAAATATTCTGATAAAGATGTACGTGTTTATAATTAAATTATCCAACCAAGGAGGTTAGAACATTATTTCTGATATTTCTTAAACTTCATGTATGTACCTACCAGCTTGTTTCTTTGCGGTGTTACAGTTATTTATTTTTTCAATGTTATCCGATAATCTGACGGAGACATATCAATTAATAGCTCTTTTAAATGGTGAGCAGTTTATGATAAATATCGAATTTTAAAATAATTAATAGCTGTGAACTACCTGCTTTGCTGGGCAACATCCCCACTTGCACCCCTCCCTCAACATTTCCTTGCGTGGGATAACAGTTTTGTAATTTACACGTCATGCTCTTTTATTTGATACCTTACTTAAGTATATTTGTAAATATTCGATAATTCCTTCCCACTTTCTCGCTACACCTTTCTACCCTCCGAAGGTTAAAAGTAGATAAAAACAATAGATCTTTGAAGCTGGTTGTATATCGTGTCAATATTTGAGCTTAATCGATGCACAACTTTTTTAGTTTTTGAAGCATATCCCTTTCAACCCCTTACTCTACTATAATATGGATGTATTATACATAAAAACCTTCCTCTTGAATCACTCTATCTATTAAAAAAACTGCAACAAAATCCGTTGCGTAGTTTCAAAGATTTAAGCATACAAAGGGACATAGGGACAGAGAAAGCGACTTTGTTTTATACTATGTATTGATTATGTAGCTTTGGTTTTTAAGAGTAGTAGACCAGGGGTTGGAATAGGGATGTTAACTGAATTTTTGTTTTAATACTTCAGGTTCAGGTAAAGAAAATGAGCATTCTTCACTTGAACTTGAAGTATTAAAAGGGCGGGCAGAAAAGTGAAGTTTTTGAAAATCTTAATTACCCTGAAAAAAATGCTTAATACCAATCGATATGAGGCTGGGTCAACCTCATCGCGAGATCATATATGGCGAATGGTGCCGCGAATGTGATACAACTACCGTATCGATTTGACTGGTGAAGTTGATACAAACGCATGAGTTGTTTGTCTGAAAGTAATATGATGTCTAACAAATTTCAAATATTGTTGTTTTGAAATGTAACGTAGTTTTAAATAACCTGTTTTTTTTATTGGTTCTACCACTTATATATATTATAATAAAATACTTATGTGATTGTCACAACTACATGAGCAGAAAAAAAAGGTTTATATATGCTAATAGGTTTATTTAAAAAAAAAAAATAGATTTCTTAAAGTCAGATTTTAACCAGCGACATATGGATTATTGTTGATTTTACTGTCCTAAATTTACAGCTTAACCAACTGCTGTATCGATGCTTGTTACATATGTACCAAAAATAAGGTGAATGTTATAAAAATGATCAATATGATTCTTTTAACTCTTTGTTAACTGGTAATAACAATCTTCATGGAGTTGGCTCCATCACATATGGACTAGACATGATAGATATGTGATCATAATAAACAAATACTCTATTTAAAGCAAACGCAGAGAAATTTCCTTTTAATACATTATATATTCCAACTAAGTACAATTTTATTTCCCATTAATAAAATGCATGACTAAACTTTTATCAATCTCCTGCATAAAAGCAATGATTTTGTTTATTTAACTTAGGCTGTGGGTACTTGTTCCAATCCTTAGGCAATTGTTTGAGAGTATTCTTACTTTATTTCAAAATGAAACGGCCAACTTCGGGATGAGGTTGTCGATATTTTAATTTTTTTCAGAGTAGTATGCAACATAAGAACGTTTAAAATTCTTAATTAAACAAAGAAGCAGATTTAGTTAAGTGACGTCATTGCACGGTACCGCCATAGAGATTACATATGAGACTTTATTTCCCTAAAACAAGATGGGCAACAATCAATGAATGCTTATAAATTCTTTAATTAATCAATTTTAATTGCACTTACAAATTTTGTTATGATATAAAATCTAGTTTCTACATTTATATGGGTCATACGGCAAGCTCCACAACTACCGTGTAAAAAAATATAATAATTTTTCGCTATTGTGAAATTAACCATGTTTTGTGAATTAACTGTAACAAAAAAAGAAATATTTGAGTATTATTTCAACATATTATTGTTCTTAATTAGATTCAAGTAATTGGATGCAAATTATTAAAATTTTTACATTAAACTTGTAGCGAGTTCCTTAGGTTATTTAAAAATATTAAATCAAAAGTAGTTTCAATTGGTGAAATATTGTATAAAAAAATATTTAGAAAATCGATACATATTATTTTACTTTTAAAAATCAAATTCATTATATATGATACGAATCAGCATCGGCTCATCGTTTCAGACCGAATGTGCAATTGGTACTCTAAACATGGGATCAAATTAATATTACAATACATTTCAAGGATTGGACATTTTTTTGATAGGTAAAATGAATACAGTTGATATCTAGTCAACATTTTAAATTAAAAAAAAATATATTTCAATATATTTGTATTTACAAATATGGATTTTTCTTTATTTATTAAATTTTACAAGGGAATTTAAAACAAATAGAAGGTTTGATTTTTTGTTAATTCTTTAAAACGGACAAAAAAATATTGTACTATTCTTGTACTTTTTGCTTTGAACAAATATAAAATTAATTTTTTTTATAAAATAAAAATTCTCATAAAAATACAGTTTAAAAATTAAAACGCGAATACTGAAAAATCACTATTTTGAAAAGCATGAAAAAGAAATTAAATTGTTATTGAAGTCGGGAGACCGTTCTGTAGAACAGTTTTTAATTTAAAATTTTTGGAATTTATTTAAATCAGTTTTATTTAAATGGTTTTAGGGTTATAATTTCATGGAAACGGAATACAAAATATATTTTTTGGTGTTAATTATTATAGCGCTATCTAGAGGACGAAATTTGGTTCTAACAACGAAACGTGCATACCCGCACATACTGGTCACTTAAAACTTTAACATTGCATTAAAATGCTTCTTATGCTTAATTTTTTTGGGATGTGTTTTGTTATCATTTGGAAAATTTTAACGCTTTATAAACGGGCTACTTTTGGAGCTCTCTCTCAAAAAAAAAAAATATTTTAAAATTTTCAACTTAGGTTTTTAAACAGATTCAGGTTTAATTATGTAGGCTTAAGTAAGAAGATGATTAGTATTAGTAAACCTAAGAAGTATCAGGCTTGTATTACTGAGAGTTGGCGAATTATTAGAATAGTTCCGAACGGTCATAAATAGAGTAACAGATACGCCATCTAGTATCGAGTACTGAATCGTTACTCGAAGACGAATTTATCTCGTAATTCGCATTTTTCGTTACTCGTTACTTAAATTTTTATTTAGAATATATACACTTTGACTTACACAATTAAACTGACAATAACTGACATAAAATCTTACAAATTAAAATTTTATTAGGTAATATGTTTCAATAGGAACGAGTAACGTACTTCATTTCTCGTTACTTTTACAGTACTAGTCAATATAAGTGAAGAAATACTATTAGCTCAAAATATGCTAAAATTAGTCTGCCCTCGCAAGTGTCAACAATATTGGTATGCTGCTTATAAATTTGATAATATAGATATCGCTCTTCAATCATCAATGCATTGCGGTAAAAATTGTGAAAATAAGAGACCAAATTCCACAAATACTATTTTTATACCATGTATATGAAATATACCAAGATATACTAAGTTTATTCCAAGTTTATAACGCTTAAAAATATTGATACTATGAACAAAATTTTGTTATAAGTGTTTATAAAATCACCTAATTAGCCCATTTCCGGTTGTCTGTCTGTCTGTCTGTCTGTGCGCCTGTCATCACGATTACTCAAAAACGAAAAGACATCAAGCTGAAATTTTTATAGCGTGCTTAGGACGTAAGAAGTAAGGTCGAGGTCGCAAATAATCAACATAGGTTAAATTGGTTTTGGGTCCGGAGGACCAATCTTGTAAATCGTCAGAGGTAGAACAAAAGATTAAATATAAAAAATTGATTTTTATAAAGAAATTAACAACTTTTGTTTGAAACATTTTTTCGTAAACATCACTGTTTATCACCCGTGAGAGGGCAAATTTTATAGCATGAATTATATGGGCATATCAGTTATATATGTGTGACATGTATGTATGAGCTATGTGACAGAGTAATTAACACTGTCCATACATGGTATTTCAACAATTAACTCAGCCAATTGTGTGTTTTGACATGTTTAAATGTAGATAGTCATATTTCCTTATTTAAATTTGTTAGATAATAATATTAGATTTTCAGTGTAAGCCATAAATGCAATCCATACAATTATATATGCATCCATACAATTATATTAATAAAGAAGTGTATGGTTACCATGGAAACGCCTCCAATAAAACTCTTACACGGGGCGAATACTAATAAAATATTATAAACAACATTCACTGTATTTATATGAGATAAAATTCGGTACTTTTAAATATAAATTCAATAATATTACAGATACACCTACACTATTATTTGTATAATTTGAACGTTTACCTATAGAGTGAAATTCAATATTTTAAAATATTACATGTGAACACGCCTCGGAGGCGTTTTTTTCCGTTAATATCAGTTGTATATAAATGGTAATAAACTGACACAATATTTTTAATTAACCCTATTAATTAGTTCAAATATTTACAAATTGTAAAATTATTAAAAAATGAACTCGTATCATATATATTTAGAAAAACATGTGGTTTTTACACAGTCAAAATAGGTTCTATAGACATCACTTATTATTGTCCGCTCAAACAAAATGTAATCGAGTAAGAGTGTATCTTGATGTATACTATATATGTATACTAGCAGATCCGGCCACGCGTTGCTGAAGCTAAGGTTCTTGGTATATTACATAGTAGTAAACTATTCAAGGGGAACAGTAGCAGGACATCGGTCATGAAGACCACCAAGCTATTTTGCATAAATGCCATTTGAAAAAAAACATGGCGACCACAATGACTGATTTGCTACTACCGTTACGAAATAAAGGTTATACCTTAGCCTCAGCAACACGTGATGGTTATACTATTAAATTGTAGCTTATATGAAACGTTTGTACTTTTAACATAGAGCCACCTATTGAATACTTACTCAATCCAATCAACAGATATCCCATCTGTTAGAATCGTTTGGAGCTAACAGATAATTGTCAAATAATAGACAAATAATTTGTAATAAAATAATATTGCGACTATAAATTGAGATGTAAGCTGTCCTAGCTTTCAAGTTGGATCAAATAATTAAAAATAATGCAAGCACTGACATTAAACACTTTATATACAGAGTATTTCAATAATTAACTGATGTCAATTGTTTATTTTCACTTGTTGAGCATTCATTTTATTTTGTATCGTACAAACAGTAAGATCTTTACTGCAAGAATAACTGGATTAATGCGTTCTACGAAGAAAAATGAAATCCCGGCTAGAGCAAAAGACAAGCTGAGATGCCACAACCTAAACTTTTGATGTTTCAGTTTGTCGTTTCATGACTGGGCAATCATTTCTCCTGTTAGAAGCCTCATTTTTAGTGAAAGAGTCATTTAATTATCTTTTAATGAAGATATTGATCTTTATATATTTGATCGTCGGTGTGTATTTATATAATCGTGAAACTTCTGAACGACTTGAATAATTGAGGTCAAAGGTTTGCTGAGAAAGATTGTTCATTGCTATAGTAGATCAATCTCTAACCCCCGTGGAGTGAATTTTTGAGCAATGAAAGGATAGAAACCAAAGGCCGTAGAGCTAAGTATACCAAAACCAAGCCGAAGGCTTCTTTTATTGTCCTCATTCTATAAAAGAGTAATCACTGGGAGAAGATTAAACCCTCCTTGTCGTTCCTTTAAGGGAGAAAGTCTTAATAATTGTATCATAACATATTTTGAGTGGAATAAGTTTAAAAAAGGGATTTATCGAGAAAGATCAAAGACTGTGTATATTGTGATGATGTTTATGTATAAAATTGTGGTTGTCTAGCGAAGCAGATAGGAAACGGCTAGTTATTCTATATTTAAATGTCGGTATAGCCGGTTTTGACTGTATATATTTACCTATATACGAAAATAAATAATAGTACAACCAAAGTTAATACGATTTTTTTTAACTGAAACGAGACTTTATCAATATTAAACCTTAAATATGGAATATATAATATCTCTTTATATATGTATCATATTGTACTTACTGCAATGGAATTCCAGATGAATTCTCAGAGCATGCATGCAAAATCAGGTCAGTCAATCATTTCTGATATATAAGTAGGGTATTCAAAGTCCGCATTTGAGGACCTGAATAGTCAGAATAGCAAATTCGAATGAAGAAGGTAGTAAGAATTAGCAAGGTAGTAAGTTTATCACGCGAATTAGCTACCTTACGCTATCTTTTATTTTTTGTACATTAAACATAGGTCTTTTTAGTGTAGATAACCTGCGTGTGTACACGTGCTGTCAATTTATATAACAACCATTCAGGCATTATTTAAATCAACCAATCATAATCAATTTATTTATTACTCCCGAACTAAAATAAAAGAGCTGTTATAAGTTTGGCCGCTATGTGTGTGTATCTGCCTGTCTGTGGCATCGCAACAATCAATGTTTTTAACACTTACACAGACAGTTAACACGTGTGAAATCAAATAAAAAACAATAATTGAAGTATCTGAAAAATAAATATTTAATTCTTTTATATTACTGCTATAATAACATTATAAAAACTATTAATAATAACAAAATATTAAATTCTTTTTGGAACAAAAAAAACAAATATTATTATTCGACTGCTAATTAACTTTAGTGATCGTAATTAATAAGTCGAATATTGTAAGATAAAAAAAGCAGTTTTTCGGCATTTTCACCAAGCGAGTTCAGACTGTGTTTTCTAATAGTTAAAATCAACAAACAAGTACCTGAAGATCACACACAATTAAATCATTGCGATCGCAGGCAATGTTTGAGTGGTAAAATTAATAAAACTAAATCCAAGAACGCATACACAATACAACACATACAGTCACAACAAAATTACACCGGACTGGCCGGCAAACTCAGCAGACACGAACTCACGAACAGAGTTTTGGTGTGGCCGAAAGTTCGGCAGATTTTCTACTGAAACCGAAACTAATGGCGAAACTAGATTTTTTGGCAGAAACTGGCCGAAACCCAAACCGAACCTTCGGTCGGACACTAGTGACAAATATGCACACCATTGCTAACTATACAAACCATTTGCTCCAAGTTAAATGCCCATAATAACAGCTTGCATTTATTTTGCTTCAATTTGACTCGCTAAAATCTGGTGCAGGTTGTAAAAAATAAATGTAGGTATATTGAATGAAAAGGAGGGTAATTGTGAAATGATAGGTAGATTTTTTAATAAATTTGACATGATATTCATAAAGCGGGAAAGTTTCAATAAAGAAGTAATGAATATATGTGTATATTATACATAATATCAGACTCAATTTTAAATATTTACTTTACTCATGATCGTACATAAAGTGTGAGGTTCAATTATTCATGTTATTACCTTGTAGTCATTTTAAATTAACCCTGTCTTACAGTAAAAACCCTTCACTCAGGTCAATATATAATTAATTGGTAAGCAATTTCCGCATTCAATAAACAGCCAAAGTATAACCAGATTTTAATTATACATTTACTTTCCGTACTAAAAAATACAGAGAAAAATAAAAAAATTTCCAACATACTTTCGATTAAACAAGTGAAAACAAACAATTGACCGAGTTAATTGTTGAAATACCATGTATAGACAGTGTTGATGACTCTTCTCACTTTACACATACATTCATGCCACACATACATAACTGATATTCCCATATAATACGTACTATACAATATGGGCATAATTTACGCTGTCACGGGTAAACAGTGATGTTTACGAAAAAATGTATCGAACAAAAGTTGTTTATTTTTTATAAGGAACATTTTTTACATTTAAACTTTTGTTCTATCTCTAACGGTTTATAAAATGGGTACTACAGATCCAAGACCCCATTGATCTATGTTGCTCATTTACGAATCCGATCTCACTTTTTACGTCCTTAGTAAGCTATAAAAATTTTAACTTGATATATCCGTTTTTTTAGTAATCGTGTCGTCAGACAAACAGGCAACGGGCAACCGGAATTGGACTAATAAGAAGATTATATAAACACCTAAACTAAAATTTGGTTCGTAGTATCAATATTTTTAAGTGTTACAAACTTGGGACTAAACTTAGTTTACCTTGATATATTTCATATATACATGGTAATAAAAAAAAATGTGTTGCATCTTTCAAAAAGTTGTGCAAATTTTTCAGTTCTTTAGTAGGTTGTAAAACTTCGTATTCGTATCCAAAAATTGGTCATTCACCCACTATTTTGGAGGGTAGTGGCAATTGACTTGATCATACCATATAAGTACATATGAAATATATCAAGGTACACTAACTTTAGTCCCAAGTTTGTAACGCCTAAAAAAATTGATGCTGCGAACATAATTTTGGTGTAGGTGTTCATAAACACACCTAATTAATCCATTTCCGGTTCTCTGCCTGTCCACCTGTCTGTCAACACGATAACTCAAAAACGAAAAAAGATATCAATCTGAAATTTTTAAAGCATGCTCAGGACGTTGAAACTGAAGTCGGGTTCGTAAGCAACATAGGTCAATTGGATCTTGGGTCCGTAAGACGCATCTTGTAAACCGTTAGAGATAGAACAAGAGTTTTAATAAAAATATTCCTTATAAAAAACTTTTATTTGAAACATTTTTTCGTAAACATTACTAATGGAGTAGTTTTTATCGTCAGATTTTTCATAACACTTAACATATACGTTATAGAAAATAGTATTTACTACTCTCACAAATGGTATTTTTTCATCTCCGTGCAGGAAGAGTCAACTTTCGTCCTGCTGCGCAAAACGAAGCTGCCGCCTTCTGCCTCCGCCGGGGAGAAAAATTGTGTACACACCAAGGAAGCAAATAAAGAATATCTCAGATCTCATGAACATTAGACATTGTTTACTTTTGCTCCCTAGATATGTAAATCTCTATATATATTATAAATGCGAAAGTAAGCATGTTTGTTTGTTTGTTTGTTTGTTACGCTTTCACACTTAAACTAGCGAATGGTTTTTAATGAAACAGTACGACAATATAGCTCATACTTCAGAACAACACATGAGATATAATTTATAAAGATATTAATAAAAAAAAAAATTTTTAAATGAATTTAATTAGACATTACCATAAATTACAGATTTCTGTAAAAGTAGTCATTTGACATTACCATAAATTACAGATTTCTGTAAAAATAGTCAATATAAAATATCATCTTTTCTGATTTAATCAATGAATAATTATGACAGTTATACATTTGATAATAAAAATAGAAAACCATACATATATTTTACCTGTGTAAAACAATCCTTACCATTATTTCGAGTGTTATAGAAAGGGGATAAGCGAGAGCAATCTTTATCAATCTTTACTTTTAAACCCAGGATGTGGGTGGGTATCCCCCTAGTATACTATATGTTGAAACTCATCTTCTAAACCGTTAGAGATAGAACAAAAGTTTACAGATAAAAAATGTTCCTTATAAAAAAATAAACAACTTTTGCTTTAAAGATTTTTTCGTAAACAACACTGTTTACCCGTGAGGGCGCAAATTGTATAGTGTGTATTATATGGAAATATCAATTATATGTGTCACATGTATGTATGTGCGGCTATCTTTCTTTACTTACATGATGTATACAAACAAACGATTGTGTAATCAACACTATCAGTGGTATTTCAACAATTAACTCAGCCCATTGTTTGTTTTCCCTTGTTTTATTTATTTTTGTTATGCTATTCTTGTTTAATATTTGATTTTTAAATCATATTAAGGAATCTGTATAATTTTTTTGGTATCTGGTATTCTGGAAGTGACTGTTTCCACAGAGTAGTCAAAGAGTCATCATACAAGAAGTTTGTGAAACGTGTTGTTTTTATCCAATCATTCATAATTTTTGCACTAATGAACCTACCTGTAAATGGATTAATAAAACTTTACAGGAATAAATGAAATAATCAACTCGTTAATCGAACGAAATTCTCTTTCTCGTGTAAAAAAAAAAAAAATTACAACAACAAATTACAAATTTATTAATTATAATTGAACATGCAGATCAATTAAGTCAATTATGCGATACAGATAATTACAATGTTATTTGTAATACAAAAATTAAATTATGTTTATTTATTATGTTCAGTATTGAATACCAATTTACCACACTAATGAGTGTTAATTTTATAAAAAGTAACATTAAAAAAAAAAAAAAAAAAACAACAGAATAATATTATATAAGCTTCACGTAACCTCTGTATATAGATAATGGTTTATATCATAGAAACTTGCGTCTTATATTATACTAGCTGGACCCTTGAGGAATTCTGCAGTACCCGTGGCCATTGCTATAGATAGTATTAGGAAAACATGTTTAAAAACAATTTAATTGATCATTTTGTTAGTTGTTGTAGTCAGTATTAGGAGAACATCTACAAAAGTTATGTCATTAGACACTTGTTCGTCTATTCAAAATTAGACTAAATTTTCTTACTACTATTGAGATCTTAGCACCTCATGTGCGGAATTTCGATTAACCAATTATACCAGGTGAAAGGAAAGGTCAAAAAATGATCATAAAAGGTTAGTTGGTTTATTAATTGATCAGCGTTAGAAAATTATTTATTAAGGGTGAAAGTTTTTCAAGGTCATTGAGAAACTTAAGCACCTCATTCGAGAAAAAAAATAAAAATTCCACATAGGTGCGATCGAGAATTGTTCGCTGATAATTGGTCAGCTTATAATAATATTTGATCAGTTTTATTTAATATTTAAAAAAATTAAATTAGTAGATCTATGCCCAATTGACCCATGCCGGTTTTTTACGAGCTCGATATCACTTTTTACGTCCCGAGTACGCTATTTCAGCTTCATATCTTTTTTCGCTTTTGAGTTATCGCGTACACAGAAGGACAGGCAGTCAGACAGACAACCGGAAATTGACTAATTAGGTGATTTTATGGACACCCATATCTAAATTTTGTTGGTAGCATCAATATTTGTAAGCGTTACAAACTTGGGACTAAACATAGTATACCTTGAAACATATATACATGGTATAAAAAGAATTTAAGTTAAGCAAGTAAACAGCAGTATAATCTCAAAAAATATATATCAAGAAAACTCGAATTAGAATGCAGCATAAAATATGTAGCCGATTCCGATTAAACAAAAATTAATTACATAAACACCAGTTTTGAACTAGGTGGTAATTACAATTATTTTATTATTTAGTTAACGCAGAAAAATACGTACTGACAAATAAGCGGTTTAAAATTTAAGGAAGTACGAGCAAGGTAGGTTAAGTTAGTGGATGATGAATATTGTGATCAAGTGATGAATTTAGACGAAGTGAGGGAAAATTTAGAATAAATTTTTTTGATATCTCGCTTAATTTAAGTACCAAAGACTGATTGATTATAATTAAAATGTAATTTTCAATTTTCAATTTTTCGAAGAAAAATTTATATCCGAAATTACTTTAACACTGATTTTACGTCCTTAATGAAATCGATCGGTGCTTTTTTAATTTTTTTTTAATTTCTTATTTTAACTATTAAATAGTTTGTTTTTTTTTCGTTTTTTTCGTTCAATCAAAAAATTATCAAAATATCTCGTCTATCAGCCGGTTTGTAATCCAGTCAGTTAATTCACTCTAATCCAAGCGACGGCAGTGTCATTAGTTTACCGCCCCAGTAACTGTTTTGTTCAGACTTACGCTACCTGGATTCGAACTTACAACCTCCCAGCCAGTTGTCAGAGCAAATAAAGACACCTAAGCTCGCTTGGTCACTAAGCCGGTTTTTCATTTCTTATACGCTGTGATTAAAAAATATTTTCCGGTTGTGATGTAAGCTCTACATCGATTTTATAATAATAATAATAATAATAATAATAATAATGAAGTTTAACTTCCATTTCTCTAACATATGCCTTAGCAGAGGCCACCCACATCATTATTTGGTAATCTTTATTTGCTTAACTACATTCGTATATATACAATTACGTTTTATGATGTGGGTGGAATCGGTTACTGCGTTCTTATCCTAGCGACGACAATGTGATCAATTCCGCATCCCAATGAATTATAATTGTTCACACTGCCGCTGCCTGGACTCAAACCCGCAACATCCCAGTCAGTAGCCAAACGCGGTCAAAGTCTAACGCCTTAGCTAGCTCGATCACTGAGCCGGTTATACGACCCGGTTAATATATTCGATGTATAGAAGTAAAAAACAACATTTAGTGTAATATCATATATTTATTTTTATGTTGGTAATATATGAACAGATTTTATATATATGTATATTTTTATTATTAATATTTATTATTAATATTAATAATGAAAGATAAAGTATAATTGCACGAAACAGGAAATGTTCCGTTAGTTCCGGTCCAAATGCCGCCCTCCCCTTTTGTCTACAATAATTAATTGTAAATAACAAAATATTTAGTTGCTGTGTTGTTTGAATTGTATTTGTATATGTATATGGTGGAATCTGGTATGGGGTATTTGTGAACGTGGATATGGGCAAGATATCCGGATAAAATTTATTACACAACTTTGTTTTGCATAAATTATTTTGGATATTTTTGGTGACATATCATTTATTACAGAGTGGCCAACACCAGTTTATTGGATATAATTGCAGTCTTGTGTGTCACGTGTTGCATAGATATAATAAAAATAATAATAATAGGGTATAACCTCGGTTTCTCTGACAAATACGCCTTTAACAGAGGCCACTCACATCATTATTTGTTAATCTTTATTTACTTAACTTACATACACATGTACAATAAGATTTTGATGTGGGAGGAGTCGGTTACTTTGTTCTTATCCAAGCGACGGCAATATGATCAATTCGACCGCCCCCATTAATTATAATTGTTCACACTGAACTCGCAACCTAAGGCTAAGTAGACAAACGGTCAATGACTAACGCCTTAGACCACTTGGCCATTTAGGCTCTAAAAATATTAAAAACTCTGCATCCACTGAATATCGAACCGGAGACCTTTTAGTTGCCAGCCAGATGAGCTACCGACTGCGTCACCATGACTGTGTTGCATAGACATATTGCTCCCCAATCGTTTCATCGTAGTTAAAGTACAACGTCCAAGTGGATTCACTCATTTATTTAAATTTCACCATTTTTGAATTATAAAAGGTTTAAGGACGTTCCTCGGGAAAGCATAAAAAAAATTAGGTTTTCTTAGGATCACATTTATATCGAGCATGTATTCTCATTAACATCTTTTAGTGTCAACCCTTGTGGCTCATTTAGTTAAGGCGAAACTAATTCCGTTCGCGATATGTGTCATTTCAACATCGTCGTTCAATATGATTTACTTCTAGTCACTCATTTGATGCCGGTAAAATATCTTTCAAAGTGTTCTCATTCCAAACTAGAGATCCTCTTTTCAACTAACAATAAATAGAGATCAATAGTAATAAGGATTCGGGATAGTACAGGATGCCAACAATATCTGTATGTACATTTCAAATAACGTAACGTTTATCTTTGTTCTCACTCAAGAACGTATATAACCAAGAGAACTATTAAATTATTCGCGTGTTTCGAAATTTACAATCAAGAGCTAATTCAATGTTTGAGCTTATAAAGAAGCTATGGTTCATACTATTTTCTTTGAACACCTGTTGCTGAACACCTATTAACTTTTTCGAAGATTTTAAAAGTTCAAATTCCGATGTAGGACTTTTTGTTTATACTGTCGGCATATATTTTATGGACTATGCCTCGAACACTTAATAAAAGAAGAAAATTCCGGATTAAAATAAACACACTTATTCGCTTTTGATGTTTTTCCAACAAGTAAACATTTCTTGTGTCAATAATCAATAATCTTGTGTCAAATAAATGAAGAACGGGCAGGGTGGATTACGGGTTGTTATAACTTGACGAATTTAGACGAAATTTTTTTTATATTTGATTGATTAATTGAACCGAAATTTTCAATCCTCGATATTTCAAAAACTAAGCCAGAGTTCTAAAAATTTTATTCTTACTTTTAATCTAATTTCGTCAAGTTAAATCAAAGTGCATCATAAAAATTGAAGATATAGTTACAATAAAAAAAATTATACTTGAAAATACTTAAACATTGATCGTACATCGTTAAGGAAGGCGATCGACAAGTTGCTACCCTGCTTGTACTTCCTTAATTGAAGAAAGTAAGTATTTAACTGTTAACAAATTTTTCTAAACCAAGAAAATATTGACTTGCCACCATGTCAAGAACATATTTTCTTGCTAATTTTCTATTTTTATTAGCGAATGCCTGATATACAATGATTGCTTCCAAATTTTGTATTGAATGTGGACATAGTAATTTTCAACTAAATGAATGATAATAATATGTTCACAAAATATTATGTTAGTCATATTTGACATAAAATCAATAACAATAATTGTTCTATTTTGTAATTATTACAAATTGTAAAATTATATTTGATTGAAGTGTGAAAACGGAATAATTACAATCGCAAAATGCGATAATAGTTCTATTTCAAATGTCAGTTTTGTAAAACTATTTTTTGTGTTTTTAGACTTGTTTATGATCTCTGTACGATTGACGTATTCGGATCAAAATAAAACCCGAGTTTGTTCTCACTGAACCATAATAGTAAATACTGAAATCATTATTAATTGAAAAGTTTATCATATTTAAGCATGGTTTATTCTGTAAATTCCATTTTTAGTTAAGTATCAAATACAAAAAACGGATTCACACTTTGCTGTTAATTAAAAATGTATCATAGCTTCATATTCGTAACTATTAAAAAATATGTCAAAAACTGTGGAAAAATAAATAAATATTTCGATGAAATTGTTTTCTCTACGATAAAAAATGAACAAATCCACAATTTTCGAAGTCAAAGAAGCCTTATATTTTGACTTTTGAATTTATTTCTTTCTAGAAAATTATTGAATTATTAACTAATGGCACCTGAATGATCAACTCTTACTTTTCTGCCGCAATCAAGTCTTTCGAGGTAAACATTTGGCGTCTAATGAATTATTAGATGCTTCAATGGCTTCTGATGAAAGATATACTCACGGACAAAAATTGTATCGCTTAGGAAAAAACAGGCTTGACAAATTAATAAATAATTTTAGCGTAAATTCTCTATTTAATGAGTTAAATAATAAGTGTATCAGGCAAACATGATTCGAATGTAACAGTTTTTATAGATGTTTGCCTAATATTGAAAACATTATTACGAAGTGAATCAGCAACTGTAAAGATATTTCAAATGAAACCATTTTTAAAACATATTCTCCCAATATTAGTACCACCTTTCTACGAAATTTGTTGTTGCTTTTTAGTCACGTGTACAAGGTCGCCATGGGTTACGGTAGCCATGGGAGCGAAATTTCTCACGGAACGTAACTGCTACGTATAATTCTTCATTAGCGTAAAAGATTCCGTCGTCCATTAATCAAATTTAACAGTGATTAAAAATTGATCTTACTAGTGAAGTTTGGGGTTATTTTTGATACAATTTATGATACAAAATGATGATGATTTTTATTCAAAATCAAATATACGATTAATCGCGAGTGCGAAAGCGAATATTCGTCCCATCGCTAGTTTGCATATTATTTAAAAAATAAAATACAACGTACTGATATTTGAAACACAGTCTATACAGTTTTCAGCGCAAAGTAAATCTGTGTAATTAAATGAAAAATCGATGACGATAAATGACCTAGGTAAATAGATAATGAACGTTAATAAAAGCGTGGTAAAAAGACCACCTGGTTCTATTAATTAAATATGTATTCAGACCATCCTGTACACAAATTACAAACAGTTTTAACGACTTTATTATATTTTAAAATACATAGTTTTATGAGTAATGTTTGAAATAATAATAATAATACAAGGCATACATGAATGACCGACTCGATCGTGGCAGCACCAAGACAATATTTAACCATACATATGAGGTATGAGTTCAGTATTAAATGTGTAGCTTACTAATACGATAATAACTACATTCTTGTCAATAATTCTGAACAGTTCTACTTATTTTACCCTATATATGAAATTAGACAGACTACAGAGTATTATAAGTTCAATTCCAAGTTTGCAACACAAATATTAATACTTAAATACAGTAGAACCTCGATAAGTTAAAGTCCAAGGGAAACACAAAATATTTTAAGTTATAGAGGTTTTAAGTTATCAAGGGTCTATGTTAGGTAAAGGTTAATATAGAGGTATGTACATGTTTCTATGTACCCTAGTTAATATAGAGGTATGTACATGTTTCTATGTAGTTACTGAGGGCCTATACAGAGATTATTTATTTAAGTTATAGAGGTTGCGTATTTTAAGTTATAGAGGTTTTGGGCTCTGATGGGAAGGGAACATAGTATTTTTTGAAGTAACAGAGGTTTTTATGTTACCGAGGTTTAAGTTATCGAGGTTCTACTGTATAATAATTGAAATATTAATACATAAAAAATTAGTCCATTGTCGTTTCTGCGCCTATCCGTCCGTCCGTCTGTCCTTCCATTATTACGATAACTCAGAACCGAAAAAAAATATCGACCTGAAATTTTTCTAGTCACGTAAACAGGGATTTTGTATTCGTAAACTAGCAATACAAGTTAGTTGGGTCATGGCCCGAAGGATTCATGTATCAAACCGTAACCGTAAATGTTATCAAAAAATAATCAAAATATCGTAAATATCTTTATTTTCCCATGAGGGTCTCAATAAGGGCAAAATTTCATACTCAACCCATCCGATAAATGGTTCAAAAATATATGTAGGGTATAAAAAAATTAACTCAGTCCATTGTTTATTTTCACTTGTTTTACATATAAGTCCTTACTAACGGCAAAAAATCGAGACACACCTAAAACTATTCATAGCCTCCCATGACCGATTACCTCGATTTTTTGATAAAAAATTTATTTTTTCTTATTTGAAGATAAAATAAGGATGTAAAATATTTGTTAATCATTTTACACGTTAATTAAAGATGGTTGGAATTAATACACACATACCAAGAGTCGAACCCGGGTATATAAGCCTATACTACCTTTCCCTGTCATTGAAATACGTCATACAATCATGTTGTATGACATTTAGCTCCATGTACGAACATGTTGTCTTTGAGATCTGTAAATTAATTCAAGACAGTTGTGTGGAAATTTTTTATCAAGATTTCTAAGACTGAATCCCACAGTTAGAGTGGTATCGCCCTCCATCCTTTATTATTCAAGGGGGTCCAACGAACTACACAAGTAACGGATAGTACATCAGTATGGTAATGTAAAGCTGGCCCCAAAATGAATGCCAGATTTAAATTTTTACCCATTTGCGTAGAAAAGTGTTGACAATGAAAAGCAAGAAGGCTGGCTTTTACCTAATATGCTCTAAATTTTATCGGATATGCTACTATATATAAATAGATAACCCTATTAAAATTAGTTCTTGCGTTAATTTTGTTCTTGTTCGTTAACTGACATTCTTAACAACATGGTTACATCTTTTCAATTTACGCGCTTGCGTGTAATTATCTTAACATTTCAGAATTATTTGCATGAAACTAATAAAATATAGCACGGAGCACAATTACAACTTTACAATGTAACTATAGTAACAGACAGACATCCTGTGATTTATAGTTTTAAAATAAGGTAAGGGAATTTTTTCCCTCATTTTTTATTTTATAAATATATATTTACCGGGCGTAATTAACTTATTTTCTTTTGACAGTTTAATGTTCTAGTTTATTTAATTAATTCAAATGTATTCCCTACTAATTTATTAACGAAAAAAAAACCTTCGTAATAATATAGCATTTACGACTTGTAATCAGGTGGTGATTTAAATAAGTGGTGTACCATTATTTTAATTGTATTTGAATTAAAACGCTATGGATTTATTTAAAAGATATTTTCAAGAGAGCATGTAAATAAAAAATGGGGGTGAAATTGAAGTAGTATGATCAAAGTGAAATTTTTTTCTCCATGCTATGCATTTGTATACATATTATTGCATTTAGTTACTTTTTTTTCCTTTTTGGGCTCCACGAACACTTATTTAAAGTAAGGATGAAATTTTTGTTGACTTCGAGTTGAGACCTAGTTATTGAAACAAATTCCACGTTACTCGAAATAAAATTGCAAATTAAGAAATTCTGTTTAAAAAATACTATTGAAAAACATACAACAGACTTACATGTCGCTAAATATCGATATTTTGATTGAAACGCAACCATCGTTAGTAGCTAAATTTATTCATATAACACATTACAAACATTTTTCACAAAATTGAGAATAAATATGCAAACCTTACCAACAATTACAGTAACGATTTACAAAAATAAAAATACAAAAATTATCACAAATTTGAAAAGATAAATTTCTCACGACCCCCAAACTTTTTGTAAATATTTCACGACAAATTATTTAGTGGGTTTGAAAAATTATTTTATCGACCTCATTTTATATCTAAAATTTGGTATCGTTTGTGAAATGGGTGTGTCGAAGGTAGCTATAACTGTTGAGAATTGTTTTATGGGTTGATCTTTAACAGTTGTCCATTTTATCAATTCAGAATCAGGTATAGGACCTTTTAACCTTGCGAGTGCTACTAAAGATACGGCAGTAATAAAAATTCCATATATTCCATATGACGACCACCAGACGCGTACCCTATTGTTAAAAAAAAATGAAAGTCGGCGAACTGTGTCAAGTGGAGTATTATTGAAAAGTTATTAAATAGACAAATCGATTAATGTAATAATTATAAAAATCGGCTCACGCGTTTGATCTCTAGAGATTCTCAAAAGACCAAACATATATACATAGGCTGAAAATGTAAGTCGACGAAGTATATAATGTGAATTTGAAATCCTAACTAAAGAGGGTAAAATAAAAAATAATAATTTAAAAAACCAAAAAACCCGACTGCGTTAAATATAAACTGAAAAGAAAACAACCAATCCAGCAGTTTACATCACAATCCCGATTATTAAAGTCGCTTTGTAAACTGCTGGACTTGTTTTTTTTTTTCAGTTTATATTTAAGTACCTAGGGTTTTTTGGTTTTATTTTATTTGTTTTTATTTATATACAAATTTGAAACTTGCTTAGGTATGTTACCGTAATACATCTTGAAGGGCTACTATATTTATCATTTCTATTTCACATATGTCAAAACTGATCATAATTAATTGCTATAATATTTTTTACTAATTTTTGTAAATTAAAACAGTGAAAAGTTTTTTTTCTTCAATAAATTAAAGAAGGTATTCATTCGCTTAGATTTAGCAGCTTCTGAGCTACAAAATTTTAAAAAAGTGAAATGGATAAATTAATTCAATATTATTTCTCAATGCTATTGAACAAATGTTGAATACAACATATTTTTATATAATTTAATTGGAAAACATTTATAAGCTCATTAATCTGAATAAATAAATATCAACAGTTTAATAATATATCGTCGGTGGCCTTAGAACTTGTTATTAACTGACATCTCAGTTCAGGTCTTTTTTTTGTTATTGAAAGTATGATATTCTGAACAACAATGTTTTTTAAAACAAGTGAAAACAAACAATTGACTGAGTTAACTGTTGAAATATGACACTGTCTGTACATTGTATAGACAGTGTTCATTACACTGTCACATTACACAAGCATTGCAATCATACATACATGTCACACAAAATAACTGATATTCCCATATTATACATACTATACCGTGCGTTTGAGAAGCATCTAGGGATAGAACTTTATGTCTGTAGTATGACTGAATACAGAATACATTCGTTTAGTAATGCATCTAAAAGAGTAAGGACTACAGATACGATAAACAGATACGATAGGTCAAGCTGTTGTATGCGTCCAGAGAGTGGGAGATTTGTTGCATACAATTTTTTTGTCAATCATCAGTGCTACTGACTTATCGTATCTGTTTATCGTATCTGTAGTCCTTACTCTTTTAGATGCATTACTAAACGAATGTATTCTGTATTCAGTCATACTACAGACATAAAGTTCTATCCCTAGATGCTTCTCAAACGCACGGTATACAATTTGCGCATAGTTTGCGCTTTCACGGGTATACAGTGATATTATTGAAAAAATATTTCAAACAAAAGTTGTTTATTTATTTAAAGGAACATTTTTTACATTTAAAATTTTGTTCTATATCTAACAGTTTCCAATTGACGTATGTTGCTCATTTACTAACTCGACCTCTATTTTTACGTCCTAAGCTCGCTATAAAAATGTCAGCTTGATATCTCTTTTCGTTGTTTGGTAATCATGATGACAGGCGGACAGACGACAGACAGGCAGACAACCGGAAATGGATTAATTAAGTGATTTTATGAACACCTATACCAAAATTTTGTTCATAGTATCAATATTTTTAAGCGTTAAAAACTTGGGACTAAACTTAGTATACCTTGGTATATTTCATATATATGGTATAAAAAAAACGAATAAATATTATTATTATTATTATTGTTATTAGAAGTAGCCAATCAGTAGTTGAAAGCGTTGAAACGATTGTAAAAATATATTATTGATGAGAACACTGTTTATTATAGATTATTATAAAAAAAATATTGCAGATTATGTTTATAAAATATTATGAATTGAATAAACGTAAATATTATTGTACTTTGAGCTAATTGATATATTTTTTATTGACGCATAATATTTGAAGAAGGAATTACAGGACATGTTTATTACGAAAAGATACAAAATAAAAATAGTTAAAAGCAAATAATAGACTACACATTTAAAAAAACAAATATCAATAAATAATTAAAAACCATTTGTGGAAAAACAAAATATGAGTATCATATTACAATTTTTTTTTAAATATTAAAATAACAAACGACACAAACATATCACATTTGACCTACAACAGGCATGGGCAAACGTGGCTTAGAGAAGTACCTCAGACTTCTGTAACTAACATACGAGTAAGACAGTAATAACCTAACCAGTGACAATCAAAAATACGAGTAAGACAGAGAGACAACATTTTTTTCTACCTATTTCAGTACT
The DNA here is from genome assembly GCF_905475395.1 of Chrysoperla carnea. Lineage (NCBI taxonomy): Eukaryota > Metazoa > Arthropoda > Insecta > Neuroptera > Chrysopidae > Chrysoperla > Chrysoperla carnea. The sequence goes on along the minus strand of NC_058342.1, from coordinate 19,744,756 downwards.
ATTAAATAATCTGAGATAGGTAGAAGAGTTGTATACCAGTCTCGTTTCCTCCTCTATGAGCAATGTGGAGTGGACTTGAATAAAGAGACACAAAATAAAGTTTATGGCACACAATAAAGTTATAACAATGGTGACTTCGATTAAAATAACTCACCCATACCTGTCCTACAAGAATAAAAAACATCTCCCCACACCATCACAGATACCAGTGTGAGAGGTTGCAGAGACTAATCATTACACTATCACTGTCCGAGGCCATCAACTAAACTGTAATCAGCGTATATTTGGGCGCCGTTTTCAAATAGTAAGTGAATCAACCACAATAGCATTGAATGAGGTCCCTTTATCTTTCGATTTTAACACTGCAGCAAATTAGTTGCATTTGTCAATCTATTGTTGTCGAGCGACATCTAAGACATTAGATGAAATGCCGAAATACATCAAATGGAATGCAAATATCGATGATTTTAACTTCCTTACTATATTCATGTAGAAAAACTAGATCAGGACGAAGCGACTAATAGCGCTCAGCGAGCCAAATGATCTTGAACTGTGTTATGCCACCTTTTCCGCGCTGCTGAATAGACAATACAATGATTAAGCACAAGTGGCTGTTTCCCATTGACAAAACCATAACGTCTACACAGTTTCTCACCGTTCCCGAATTAACGGGCTGCATTGAATACATGAGCATGCCTTTCCCTGATCTGGTTTGGAGTGAACCACTCTTTTTTGAAGGCTATTTATAATCTTGTTTCACTTTTTCAGTTAAATCCTAAGGTTACTTCCTTTCATGAAATAAATACATTTCTTCTATATTAACCAAAGAAAAAACATTACCAAACTATCTAACTTCATGGATTAATGGGTAATTTTTCGAACGCCATAAACGCCTAAACCAAATGATATTCTGTGTTCTATCTATTTTGTAATTGTTAGAGAAACTTTCAAAAAATGGTCACATAATATTTTTTCGTTTTGAAATTTTCAGAAATACTTCTAAAACCAAATCTAACTTCTAAAACCCAATACTTCTAAAACTAGATAGCAATTATAAATTTGATGTATTAATAATTCAAAATTTGTATTTAAAGTTTCCATGAATAAAACAAAACACTAATCATATAAAACTAGCTACGCTCCGCGGTGTTAAAAAAGATTTTGAGACTTTTTCATTACTGTGTGATTTAATCAAGCCTTTTTGAGAAAAATGCGCTAAAAATTTATTGCACATTTACAAAATCATTTACAAAATCCTTTAAAAAACACGGTTTCTGTTCGCTATCCCATAAGAACCGTGCATTTTTTCGAGATATATGTGCTATTCCAGACTATAATCTATCTCTGTGCCAAATTTTATGCAGATCCGTTTAGACGTTCTGACGTGACTGAGCAACAAACATCCATTCATCCATCCATCCAAACTTTGACGATTATAATGTGTAAATCAAAGTTTCTACCAAAATATATTTTAAATTTAGTTTTTAAATAGTGTTACTGTATAATCATGGTGAATTTTTTACTATTTTTATACCATGTATACAGGCCGTTTAAGTACCATCTAGGCATATACATGTCTGTAGTATGACTGAATACATCCGTTTAGTAATGCATCTAAGCGAGATGTATTATATACATGTATTTAACATTAGTTGTTAGACGCTTGGAGAGTGGAAGTTTTTTAGATAATTAATAATATTTGTATGCTAGAAAACTCCCACTCTCTGCATGCATACAACAAAAGTCTTGTGTATCGTATCTGTAGCCTTACAATATATGTATATAATACATCTCGCTTAGATGCATTACTAAACGGATGTATTCAGTCATACTACAGACATGTATATGCCTAGATGGTACTTAAACGGCCTGTATATGTAATATATATCAAGATATAGTAAGTTTAGTCGCAAGTTTGTAGCGCTTAAAAATATTGATGCTACGAACAAAATTTTGGTAAAAGTGCTTATAAAATCACCTAATTAGTCCATTTTCGATTGTTCAGTTGTCCGTTTGTCTGTATGTCGTCTGTCTGTCCGTCTGTCATCACGATAACTAAAAAATGGAAAGAGATATCAAGTGGAATTTTTTAATAGCGTACCTAGGACGTAAAAAGTGAGATAGAGTTCGTAAATGAGCCACAAAGGTCGATTGGATCTTCCTACGGACCCATCTTGTAAACCGTTAGAAATAGAACAAAAGTTTAAATATAAAAAATGTTCCTTATAAAACAACTTTTGTTTGAAATATTTTTTCGTAAACATCACTGTTTTCCCGTGAGGGCGCAAATTTTATAGCATGTATTGAATCGGAATATCAGTTATGTATGTATGTGTAATGTGACAGTATAATCAACACTGTCTGTACATGATATTTCAACAATATACTCAGTCAATTGTTTGTTTTCACTTGTTTTATATTTCTTTCAGATTCAATCAAAAGTTTGATATAATAAATGTTGCAATTAAACACAATAAGTTCAAACGCGTAAAAAGTGCATTATTCTACTAAATCTGCTAGAATTCGCCTCAAATTCCTCAAATTCGCTAATGTATGGCATAGCATTCCAAAAATAGATAGTTTAAAAGAGTATGGCCATAGCTAAGCATTTTGATCAGTAGGTTTATTTCAATCGATCTCTGACGCAAAGAACTAATAGCGTACATAGATCGATTAGAATAAATTTACTTATTTTGTAAATATACTCAATGTAAATACATGATACTAGCTTGATCCGTGAGGAATTTCGCATTGCGATCCCCGTGGCTAAAATCAGGCTAGGTAAGTCATTAAAAATATCAATAGTAATTGACTTTCTTTTTATTTATAAATATACAAATTACAAAATGAACAATATTTAATCTTATTATTATTTCTCTAGTCCGTGTTTTTCATAAGTGATACGTTTTTAGCACGTGAGTCAAATTTTCGTCATTAGCAGCACGATAAGCTTTAAATTGAGGGGTAAATCATAGAATTTTATAATGGGATAAGGAAGATATTACGTGGATAGGAAAAACAGGCTAGAAAAATAATATATATAAGACTACCAGACCCGGCCACGCGTTCCTGTGGCTAAGATTCTTGTTACATTAAATTGTAGTAAACTATTCAAGGAGAACAGTAGGAGGACTTCAGTTATAAAGACCACCATGCTTTTTTTACAAATTTTTAAATTTAAATTTATTACTTTTTATTAATTTTTGCTTAATCTGTCAACTGTACGAAAATTTTGATCAATCGTATTCAAAGTCCTTCCCTTTCAAATCCCAATCCAGTGGATTTTTATACCAGCTTTAACGTTTCCGTCTTCGTTCGTAAATAATAATTCCATTGTATAAAGGGGTAACGGTAGTAGAAAATCAATCATGGAGGTCACCATGTTTTTTTCAAATGGCACGCTATTAAATTGTAGCTTAAATGAAACGTTTGTATTTTTTACATAGCGCCATCTATTGAATACTCAATCCATTCAACAGATATCGCCATCTGTTAGAATCGTTTGGAGCTAACAGATGATTGTGACTGACAAATAATAGACAAATAATTTGCAATAAAATAATATTGCGAAAGGTAACCGAGTAAGATAGAGTGTATCTTGCTGAGGATAAAGTTTTTGTTATATTACATTGTAATAAACTATTCAAAGGGAAAAGTAGGAGGATATCAGTCATGAAGACCACCATGCTTTTTTTACATAGATGCCATTTATAAAAAACATAAATGCGACCCCCATGATTTTCTACTACCGTTACGAAATAAATTGACGTTATACCTTAGCCTCAGCAACACCTGATGGTTATGCTATTAAATTGTAGCTTATATGAAACGTTTGTACTTTTAACATAGAGCCATCTATTGAATACTTACTCAATCCAGTAAACAGATATCGCCATCTGAATCGTTTGGAGCTAACAGATAATTGAGACAATCAAATAATATGTCAATAAAATAATATTGCGACTATAAATTGATATGCAAGCTACCTTACCTCTCAAGTTGGATCAAACTGCACAAGATGTGCAAATCAAATTTAAAATCGGTTCAGTATGTTAGGAGTCCATAGCGGACAAACAACGTGACAGTAATTTTTATTTATAAAGATTATAACAAATATTTGAAAAACAATAATGAAGTTCAAATAATAACACACACACAACACATATAATAGAATAATATTAATAAAATATATTTGAGTGACGTAATAAAAATAACAAATGGACATTAAATTATATTTAAATAGAAAAGTATTAAATGTACGAATTAAAAATAAAATATTTCATATTCCACCTATGGTTTGGTATGTTTACCATTCAGTAATAATAAACTTATACGTTACGTCTACGGAGTAAGCACATAAATGTACGCTGTACAGGATAATCCATTCTGTAATGGAATTTATGAAGTTCTCATAATCTTACAAAAATTTTAAAAGATTGTCATTTTCTCTGCAGCTCATATGCTCAGAAGGTCGTACATATTTTTTTTATATATTCAAAGGGCCCCGCATTAGATAGGAAATTAGCTGTCTGTGGATCATTCTGATCAAAAGCTCTCACGGCCACAAGAATTTTTAATGAGTAGTTTTCGAGCTACGGGGATCAAGGCTACAAATATATTATAGTTTTAGTAAATGACAAGGAAAATGGCTTTCTGTGAAATCGTTTTGATCAAAAACCCTCGCGACTGCAAAATTTAGGATTAGAAGGAGTTTCCCAAAAAGCCATTTTCCTATCTAATATTGCGGGTTCCTTTAAACAATTTATATAATAATCAGAAGGGTACTTTCGGTAGTAAAAAATAAATTATGAAATTTCAAAAAAGTTAAAGTTTATACAAAAATATACTTAAATATTCTGATTTCGAGTCATAAATACACATTTTTCTTTTATAATATTAAAATTAAAAATCGTAATTTTTATACTGCCAATCACGTGACCTAAAACGCGGGCAAACCCTGATGTGATGTGATATCGGTATGAACCACAGACCATCAGTTAGTTCAGTGTAGACAGCTGGGTATAATATATCCATAGATAATAAATATTTATATTTATTATAATTAGTTCTTTGAATATATCTGTCAAACTTATCTGTGTTACTTCGAATAATGATACCGATATTATGTCACCAAATTGGATGCCAGTTTAAAAAAAGGTTTATTTAATTTAAGTTTTTGGCAAGAGAGCGTGTGTATTTTTCCGAAATAAATTTTTGGTTGCTTTTTATTAGCAAAATCAACATTTTTAAGTACTTTTTCAAATATAGTAGAATACCCTATTACGAACTTTTTCCGTAGAGTTGTCAATACATCAAGAAAAATGACAATAAAATTATCTAACAGTATTTTAAAATCAGGAATACCAATATATCCAAAGTCCATTAAGAGAAAATTGAAGTTAGTTACAAATAAACTCCCATAATATAAATTTAATTACACAAATAATATTGTATTTGAAATTAGATTGTATTTAATAATTGTAAACGATTAAAATTTTAAAACAATTTAATAAAACTTAAATTTGCATGATAACTACCGTTAACGTTTGTTATAATATATTTTCTGAGAATGGTTGTTTTGAAATTGAACAAAACATCTCGTCATTATTAGTTTTAAATATGAATAGCTCTGTAGACTGCTGTACGATAGCGAATAACATTAAGCTACACAGTCCGTATATACACACATGCACACACACACACACACACCACCGTGCTACCATGGCTGGCTGTTAGCCAGTGTATGTTACTAAACATTGCCGGTTGTTTCTGAACTCGACGACGTGTTCGGTTGGATGAATACGGATTAGGAGAGTACAACATAGCTATATCATCGTACACCCGTTATGTTCTATAATGAATACAATATTCATAGTAATAAAAATTCATCACGTAGGAATTACGTAAACTAAGTAAATACATTGCGTCAATTTATTAAGATTGTTGTCGCAATATTGGAGTAGCGTCAGAAAATTCTAAATTTTTATGCACTTACTAAAGACATGATTATACAATTACCCTTAAAATTTGAAACTGATTAATACTACATAAATTTAATTAAAAGTTCGATATTTAATATGTATGGTATACAATCTTTATACTTTTGCATCAGTTATTAATTTATAAAAACAAACTGTCACATATTTTCCAAAAACTAACAGTCTAATAATTGATTTGTTTCGATTCTAAAAAAAAATTTTTGACCGTCTAGTTATTTTTAAAAAATGGTTTAAAGTTCATCAATTTATAAGCAAGTATACATAGTAGCGAGTCAGACAGAAAGAAGTAGAAGCGAGTATACATAGTAGCGAGTCAGACAGATTGGTGTCTGACTCGCTCTGACGGAAGAGGTTAGGATTGGTGTTGTATACGTACACATGAATATTGTATGTGTAACGTCTCCACGATTACAGGCTTGCTTAAATATTATGGATCACTTAGCTACAAGCTCGTATACTTTTACAGCGCGCATATTCCATAATATTTATATATATATTGTACTACGACAACTACCTTATAAGGGAATAAAATTTTTACACAAAATTTTACCTAAACTTGTACTTTCTACAAGTTATCAAAAGCTCATTTTCACAAGTTTTAAAAAACTTGTACTTTCTAGTATAAAGAATAACGCACGGGATCCCAATGAGTCAATGTAATAACTAAAATTTTTTATTTTCAATATTTCATTAAATAGTCGATAAGGCATCCTAAAACGTGAATAAAACATTATTTATATATTTATCTTGAATATAATAAAAGGCTTATTCTTCTAAGTTTATCTTTATATTTGACCCATACTACCTTAAGTTTTTTTGCTTTTCACCAATTAAATGGTGCTTAAAAGACATTTCTATCCCAATAAAGGTGGCTAGCGTAAATTTCGTCACTAATTTGTGACACCAATGGCCTATTACCTTAAAGAGAAAACTCTCTAATAATAATAATAATATCAAATATATGTGTATAAATATGCGCATATATACCTCATTCCACCCATCTGTTTAGACCCCATCTCCAGCTCCAGCGTACCATATCCCATATTGTCTCATACTATATGAAGCACCCAACAGTGTTATATATATATAATGAAATGATATGTTTTTAATCCAGGTGCTATATGGTTTTTGAAAACAAAAATTTTTGAACATAATTAATCCCAATATAAATATATGTATATATAAAGTGTGTCAAACAATTACAGACCAGACAATACCAGCAAATCTATACGTCGAATTTTTTCCAAAATTCCTTGGTAGTTTTTGAATCCCATGAACTCTTAACGAAAAATAGTTCACTTGTTTTTTTCAATATTCTCTGATTAATATTCATTAAATTATTTAAAAAAAATTATACTACTATGAATCTGCATATCACGAACCAATTATATGAGAAATGTGAAGAATACCAAATACAGGAATACGTGGCTTTCATCGACTTCTCCAAAGCATTCTACTCGGTAGATCGAAATTATTTATTCCAGGCCCTATACGAGCAAGGAGTTGATCCGAAATATGTTCGTATTCTGAAAGCGATGTACAACAATTTCCAAGCATGAATTTCATTAGAGAAGCCTGGTCCATATTTTTCACAAAACGTAAGAATTCGACAAGTGAATCCCTTGTCTCTCAATCTATTCAACTGAATTCTGAAGGTTATCTTTAAAAAACTAACTTAGTAAACATATGGCTTAAAAATTAATAGATTGCCACTAACATATCTGAGATTCGTTGGTGACGTAATCCTTATAGTAACAACAATGCCACAACTCAAAACAATAATTGAGGATATAAAGAATATAAAACCTAAATAAATATACCATTGATCGATTGAGTTAATTGTTGAAATGACATGTAAGTCAAGAAAGATTGCCAATCTTACACACAAAGTAATACGAGTATATATATTTACACTTCCTCAGTGAATATAATATATGTTATAAACAAACAAACAAATACATAATATATGTAACGGATACATTCAAATTTTTACACTACCTGTATACATACTTTATAATGTTTTTAACCTAATTTCCGCCCTCACGGGTAAACAGTGATGTTTATGAAAAAGTGTTAAGAAGTAAGGTTGTTTAATTTTCTGTAAGGAACATTTTTTACATTCAAACTTATGATATATCTCCAATGGTTTACAATATGGATCCTACGGACCCAAGACCCAATTGAGCTATGTTTCCCATTTACGAACTCAACCTCACTTGCTACGTCTTAAGCACGCGATAATAATTTCAGCTTGATATCTCTTTTTGTTTTTGAGCTCACAGACGGACAGATAGGCAGGCAACCAGAAATGAACTAATTAAGTTATTTTATGAACACCTTCACCAAAACTTTATTCGTAGCATCAATATTTTTAGGCGTTGGGACTAAAGATAATATGCCTTGATACATTTTATATACAGGACGTTCTGTTATTGACTACAGATCGTAGACCAAAAGAATAAGCTCATAAGAACGAAGGAAAAAGTTATTTACCAATTTTGGATCTGAGGCCTAATTTGCGAGATAATTAACAAAATAAATGAATATAATATTAATAAAAAGTAAATAACTTTATCGAATCACAGTTCAATAAAATATTGATCTGCACGATCTGCAGTCAATAGCAGCTCGCCCTGTACATGATGTAGAAATTTGGTAAATAAGCATAATTAATTTAAATTTTTTTTTGTGTTATTTATTCGATCTTCAGTTATCTGTGACAGCCTGTATATATATATTCCGAGACATTTACGAAAAGCGGATACAACTAAAAAATTATTAAAACAAAAAGAAATTATTATTTGGTCTATTTCACTCACATTCCATACTTTATTTATGTATTGTTTTTAAAAAAAAAGTTTTATGAGGCTCTTGTCTCTTGTCTGTGTGTAGTTAATTTTTACAGTTGAAAAACAGTACAATTAAATTTTACAGATGTTTTTGTATTTTGTACTTTTGTGTAAATTTGTTGTTCAGAAATGACACATTGATATGTACAGAGCTGGAAATTTCAATTTAACCTTGAAAATGATTTTATACAGTGAAGAAAATTCTGTCTATCAAAGACACCATCTATTTGTCGAGAAGTTAGTTATCTCATGAATTAAAATAAGAGATGGGCAGTAGGGTATTCGAACGAAAATGTTGAACAAAAACCAAATTTAGTAAGTAACGTAATAAGTACAGTATCCCATATCGTTAAGAGCAGGGCAAGATCATAGACAATAGCCTCACATATCTGGAAGCATTTTTCAGCACATACAAAATTGCAAAAGTTATAAACAATTAAAGATGCAAAAAAGGTATTTCGTTTTCGCCAATATTTCATAAAATATTAATGTTTAAGAAATTGAAAAAAAATATTCTTATATTGACGAAAAGTTCCATTAAAAGTCTAATCTCCATTATTTATAATTTTGATTTAACGCTGAAAATAGGTCTTTTTGCATCATTTTTAGATTGTTGTAATAATTTGAAAAAGTATCTCTCACTAAATAATTTTTTTAGGGTTTTAAGGACTAACTTAAAAATTTGTAAACTCAACAATTTTTTTTAAATAATGGGTATTAAGTTTTTTGGTTTCGTTAGGTTCTTCTTATATATATACTTAGCTTCACTTGAATTTTTTAAGCATAAAAACCTTTGTTTTCCTGGCTATCTAGGCAAAAGGTCTATAATGATATCTTCAGGGTAAAATGATCCCTCGTTGTTTTAAGTAAACCATTAAAGCCTTCTAGTGTATTTTTCGATAGGTGGTTTCCGCGCGATCAAATTAATAATTCAACAAAGACTTCTGGTGCTAATTTGTGTTTCGTAGTAAAAATATTAATTTTACTGCTTATGATTTATGGTAAGACAAATTTCAACGTCAAATTTCTTTTTTTGTATTAGTTTTTGACAGCTGACTGTTTTTACTCTTGGCTTTTGTTGACTTTTAATAATATCATAACACATTTTCCTAGGCTCATAATAAATTTTAAGGGCGGTTTTTCTGACGAAATTCGAAAATGTCGTTACGGGTAAAATGATCCCCTTTACATAAGCTAAAATTATCCTATTTTGTGTTAAAAAATATAGTAGATAAAATGATCCCCCATCATGTAACGGGTCTTGAATGTGTTGATTTAGATGAATTTACCAGTGATTTTTGTTTTCATACTGATTGTTGATGTAATGTTAAAGAACAGTTAATATTTTATGTGAACTGTTTGATAAAAAAATGCAATAGGATCATTTTACCCACTATCCTTACAAGGTCGGTCAAAACAATCCCTTTTGAGAAATATTCAAAAAATCTAAGAATTTGAAGAGATCAAAAGAAATTTACATACCAATATTGTAATATTTGAATAAAGAACTCGAAAATATTTCGACGTTGTACATATGTCGAATAGTTTGACTATAAATTACATTTTTTCTTAGAGGGATAATTTTTGACCACCTTCCCCTATTTGTGTTTTAAAAAAATCTAAAAAAGTAATGCTTTACAACCGATTCCGTGAAATTAAAGTATAACAATTCTCAATTGTTATAATCAAGTGAGAGACGGTGTATTAGTTAATACCTTTTATATTCGTATTACTTGTTCAGAAGCGACACACTGTTATACAACGTGTTCTGTTATTAACTGCAGAAACCTAACTTCCCAAAATAAGCTCATCAAGAGCAACAAAAAAAACTATAAAATTATTGTACGTAAACAAAAAAACTATGTGACAATGGGTGTGGTTTGTTTGCTTAGATCCAATGATAAGTTGTTTACTTATAATTATTATTATTTTTCTCAGAATAATAGAATAAAAAATGTATAAAATTATTAAACTGTCCCACTTTTAATATTTTTATTCTATTATTCTGAGAAAAATAATAATAATTATAAGTAAACAACTTATCATTGGATCTAAGCAAACAAACCACACCCATTGTCACATAGTTTTTTTGTTTACGTACAATAATTTTAATGTTTTTGCAAAATAATTTAATCCAATCAAACCATGTTATAATTTTTAAAAATCCCTACCTCAGTTGAATGTTATTTAAAAAAATTTACTAATATCTTCTAAATATCATTGGCTACTGCTTATCGAATGATAGCCAGTGAATAATCAAATTTATCAATTTTTGTCATACCTGTAGCTCCCAAATTAAGGCTCAGATCCAAATTTGGAAAAGAGTTTTTTTGTTGCTCTTGATGAGCTTATTTTGGGAAGTTAGGTTTCTGCAGTTAATAACAGAACACGTTGTATAAATAAAACTAAAGTACTGATATAATTTGTGAAATGTGATTGCAATAAGTATTTTAAAAAGAACGACACATTCAAGAAACAATCTGCCTTGTAAGTCATAATTTATTTGTATTGTATTTTCCAAAAAGTGCGTTGGTAAAATATTATTCAAACTGACATTTTAACATTAATTTAAAACTTCGATAAAGTTAAAGAATATGTACACAAAGTATAATTCTATTTTCTTATTATCAGCAGAAAATGGTAGCCCATACATTTTCATGGCGATGTAAAAGATTATGGAATGGGGGTTACTTGACGGGTTTAAGATGAAGGTTTGAGTTGGATGACGCAATAGGGTAGTACGATAGGTAGGTAAGTAAGATAGTACTACACCTTCATCTACAATGTGTCCAAAAATGTTTTACTATACAATTATAAAGTACACTTTTTTAAAAAGTACAGTGAAAAAAAAAATAATAATATTAACCGATATGATGTTGTCAACCTCTTCGCGAGATTAAATATAGCGAATGGAGCCGCGAATGTGATACGCTTCTTAAACTATAGGTCGCGACCCCATTTGGGGTCGCTTAGCAAAATTCTGGGGTCGCGAGAGGTAAAAATACAATTTAACAGAAAATGTTTTTTAACTTGTAAAATTATTGTTATAAAGATAAAATAACAATTATCGTAGATAAATATATCATAAAATCTTCTAGTTCGGAAAGATTGTTTGTACCTGCATTTCTATTAAGAGTATTATAATAACTTGAATAACATTTACTATGAATTATGAAATGTTATTGGAATTAATAAAAAATATAAATTTATTTTTGTCAATCTCTAAAAGCCGAAATAATCCCGAGAAATAATTATCAACAAAATTTCAAGGTATTAATGCTGAAGAAACAGCTTTAACATATTAAATCCCAATATCGTTCAGCGATAAAAAATGTTGAAGAGGTCTTACGTCCAGCAGTTTCAAACATTCCACCAAGATTTGATTTGTAATGCAATAAAAAACAGGCACATCCATCTCATTAAATTTTTAACTTATACTTTAATTTAATACTTACCACGCAACTACTTGAATATATTCGAGAGAATTAAGACGGTCAGAATCCACTTTTATTTTTGAAACTATAATAAATACAATTTTATAATTTTTTGTGCAATTTTTAATTTTAGATTTTTGTATGTTTCAAAACGAATTCTAAACTTATATATTTTCATATGTATATGTATATTGTTACCTAATAAATAAATCATCAAAAAATATTAATTTATTTTTCTTTTATATTTGTATGGGGTCGTCAAGAAACTCGCAATCATAAATGGGGTCGTGAATTACAAAAGTTTAAGAAGCCCTGATTACTACAGTAAAGGGTTGAGTGGTGAAGTTGACGCAAACACATTAAATGTTTGTATGAAAGTAATATACTGTATAACAAATTTCAAATATTGTTGTTTTGAAATACAACATAGATTTAATGATAAGGTTTATTTATTTATTAAATTATTCGATTTCTTCGAGTCGTATTTGAATCAGCGACCCATGGATTACTATTAATTCTAGTGTCTTAAGTCTACCGCTGTACCAACTGCACTATCGATGGAGGCGTTGGTTGCCCAGTAGACTCAAATAACTGAAATTCTTTTTATACCATGTATATATGAAATATACATAGTATACTAAGGTTAGTTCCAAGTTTGTAACACTTAAAAATATTGATGCTACGAAAAAAATTTGGGTATAGGTGCTCAAAAACGAAAAAAGATATGAAGCAGAAATTTTTACAGCGCACTCAGGACGTAAAATGTGAGGTCGAGCTCGTAAATGAGCAACATAGGGCAATTGGGTCCGAAGGACTCATCTTGTAAACCGTTAGGGATAGAACAAAAGTTTAAATATAAAAAATGTTGCTTATCAAAAAATAAACAACTGTTGGATGAAACATTTTTGTTTGTGAAACATCACTGTTTACTGACAAGGGCATACATTAGATGCAAATTTTATAGTATGTATTTATATGAGATTCTCATTTATGTATGTGTGACAGGTATAGTCATATGTGTAATGCGATAGAGTAATCAACACTGTCTATACATAGTTTTTCAATAATTAACTCAGTCAACTGTTTGTTTTCACTTGTTTTAAATGAAATTCAATTGAGTTTTTTTCCCGTCTTGATTGAAGACAAATTTCTCTAGGTGAGAAACCCTTTTCAAAAACAAACATCAAGCTAACAAGACTGCGTCCCATTCGGAATTCCATCATATTTCACACGTCTTCATTTTTATGAAATTCAATATGAAAAACATTTTCATTAAAAAAGAGTTATTCTATCAAATGATGTATTATTTTTGAGACACACTGGATAGGTTTGTGGTGTTTTATGGTGTTTTGTATGATGATGAGCATAGCAATGGTCTGCGGGGGTGCGTATTGTTGTTATCGATCGACCGCAAAAATGTACAAAACAAAACTCAAACTCTTAAGTAATTGTTTATGAAAACTTGAAGGCATATACTATATAATACTATACAGTATTCAGTATACAATATACATACACTATTCACTATGCTTCTCGCTCATAGTATGCTCATAGTATATTCGTTGCCTGTTTCATTCTATTTAAAAGTGTTTGTTGTTATAGGTCTCTATGCATTCATTGTGTGTTGTTTTTACTTTGAAAAGCATATTTATCTCGAAAATAAATCTTTGTCTTTTGTTTTTCTAACTATGGAGGCAATTATTTTGTATAATTGACTATAGTACTTCGAGTAAGAAAAAATATATATGTACACCCAGATAGTAACTGTGTACTAAATACTTAAATTTAGTTCATATATAAAAATATACAAATACAAACAAAAAATTATTGACCCAGATGAAAAATTCTATTCATTATTATTATGACAGCGAAAATGCTACAAAACTTCACTTAGATTATTTTCTTAAGTATAATTTCTGTTTCCGTTTATGTAAAATACACATACTCCAATCATCCTAGGGTGTCACCTCGGAATCTAACGGAATCAGCTGACTTTTTAGTTTTATCCCCGAAATAAAAAAGGGGGGGTTATAAGTTTGAACGCTATATGTGTCTGTGTGTCTGTGTGTTTGCTTGACTGTGGCATCGTAGCGCTTCGACGGATGAACCAATTTTAATTTTATTCGTTTCATTTGAAAGGTAATTTAACGGAGAGCTAACTTTGTTTCAAGTGCGAGTTTAGTTTTCCATACCCGAAAAAAACGAAAACATTGGCGATGGGTGATCTTTCAAATCGATTCAGTTTGGAAAAGGCATGACATTTAATTTTAACATATAAATAATTACTATGGAAATGAATAGCTCAATTCATTTCGAAAAGTGAAATGGTAAAATAATTAGGTAATTCGAAACAATAATTCAAAAGAACAAGGTCAACTCAAATATTTCAATTAAAATATTTCCAAAAATTTGTCCCAAAAAATGATTGCTCTCTAAGTATCCTTTTCATCTCATCTAATGTCCTGGACCACCACTTTGATATTGATTTAAGAAGGAGTGTTATACGTTTAAAGTGTTTATCTGTGCGTTTGTGTGTTTCTCAGTGGCATCGTAGCCCCTAAACGGTAGAACCGACTTGAGAATATTTTATAGGTAACTTTCCAACAATCGGTTTCTAAGGAATAAATCGCATTGGAAGGGGTTTTTTTAAATTTTGAAAATTTCATTTGTGATAGTGCAAATGTTGTCTCAAAAATCACATATGGTCACGCTTGCGCCTCCTTAAAAATTCAAGGTCAAAAATGTTAAAAATCAGTTTTTTGTGTATGTCTCGTTTCTTTTGCCTTCAATCGTATTAACATTTATTTTAAAAGTTGTAAAAGGTAAAATTTACAACTTTTGTCTAAAACTGTTTTTTTAACGTTGAACCATTTTTGAATTATAGAGTGCAGAAGCTGGTGCACTCAGGTTAACGTACTTCAGTGCTGGGTTAATTTTATAAATATAAGGTATATAATAATTATTTAAATAAAAAATCTGTAAATCATTCTTATTCTTATAGATTCATTTTCTTATAAATATATCTATATTAAGGCAGTACGAGCGCCAAGGCAAGTTTTGACTTGTAGTTGAAATTATTTGTACCTTATTTTCAGCCTTGTTGATATATCTGCCTTGATTTTCGAAATATCGAAGGGTAAATAAACAAAATTTTCAATTTTCGATATTTTGATAATTACTGCATATATTTTATTCTTACTTTTCGTCTTATTTTGTCAAGTCATAACATAATTCACCATCAAAATTGAAAATATATATTTTTTAAATTGGTGTCCACACTACCGTGCTCATACATCGTTAATTAGTCCGCACCAACTGGTTTTTTACCTGAATGAGCAACGCAAAGGAGTAGTAATGTGTTTACCAGTCTATACCCGTTTCCATGTGGCACACTAGAGACTAAACGCGCCGGTCGATTTTCGTGATTCTGACGTCAAGTTTTGGAGAAATCTATGAAAACATATCATTCATCTACCGTTTTACCATAAGACCAATATTAAATGTGCCTACTATTGAAGTCATTAATTTATTTAAATAATCGGCCACCCCCTCCATCGCCAAATTTTCAGAATTGATTTTGGCTTAGTCCAATAATAAAAATATCAATCCTTTTATCCACAATTGCCCTGGCGTTCGTACATCCTTAAACAAAATATGTACTACATTAAACTTTGAACACAATGGCGTTTCAGATGAATTATTATAGTTTTTGCTACATTATTAATTTATTATGTGTTAGGTTTTAAAGTTTTGCAAACTCATAAACCATGCAAATATATATATTTTAAAAAAATATTTAGAAAACTTGTGCGATACACTATTTCATTAAACGTAATAAACTGCTCATAAAAAAGTGACGTAATTTGATATATTCTCTATTGTGTGAAATCTTACAAACGATTACATTCATTTGATTATTGAAAAATTAGTCAATTATTAATAATTTCAATTTTTAACAAATCATGTTTCATCATGTCTTAAAATTAAAGCCTAGCGCTCCAAAATTATATTTCCAAAGATGCCATAATTCCATCCCTATACTATTAAACTGCATTCAATTGTTTACCATTGTCCACCTTTCTATAGCCGTGTATACAGCGCTAACTTTTTTTCTATGTTTAATTAAATTAAGCTAACAGTTAAGAAATTTTAAAACAAATAAAAAATTTTTACAAAAGTTACAAAATTGGACAATAATGTCTTGCAACATAAAAAATCATGGCTACTGGCTAAAAAAAAGTTTAAAAAAAATTTTTTCTTGACATTGATTAGCACCACGGAATGTCTAAAGTATGACGTGCTGTAAAAGTATGAGATTTCGCACAACTCAGACCGTTGCAATATTTACAGAAATTGTAAGACAAAGTAAATATAAACCTCATGGATTTCACTATAGCACCACGCACACCCTTTAATAAAATTTTTGGTTATTGTGCAACGCCTACCTATCTCAAGGGTTGGCACAAAGCTGGCAGGCACAAGTATTATAAGCATCTGAGGGTATCCTTTGCGAAGCGCAAACTATTCCTCATGGAAATTATCTTAAAGAAAGGCTAATATTAAATGGAGGGTCAAACGTACTTAAGGTACCGTAAGACAGGTGTGGTACGAGTATTGACGGAAGCATTCTGAAGAGATCAAATCATTCTTAAATACACTAATATGCATAATTGTTGCTACGATATTGTTCACAACTACTGTTGGGGCTGATAAGGAGAAGGAAGACATGAAAAGTCACCTTCTTTATCATTGTTCAGCTTTTGCCTTGAGAAGATAGACTCAATGGGTGAGCCAATATTTAACGAGCTCTTCGACTCGATGCCCGTTGATGTTAAGGTATTTCGATACCCAAAAGAATGAAAATTTGAAATTATATTTATCAATTAATCATCCTTTTATACGTCATTTGTGGAAAATTTATATTGATTCTCTGAGCTGTTTAGGAGAAATTAACAACTACAGTCAGTTTTTTTTACGAAAAAAGGGCACATTCTCATAAACTGTACAGAGAATTTTTCACAAAAGACTTGTTTTCACAAAGGTGATTAAATGATAAATAAAATATATGTTTTTGTTATCATTTTCATTTCAACTCTTAAAGGTATTTCGATACCTTAAACTGAAAATGATACCATCCTTTTACGTCTCTTGTGAAAAATCTATTTCGATGCTCTGTACGGTTTAGGAGAAATTAACTACCAAAAATGGTGTTTTTACTTTATTCATTTTCATGCACACCTCTTAATTTTGGTACGATTTTAAATTTTAAAACTGAAAGAAATATTGATCAGTCTTTTATGTAAATGGTAAAACATTTTTAAAAGCAATTATTGACTATAAAATCATCATTTATTACGATTAATTAAAGGGATTGTTTTAATAATTAAGTTATCGTTAATCTTAATCGACTTGAAATGTATACAAATGGCTAATTAAATACTCATTAGCTATAAAATTTTTTCAATCAAGTCGATTCGACCGTTTAAGGGCTACGATGTCACTGAGAAACAAACAGGCGCACAGATAAACACTTTAAACTTATAACACTCTTTCCTTAATCAATATGAAAGTGGTGGTCCAGGACATGAGATGAGATGAAAAGGATACTTAGAGTGCTATATTTTTTGGGGCAAACTTTTTAAAATATTTTAATTGAAATTGAAATATTTAAGCTGACTTTGTTCTTTTGAATTATTGTTTTAAATTACCTAATTATTTTACCATTTCGTTTTCAAAATGAATTGAGCCAGGTTTATTTGATCATTCATTTCCATAGTAATTATTAATATATGTTAAAAATATACGTCATGCCTTTTTCAAACTGAATCGCTTTTGAAGACCATCGCCCATTTTTTAGTTTTTTCGAGAACGAAACTCCAAGCTTGCACTTGAAACATAGCTAAGAACACTCTTCGTTAAATTACCTTTCAAATGAAACCAAAAAAATTTAAACTCGCTTAATTCGTTTTGGAGCTACAATGCCACAGACACACACACATGGCGGTCAAACTTCTTACACCCCTTTTTTTTGGTTCGGGGGTTAAAATTTTGTCTGGGAATAAGCAAGTTATATTTATAAGTACCACAATGGATCTTTCGGTCTAAGTGTGTCTCAATCTAAGGCAGACACTATAACTTAATTTAACCTTCATAGGTAAGTGTTTACTTATCCGAAAGTAATGATATTCTAATGCCGCTTTAGAAGCAGTAATAATTTTATAAGAGAAAATAACGTAATCTTTCAAAATGCGCCACTTTTTTATGGAGCAGTTTATTTCTAATGACTACGAATGTCGTGTGAGTAATTTATTATAGTTTTTTGTGTGGATGTGTGTGTGTGCAGTAGCACACATAATATCACAGTGATATTGTATAGTCTTCTATATGAAAGTACTGAGTTAATGATATTTAATTTTCAAAGCACATCTCAAGAAACGTAATAACAAGATTTTCGTAGAAAATCGTTAATAGTATACCCTCTATGTTTAACGACGAAACTCATTTGTACGAATTGTATATTTGTTTTATGTGTAGTAACATGATCACTGTCTGACCATACTGACCAAACATACACATACATATATTACATATATTTACAAAACGAACCAAGATGATCAAAAAAAAGTTTGCCTGTAAACTCGAGCTTCAGTAAACAAGCCCAAATTTTACGTTTGATCTGAAAAAATAACTTCTTACTCCCATTTTCATTAAAAACAAGTGATAACAAATAATTGACTTAGTTAATTGTTGAAATACCATGTATAAACAGTGTTGATTATTCTGTCACATTACAGATACATGCATGTCACACATACATAACTGATATTCCCATATAATACATACTATACAATTTGCGCTCTCGCGAGTAAGCAGTGATGTTTACGAAAAAATGTTTCAAACAAAAGTTAATTTTTTTTATAAGGAACATTTTTTACATTTAAACTTTTGTTCTATCTCTAACAGTTTACAAACTGGGCCTTACGGACCCAAGACCCAATTGATCTTTGTTGCTCATTTACGAACTCAACCTCACTTTTTACGTCCTTAGCACGCTAAAAAAATTTCAACTTGATATCTCTTTTCGTTTTTGAGTAATCGTGAGAGACGATAGACAGACAACCGGAAATGAACTAATTAGTTGATTTTATGAACACCTACACCAAAATTTTGTTCATAGTATCAATATTTGTAGTCTTTACAAACTTGGGACTAAACTTAGTATACCTTGATGTATTTCATATATACATGGTATGAAAGACACTCTTATGATATTGGAACTAAACTCTACCCTTTAGTTTTGTGAACTGGGTTGTTATCACACTATCTCCTAGGTTAGGTTTGGTTATATCGACTGTCCACGAAGGACACACAAAGGCTATAGAGCCTATTGTCATACCATATGAGTCCACCTCCTTCATGCACATACCATGCCCTATACGCGCCCATCAAATCACAAACGTAATTAAATTAATTTTTGTTATGACGGCAGAAATCGAGCCCGCTACCTTAGGCAAAACTTTAACGGAATTGGTTACGCTTGAACTAAGGTACTAGGGCTGACCCCTATCCCCTAAAATAACATAAAAGTATAAAGCATATATAGTTAGCTTATAACAAATCCCTTAAAATCACTATAAGGACGTTCAAAGAGACTGAAATGTGAGTTTTTAGTGGTTGATTTTGATAAAAACTCTAAACTGACATAATATATGAATTAAGTGATCCAAAACCCTAAGATACGGATTTTCAGCAATTTTTAAATTTTTTATATTCCCAGTAAGTAAAGTCCACAAAACTAACGGATGGAGTTGGGTTCAGTTATCATAAGGATATTTTTTTATTTAATTCGAAAATTGGAGTTGTGAAAATTTAACTAGAATTTGACATGCAGCTTAATAAAATTTTATATTTTACTAGCAGTTATTTACCTGTTTCGTTGGGAAATTTCGTCTTGAAAAACAAAGGTTACCGAGTTGTAGACTTCACTTTCTTTGTCCTCACTTATCTTACTTTTGTTCAGAATTTTATAGGTTTAACGTTTTTGATACGCAATCCCAATGCTTTTTTAAAAATAAAAGTAATTTTATCATTTTAGTTATTCCTTAATATCCTGGAAAAATTTTCCTTAAAACACATTCATATCACATTTCAAGTAGATACGTCCTAGAGTTAATGTTTTTTAACCATCCCACAGGAACCAAACATTTTTCCGCTATGCAATGTATTGCTAGGTAATAAACAGTCTGCCAAATTTCTTCAAAATCCGTTCAACCGTCAACCGTCTTGCGTGATTAAGTTACAAGAATCAAACATGCAAACTATCACGAATAGAATATGTATTGAATCTAACTACCTTGGCTTAAAAGCTTGGGGTGTTTTCATAAAATTATATCTTCGATTCACTGGATTGGTTCAAATTATTGATGTTATAACGAATATATTTCTAGATAAAACATCCAAATAGAGACACTATTACGGGGTCCACTTAAAATTGTCTATTTTGTGTATTTTGACAGTATGAATGGTAAGTAATTAAAAGCGCTGCAGATGAAAGGGGCGAAGGGGAATAACTTTTAAAATTGATCTGAATTCTAAAAAATCTTAATAGGTTTCGATATCGGCCGAAATCACAGGCTGGAAATGTGTTTTCGGTCGGGTACTTACAAAATTATCATTATGGTTACTTTAATACAATCCACATTGAATAAAAGGATATACACAAAAATAACTTAAGAAAAGACTTCAGATTTTTTTCTCATTCTTAATGTGCTTCGACTGACGATAATATGACGACACATTTAAAAAGATTTATGGATGTAACCCTACTTTTTGGGTAAAGATATATATATATATATATTTGAAGTTGCACTTTTTTGTCTGTTAAGGTGGATGATGTAGGATTAATTTTTAAAAAATTCCATACAATTACTGTCTTAGGTTTTCTTATATGTTTGTTTTTAATGCTGTTCAAAAGAGATTATGACATGAAAATTCAGCAAAAATGATGCCACTTATTACATTAAATTTTACTTTAAAGAGTGGGTACTCCATCAGCATTAGTATACACATATATTTGTTACACGACCATACATGAATAAACCGTTTAATGAATCGTATTATTCAGTCATTAACTTATTTAAATACTTAAAAATATCGATTTCATATAAATTGGATATCATTAAGTATTTATAGGGTTTAATTTATTGTTGATGATACAACCTAGGTACTGTTTTGAACACTTTTGGTATCCAATTAAGCTTTGTGTTCTGAATATGTGATATTATTTGAAGTATGTATGTTTATGAACAAAAAATTTCAATAAAAAACACTTTTTAAGGGACAAGCTTTTATTGTACTAAAAAGTAGAAAATAATTTTATCTATGAGTCACTCATACCCGAGTATTTGTAAAAGCTTGAGGCACTCAATTTAAAATGTCCAAAATGAATCGCCTCATCTACTCCACAAGCCTAATTATTTTTCGATTCATTCTTGATATTAAGCGCCTTAGCTTATTTTTTACTTTTTAGTAAAATAAAAGCTTGTCCCTTAAAAAGTATTTTTTATAAAAATTTTTAATTTAAGACTAAAAATGTATATATATCAAAACCGGAGGAAGTGATGCGAAAATCAGGACGCCACAACCTTAACATGCATTGTCAACCAAACTAAATGTGCATGCAAAATTTTAGCTCAATAGGAAACTGGGAAGTGGATTAAATTTAATTTGCAAGATTTGATTACAGACGGACAACGGAACAGGTGAAACTAAATAAAAGCTTGAAATAATATTAGAGAAAGATCTAGGAGGGTGGAGTATGAAATAAAGAGCTTGTATACGAAATTACGGTATTTCTCATTAGATTCAAGTCTAGGGAGAAGATTAGAAGATTCCACATGCATGTGGCTGGTGGAAAACCGCTTGTCGTTAGTGTTAGAGGTGCAGGAAAATATAGGCGGCGTTTATCCTGGCCCAAAAACTGCTCTATGAAGAGAGCTGTAATAAGTCTAAACTTATTTAGATCTTAATTTTCTCCAGTGAATTTCTTTCTCAACCCAGAGAAATAAGACTAAAAAAAAGCTGATCTACTTCAAAAATCAAAATGAAGATGTTTCAGCGCGGTTCTTTATTCGGATGCAAAACAATGCATTGCAAAATCATGTGCGCAAAAAAATTATTCAAGTCAAAGGTTGCGAAATTAGCTCTTTTCAAATATCTCGTAAATTGTTAAGTTTATGGCAGTTTAAGCTATTATAAAATTATTTACATTAACTCATTTTATAATAGCTTTTTACGAGATATTTGAAAAAAAAAACCTCACAACCTTTGACCTTGAATAATTTTTTAGCGCGAATGATTTTGCATCTGAATAAGATAATAAGGTAAAAAAGCTTCACTTGGAATTTTGAAAGCAGAGAAATCTTTATTTTACTGGGCTAAACCTAACTAAATGGCCAAGTTAAAATTAACTAAGTTAAAAAGAGCATTGACGTGTTATTTAAATTAATATATTTAGTAAATAAACAAAAAATAATAATAATTTAGTGTTGACTATCATACACAAGTAAAAATTCTTTTAGTTGAGTATGCCTAGTACGTATATGGCCTAGTTGATAACAGCCCTTTGCATGAATCCAAGAAACCCTTTTTCGATTCCTGGCATACGTATATTTTTTCAATTGTCTTTCCTAAAATATAATTCCAGTTTTAATTGTTTTTTATTCAGACTTTTATGTTTTCTCATACAGTAACCCAACAGCATTTAGTATTCATTTTTACAATCTTATTAATTTGAGAATAGTTTATCCACATTCATTTTACTGCTATTACCCCAAGAGTGTATACAAATACGTTCTTCTACTTGGCTTACTTTTTTGGACGAACACACGTTATTCAGTTCGAGAATGGCGAAAATTCTACCAGAGATCGGTAATTATAATTGTATACGGAAATCAATAACATCATAGAGTTTAGTTTCCTCACAAACTTCTTACTATTTTGGTATACATAGGAGTACTTTATAACCTCTTTTGAAGTAGAAGCTAGAATGGTATCAAAATATTTCATTATCTTACGTTCTATAATATCATGATTCACTAGCAGGTTGCAAAGTGTCAAAGAGCAAACTGAATATTCTAAGTAGGTTATATTTACTAGTAACAAATATAATTTGCATTTGTAAGTATACAAACTACGAAAAGTTTAAAATTAAAATGTAACAAAGGTTGTTGTTTCTCTTTTTGTTGAAACAAGTACTTTGTTTATTTCCTAGAATAGACAACAGAATCTTTTCCTCAATCTTCAATCAATATAGAGTAACAAACGTTCTAAAAATGGAACTGTCTTATGAATTTGGGCATAATTAATTTAGCCCCAAGTTTGTAACGCTTAAAAATATTGATGCTACGAACAAAATTTTGGTATCGATGTTCATAAAATCACCAAATTAGTCCATTTCCGGTTGTCTGTCTGTCGTCTGTTCGTCTGTCATCATGTTAACTCAAAAACGAAAAAAAGCTATCCAGTTAAAATTTTTAGAGCGTACTCAGGACGCAAAAAGTAAGTGAGGTCGAGTTCGTAAATGAGCAACATAGGTCTATAAGGTCTTGGGTCTGTAAGACCCATCTTGTAAACCATTAGAGATAGAACAAAAGTTTAAATGTACAAAATGTTCCTTATAAAAAAAAAACGACTTTTGTTTGAAATATTTTTTGTTAACATCATTGTTTACCCACGAGGACGATGCAAATTTTATTGTATGTATTATGTGGGAATATCAGTTATGAATGTGTGGCTGTCTAAAAGTGGATATCTTTCTTTTCTTACGTGTCCTCAAAAAACAAACGATTGATTCATCAACACTGCCTATGCATAGTATTTCAATAATTAACTCAGTCAATTGTTTGTTTTCACTTGTTTTATTGTGAATCCACGTTTTTACATCTGTTCGAAGTGTGTATGCGCGCCAAGTGTGTATGTCAAAAAGTATGAGCGCCTTTGACTTATATAAATAAGTAGGTACACAAAAACTTGAAACAAATGTAAAAATTAAACTTGAAATTGTGCTGTTAATATTCAGATACTGAAAATTTTGATAATTTGTAAAGGTGTAGAAAATCACTTAATCAATAATTTATTCCTTGATCAATTTTTGTGTAAAACTAATATTTACAGAAATTATGTTTTTTGAACTTGTTGTTGTTTAATAGTACAACAAAATTAAATATCCCAGGGGCGTACCTAAATTCCATTTTTGACGAATAGTTGGATATTTAAATAAGTTTTTTAAAAATTACAAAAAAACTGTGCATTTATTAAAAATAAAGGTCAAATAAAATTTCTAGCTGAAGTATTTGTTCACTTTTTCGTTTTTTTCGACATTCTAGCTTCAAAATTAATCGAAATATGAAAATTTTAAAATATAATTTTTTTGCTCATTCAATCAAATAAAAAAGTATCCATCTTGTAAACCGTTAGAGATAGAACAAAGTTTTAAATGAAAAACTTACTATATAGTATCGGTACATAGTAGTCAAGTAATTAGTTATTTTTGGCTTTACAATACCACGCAACTACAAAAATGTATAATATATTGTGTGCAAGGGCTGCTTATAAATTTGATATAGATATCAATCATCAATAGTCTAACTATAGTTTTCTCTGTTTTACAAATGATGAATCTTCGATTAACTCATAATTAAATTAAAATTTTGTTTTTATATCATCGACAACCTTATATTTTTATGGTATTATTATAAACTACAAGATTGTCTAAATATTTTTAGAAAGTTTTTTATCACACTGTCTAAATTTTTGATATAGAAATATCCAATTGAAAAGGATAACCTATATGATTCATCATTTTCTCAGCCAACTTTGAACGATAAAATAATAATAAAAAGCCCGATGACCTACGAATTTTTGGTGATTTTTGGAAACTTTGTTAAATAAAAAATATATATTTATAAAATTATTTAGTTATTAGTTAATAATTCTAACATTTTTAAGAAAACGTTAGTTGGATGTGTAGGGCATAATGGCCACACTCACATAAACAGTTTGTTTATAAAAATTTAAAGAATTAAAATATTAACATTTATTTTTTCCATTTGTTTCAGGTGAGTTTTTCTGACTTCGTGTGCCTTAATGTTGTAAGTGAAATAATTATTAATTTCGCATAGGGAAGTTCTTATTTTCAACTTCGATGATTAATTTTGTTATTACTTCATGAATGTGGACAAAAAATTAGAACACAATTTTTCCATATCTACCTTGGTTTTCAACATATCGAAAGCTCAATAATTAAACAAAAGTTTCAATTTTCGATAATTTGAAATTACTCTAGATATCAAAAAATTGTATTCTTACGGCGGATACAGCTACATTCGATTTCTAATATTAGTAAGAATTAATTTGATAATAATTACAATTATTATTTGATGTAAACTTTCTTAGCTTAATTACTTATGCTCAAAAAGCTTCTATATGTCAGTGCTTTTGCAACGGTCAATTAATTTATAAACTATTTTTATACCATGCATATTTGTAATATGCATGGTATACTAACTTTAGTCCCAAGTTTGTAACACTTAAAAATATTAATGCTATGAACAATATTTTGGTATAGGTGTTTATAAAATCACCTAATTAGTCCATTTTCTGTTGTCTGTCCGTCTGTCTGCCAACACAATAACTCAAAAACGAAAAAAGATTTCAAGCTGAGTTTTTTTAAAGCGTGCTTAGGACGTGAAAAGTGAGGTCGAGTTCGTAAATGACAACATAGGTCAATTGGGTCTTGGGTCCGTAGGAACCATCTTTTAAGCCGTTAGAGATAGAACATAAGTTTAAATGAAAAAAATATTCCTTATTATTAAAAAATAATCAACTTTTTTCAGAAACATTTTTTCGTTAACATCACTGTTTACCCGTAAGGGCGCAAATTAGGCGTAAATTGTATAGTATGTATTATATGGGGATATCAGTTACGTATGTGTGACATGTATGTATGTGTAATGTGATAGAGTAATCAAAGCTATCTATGCATGGTATTTCAACAACTAACTCAGTCAATTGTTTCAATTGTTGTAGCTGAATTTTTACTTTTAAAAATAAATAACTGTTATTCATTTTAATTTTGTTCTCGTTTAAAAGTAAATAAAAAGTAAAAGAGTTGCATAAAAAATGAATGTTTCTTTAACAAATTGTTCATATTATATGAAATATTCAACTATAATTAATGTACTTATTTATTAAAACATTTTCATAATGAATCCCAAACGAAATGAAATGCAAATACTCTGTTAAGAAACGAAGTAACGCGTAAATATTACAAAATTTTGTATTAATTATAATATACAGTTGAGTTACAAATAATTTATTTTCTACACATAAAAATTATTATTAAAAACTTTACGTTGAAATTTATGAAAGTTGGTAGGGAACTTTATGCAATTTTCTTTTTGAAGGTTCTGTAGTCAATAAACGAAATTTTCAAAACTTTTGTGTTTTAGATCACTTCGTAAATATGCCTGCAATTGTCTTACAAGTTTTTTTTACAAATATTCTGATTTATTTTACATTCAAAAATTGTGCAAAACGATTTTTACTAAGTAATATTATGTACCGATTCCTTCATACATTTGTCAAATTTACTATTTATTACACTTTGTGTTATTATTTTTTCTTCATGCAAACCTCAGGACAATAATTATTTAAAATTTTATAATTTTTCAATTATTTCAAAAATTTAAACCTTTATTTTTATTGATTGAATTTATATTAGGTTTTTGGTATGGAGGGTGGAGATAAGGAGAACTATCTTAAATAGGAATTAAAGTAAAAAAGTGTCCATCTAAAAACATCAAATAACAGTTACAAAATTGACCAGAATGGGGCTTGTGTAGCAGAAGGTGTTTGATCTGAAATTCTCTATCCTTCTCGAACAACTTGTTTAGATCTTTATCTTACTCTTACTTTGAGCACTTCTTTTAAAAGTTACACTTTTGCTACAGCAGCGCCACCCTTATTTCGAGAGTCATTCATCATGACGCTCATGCGAGATCTGTAACTTATTTGGAATTACATGAAATTTATGATTAAAAATTTTATGGTGAAGGTTGTGTAGTCAAGAAAATTCTTAAAATTTTTAAAACTTTTGTTCGTTTGTACACAATTATTGTTTAACGTGAGTTCTTTTTTCGTACCGTTTCTAAAAAATTATAGTTGTGCGTATATCAACTTACATGAGAATAGATAGGAAATTGTTTACTAAATATTATAGTAGTTAGTAAAATAATACTTACAATACCTAGTAAAAAAATATATAGATGTTTATTAGTCGACATGAGCTCTAAGCTAAATATACCATAATATTTTTTTTGTTTAGTGGGGTACAATGCTGAAAAAATATAATGAAATCTGTGATCGCCATTTTTACATATCGTTCATTCTATTTAAGAGAACGGATAGTAATCCAGTTTTGAATTATACCATTTAGTTATGATTAAGTTGTATTTTAAAATAAAGTCACTGTATCAAAGATCAATGGGAAAGATGGGGGGTTTTAAGTCCTTCATGACCCCTGGAACACGATTTATGAATTTTTGGGGTTCGAAACATTATGTTTTTATAACTATCGCGGTTTTCAATTGTTTTCAACATTTGTATGGCTTCTGCAAATTAAGATAAGAAGAGAGGTTCGAAAATCTGTATATAGATTATTTTCACGAATATGCCTTTTGAGGGCATCAAATATCCACCCTCCTACTCTCTTTTTTCATTGTACACCTTTAAATTCTACCTAAATGGAGCCAGTGAATTTAGAATGTGTTTGTAAATTGCCCTCAGATTAAGAAAGTAATATTTAATTATGCCAACTGGCCAAGACTCCTGCCTTTTGATGTATTTCTTGTTTTATCAACATAGTAATATATTAGTTTTATTGAGGAAGAAATATTAGTTTTTGTTAGTTTTTTGCGAATATATTATATATATATAAGAAGGTAGTTAGGTTAGGTTATATTGGCTGTCCACTAATGACACACTTAGGCTATAGAGCCCATTGTGATACCATATATGCGTTTTGCTACCTTTTCAGCTGATAATTTCATTTATCAGCTCCTCAATTTCAGAAGCTGAGAGCACCTCCTTCATGCATATATCACGACTACACCAGCATACCGCGGACGGAATTGGTTACGCCTGATCCAACTGAGCTACCAGGGCGACAAACTGAGCTACCAGGGCGAAGAATATAAATTACATACATTTTTAAATCTATAAGAAAACTGACCCCTAACATGAGATAAATGTCGCCTTATGTCTATTTATGCATTTTCGAAAAAGGATGTAAGAATGTAGCTAATTAATATTGCAAATTGTCGAATGACTACGGAACTCCGAATAATTGCATGCACGCACTTGATTTTTTTTAAAATATACTATTTTGTACATCAGATATGTGGCTATTATTCTTTATTAGTACTTTTTGTTATGTATATCATAATTTTAACTTGCAATTATAACTTTTAAATTGGGTAACTATGTTACATTAGTCTTGGTTTGAGTTTGCTTTATTATTATTTTCATATCGTAAATTCTTCAAACGCTTTAACCGATATATTCCATTAAACATCCAGAAATCATGAATTTGAATGACTTTTTAGTAGAGATATAGATAACAAAATACACGTCCAATAATACCCAGATTATCAAATTTAATGACCAATTGGTTCAGTCATGTAAGCTTAAGGTTTATAAACAATGCTCGCTGTATATGCATGATTAGATCTTTAAAACTACCCAACGGATTTTGATGTGATTTTTTCTAATATACAGAATGATTCAAGAGGAAGGTTTTTATGTACAATGAATGCATTCATAATAATTCATAATATAAAGACATTCTGTAATATATTTAGTATCAGCATTGCACTCTTGTGAAGCCGAGGCGGGTCCATAGTTGCCTACAAATTGGACAAATGTCTTCACATCTAAATGTTATCATAGCAGTTCCTCAGTGACAAAAAATCAATTTATTCCAAATAGATAATTCATCCGCAAAATTTATAAAACTGTCATTTTTTAATACATACCGAGAAATTTTCACAATGGCTTAGCTCGGTCGTTGATTGAATTCGAACATGTTTTATTTAATATCTATAAATTAACAATGCGCTTTTATTTCGAAAAGTCGTTATTTTTCAGTGGCCTCAACCCGCCATTCAGGAGCTCTCGTAACTTCCTTCTAGCCCGAGCACTTGCGGACTACATGCGTACGCATCGCATCAACAATATTTGACATTTATATATATATATATATATATATATATATATATATATATATATATATATATATATATATATATATATTATAACCATTCCTGGATTTTCGTAAGTTTATGATTACTTAGTTCGAATCCAGTAACAAGCACGTAATTTTTTTTTACGTCGTGGGAAAAGGTTGAGTTTTTTACTAAAGAGAATTTGGTTGAGTTCTGAAGTTTTTAGCCCTTTCGTTCAAAAATGGGACACTTTTACAGAAATCTGAGATATTTTAAAAAGAATATATAAAAGTTCAAATGTACCATTTTTGAACCCAAGGGCGCACATGCTTAAATACATAATGAGACTTTTCTGACTTTCTATCATTCGAGAAAAAACAATAAAATACTCATGTGAGTCATTTATAAAACTGAGAATTCTACTATAAAAGAAATGATATTTGTATAGTAATACCTAATTACTTCACGTTTTAAAAGGGAGTAAGCAAGTAATATATCAGTAAACTGTAAAATGTTTCTGTAAATAATGCCTGTAAATTTGAAACAAGGTACCTTGTTTCGTGTCTTACCTAAATATTGAAAGAACGTTTTGTCTAAAGAGATATCTATCTTATCGTCTTTCTTTGTTACCACCCTCTTGACACGCATAGTCACCGATAGCTGAGCTGACTACACCGCATATACACATTCATATACATATAAAATAATGTATCTTAGTAATAAATCATTGCGGCAAATTCAATTCAATCATTTTATATTGTGCTTTACACCTCAATTCTATCATGAATCTATCTTATTTATATACATACAGCCTCCAACAATTTGTAAATCTCTGATAGGAAGTTATAACTGTTATCTCGAAAATCGAAATATAATATATATTCTTTTGGCACGATTGGAAAAAAATGAGAAGACAATTTTTATAATGCGGACACAAAGCGACACAATTTTTTATCGTCATCTTTTTTTAGTATAATGTGCAATATAGTGACATCTATGAATATTAAACAAAACGATTGTCAGAGTTATGATCCAATACATATCACCAGTGAAGTTTGTAAGTGTGTCTTTTTTATGTTTTGTTATGCCAAAGAAGTACAGCTGTATGTATATATAAAATATATCAAGGTATACTAAGTTTAGTCCCAAGTTTGCAAACGTTTAAAAATATTGATGCTACGAACACAATTTTATTGCAGATGTTCATAAAATTAATTTCCGGTTGTCCGTCTGAATGCCTGTCTGTCTGTCGCCACTGTAATTCATAAACGAAATGAGGTATCAAGCTGAAATTTTCAGCGTGCTCAGGACGTAAAAAGTGAGATTGAGCTCATAAATGAGCAACATAGGTCAGTTTGGTCCTCCCATCTTGAAAACCGTTAGAGATAGAATAAAAGTATAAATGTAAAAAATGTTCATCATTCCTTCCAGCTCACCAGATGTTCCTTTCAACTTTTGTTTGAAACATTTTTTCGTAAACATCACTGTTTACCCGCGAGGGTGCAACTTAGGTTAAAAAAATTACAGTATAACGCAGCATGTATTATATGGGAATATTAGTTATGTGTGTGTGACACCACGGTCTATTTATATGCACACGACTGTGGCTACTTACGTATAACTATCTTTCTTAAGTTACATGACGTAATAAAACAAACGATTGCGTAATAAACACTTTCTATACATGGTATTTCAACAAATAACTCAATCAATTGTTTGTTTTCACTTGTTTTCAATAATTCATGAATTTGGTCACTCAATTTAAAAAAAAATAATAATACTCTATAACTGTCCGTGATGACCAAGCTGTATATGTGTACCAGCACATCCAAAAGTTTTTATATATCAATTTGCGATCTAAAATTACGGTTTCCAATAGTTCTAGATGAGAAGCTTAAAAGTATTCCGGAACAAGGGAAAAATCAGTATAGGATTTGTATTCAATTTTTATTGGTCTATCCTAATACAACCTACAAAGGGGAATTGGTAAATAATATTTCAGTTTTATTTAGGAGATAATCACTCGATGAGAAAGTTTCACATTTGACACATAAAAAGCTTCATTATCACCGAGTTACATGGGCTATTTCATTTGATTTCACACATAAAAAGCTTCATTATCACCGAGTAACATGGGCTGTTTCATTTCATTTCACACAATAAAAGGCTTCATTATCACCGAGTACATGGGCTGTTTCATTTCATTTCACACAATAAAAGGCTTCATTATCACCGAGTACATGGGCTGTTTCATTTCATTTCACACATAAAAAGTTTCATTATCACCGAATAACATGGGCTGTTTTCAGAAAAATGAGGGAGAAGTGACAACAAATGAAGTCAAGGTTATAACACAATAATCTTTGTATTTAAAATTAAAATTTCCCAGCGAAGCGAGTGAATCCCAGCTAGTGTTAAATATGACTTGTTTTGAAGTCAATTAGTTACTTAAATAATCGGATAACCCGCAATACTAATTTTCAGAATTTACGTGAATAAATTAAAATTACATGTAAAAAAATCAAGCCTTTTGTTGAAAGTTGCTACTATTCGCACCATGCGAGAGGTTTAATGGAGGCGTTTCCATGTTAACGATACACTACTTGAATTATAGAATTATATGGATGCATATATAATTGTATGGATTGCATTTATGTCTTTTATTGAAAATTTAATAAATAATTATGATAATTTACATTTAAAAAATAATATTTGTGAAATTTGATTTCTTACTTTCACAATTTTTAATGCATTAAGTTTCATTAATTAGTGTTTTTCAATAATTTTAATTTGTCATTTTCTATAACATTAACATGCAAAGAATTGCAAAGCATAGTCATAGTCAATACAGCCTGCTTTATCGCCTTTTATTGTCCCTACTATTACTACGCACACAACGAATACTCTTACCTCCTTAATATAGATTAATATCATTAAATTTCAGCTAATGCATTCCTTATGTGCGAAATTGCTAGGCGGAAATTCTTGATCTAGCCTTTAAAGATCAAATCAAACACGGATTGTTGAACTTGTTGTTAGTACTCAAATTTTCGTCTTTACATTTAAAAAAAATATTTACCCGTTCTTCCTTTTAAATGCAAATAATAAAAATTGTGTCGGCATATTTTTGATAAGTAAATAATATTTATCTTTCTCCCTAGAATTTTCCAATATTTTGTTTGTTTTTCTGCGATTTTGTATATTAGTAAATATATATGTACGTTTATATTTATATCTATTTATATACCAGAACCGGATTTAGGTCAAGTGTTACCTCAAGCATATTTGAAAATATTTAGTGGTAGATTGCATGAGTTCACCGCATAAAGAGCGCGCAGAGGTTGTAAAATGTTTATTTCTTTCACATATTTCCGTAATTTTAATCTTTATTAACGATTTGGCGTTTCTAAAATAATGCTCCTCCAGGCGAACACGGTAAGAAATGTATGGCGTTTAGTACAATGCTGGAATGGAATAGAGACAGATACTATAGTATCTAAGGACTGTACTTAAATTGCGTAACGTATTTAGAACGATTTTTCAACCTCTACCCCCCATATGTAGCAGATTGTAACAAATTATTGAACCCCCTCCCTCCCCCTGTTCCGTACGTAACTTGTTTCTTCTTTGAATTTTAGAGTATTATGGTTAAAAACCTTTTTATGGTTAAAAAAGAATTTGTGTGTGTTGAGCCATTTCTTAATACCAAAACCAGCCGTAAAGCGCTATTTTCAAAATATTAAAAGCTCTAGCTACATTCAAGTCAAGAGCGCATAGTTTAGCAAACAATTTTTTTATAAATCATTAAAATAAAAAAAAAAATTTTTTTTAATAAATATGTACAAGCGTTGAAGGACCACCTCCCCATAACATAACAAATAGTAACATTATTATTTGACCCCCCCCCCTATCCCTAAATTTGTTACGTAATTTAAGTACGGCCCCCTATCTAAACAGAGGTAATATTATTACAGTATTGAATAGGGTTATGAACCAGGAGTATCACATGTCACGCTTTGTATTAAACCTAAGAATGTTTACATAAAGTGAGTAACACTTTGAGAATTTCCAACGTATTTTCGAGTAGAGGGAGCATATTTTTTGTCGGAATGTATACTACTTGTGGAGATGTATCGGATGGTCTAAGAGCAGAGTCGGAGTTATCATTTTACGGCCTCTTGTTATTCAAATTGTATCACAAAAAGCACGAAAGCATATTGGACATTATTCTATTTCAAAATCTGTTGGCATCTGTTTGGTACTTTCCTAAATACTTATACATGAACGTTCAAAAAAATTTATTGGAATCCGGCAAATGGGAGGAGCCTTAAAAACATGGCGTCGATTAGGGTTAATTTACCATAGTTCCTATAGTTTACCGTGCAATTTCTTAATTTTTAAATTAAAATAAAATGATAAGTATTGACACAATATATGATACAAACCCTCGGAAAATAAATTTCGTTGAAGGTGAGCGTGTTTTTAATGCCAATCACATACTCAAATTCCGAAAAAACGGATCTGAATGCGAACCTTCAAATTCTGTAAAGTTTAGTGCCTACTGTCTACAAACTTCAGATTTAAAAAGTGATCCGCATGAAATAGTGAGGTGACTTTGAGTGGCAATATTATATTAATGACTTGCACATGCAAAGCTGGTTTAGGAAAACGTTGCAAACACATTATTGCAACTTTTTTGTACGGCAACAGGTTCTCAACCTCAAAATAGTTACATTGTATCATCAGCATTAAGTTAAATCAATTTCTTTTATAATGAAATTTAATAAAAAAACTTAAAACTGAATTTTGCTGGTACATCTGTAATAAACCCGGAATAAATAATAATTGCTCAGTGTATAATTAAAGTAAATATTAAGGTTAAGTCTGATTGTACTTACTTTGTAAAATATAATCAATCATCCACGTTAAAATGACGTGAACAAATTTTCAGTCTGCAATTCATTTCTTTGATATCTACCTTTCATCCAAGCTTTAAGTTTACTTTTTTTTCCAATTTTCCAAAGATATTTTTTACATATATAAAACGGTTATTTTTTATTGGAAAGTAATGGAAACATAGCTCAAGATTTTTGTTTGAAATACTATTGCAGCTTCTCACTGAACAACTTTTTATTCGATTCAGCTTTGAGAGAAAACTTTGCTGAAATTTTTACTGAATTTTACGTGATTTATAATTTTAACAACTTTACGATTTATCTGTGCTATTTCCGTACAAATTTATCCCTCATCCGCGTTACAAGTTCTGCTACCAGGTGGCTTATGTCCATTTGACGGCTCCCAATTTGCCGGCTGTTTTAAGTTTCTTCTTAATTTAAGCAAGAAATGAAGAAAAACAGTTAGTAATAATTGAAGACTGTCTCAGAATGTATCAAAATGGTATCACAATGGGCTATATAGCCTAAGTGTGTCCTTCGTGGACAGCCAATATAACCTTACCTAACCTAACCTACTTTTCGAAACGGATTTGGGAAAAATAAACCGAAAAAATTTCTGTATTAGTATCCCATTTTTTAACACAAGGACTAAAAACTTCAGAAACCAATCAACTCCGCTCTAGTCGACAAACTCAACCTAACCAAGTCGTAATTACAACAATATTTCGAGTCTATACAATCTGCAGTCTATCTTTTCAGTCGATTTTTTACGGGTCTATTTTTTCTAATTACATTTTGAAACATATTACATAAATAGTAAGCATACGCGTTGCACCAATAATAATTTCCAGGCGTACGTCAAGGTAATTTTTATATAATATTATTTTGTTTTACATTTTTTGACACCTTTGACTACAAAAGTATTGAAATTTTATATTTGTGTTTTTTAAAATAATTATTTTATGAAACAATAATTTCATGTAATTACCAATATAATAATTTATAGAGCTTGTTGCTGACAAGAGTAGCTTTAATATATTTGATATTCGTGTATTATAACAAAGGCATATGCCTATTTCATATACAGCGTGCTAAATTTTAATCGAGTGATGCATAATGTCAGGAATTTTATTTATTTTTACCTCTCTCGAGTTTTGTACAAGTCTTGTGTCGTATCGTTTCTATCATATAATGTTTTCAATCTTCTCGTTTTTATAGTATAAAATATTTTTGGTAGTTAAAGAAAAATCATCGATATTATTTATTGTATGAGCAGTATAAGTCGCCCTATGAGGTCATTTGGTTAAGGCGTTACCAATTCCGTCCGCGGTATGACTAGGTCGCGGGTTCGATTTCCGCCGTCGCAACAAAATTAATTTAATTAATAGTTGTGATGAGCTGGTGTAGGATGTCATGGCATATGCATGAAGGAGGTGTACTCAGCCTGTGTAATTGAGGAGCTGATAAATGAAATTACCAGCGTAAAGGTGATAAAGTACACATATAGTATCACAATGGGCTCTTCAGCCCAAGTGTGTCCTTCGTCGCCACTATAACCTAACCTAACCTAAACATGATCAGTATAAATGAGTTTATTGGTTCAACAAGAATTCTAAAAAAAAAAATTTGAAAATCTTTGTCTCTCATTGGCTGTATCATCTGTTTTAAACACAGAGATCAAATCCCTTTATTGTTATTCGTTATGTCACAAAATATAACAGATTTTGAATCTTAATTTTGAATGCATCTTTTTTAACCCCCGAAATAAAAAAAGGTGTGTTATAAGTTTGACCGCTATGTGTGTGTGTTTGTCTGTGGCATCGTAACGCCTAAGCGGTTGGACCGATTTTGATTTTTTTGTTTTCATTTAGGGAGAGTGTTCTTAGCTATGTGCGAGATTAGGGTTCCGTACCCGAAAAAACTAAAAAATTGGCGATTATGACATATAATTTTAACATATAAATAATAATTACTATGGAAATGAATGATCAAAGAAATCTGTCTCAATTCATTTCAAAAAGTGAAATGGTAAAATAATTAGGTAATTCAAAACAATAATTCAAAATAACAATATCAACTCAAATATTTCAATTTTAATTAGAATATTTCCAAAAATTAGTCCCAAAAAATGATAGCTCTCTAAGTATCCTTTTAATTTCATCTGATGTCCTTGACCATCACTTTGATATTGATTTAAGAAGGAGTGTTTTAAGTTTAAAGTGTTAATCTGTGCGTCTGTGTGTTTCTCAGTGACATCGTAGCCCCTGAATGGTCGAACGGACTTGATTCAGAATATTTTATAGCTTAGTTTCAAAAAATCAGTTTACAAGGAATAAATCGCATTTGCCGGGAGGTTTTTAAATTTTGTAAATTTCACTTGTTTGTGTTACTGACTCTTTTACAAGCTTTCATTTAACCTACTTTTGTATATATGTGTAAGTTTATATGTTCGTAACTATGTTTGTTCGAGTGGAATCTTGCAATTTATCTCCTCTTCAAATTTTGTCTACTTGATATTAGCATAAAAGTGGCGAACGATCTTACTCAAATACATACATAGCTCTAGTAAATACTATGTTACAGAAACATTCGGTATTACACAATTGCGTTATTATAGACCAAATTGACGCGTATGATTGACATTTACTATACACCATATAGTTCGTGACATGTAGACACTAAATATGATTGAACAATTCAATTCAATAGAATTACTTTAAATGAGGATTGCTTGCCTGCTGATTTAATGAAAATGTTAACCAGCTTCATGCTTGATCATTCAACGCTTATTGCTTTGATAGTTTGTTACTTGATATACAAGGTGTCTTTTTTATGTTGACACATGCTTGAAACTCGATCAATACATTTGATCGAGGAAAATGCTTCAAAGAAAAAACGTTAGTCTAAAAGGCACACATTTTATACCGGAATCGGATTCGATCTAAGTTTTCAGATTCAATTAAAACCTCACTTTGATTCACAACTGACAAACATTACATGTTCGCTTTAAATTACAAAGTTGTTCTTCATAAAAACGCAAATATTTTTTGTTAGAAACATTTTTTTCATACCAAACAACTTCTCATACCGTTTTGTGGAGTAGTGTATGAGCTTATCTTTGAGCTAGAAAACCTAGGACAAGTTTAGTGTCTGCGTAAGATATGCGCCTACTCACCTATCATTTTTTGTTTGAAGAATTTGTCAGAACATATGTCAATTTAAAAAGACATCATGCATATACTTAAGGGTGTACGAGCACCAAGGCAATTTAAAAAAAAGCTCGATATATTTATGTGAAGTTGCACTTAGTCTAAATCAATTATAAACATTTTAGGGGGAAGGGGGAGAGTTGTCCGATTATTTAAATAAACAAATTACTTCAAAAGTAGGCAAATGATGATATGTTTTCATAGAGATTTGTCCAAAACTAGTTGGTGGAAATTAAAAAATAAAACTATTTAAGCTAAAGTTAAAACCTTAATAAATTATTGAATACCATAAAAACTCGTTGTGTCCGGCTGATTATCGGTCTATGAGCACGGTAGTAGGGACACAAATTTAAAAGCGTATATTTTCAATTTTGATGATGAATTATGTTTTAACTTGACAATATAAGACGAAAAGTAAAAATAATATTTTTCGATGTCTGGAGTAATTTCGAAAATTGAAAAATTTTTTATCTTTAGATATTATTAGGAACTCTAAAAATAAATCCTGGTGCACGGTTTTTGGTAACATACCAAAACTTGACGCAAAACCCCAGTGCCAAAACAACTTGGGTCAAAACAACTTCGTACAAAAACAACTCATAATAAAAACCTGTTCTTGATATACCCCATTTAAGGGATTTTCAATTCGTAGATCAGTGAGAGAACGCAGTAGCAGGGATAGTGTGAGTTGTTTTTATACCGATTTGTTATGAAAAGAGTGATTAAATATCGAGTTATTTAAGTCTGCTACCCTGATACACTTTAGACTCCCTGTATATTAAAAAATGTCGTTTACACATAATTTCCACTGTATTTGATTATGAAAAACGTATTACTATGGATTATTACAGTTCGAAACAGTGAGGGGAAACAAGAGTGAATATTTATTTTTTTTTTGTATATTCAAAAACATTTTAATAAAAACCTTTGTAATTAATTGGGTTTTATAACTTTTGACACTATAGTTCAAAAACAGAAGTCTTTGAACTAGTTATATTTTTGTGTAGCATAGTTAGCATTTAATGGTGTATACAATTTTATGAGGTAATTAAAAAAACGGATTTAATATAAAGAGTGAACCATGAGAAACATAGAAAATTTCCAGTTTATTTTTAATCAACGAAAATGGAATAATATTCTCAATTAATGTTTCACCGAGGCTGCAAGGCAAGATTTAAAATTTTAAGCCTTGTTAGTAACCGAGGCGAGGCAAATTATCTAGAAAACTTCGCCTGGGCCAAGGTGACCCTACTCCCCCTATATTTTATTTAATATTTACGGAAAAATATTTATTTATTAAAAATTTATATAGAAAATACTAAATAAATTATAAATGATATAATTATACCA
This sequence comes from Chrysoperla carnea, assembly GCF_905475395.1. NCBI lineage: Eukaryota > Metazoa > Arthropoda > Insecta > Neuroptera > Chrysopidae > Chrysoperla > Chrysoperla carnea. Next base: position 19,705,738 of record NC_058342.1, on the reverse strand, counting down.
TGAATATCAAATATACGAAGGTATATTAAGTTTAGTCCCAAGTTTATAATGCTTAAAAATATTGATGCCATGAACAAAATTTTGGTATAGGTGTTCCTAAAATCACCTAATTAGTCTGTCTGTTGTCTGTCGGTGCGTCTGTCATCACGATTACTCAAAAACGAAAAGAGATATTAAGCTGAAATTTTTATATATTTTTTATTATGTGCTAAGGACGTAAAAAGTGAGGTCGAGTTCATAAATGAGCAACATAGGTCAATGGGCTCTTACTTGCTACGGACACATCTTGTAAACCGTTAGAGATAGAACAAAAGTTTATATGTAAAAAAATGTTCCTTATAAAAAAGTAAACAACTTTTGTTCGAAACATTTTTTTCGTAAACATGACTGTTTACCCGTGAGAGCGGTAATTATGCGCAAATTGTATAGTACGTATGAAATGGCTTTATCAGATATATATGTGTGACAGGTATGTATGTGTAATGTGAAAGAATATGTGTAATGTGATCAACACTGTTTATACTTGGTATTTCAACAATTAACTGAGTCAATTGTTTGTTTTCACTTGTTTTATAATAAAATATAATATAATTAAATGATTACAATATTATCATATTATAATAAATTAATATAATTAATAATATCTACAGAAATAAAAACTTGAATTTTTGTTTACTCTCATTCAAAAGTTAATATTTTTTTAGTATTGAGATTTTATAAGAAAAACAAGTGAAAACAAACAATTGACTGAGTTAATTGTTGAAATACCATGCATGGACAGTGTTGATTACTCTATCACATAACACATACATAATGTCACACACACGTGACTGATATCCCCATATAATACAGACTTTACAATTTATGCCTAATGTGCGCCCTCACGGGTAAACAGTGATGTTTACGAAAAAATGTTTCAAACCAAGGTGTTTATTGTTCGATAAGGAATATTTTTTATACTCTAACTTTTGTTCTCTAACGGCTTACAAGAAAGGTCCTACGGACTCATTCACGAACTTGACCTCACTTTTTACGTTCTGAGTACGCTGTAAGAAATTCAGCTTGATTTGTTTTTTCGTTTTTGAGTTATCGTGTTGGCAGACAAACGGACAGACGGACAGACAACCGAAAATGAACTAATTAGGTGATTTTATGAACACCTATACCAAAATTTTGTTTATAGCATCAATACTTTTAAGCGTTACAAACTTGGGACTAAACTTAGTATACCTTGCATATTACATGCATGCATGGTATAAGAAGTCGAGAAAGACACGTATACATGTTTGATTCTTTTATTTTGTTAGGCCTAATTTTTTTTTTATTTACTGTTTTCAATCCAGGAGTCATAAAAAGTTAGAGAACTAATAACTTATATTTTCCGTGTTTTTAAGACATTTATTTTCTAACAAGTTTTTTTAGGCATATTATGCCATATTATGTACACTTATGAAAATTAAGTTAAAGGTGGTAAAAATTTTATCTCGATCGAGGTGAAGCTAGTCCCAGTCTACCTAGGCCGAAGTCGAGGCGAGGCGAATCTAATCAACATTCTATGTTATTCATTAATATTACTTATTCATTAATTTAGATTGGTTCAATTGTTGAAATATCCTGTGCAGACAGTGTTGAATATCAGACCATATTTTTTTTAAATAAATTATATAAGTTAAAAACAAAAACATTTTTGGAGAATAAAATGGCGGAATAAATTTCGAAAATTTTTCTATTTGAACCCCTGATATTACCTAAGCATTTTGATATGAAACTAAAAACATTAGATTCACTATTCGAAGCTACCTAAAAAACTTCTTTACAAGATAATTGTTTTCAAAAAAATGAAAATCTAGTTTTGCTTTAATTTAAGCCCTTATGGAAAAATCATAATGCCTTCGAAAAAAAGTTTCAAACAAGAGTTGTTTATTTTTTTGTAGCATTTTTGAAGCATTTTTTGCATTCAAATTTTTGTCTGTCTTTTACAGTCTTAAAGATGGATCCTACAGATGGGTCACTTTTTACGCCCGCCCGGCATACACTTTAAGAGTTTCAGATCGATATCTCGTTTCGTTTTTGCCTGATCGTAATGGAACAAAGAAAAATGGACAAATTAGGTGACCTTATAAACACCTATAGCAACATTTTCTCTATAACATCAATATTTTTTAGCGTTAGACTTAATACAAACTTAATTTAATACACCTTCATATATTTCATATAAATAGGGCATTATTGTACCTTGATATATTTCATATTTACATATCCGTAAAAACTGTCTATCTGGCTTTGGTATGGTGGCAGAGATTATAAAGGATGGATCAGTATAGATTACCTAAGCTATGTTTCAATCTTCTCATAAATCTGACATCTCAGACTTATCCAATGGCTAAGTACAATTGGGCATACAAATCAAAAACTTTGGAAAATATTGCTTGTGAAAAATTATTTGTTCAGAAAACATCAGAAAAAGCGATAGTACTGCCATTGTAAACACGTACTCCAACTTGATACTTCAAGATGACACAAACAAGGCTAAATGTTCTGGTTGTAGCCCTCTTTACCAGAGCTTACAGTTTAGTTGGGAACCATAGTCTTATCTGCTGTTTCGATATTCAATTTCATTTGGTAGGGTTCTGGTTCAGCTTCGCTTATCTTCCAAATATTATATTCGTGTGGTGATTCAGGGAGTTGTTGGCTTGATAAATCCGACTGCTGATTGCACTTTACGTAATTTAATGCAACACGAGCATCTACTGCTTATCTGTCCCGCATACACTGTCATCCGTATTGCTTTTTTTTCAGAAAAATCAACTTCATACCAATTGGTACAAGCTTGGAGAATATTGTAAAACTTTTTTCAATGACGGATATTTGTACATTTAAAAGATTTTTCTATTTTATTAAGTCCATTGTGTGTACCAGATCCTTTATTCTAAACGAGGTAATCTTTGCTTCAAAAATGGTCAAATTTTTATTTTGAAAGTGTTTTCTTAAGGTTTTTCTTCTTTATTTAAGTATTTATTTTCAGTTAATTTTTTATTTGTGAAATAATCTCATCTGAATTGTATTTATTTTAATGATAACTTAATTTATGAATCTTATTTGTAATGTAGCGTAAAGCTTATTTGTAATATCTTTTGGAAAACAACGAACTCGCTTGTACAAGTTTATAAACTTAACCAAATGAATAATTTGGGTATAAAAAGTAAACGTGTTCTAAACAGTATTTAGTATCATGAAAACGGCAAAGAAGCAATTTTTGAACACTTGGTAGAACATTTTCTTATTTAACAATTTATTTACAAGTTGGCTGTTGCAACGGTTTACACCATCTACAAGACGCGTGCGTATTAAACGGTGATCTGAATCTATGAAATTGAAGATATTGCAAAAAGGCGTTAATAGATCGTTTGCATAATTATATGGTATCTATTTTCATGTAGAAAGATTTTCTATTTTCACATCAGCACCTCTTAATCGGCAGTCGAAAATACAATATATTAAGTTGGGTTGCTATCTCATTTTCTCTCATGTTCTCAACAGTGTTTTCGTGGGCTTAGTAATATTGTTTTCGTTGGTCGTTTTGTGAATGAATTTTTTTATGTAATCTGTTCAATTGCCTCATAGGTGTTTCTTTGTGTTCTGTACCAACAATTGCTGTCATACTAAACATAATCAGATTGCAAACAATTGTTTTCAATAATTTTCTTTTTGTGTGGCACTAACAATTTGTAGACTTAAGTTGGTAGAGAAAATTGTTACTAAATTCATTAATTTTATTTTATTTTCTCTTTAAGAAATATGTTTTTTTTCTTATTTTATTTCAAGTGTTATTTGATTGTCACGAAAAGAAATTTATACCTATTGTTTAAGTCTTTCATTTTACTTTTGGGGTATTAATCGTACACTGAAAAAAAAAAAATTTATAAAAAATACCAACCAATATGAGGATACACGAATGTGCTACAACTACCGTATGGGGTTGAGTGGTGAAGTTGGCACAAACGCATGAGTTGTTTGTATGAAAGTAATATATATCTACTGTCTAACATATCTCAAATATTGTTGTTTTGAAATTCAACATAGTTTTAAATAATATTTTTTTAATTGACTCTACCACTTATACATATTAAAACAAAATATTAATGTGATTGTCACAACTGCATGAGCAGATAAAGAAATAAAAGGTTTATACCTGCTAATAGGTTTATTTTTAACAAAAGTAGATTTCTTCGAGTCGGATTTGAACCAGCGATATATTGATTACAATTGATTTTAGTGTCCTAAGTCTAGAGGTTAAATATCAAAAAAGGAATATATTATAAAAATGATCAATCAGTGTAGCTTCGGGAAGGCCAGCTTCGGGATGAGGTTATTCAATTTTTTTTCAGTGTAGATAGCAGACATAAAGTACAGCCACATTTTGAGACGTCAACTTGAATAGGCAATTATTTTGATGTAAATTGTTATTAATTTTGTTAATTTTTATACTTGTCTTTAATTGCAACATGCTGATTTACGGTACTTTAAATATAAAAATTGCTGTTGGGGACAGCGGAAGTTAGAAAGTTTAGTGAAATCTCAATTTTTCGAAAATTGAAGATTGTGAATTCTATTTCAATGTGTTTTCGAAACGTAGTTGGTTACAGCCACTAATCTTGTCTCAAATGAATGAAGGTGTCAAAATTTTTTGTAGGTTTCCAAATGTGGTATAATTTAAGAATAACTTAAGGACGTTCATGCGTCAACAATATTAGTAGAGAAATTAAAAACAATATGATAAAGCGATAGTTTAAATGATTTTCTATGATTTAAAACAGGAAAAATATCCTGTTATCGAATTAATTTCATTTAATTTTAAGTTTAAAAAGTGACTAAAAGTAAGGTTTAACATGAGACTAAATGGAAAATATAAATCGATATTTTTCAAAAATTATTTCGATAACCATACTTGAAACTTTTACCAGTTAACTATTATTTAAACTTTTAATAGAATTTCAAAAAAAATTTCTATTTTCTACTAATTTAAAATTCTTTAAAATTTACATACTGTTTCCCTATGAACGCACATAGCAAAACAGGTACACGCATGAACGTCCTTAAACAACTGGTATTATAAGTAGGTATTCTAGATTTTACCGCTTTTGTACTCTTAGAAAAAAAAGTTTAATTCATTCGTCTGGTACTCTTCAAATCCTCAAAGCTCCATAATAGTAAAAGTTCTAACCAATTTCGCATCGAAAAATTCATTTAAGTCTGATACATTTTGAAGCGATATTTCAGTTACTCATTTTAACTTGCGTGTTTTACAAAGGAAAATTGACATATGATATATCTTCATTAGCAAAAAGTCACGCTATTTATAAATAAATGTTATGATTTGCTTTAATTCAATGAGTTTAAAAACAAATAAACAATAAAAATTTATGTTCATTTTCTGAACATTCAATAAAGAAAAAGAGACAGAGCTTTATCATAATTTTGTACCTATCCTTGTTTTATTTATAACATTCTTAACTAGCTTGATATCCGCCCGCTTCACTGGGCTTAAAAGTAAAAACCACTGCTTCATAATCTCCACCTCTCATGATCTCACTTATTCCCCTCCCAAAACACTTAAAGGGATTGTTTTACGCTGCTAAAAGATATGCACAGTTTTCAATTTTTCATAATTCATTGAGTATATCAGAAAAGGTGGCCACAGATCTACCCCATCTGTGATCATCATTTTGAACCAGAAATTAAAGATTTCTGTAAAAATTTAAAATATTAAATGTCAGATTAAATTTAATATATCTTTATAATCTATAGATCATGTGTTATTCTGATGTATGAGCTATATTGCTGTACAGTTTCATAAAAACCATTCGTTTGCGCTTTTACGTTTCGAGTTTGCGTCGAAGCGTAAAAAACAAACAATGATATGTTAATTTCCAAACATGTACATTTAAAAAAATATATCGCATTTTTTTTTTGTTTTTCTTCCTTAGAAAATCTTTCTAAAAAAATTTTTTTGCGTTCTGGAAAGTAAACTTGAGAAAGGCCCTCCCTCTCATTCTATTAATATTATCAAATAAGGTTGATTTCCAATCAACACCCATAAACCAACAACTTGGAGCTGTAAACAAATTTTCAAATTTATAAGTTCGAAAAATGCCTCTGTATACTTAAATACAGATAATGGATCCAGGTTACCGACTTTTCTCATAAGCTTTAATATAAAGAAAGTTTCAGTTTTGCAGGAAAGTTCAAGTAATTGGTTATTTGTACCTAATTTCAAACCAACCAGATTTGATATTATTAAGGAATTGAAGAGGTAGTTTTTCCAGAAATCGAATTTCTCGCGAAGTATTGTTTGATAGAAAAATAAAAATTTTGCTTATCTGTAACTGTCAAAATATTCCATACGGCGTTCCTACTTGATTCACGTGTAATATATTATGTTGGTGACAAAAATGAAAGAAAAAACAAGTTAAAACAAACAATTGACTGAGATAATTGTTGAAATACCATGTATAGACAGTGTTGATTACTCTATCACATTACACTTACATACTTGTCACACATACATAACTGATATCCCATATAATGCATACTATACAATTTGCGCCTAATTTGCGCCCTCAACCAATTGTCTCATGTTGCTCATTTACAAACTCGACCTCACTTTTTACGTCCTGAGCAAAATTGCAGCTTGATAAAGCTTGTCTTTTGTTCAATCTATACCAAAATTTTGTTGGTAGTATCAATATTTTTTAGCGTTAGAAACTTGGGACTAAAGTTGTATACCTTGACATATATTACATATATACATGCTATAATAAGAAATTTAATACACTGAGTATTGAATGAAATTGATTACAACAGATAACAAATAAAAAATTATCAAAATATTTTAAGTAACACATAAACGACACGAAACACGTTTAATCATGACTTCGTTTAATATATTTATGGATATGCTGGTGCAGCGCCCTTAAAGGTTATACGTAAATTGAACACTTTTTTTAAGCAACTACAATCAGAATCGATTATAGGAAAGCGGCAAATCCCTAGAAAAACTAAAATGACTGACCAATCACTGAAAATGTGAATACGATTAAACATATGCTTACTCTTCGTAAACCTTGGACCAAAAGAAGTCAATTGGTAAAAAAATCAAATTTGTGCGAGTGGGCTATTAATTGTTATATGCACATTAATTTGTTAACTAATAAACTGTTGTTTCTCGTATTTCTAAATACTTTTTAAGGGTAAAGCGGGCAAAATAAAACATTTTTTACTCTTGTGATTTTTTGACTGTTACAACCAAAAGTTACAACCATTTTGAAGTCTAAAAACAGTCGAATTATTACGAATTTATTTTTTATTTATAAAACAGTAATATTTGAAACGAATATTCATGACAATTTCTTTTACAAACTTAATCCATTCATGAAAAAGAAAAAATGTCTAGCACTTTGAAAGTTTCTCGAGAAGAATTTGTCATTTCGCGATTTCCGACTATGTCCGAAGCTTCAATCATCTGTTAGCAGCAGTGTAACGTAATGCCTGACATCCGCTTCAGAAACGTCAAAAACCAAAGTTTCTTTTTGAAAAGAGCCGTAACGTAATGTTTTTTTTTTTTTTGCATAAACAGAATCTGTGATAAGTTTTCTTCATGATGACTTCTTTGAAGCCAATCGCCGATTAATTTTTGTACAATTTACATTTTTGGGAGTTCTTCCATAAAGTACTGTGTTAAAAATCACAATTTTAAAATTAAGTAATTCACAATTTTGCCCCGCAAGAGGCCCCAAAACTGTGTTTATTGTGATCAAGCGACTTGGAACTCATTTAACCGGATCATTTAACCGCAAAAAAAAGAACATTTACCGTACTTACTCAAACATCTGAACTACTTTAAGATGATTGAAAACCATAGTATACTAAACAAGTTTTGGTTTTTTGTACGGTACACCTATGTAAACCAAACACATGCTTTGTAGTTAAGTTATTTCGTCAAGCTTATCGAGTTATTTGTGGCTTTAAAATACCACGCAACTACAAAAATATATAATATATTGTGTGCAAGTGAGACTTATAAATTTGATAATATAGATATCACTCTTCAAGCATCAATACTTTAACTATAATCGTCTCTGTTCATCAAATGATAATTCTACGATTAAATTAAAATTTTGTTGTTTTATCACCGGCAATCTTATATTTTTATGTTATTATTGATATAGAAATATCCAATTGACAAGGATAACTTATCATTTTTATACCATGCATATATGTAATATGCAAGGTATACTAAGTTTTGTCCCAAGTTTGTAACGCTTAAAAATATTGATGCTACGAACATAATTTTGATATAGGTGTTTATAAAATCACCTAATTAGTCCATTTTCGGTTGTCTGCCCGTCTATCTGTCGACACGATATCTCAAAAACGAAAGAACATATCAAGCTGAAATTTTTACAGCTTACTCAGGACGTAAAAAGTGAGGTCGAGTTCGTAAATGAGCAACATAAGTCAATTGAGTTTTGGGTCCCCAGGACCCATCTTGTAAAGCGTTTGAGATAGAACATAAGTTTAAATGTAAAAAGTATTCCTTAAAAAAAACCAACTTTTGTTTGAAACTTTTTTTCGTAAACATCACTGTTTACCCGTGAGAGCTCAAATTATGCGCAAATTGTATAGTATTTATTATATGGGTATATCAGTTATATGGGTGTGTAATGTGATATGTGTGTGACATGTGTGTAATGTGATAGAGCTATCAACACTGTCTACACATGGTATTTCAACAATTAACTCAGTCAATTGTTTGTTTTCACTTGTTTCAGTAAACTTTGAACGATAAAATAATAATAAAAAGCCCGATGAACTAGGAATTTTTAGTGATTTTTGGAATCTTTGTTAATAAAAAAAATGTATTTATAAAATTTTATTGAAATCCCAAGTATTCATAACGCTGAAAAGTGAGTGCTCAATTTACATTCACTTACTTTAAAACATTTCGCCTATAAAATCAATTTGTATATAATATATAATATGTATTATGTATATGTGTATTTAGGTATAATGTTTATCTGTAAATAAACATGCATATTTACATTAGTTAAGCAATTGAAACATTATAAACAATCGAACTTATAGAAAGTTTGTTCCGACATAAATCATCACACTCATGTACTGTTTAGAATACATACATATTCACAATTTCATTCCACACAAATAAATGGAATCTATGAACATTAAATTTCACAGCAAATAATAGAAATTTTGTGTTTGACTGTGTGAAGTTTTGATTTGTGCAAATGAAACTTTGTGAAAGAACTTTTATGTTATCAAGCGCGGATCTAGTAAATGTTTAGAAGGGGCAATAATAATGTTCAATACCATTTTTTACTTAATGTATACTTTTTTATACTTTTCATTTTATTTTTAGTTTCATTCGTAACTGACAGGAGATTTTAGTTCCACTTGAAAAATCACAAAAGTGTAGTTCATTTTTAACCCCAGAACTAACAAATAAGGGTGTTCTAAGTTTGACCGCTATGTGTGTGTCTGTGTTTTTGTCTGTCTGAGGTATCGTAGCGTCTAAACGGATGAACCGATTTTAAGTTTTTTAAGTGCGAGCTTTGGGTTTCATACCCGAAGAAACTAAAAATTTGGCGATGATCTTCAAATTCAATTCTGTTTGGAAAAGGCATGATATATAATTTTAGCAAATAAATAATTACTATGGAAATGAATGGTCAAATAAACCTGGCTCAATTCATTTCGAAAAGTGAAATGGTAAAATAATTAGGTAATTAATTCAAAACAATAATTCATAAAAACAAAGTCAAGTCAAATATTTCAATTGCAATTAAAATATTTGAAAAAATTTGTCCCAAAAAATGATAGCTATCTAATTATCCTTTTCATTTCATCTGATGTCCTTGACCATCACTTTGATATTGATTTAAAAAGGATTGTTATAAGTTTAAAGTGTTAATCTGTGCGTCTCTGCGTCTCAAATATTTTACAATCTGTCCATTTGTATTTATTGTGCAAAATTTATGGTTTTTATTGAAAAAAATTAGTTGTGAGTTATGAGAAATTTTTATCTTACAATATTCGCCTACAGGACGTAAAAAGTGAGGTCGAATTCGTAAATGAGCAACATAGGTCAATTGGTACTTGGGTTCGTAGGACCCATCTTGTAAACCGTTAGAGATAGAACAAAAGTTTAAATGTAAAAAATGTTCCTTATCAAAAAATAAACAATTTTGTCACAAACATTTTTGTTTTCAAACATCACTGTTCACTCACGAGGGCACACAATAGATGCAAATTTTATAATATGTATTAATATGGGATTATCAGTTATGTATGTGTGACATGTATAGGTATATGTGCAATGTGAATAATCAACACTGTCTATACATGGTATTTCAACAATTAACTCAGTCAATTGTTTGTTTTCACTTGCACGTGCTACCTGTCTGTATAAATGTAACAAATAAGCCTAATTTTAGTAAAAAATCAATTTTTAACATGTCTAAAAAAGTTTCAGTTTCGATTTCGGTCGAAACTGAGACAGATACCGAGGATTCGGTTTCGGTTTCGGTATTAATTCCAGTTTCGGTCGGACAATAATTCTAAACATCAAAATATTTCATATACACTTACATACATGTCTCAAGCCCACATAGTTAAACTGATAACCGAGACAATTACGTACATTTACATAAACAAACACGTCTACGAATTATCATGTTAGTATTAAATGACAAAGATACACATCAATATTCTGACATTAAGTAGGTACACAATTACTTTAAAAAGGGTACAGGAAGAAACCGGGAATTAAGTTCTTAATATCATTTTCGTAAAGCGCGAAAATTCTCCTGAGGTAGTTTTCGAAATACAGTTTAGACATTACATAATTCAGGGATCATTCACTTATGTTACCTTTTTTTACTAAGATAATTCAATTTTTCGTCTGTATACCACATAAAAGGATTCCTATCATTTAAAGTAGTTTAGTAGCGGAAGTACTAGCAGGGTGGATTAGGCTATTAAGGCACCAAGATTTATTTCTGATGGTGATTTTTGTTATATCTTGATGAGCTTACACGATAAGTAAGAATAAATTTAGCTTAATTTTCAATATACCAAAGACTGGCTCATTAATTTCAGACATCGAAATATTTTATTCTTACTTTTCATTTAATTTCGTCAACTTATATCATAAGTCACCCTCAAAATTGAAAATTTATCTTTTTATTCCATGTATATATGAAATATAACAAGATATACTAAGTTTAATCCCAAGTTTGTCAGCAACACTGCCTGTACATAGTATGTCAACAATTAACTCGATTTATTTTTCACTTGTTTTTATTTTTTTTTTTAAACTCTTTTAAGGTTAGTTTTAAAATCTCGAGTTGGTCGAGAGATGGTCAATCGACTTCATATTTTTATTATTAAAAAAAAAAAAAAATAGAATTAGCTTAATTGGTTGAGGCGTTAACCAATTTCGTCCGTGGTATGCTTAGGGTAGCGGCTTCGATTCCCGCCGTCGCTACATAATTAATTTAATTAATAGATATAATGGGCTGGTGTAGTGCATGGTATATGCATGAACGAGGTGCACTCAGGCCCTGAAATTGAGGAGCTGATAAATGAAATTATCAGCGGAAAGGTGGTAAAACACATATATGATATCACAATGGGCTCTATAGACTAAGTGTGCCCTTCGTGGACAGCAAATATAAACTAACCTAACCTAACACGATGCCGATTGCGAGATAATAACCTTAAAAAAACTATTCCGTCATATTAACTAGGGTAAAGCTCTTTGCGTCAAATTCGAATTAAAGCTAGTTTCATGAGGCTGAAATCGTACCGATGTTGTTGCAATTCTTCTTTTTTGACAAAAAAAAAAAAATTTTTATCATACATACACTTAATAATTTAAAAATAACATAAATTAATTTCGCAGCCGCACATTAAAACCTTGTAGTCTATCAACCTTATAAAGCCTCTAACCTTATAAAGTACCATTGAACCCATATTTCATAACTCATATTATAAAGAGAAAAGATTTGATTTTTAATATTTTTAGGGATATACTCAAAAACTACTTAACCGTTTTTATGAATTCTTTCACCTATAGAGAATGAAATTAGTAATATGGGCAGACAATTGACTTAATCACAACCGAATTTCCGCCTCGAAATTTTTTTGTGAAAAAATAGATAATTAAAGAAACGTATAAAAAATGTAAGATTTCCAAAAAAATTAAAATGAATAAATCAATGAAAAGTAAATGAAATAATGATAACCTCATTAAATTTTCCATATTATATGATTGATCATCAAATAATTCTTGTCGAAATAACATCGACATGTTACGGTATATTTGACAAATACTCAATTTTGAATGTACAGTCGAAGTCAGTTATAACTATATTGAAGAAACCGTACAATTAAGATCATTGTATCCGATAGTACACTTACGTAGCGATATGTACTTGCATTTTGTTTCCCTTAAATAATCATTTTCCTGCATAAAAGATCAATAGATTGAATTGGCCACTTTCCACATAAATCATCCTTCTCCGAAGAAAGATCAAAGTGAAAAGACAAGCTGAAATCTCTATATATTATAAATGCGACATTTACTATTTTAAATTTTTACAGAAATCTTTAATTTATGGTTCAAAATGGTGATAATAGATCTGCTCCATCTATTTAGAATCTACTTTGAACCATAGATTAAAGTATTCTATAAAAATTTAAAATACTAAATGTCAAACCATTCATGGTCAACTATTCTGATATACTCAATGAATTGTGACTTTTTTACATTTAACAAAATTGAAAACTGTGCACATCAAGAGAGGTGGCGGCTATAAAGCGGTGTTTGTTACTTTTAAGCTCAGTGAAACGGGCGGGTTTCAAGCTAGTATTAAATATTGAGTACAGAAAGTTGTTTACCAACAAAATTAACAACTGTCATTATGCTATCGTTAGCCCTGTGTTTTAGTTCTCACTATAAGTTTAAAATGAAGCAAATATACGACTTAAATTGAAATTAATAATGTCAAAAACAGTTGGGGAAAGTGTAGTTCTTGGAATCAAAATTTACATTTATCAAAGCTATTTTTCTGAATTTTTTTGAAGTAACACAATTATTCTAGGACATTTAAAAAATTTATGAACCCTAAGTTTCTGCCGCTTGGTAAATAAGCTCCTGAGTTGATGTAGAGCATTTTATCTCATAGGACATAAACAGCGGCCATTTTCGAGATAGAGGGGAAAATAAGTTCCCTAAAGATACAAACTACTCCTTACCAAATAAGCTCTCTAATGATACAAGCGGTACTAAAAACTTGCAGGCAGACATTTCCCCTCTTTCCCTCTTCCCAAAACCCCGAAAAAGGGTAGCATGGTTTGAATGATATTAGTCAGGACATTGAAAATTTGTTCAGAACATTGAAGGGAACTTACAACCCCGATTTGGCAATGATCAGAAAATTTTTCCGTTTTTACTTATTTTATATCCAACTTTCCCTCTATCTCGAAAATGGCTGCTCTGACATGTATATGTCCTATGAGAGAATCATAGGAAATATAAATGGATTTTTTTCCGTTCCTTATCTAAGAATAAATGAAAATTGCCTCTGTTCATTGCACTGTTATTCTATAACACTAATTATTTTTTTCAAAAGACTTCATATTTAACAACTATAAACAAAAAAGTGTGAACCATGGAACAAAATCACAATTTTGTTGTGACTGATGATTTTGCAATGGACTTTTCATAGGCCATTTCTTTTATCCAAATAGAGCTTAAATAAAAGCTTCACTAGGATTTTTTAAGCAGAAAAATCTTTATTTTCTGGGGCTAATCCTAATGTATCTGATTTAACTTCCAACGATTGTTCAACATGCAAAAAAACATGAAGTGAAAAATATTATTGTTCACTTTAAAAAACAGCATCAAACAATGCAAATAATTACAGAAGAAAAATAATTAGAGATTAATTTAGTAGTCATTTTTCAATAAGTCGTTATAAGCGATATCGTTATATTTGGTTTTGACTGTAATTATATTTTGATTTGAGATGATATATCAAGGATTGTTTAAATTCTTATTTGATAGAAAATAATTTAATATCAGTGATAGTGCATATTTATGAACGTTCGAAACTTAAGTTCTTCGTATACAGACAGTCTTCTAGCTTATTGATACTGATAACATGTTGCAAGTACTGTGTGGCAAAAAATGTATTATTACTGCTTTAAGAAAATATGCAAGGATTGAATAATACTAGAGATTTCAATAAAACTTAATAAATACATTTTTTTAATAACAAAGTTTCCAAAAATCATAAAAAATTTCTAGGTCATCGTGCTTTTTATTATTATTTTATCGTTCAAAGTTGGCTGAAAAAATGATGAATCATATAGGTTATCTTTTTCAATTGGATATTTCTATAAAAAATCTAGAGAATGTGATACAAACTATCTAAAATATTGAGACAATCTTCTAGTTAATACCATAAAAATATAAGGTTGTCGATGATATAAAAACAAAATTTTAATTTAATTATGAGTTTATCGAAGTTCCATCATTTGAAGAACAGAGACAAATATAGTTAGAGTATTGATGATTGAAGTGAGATATCATATTATGAAATTTATAAGCAGCACTTGCACACAATATATTATATATTTTTGTAGTTGCGTAGCATTGTAAAGCTAAAAATAACATAATATTTGACTACAAAGCATGTATTTGGTTTATATGTATGTACCATGCAATAAACCAAAACTTTTTTACAATAATGTAGGAAAACAACATCGCTTTTAACAAAGAACCGACAAAGTCCAAACTGAATCCAAATTAGATACCTATCGGACATATTGGCTGTAATAGCCACCCATCATTAGAATCAGGAATCTATAATGCCATATAATATTTTACTTTAACGACATATAACAAATAATACCAAAAAACGCAGCTTTGTGAGAGTTTGCGAGATGTTTTTTTGGCCTAGTAATAATTTTTGAGACAGTACATTAATATGAACTACTACAAATAATTCCTATTGTCATGCATTAATATCCCAGAAAGGGAAATTAATATCCAAAAAATGAATTATGAAAAGTGTATCGCAGAATCATCTGCGCAAAAAAATTCAAGGTCAAAGGTCGGAAAAATAGGTTTTTTTTCAAATATCTCGTAAACTATTATTTTTATTGCAGTTTTAGTTTCAATACTTTCAAATATCTTGTAATTTAGTATATTGCAGCTTTGGTTATTATAAAATTTGTTTCCGAGTTAATTTTATATAAAAAAGGTTCTTTACAAAATTTTCGTAGAAGCAACAGTTTTCGAAATAGTTAACTGATAAAAGTTAAAATAAGTCGTTTACTTTAAATATAATTTTTGTCCTGAGCGGCTACATATCTAGATAGGGTCCTGCACTTGAGACTTCCTAAGAAGGAATATATCCTTCTTTCCAATTTGTCTCTAACCATAAATACTTTACTCAAAATTTTGAATAATATGTAGATACTTCTAGTTCTCTTTCCCCAAACAATAAAATTTTGCATTGTAGCATGCTGTACTAAAATGCCTTTAGAAGTATATGCTTTCATCATACACTTGTGCTCGCGCGATTACGTAAGATTATTTTACATGTACGATGATCGTTAGTAACGATATTTAATCAACAGCATTCCAAGTATAGAAAACGACAAGCAATACTCTGACTGTAGTTTCATCATCTTCGTGTATGGAAAAGAAAATGACGTGAGTAATTATCACACTTGAGCTTTTGTATGCATTCATTTTGTTGTATTCGATTGCTTTCTGTCATAGTTCAGAATACAAATTTTCATATGATGTATGTGTGCACCAAGTTAAGAAATATTTTCAAAGATACTTTTTCATTCTTGAACTTTTCTAAATATTTGATATTTAGAATGCCGTGTAAGATATTCATACACAAATTCTATATAATTTCCATTTAAACTTAGTTTTAATGAAAACCACTTTCATGAAGATCATACCAAATTAAAATTAAATTACATTCAAAGTTTGTTTTTCAAAGACAATCAGTAAAAGTCATAAATTTAAGAAATAGAAAAATTCGGTTTCATACTATATATACTGAATAGATGAAATAATTATGATTCTAGAATATATGTACTCAAATTATACCTAATCAATATGAAAAAATGATTCAAACAAAAGTTGTCTTCATAAAATAACAATTTTTTTGTATTTCCCACTCTATTGTATTTTAACGCTAAGATGTCAGCGCCACGAGTAAAAAAAATGTAGTCCATTCTCGTTACAATCAGATGATTATTTCAATGATTAAAGAGACAAGAGATATACGCTTTATTATACATTTTAATGTGCTGTGAAATCGGTAAAAAACTTACTAAAAGCTTTCAATTTTGTATCGCTGCGATGGCTCTTTGTACAGTTCTGAATTGCCTCACAGTGAAAACGTTCATTTTTGACGTATGCACAATTGAGTTGTGGAAATATCTATTTTAGTGTAATCCAACTATTACCTATAACTTATATGGGCTATAGAGCCCATTGTGATACCATATATGTGTTTTACCACCTTTCCACTGATAATTCCATTTATCAGCTCCTCAATTTCAGAGGCTGAGTGCACCTCCTTCATGCATATACCATGAACTATACCAGCCCATCACAACTATTAATTAAATTAATTTTGTTGCTGCGGCTGGAATCGAACCCGCTACCCTAAGCACCAACTTAACCAACTGAGCTAATAGGGCGATTGTAACTGAAAATGTTACTAATGAAGTAAATAACGCTCGAAATATTTTTCGAGGAATTTTATTCAGGTTATAATAATGTAGGTTAGATTCCCTTACATGATTCAAATCGTTAATTAATAAAAAGAGGAGGGCGAATCGAATGTATTCAGTATTCATAAATGTTCCTGTTAACTTTTTATGAGTGTTAATAAAAATGTATTTTTGTGAATGAGAACATAACCTTTAAAATATGAAGCATAGTTTCACACATCATCGATACTTTCTAAGTTTTAAACACTAAACATGAAAAAGGAATGAAATCTATTGAAATTTTATTTTATCCGAGATGTTGTATTCTTTTTAAGGAAGTTATTTAGTTTATAAACATGTAGAAATCTTGTAGTTGAACTATAAATACATTTTATAGTTTTCCTAAATTTTAATACGTAAAAATGGTACAAGTTTCGCATACGAATGAATGATGCTAAAATAATATTTATATATATTTATTTCTCAGGATGTATAACGTTGTAAAACTAATTTCAAATGATTTATATAATCACAAGTGAAATTTACAAAATTTAAAAACCCCCGACAAATGTGATTTATTCCTTGTAAACCGATTTTTGGAAACTTTGCTATAAAATGTTCTCAATCGAGTCGGTTTGACCGTTTAGGGGCTACGATGCCACTGAGAAACACACAGACGAACAGATAAACACTTTAAACTTATAACACGCCTTCTTAAATCAATATCAAAGTGATGGTCAAGGACATCAGATGAGATGAAAAGGATACTTAGAGAGCTATCATTTTTGGGACAAATTTTTGGAAATATTTTAATTGAAATTGAAATATTTGAGTTGACTTTGTTCTTTTAAATTATTGTTTTAAATTACCTAATTCAAAGTGAAATGGTGAAATAATTAGTTAATGAATTGAAATTTTCACGAAATGAATTGAACCTGGTTTATTTGAGCATTCATTTCCATAAGAAATATTTATGTCATGCCTTTTCCAAATTGAATCGATTTTGACGATTATCGCCAATTTTTTAGTTTTTTTCTAGTGTTTCGCTAAGAACACTCTCCGTTAAATCACCTTTTAAACGAAACCAAAAAAATTAAAATCGGTTCATCCGTTCAGGCCCTACGATACCACAGACACACACACACACACACACACATAGCGATCAAACTTATAACACCCCTTTTTTTAGTTCGGGGGTTAAAAATGACATAAAACCTTGAATTTCTTTGAGTTTTGGTGGTATTTAGGAAGTGAATTTTGGTGGTATTTAGGAATTTTTACTTTGAAATCCAGCATAGCTGGTGGGTATCAAGCTAGTTTGTATATAGTCGTGAAAAACAACTATGACTTGTCGGCTTGAAAATGAAATAATTCATTAAAAGGGAAACTAGCGATAGAAAATGCGACACGTATATGTTGATAAAACCATTTTTTATATGCACATATACGTAACGTATCATCTCAAAAATGATAAAATATTCATTTGAAAATTAAAATTTATTTATTTTCAAATTGATTTTGAATTTCGTATCTTATTGAATTACTTGTTCTTTTAAGAGGCGCAGTTGTTCATTTTTTTCCTATAGGGTAACTCTGTACAATGAATCAGTAAAAGCTTGGATTTTTTGTTTCTGTCTTTGAAGGCAAACGAATGTTAGACACAATCCATGAACTATTTAGCTGATGTGAATAATTGAAGAGTTGCAAGGGTTGCCATAGGCGTTTGTCCTAAATTTAAAAAATTGGCTTATATGTTACATTATTATCCGATTTATACCAAGAAAGTATTATTTATAAAAAAAACTATCTACCTTATGTATTTTTCATTTAAAAAAACCAAATCAAATTAACATCTAAAACAGTGCAGTGTCATGGCGTCTTGAATGACATTAAACCGTGACATACAATCATTTTTGTATATGCAAGTTACAAGTATTTGTAAGTTTACTTGTTTTTATGTTTGTAATCTTTTATAGCCTTTCAAATATAGACGTAGTACCATCAAAGTACATCTGATTGGTGTTTACTGTCACGTAACCGGATGTATAATTTTAAAGAATTTATTTTTTAAAAGTAATAATAATTCGTACACTTTATAAAAATTAATGTTTTGTTTTGTTATCTACATATTTTGATAAATCATTTGAAACTTTTATAGAACCGATTTAATGTTAGAAAAAATATTCTTAAAATTTTATATAAAACGCCATCTATGAACAATAATCAGAAGTTACTAATAAATGTTTTAATTATTATTACATAAGTGTCGTCTTTTTGTTACACTATAGTTCCAATTGTCTTGTTGGATTTCTACAGGTACGAAAGGATTAGCCTTGGACGATTGATATGAGTTCAACCGCGAAAGTTGCATTAGAACCTGTAGATAATGCCAGAGCTTCGCATTCATTATGAAAAGAAGAAAAATATTCTTGTATAAATAACTACTGTGATCATACCTTCTCCCCGTGCACACCACATTGAACCGACTAAAAAGATATCCTTGACCCGAGTATGTAAAATAATGCAATCATCTATATATATAAATGACTTACCACTGATTGAGTCATCACGAAATCTCCGAAACTATCGGTCCGATTAAATGCAAATTTCGCATATACTTACCTCTTTCGTGACATAGACGCCTACTAAGAACGGATTTTACGGAATTCCTATCCCAACGGAGTTTCAAATTTTTATTTACTTTTTAAGAAAAACTCGTTAAAAATAAACAATGAAAAAAAAAGTCCTAATAGGTAACTTTGTAAAAACTTCTGTTTAGTTAAGCTAGTTTATTTATAAAACTGTTTATTTCGGCATCTTAGGACTACGAAAAACATTATTTAATCAACTTGAATTACAATATATTTATTTTCCGGCATTTTTACCAGGTGAAAATTCAATCTTAGACGAATTCTATAGTACCTAATAATATTGTAGTTGTTTAGCGGTACGATTTTAACCTTGAGCTACCCTATATATCCTAATATTACAAAAGTTGGTAAGAGTTAACTATTTGTTTGTGGAGTAGTAAAGAGGTGTGGTATATCTTACATATATGTTCGCTTGTCAGACTTATTGTATGGGTTATGGATATTGCAAAGCATTCGGAGTATAAATTATGAATAATGTATTACGAAATTATACAATTTTCTTCTTGTTTTTTTGTGTACTCCGTCAAAATATTTTTGAGAGACGTTTGTTGTGTTTTATTTGAAATGCATAACGTTTCGTGAAACTTAATGAGTTTATGATATGTGGATTATTATGACACACTTCAAAATATATAATATACATTACAGTGAATGTATACAGTGTTTTTCATCATAGCTAGTCTAAGGCGTTTTTTTAAGGAGGATTCATAAGATAATATAAAACAATATTTTTAATAATAATTTAAGTTGGTTTGTGTAAAAAACAAATTTCATGTTGTCAATACAATCTCATTATTTTTTGTCAATAAAATCTTACTATTGAGAAAAAAAAAACATTATAGAGGGGATTGATAATATTTGTTTGCGGGTGTTAATTATTAAATTGATATTATACCCACAAAAAAATATTATTTATCTATTATCCCCTCTCTAATGTTTTTCCTAATGTAAATATATTATTAAAAATATAGTTTTATGTGGTCTAATGACTCCTCCTTAACAAAACTCCTTAGACTTGCTATGCTGAACAATCCTGTATATAGTCTGTTTTTTTACTATATTGTTTTTCATTAGGTCATCTTGATATTAATTAATTTTAAATATTCACTAATAAAATGGCTCTGGAATTTATTGTGCAAATTGAGAAAAATTTGGGAGTCTTAGTTAACATTCTATTTGAAGAATTTTGATGAGTTATTTAATTCGGTTAGGAGTTACTTTCTATCGTGACAGAGAAATACAATAAAAAAATAAAGATGAAATTGAGTTGTGGAACAAAATTTTTTTGGAAAAAAATGGAAAGATCGCATATAACAAAACTGTTTTACCTTTTTCTTAATAATTTTATAGTTACAAACAGTTTTAAAAAACTTTTCAAAAAGGAAACAAAACAATCCGAAGAAAAAATTTTCGTAAAAAATCATACTACAATACGGGGTTGATTGGTGAAGTTGACACAAACGCATGAGTTGTTTGTCTGAAAGTAATGTACCATCTAAAAATTTCAAATATTGTTTTTTTGAAATGAAACATAGTTTTAAACAATCTTTTTTTTTTGATTTTTTCTACCACTTATAAGTATTATAACAAAATACTGATGTGATTGCCACAACTTCATGAGGAGGTTGATTAGGTTTATTTTAAAAAAAGTAGATTTCTTCGAGTCGGACTTGATCCAGCGACATATGGATTACTGTTGATTTTAGTGTCTTAAGACCACAGCTGAACCAACTGCATTATCGATGCTTGTTTTATATGTACAAAAATGTCCAATATATCCTCTGTCTATTAGTAACAACAATCTTCATGTGGTTGGCTAATGATGTAGTTTATTTAACTTCAGTGATTTTTAACCCCCGAACAAAAAAAGGGGTGTTATAAGTTTGAACGCTATGTGTGTGTGTCTGTGTATTTGTCTGTCTGTGGCATCGTAGCGGCTAAACGGATAAACTTATTTTAATTTTTTTGGTTTCATTTCAAAGGTAATTTAACTATGTTTCAAGTGCTAGATGATATTCAAAATCGATTCAGCTTGGAAAAGGCATGACATATAATTTGAACATATAAATAATTACTATGGAAATGAATGGTCAAATAGACTTGGCTCCATTCATTCCGAAAAGTGGAATGTTAAACTAATCAAGTAATTCAAAATATTTATTCAAAAGAACAAAATCAACTCAAATATTTCAATTTCAATAAAAATATTTTAAAAAATTTGTCCCAAAAATTATAGCTCTAAGTATCCTTTTCATCTCATCTGATGTCCTTGACCATAACTTTGATATTCATTTAAGAAGGTGTGTTATAAGTTTAAAGTGTTTATCTGTGCGTCTGTGTGGTTCTCAGTGGCATCGTATCCCCTAAACGGTCGAAACGACTGGATTGAGAACATTTTATAGCTAAATTTACAAAAATCGTTTTACAAGGAATAAATCGCATTTATCGAGAGCTTTTAAATTTTGTAAATTTCACTTGTGTATCAATGAATTCATATTTTAAATTCTCAATCTATTGTAGAGACAAATATTTAGATATACTTGAACTCTAATCATTAGGAAATTGTTTGAAAGTATTTTTACTTTATTTCAAAATGAAACGGCCAACTTCCGGATGAGGTTGCCATTATTTTAATTTTTTTTTTCAGTATGGTTGTTCAATTCAAGTCAATTTAAACAAGAAAAAACAAACAATTGACTGAGATAATTGTTACGCTGTCACATTACACATACATACAAGTCACACATATATAACTGATATTCCCATATAATACACACTATACAATTTGCGCTAACACGGGTAATCAGTGATGTTTTCGAAAAAATGTTTCAAACAAAAGTTGTCTATTTTTATAAGGAACATTTTTTACATTTAAACATTTATTCTATCTCTAACGATATACAAGATGGGTCCTACGGACCCAAGACCCAATTGACCTATGTTGCTCATTCACGAATTTGATCTCACTTTATACGTCCTGACTACGCTATAAAAATTTCAGCTTGATATATGTTTTCGTTTTTGAGTAATCGTGATGACAGACGACAGACGACAGACATACAAACAACCGGAAATGGAGTAATTAGGTAATTTTATGACCACCTATACCAAAATTTTGTTCATAGCATCAAACTTTTAAGCGTTACAAACTTGGGACTAAACTTAGTATACCTTGGGTATATTTCATACATGGTATAAAAATAAACAAAATTCTTAAATAACTTAAATAAATAAAACTCTACAGTTAGCCAAATATAGTTTTATTTTGAACGTATAGGCGCAACACTTTCGATGTTAGCATTATTATAATTTCGATTATACAATATTCCATGTTTTTATGGTCTCAGTGGTAAACATGAGCTCAGGTAGGTGTTGCAATGTATAGTAAGTAAGTATGGCTTCCTTATCTTCACAGGAGTGTGTTGAATGTATAACCATTAATATAAATACACTAGACATATTGTATACAAATATCATAAATAACAAATAAGGTGTTTTCGTTAGTTTAAGCATCATACATATTTATCTTTGTGTTCTGTTCCTATTTGAACAAAGTAAGGATAACACTTTCAAACTTTATGGGTTTAAAATGCATACGTTTTTTTTATCTTAAGAAAATATATTGATCTGTTATGTAATTAACCCATTGTGTACAATATTGAAATAATCTGCTTCATCTGTGTCTTACTAACTTGCCTTAAGACGGTTCTTCACTCATTTTTCAAGGGCGTGAAATCATTATTTGATTGGCGTGAAACTTTTTTAAGACTCCTCTTAAATATTCATTGGTGGAAAAAAAATTTATAAGGGAAAGCGATTTTCCAGAAAAGAATGGTTAAAGTTGCATTTGAATTTTAAGCACTACGATTATACCCTTTACCCTATCGATTTGAAATTTTGATATGTTATATGTACTCATTTTGTATCTGCCCTGGTTACTTTTATTTTTCGAAAATCTTGTTAATTTGCATAATGTCTTTTCGTTTTTGAGTTATCATGATGACAGGCGGTCAGATAGACAGACAGACAAACGGACAATCGGAAATGTACTAATAAAGTGATTTTATAAACGCGCAAAATTTTGTACGAAGCATCAATATTTTTAAACGTTACAAACTTGGGACTAAACTTAGTATGCCTTGATATATATTACATGGTATAATAAACTGTCGAGTAACTCTTAATTAACAAGAATTGAAAATAATTTGTATATACCAGGAAATAACTAGGGTCTCTTAGATTCATTCCAAGTGCCTTTACACAATTGGTCATGTATTCCCTTGTTTTATTGTGCAATTTTCAACTCAACGAATTTTTATTTTTATTACTTATTGTTGTTGTTTACTTATAATTATGCATACGATATTTACATCATGGTCTATTCGATTATTTTTGATGTAATATGCTACATACATGCATAAACTAAATATTGACAAATATCTTCTCTTTAATTAAGATTAATAGAAGCTTTAACAGAAAAATGCAACGAAATAAATTTCCTAGATCTGAAAATTACAAGATCAGAAAATAAATTAGTATTCTACGTCTATCGAAAACCTTCAACAACAGACGTGACGATTCCAATCGACTCTGTACATCCATTTAGTCACAAAATGGCTGCATACAATGCAATGATCCATCGTGCGTTATCCTTTCCACTATCACCAGAAAAATTGGAAAGGGAACTTAATACAATAAAATACATTGTTACGCAGAATGGTTTCACCGAAACAATGATCAACAAAATCATTGCAAAAAAAAGAACTAAAAATAGCGCTTGAGACGATTTTTCCGACGGAGAAAATACCTCAACAATGAGTGAGTGAGTATCTCATTCACCTATTATGGTGAAATTTCAGAAAAAATTGCTCATATACTTCGAGAAAATCAAATACAAGTAGCATTCCGATCCGCTACATCGTTAGGAAGTATGGTCTTTAATAATAAACAGAAGACGGATGCAATGAAAAAATCGGGCATTTACAAGATCACATGTGAAGAATGTTTGGGAGTATATATCGGACAGACTGGGAGGTCTTTCAAGATTCGCAAAGGAGAATACATAAGATCTTAAAAAATCGAAAAACGGATTCAACTTTTGCGAACCATTTAAGAGAATCTGACCACAAACCTAGTTTTAAATTTCATATATTCCATACCACACAAAAAGGGAATAATGACCCTGTTAGAATCGTTAGAGATTCACAAACATAAAAATGGTCCAAAAGAACTCTTGAATGACCAAATGGACTTAACGTATTTTCCCCTTTTTGAAACATTGTGATAAATTTATATCTGTGATATACAATGCTCCATTGCATTATTTATATTTATATATTTTATTTATTTTGTTTATTGTTGACACGTTTACCAAAATCATATGATTTATGTAAATATTTTGTTTCCTATCATTATTTTATGCCATTTTAAATTTTTTCTATATGATTTTATCAATAATTATTTTATCTGTGTTGTGTTGTGTTTTTAACTTATTGTTTTAAAAAGCATTTGTTTGTCTAATCCTAATTTGTTTTTAATTTATGACAAATATTTAGTATAAATAGAAGCAATACTCGAATATAAATTTTATTGTTTGAAAATGTCTTAAATCAAGACGAAACAATTCTCACAATAGATTTTTATTATACTGGAGTAAAACTAAGCAAAAAAAGGCTGTTATATGGATTAAAAGTTCGGGTAGCGAAACTTTGGGGTTTTTCTTTTCACATCAAAATAAGTATTTTTTGAAATTTTTTACTTTCCCGGAGTGGTGCAACATGTTTAACCAACAAAATGGCGTCAAAAATGGAATTTTTTCAGAAATTTTATCATTTTTATTTTATATTTGCAAAAGTAGACATCGGTGCATATCCAAATTTGGTAGGATTGTAGTCAATGTTAAGTTTACACACGAGGGCACACATTAGATGCAAATTTTATAGTATGTATTAATATCGGATTATCAGTATATGTGTGATGTGACAGAGTAATCAACACTGTCTAAACATGGTATTTCAACAATTAACTCAGTCAATTGTTTGTTTTCACTTGTTTTAGAAAAAGATTTGTTTGAAATTTTTTTTATAAAATCAATTATTTTCAAGATATTATTAATAGCATATACATATAAATATTAGGCCGTTTTTCCCGATTTTTGGGAAAATGGCTGAAGATTTTGGATTATGCACTTTTTTAGGGAAAAAAATTTCCGACAATTTTTCTTTGAAACTATTTTCTTCATAAAGTTGATGATATCGGAGATATTGGCCAAAAGTAGCTTTTTTATGTTTACATAGCGTTAATTAACGCAACCCTCACACTTTTGAGACTGCGCGTTAGTAAGGTTTTAAATTAGATGCCGAAACCTTCCTTTTTTCATTATTGTTTTTTTTTTCTTTGGATAAATTCACGTAAAATTATTATTTTGAGCGAATCAAGAAAAACTTTTTATTTCACCAAAAGAAATTTTCCAACACCTATTTTTATCCTTAGTTGTAACACGCTATTCGTTGTGTGCGTAGTCATGGTGGGGACAATAAAATTGATGCCAGCGCTTCCAGTGAAAAATTTTGGCGATAAAGGACGCTGTTATAACTTATTTGCAATTCTTTACATGTACATGTCAAATTAAAATTATTGAAAAAAAAGAAATAATTAAACTTAATGTATAAAAAATTTTGAAAATAAGAAATGAAATTGCACAATTATTATTTTTAAATGTAAATTATCATAATTATTTATTTAAATTTGTAAGACAATAATATTAAATTTTCAATGTAAGTCATAAATGCAATCCATACAATTCTATAATTAAAGTAGTATCGTTGCTATGGAAACGACTCCAAAAAAACTCACACACGGTGCGAATGAGACAATTATAAATCGCCTGAGCATACAGTTATTATGCTAGTTATTATATAAAATACACTTAAATCGAACAAAATAAATTTTTTTTTTTAGTGAAGAGAAGGGGAACAAAATCAGTAGAAAAGTAAAATACTATAGTAAAGTATAAAAATAAATAAATAGTGTTTTCTTTTGCACACGTAAATAATTGTAAATTAGACGAAGATCTTAAATAAACAAATATACACCTTCTATTCGACTATAACAAACATAAGCGATGAATTTTACTCAGATATGGGAAAACAAATGTTCTTTTCCACAAGGGATTAATTTTCTCTAATATTTTATTTGCTTACAAGCAACTGCACTCCACAGAGTTCCATAACTTGTATACCATAAACTAAATATACAGGGCGTTCTGTTATTAACTGCAGATCGTGAGCCTACAGAATAAGCTCATAAAGACGAAGGGAAAAGTTATTTACCAATTTTGGATCTGAGCCCTAATTTGGGCGCTACAGGTATGACAAAAATAGTTGAATATTATTAAATGAAATTTACTAATACCTACTGATTATCATTCGCTACTGGTTATCAAATGATAGTCAGTGAATTTACCAATTTTTGTCATATCTGTAGCGCCCAAATTAGGGCTCAAATCTAAAATTGGTAACTTTTTCCTTCGTCTTTATGAGCTTATTCTGTAGGCCCACGATCTGTAGTTAATAACAGAACACCCTATATATATATATATATATAAACACACAAACTCATTTGGTTTTCCTCTGACTCTCTGTATAATCATCCAGTGTTCTACACAGTTCGTATTATTCTACGTTTATCTTTATCTACGTCGAGTTTTCACCATTTTCCACATTTTCCATATACAACAACAACTTTCTAATTTTTTTTTCGTTGTTTTTATTGTTTGTGCAAATATTTTTCTTTTTTTTCTGCTTTTGTTTTGTTTTAATTTAATTATTTTTAAAGTTTTTACAAATTTTATTTCTGAGTTAAAATGACTTATTTTTTTAATAAATTGGTTGAAGAATCAGGAATTCATACATAAGGAATCTCTTTAAGGTATGCATTTAAATGAGACGTTTCAACTTACATCATTAAATTATTTTTCGAGTAATTTACTTTCTTAAAAAAAATACTTTTTCTTGTGTAACATAACGGTATTGTTCACAATTGAAGGTAATTTTCCGGGAAGGTTATTTTTAAAGATAAGTAAACCGATAGTAAAAATAATAAATAACCACTAAAAACTTTTTTTTTGAGAAAGGAAAAAACTGAACTAAAAACAAGTAAAATAAACAATTGACTCAGTTAATATTTAAATAAAAAAGCCTTTATGAAGGATAAAAAGAAACAATCTGACCGCCATTTTGTTTAACGAAAATTTTCTAGAAAAGCACCATTTTTTGTTTCACTTGCAAACATGTGCATCGTATTAGTTGCAAAAAAATCTGATATTAAGTTTCGTGACAAAGCGCCACCTTCGAATTGTAGGTTATCTTTAAACTGTAAGAAAAAATTGGTATATTATAAAACTCAATATTTAATCCAAGAAAATAAGTTTTTGATTAATAATGTTATAATAATAATGATAATAAGAGGTTTTTCTCTGCCATGCAGAAGGCTGTCATCATAGGCACCCTTCGTACATTGACATCGCATCAGACTGTCTTCAAGTAACAGCCCTTGAAGTTTCTTTTATTCTTCTTTTAGTAGGTTCCACATTGCTGCGGTGCAGAGAAGGAGCCTGCTCGACCAGGAAATCATACAGACTAACGTTCCCTTAACTGATAACTCAGAAAACAAACGGACCTCCGGACGTCGCGTGTACTGACGGACGTACAGACTACACGATCACAAGTCAGTGAACTTTCTTCAAAAGACGTAGCTGCCTTCATGTCTCACAAAGAGATGGGTAGCTTTGGGGTGTAAACCCTGTATCTTCTCTCCCCCCTTGGCAGACATGAATTCGTTAAAATATCAAATTAAATAATAATAATTACAACAATAATATTTGTTTGTTTTTATACGATTATAACAAAATACAAATAATTCATTCAAGAAAACATTTAAAAAAATTTATATGTTACAGTCAAACTTATTTTTACTGAAAAAAAAACCAGCCAAAATACCTTTTGACTGAACAGATCTATAGTACTTCTGCCTGTAAATCATTGATTCATAGTAATTTTGACTGATAAATTGCGGTCAAAAGTGTTTTTGCTTTGCCCAAAAACAACCTTGGTTTACTCTGCGACTACGGTCACTCTCTGATTCACGGGTTGGCTATGCCTTAAATGGAGGCGAGTTATCACGAGTCTGCAACTTTTTGGGCTTTTGGATTAACCCCGTGATTGCATTCATTCACAGATCCACGGGTTGACCATGCTTATATTAGGGTCGAGTTGGCATGGGTTTGCGGGTTTTTGGCTTCACTGCTCCATATAAGAGTTGTTTTTGAGATAAAACAAAAAACCACGGAGTTATTTGGGATTGATTTTATGCCGATGTGATTTTCGCAGAGATGTAATGACCGAGTTGTTTTAGTACCAGTTAGTCAAAACTACTTTAAACCAGCTTCATTGGGCAATATAACTTTTGACTATTACTTCAGTCAAAATTAACTGCCGAAAGCCAGTGGCCGAAACTAGTTTTGATTGATTTTACCAGTTAAAAGTACTTTTGACCGATTAAGAATTTCGACTGTAACGTATATATTAAAATTAAAATTTGTTTTTGTTATAACAGAATTCTTGCTAAATTGGCAAAGTTCAAGATCTACAATTATTTAATCCAATTATAAAATTAAATAAATAAATAAATGAAATTTAGTGAAAACAAAAAGTATCAATGAAACTGTAAAGAAAAGATAAAAATTCACAGCAAAATTTTAATAACTATATATTTAAAGAAAATATGACAACAGAATAGAACTAATAACAGTTAGCTTAGGTTATATTGGTCCCAAGTTTTTAACGCTTAAAAATATTAATTATACGCACAAAATTTTGGTATAGGTGTTCATAAAATAATTGGCTATCTACGAAGGATACACTCAGCCTATAGAGCCCATTGTGATATCACATATATGTGTTTTACCACCTTTTCCGATGATAATTGTTCAACCGTTAATTGAATTATATTTTGTTTTTGTGACGGTGGGAACCGAGTCCGCTACTGGATAATCAAATTGGTGGCGCTTTAACGAACTGAGCTACTAGAAATTAATAACAGTAATAACAACGAATTTGACCAATTACTTTTAAGAACATATTTTCTTGAACGAAGAACATATTATGCAAGTTATTCGCACCGTGCGTGAGTTGTATTGAAGGCGTTTCAATGGTAACGATACGCTACTTTAATTATAGAGTTGTATGGATGAATATATAATTTAATTAATTATTTTTAATGCATTAAGTTTAATTAATAAGTGATTTTCAATAATTTTAATTAGACATTTTCTATAACATTAACATGTAAAGAATTGCAAATAAGTCATAACAGCGTCCTTTATCGCCAAAATTTTTCACTGGAAGCGCTAGCATCGATTTTATTGTCCCTACTATGACTACGCCCACAACGAATAGGTACTTTTTTACAGTATACATGGGAAAATTTCCTTAAAAGTGAGATTCGGGTAAATTTAGAATTGATGACGGTTTTTTTTTAGCTTGATGAATTCATATTAAAATGTTTCGATATCTGGCTTAATTGATAAATACCGAAGACTGAAAATATAAACCGAAATTTTCAATCTTCATTATTTCCAAAACTAAGCTAGATGTCGGAAAAAGTTCATATTTTGTCTAATTTCGCCAGTCATATCATAATAATTGAAAATATAATTTTCAAAAGAAATTTATACCTAAATTACTTAAACACTGGTCGTATAGTTATTATATGGATCGATACGATTTTTATTAAATTTTTTTTTTGTGTGAAGGTCTTTTTAATTAGATAGTTTTTGTAATTTTCTACGGTCAAATTTGGGTGTAAATTATCAAATTGTCCCGCCTGTCAGCTGCTCTGCAATAAAACAAATGTTAAATATACATACTTTTTAAGGCGATTGTAAACCTATAGTATTGTAAAAAAATTTTGCTTTATTGCACGGTACATACATATAAACCAAATACATGCTTCGTAGTCCAGTAATGAGTTATTTTTAGCTTTACAATACCATGCAACTACAAAAATATATAATATATTGTGTGCGCAAGTGATGCTTATAATTTTGATAATATAGATAGCGCTCTTCATCAAATGAGGGATCTTCGATGAACTCATAATTAAATTAAATTTTTGTTTTTATATAATCGCAAACCTTATTGTTTGTATCCTATTATAACCTACAAGATTGTCTAAATATTTTTGATAGTTTTTTAAAACACTCTCTAGATTTTTTTATATAGAAATATCCAATTGAAAAGGAAAACCTATATGATTCATCATTTTTTCAGCTTTGAACTATAAAATAATAATATCAAGTGAAAAAAACAATTAACTGAGTTAATTTTTAAAACACTATACATAGACAGTGTTGATTACTCTATCACATTATACATACATACATGTCACATATACATAACTGATATTCCCATATAATAAATACTATAAAATTTACGCCTAATTTGCGTCCTCACGGATAAACAGTTATGTTTACGAAAAAATATTACAAAAAAAGTATTTTTTTATAAGGAATATTTTTTACATTTAAACTTTTGTTCTATCTCTAACGGTTTTCAAGATGGGTCCTCCGAACCCAAGACCCAATTGACGTATGTTCTGCTTGATATCTTTTATCTTTTTTGAGCTATCGAGTTGACAGACGGACCGACAACCGGAAATGGACTTATAAGTGATTTTATGAACACCTATACCAAAATTTTGTGCGTATAATTAATATTTTTAAGCGTTACAAACTTGGGGCTAAACTTAATATACCTTGCATATTACATATATGCATGGTATAAAAAGCCCGGTGACCCAGGAATTTTTTGTAATTTTTGGAAACCTTGTTAATCAAAAAATGTATTTATAAAGTTTTATTGAAATCTCTAGCATCATTCAGTCCTTACATACCTTCTTAAGTCAATTATTTATTTAAACAAAAGGATATCTACCCTAAAAAATTTTAGAATTCATTTAAACTACACATTAAAAACAGGTTTTTTACTGAAAGTAAAAAACTGTGAAAAAAAAAAAAAGATAAATGAAGTGAAGAAGAGGCTAAACAAACATAAATAAAAATAAATAAGAAAGAAAATGTTTAAGCAGTTGCTACTCTGCTCGTACTTCCTTAATCATCAACTATAATTTCATTTGCACTGCATTTGAGATTGCAAATATTTCAGGAGACTAATAAATTTGGTCTTGTTAATTGTTTTCTAAAAAACAAATCAAACTAACTTGTTAGTGAACAAAAGATTTTGGAAGGGGGCAAAGAAGGCAGGCATTTCTGAATAATCTGCACGCTTGTTTTAACTTGTATATTAAGAAATTTAATTAAATGGTTTGGATATATTATTATTGATTTTCAATAGATATTATTATTAAACAGATGTTATGATGATGGTAAAGATATATTAAGAGTTTTCAATTCAACCTCTCTAATATCGTTACGCGGTACGGTATAGTTGTGTGCGGTGGTGAAACCGTGGTGGAAATGATGTAATATTAGATTCCAAGTAACATAGCAAGTAGCACAGCAGCCAGCAATCGCTTAACGGTATTTTAACTGAAATATGATTGCATTTAAATTGACTACGTGGAAATGGATTCATTCAAGTTGAAAATATTAAACACTTCACAATATAAGCGTAAACTTATATCGCAAGTAAATTAAAATTAAATCAAAATACATCTTCATTACTTCCGTCAATATATTTTAATTTACCATGATACCCAGATAAATATTTCTTTAAGAACTCCTAAATAGTGAATATGCAATAATCGAAATAGTGAACAAATCACTTTTTTGAAATAGTGACATTATTCACTGATTAAAATAGTGAACCAATAATTGAAATAGTGAACAAATCACCAATTGAAATAGTTGTTAATTACTCATTCAAATGATGGAATTTTTATAAATAGATAAATCAAAATGACATTTTTAATGATTAGAACATTTATTATTGTAATGTAACAAAAAAACCAGGGTTTTAAAAAAACAATTGATTTCTTCTTCTACTTTTGATTTCTTCGCCTTGTTGATGCTCTTTTAATATCTTTTCAACAGTACCATGTCTCTGGAAATATATAACATGATAAATTTAATACAAAATTATTGAAAAATTGATTTCAACAAAAACAAAACCCTACGACCATTAATGTGATAAAGAAAATTTGAGAAACGTATCGTACAAACATTCATTTACTTTACATTAATCAAAATGGGAATCAAAAAATAAAATTAACTTACCTGAGATGGACGATTAATTATTTATCGCTGCGATAGCCAAAAAATTTGGTAGAAAATCACATGCACATTGCACTTGTTTTGACAGGGAAGTCAAATTTGTGGTTTACACTCTATCCACTAGGTTATATTATTCTATGCAGTGAAGTTTATTTTTTTTTCACTATTTCGGTTCCGAATTCAGGAATCATGATCCCAAATAGTGAGAGATTCACTAATTTGGTAGTGAATTAAGGAGTTCATCATTTTTCAGCCAACTTTGAACGATAAAATAATAATAAAAAGCTCGATGACCTAGAAATTTTTTGTGATTTTTGGAAACTTTGTTAATCAAAAAAGGTATTAAGTTTTATTAAAATCCCTAGTAATATTCAATCCTTGCAATCCTTAAAGCCTTGATAGATTAACTGCATTAATACAATTACTAATAAGAGAATTATATTTTTTTGTAAGATATAGCGTTCCCTCCCACTCTTAAAAAAATATTTTCCACGTCTAAACGCATCGTATATATAAGAAAACTCAACATGGAAGTCATTAGATGATTTATTACATAAAAATGGGTTCATAAGATTATTAAGTATGATGTATAACTACTATAAACTTCAACCATATGATGCGTATTAGAAGCCGTGAAAACTTTTCAAATGTTTCCTTCTCAGGTAAAAAAAAATAAAGAAAAACGAAAAGCTACCGATATAAAGTAATGTTGAACGTACACTGAATACTGGTATAAAAGCACTATCAGCATCATGTAAGATAGTAAATAATACTACATGTTTACGTTTAAAGACATAAAAACTTGTTTGATGTGAAATTTGATGTTTACGTGAATTTAAGAATTGGATATTTTGATAATTTAATGAGTTTCGTGACTTACAACTAAAATTGTTTTACCTATTTTTGTAAAAGTATATTTTTTGTTTCAAACACTCGAAAATTTTTGTTGCTACATCATTTTTTCACCCGACTGAGTACTCCGAAAAATATAAGGTGTTTCGGATGTTCTATACATACACGTATAATCGCTATGATAATATTATAATTTTATTTATTTTCGATTGATTTTTATAAAATTTTCGTAATATTTTCAATTGGTGCCACGTTTATTTTACCTGCGGACAAATCATCCGAAGACAATACACTTAACGACAATTTATCTGTAAATAAATTAAAAATTAGACTATTTCATTTTATTTTAATTAGTGGTAATCTAAATTCCTGTGATTCGGCCCTCTTTTTGACTCACGGATTCGTCATGCTTTTAATAGAGTCGAGTTGACATGGACTTGCAGGCTTTTGAGTTAACCTTGTAATTTCGCCCACTCTCTGATCCACGGGTTGATCACAATTCTAATGGGACCGAGTTAGCACGGTTCCTGGTAGTGCTAATTTGTATGATGTGTATTTCTTTATTACCTCGTATCTTCCAAACTGCCCAGTAGGTTTCAATATTTAAGTTATCGTTGCATTTGTCTCAAAAACCCAAGTTTTTTGAGATAGGTGTTTGAAAAAAACAAAACAAAATGGCCGATTTATGAAGCGACATAGTAATACGTTTATAAATAAAAATTAACAAAGCTAATAGTGCTTGGACACTAAAAAGTCTAAAATAAAATAAATTATTATAAAATTAAGAACCTGATTGCGTTAAATAAAAACTGAAAAGAGAGAAACAAGTCTAGAAGTTCTGCGACTTGAACAGTCCTGTCCCATTAAAGTGTTGACTGACTCAAATCTTCCCAATAATGGACCCCTGCTGTTCAAGTCGCTATTTAGGCTTTTAATCTTTTTCCCTTAAAATTCCGCCAATATAATGAGTCGTCATACAACCAACTAGCTTTATAAGAAAAGGAGATATGAGCGAAAAAGTGAATACTGTGGAAAAAGTGACGCGCCATGATATTTTTATTTTGTTATAACTTTGGATATAATAGAAAGTTTTGGAAAATTCAAAATAAATTTGGTTTGCAATTTATGTACCCATCAATATTTTGCATTTGAAAGAAAAACCGGAAATTAAAAATAAAATCCATTTAAAGAATTGTTATAAACAATTGATGTTGCAATTTTTGAGAGAGTAACAATACACAGAAAACGTTTGAGCGGAAAAAGATACAAGGGGTAAAGAGAAAACCGGCGTTGGGCATTGTAGTGCAAGGTACATGATTTACCTCTGGTTTCATGTGCAGTAGCTGTTACCTATTTTCATACAATTTAATTTGTTATTTCTACAATGACAATATACATATTTCAAACACTTTTAAAGGTACGTTTAATGCTTATAATTTTTATGATGGCTTCTCATTACATTATACTATGATGTACTAATTGCTCAGTGAGTGATATAAACTCGATAATAAAGACATGTTCCAGGAAAAGTAAATAAATTTCAATTAGTTTAAACTGTTTAAATAATTATTCGTCAAACAATAATAACATATATAGGGTAAAATGTTTGCTCCCGATACAATGTACTTTGATTCGTTCTCTAGTTCCTCAACTAACATTGTTATTTAAGAAATAACAACTGCATAGACAAGTGTACTAACTAGAAGATAAGTATCCGAGAAAATTATTATTCATGTGGGTTTATTTTCAAGTGCAAATAAAATATTTTAGTTTGACTATTATTGTTTGAATCACATTCCACTAAAGTCACTACTTCTTGGTGGGTAGCGAAATGTATCCTATTCCCCTAAAAAACCATGTAATTTATAGCCAAACTATTCGATATATGCTTAACGTCGAAATATTTTAATTTCTTTATTTAAATGTTGCAATATTTTTATGCCACTTTCTTTTGATTTGTTCAAATTTTTAGAACTTTTAAATATTTCTCAAAAGGGATTGTTTCATTGACTTTATAAGAATAAGTAGGTAAAATGATCGCATTAATTTTTTTACCAAACAGTTAACATAACATATTAATTGCTCTTTTACATTGGATCAAGATAAGTGTGAAAATAAAATTCATTAGTAAAATAATCTAAATAAACACATTCAAGATTCGCCACATGATGGGGATCATTTTGCCTGTTATAATTTTACACACAAAATAGGGATCATTTAAACGTATTTAAAGGGAATCATTTTACCTGTAACGACATATTTGAATATCGTCATAAAAACTGACCTTAAAATTTATTATACACTTATTAAAATGTGTTATAATGATACTAGCTGTCAGAAGCCAACATTAAAGCAACCAACCGGTGAAAATTAACACAAAAAAAGAAATTTTACGTTGAAATTTGCTTTACCATAGATCATAAACAATAAAATTAATATTTTGGCTACGAAACACAAAATAGCTTTTACATCGCCAGAACTCAGTGTTGAAACGATTAAAGTAAACAATGTTTGTTATAAAAAAATAATAAACAACTTTTGTTAGTAACAATTTTTCGTAAACATCACTGTTTACCCGTTAGGGGGCAAAATAGTTTAGATCATTATAGTATATTTTATATGAGAATATGAGCTATGAGTGTTTTCACTGTAAGTGGGTGCGATATGATGTACGAGAGAGAGGACTATCAGTGAGTTCCCCTGTACCCTTGTCATAAACATATGTCATAATCATATGATGTATAGTGATTTTGTGTCTGATATTATAATTTTATTATTTTTTGTATGTAATGGAAGTAGTGATTATCTTCCTTTAACTACTTACATAACGTAAAAAAAAACAAACGATTGCGTAATCAACACTGTTTATACGTGGTATTTCAACAATTAACTCAGCCAATTGATGGTTTTCACTTGTTATATTTTGAATAATGTCTCAAAATTAATAAATTTTGAAAAAAACACTCAAATATAAATTTTGATCCCAGATACTACACTCTCCCCTACATAAACATTAAAACGTTTAGAACACTTCGCCATTAATAGTACCTACTCATTATAATAAAATTATAAATGCTTCAAATGAGAGTGCTTTTACTGGCCATCATAATTATTAATTTTAAAATTTAATTATTATTACCAATGATTGTTTGTAATGTTGAAAACTAGCAAAAACAAAAAGTTTTTTGTTAGGTATACAAAGGCAATAGTTTTAAAATTTATAATAATTTTATTAATAAGTGCATTTATATTTATTTATTATATACCTAGGCAGACTATTAGTGGTTAATTGAAATATTGTTTGATTGGAAATTGATAACAATGCCAATTAAGCTTATAATTGTTTTAAAGTTTAAATTGTATTATTGTAATTAATAATATTGGTATCGGGTAACGTTTTTAGTGACTTCTCCCGATGATGATAGAGACAAAAAGTGATGCATTTATAACTAGCCTGGCTCTCATTGGATTGCATCAGAATTTTTAAACTACTTCTTATAGATTTTTACCCACTAAAACTAGGCAACAGATTTAAAAAACTTCTGTTTCATCAAGTTTTCTTGTCAAACTCATTAAAAAAATCGAATTTACGAGGGATTTAGAAGGATAATTCCTATTTGGCTCACACAAGAAGAAACTTCACAGTCTTGAAAATTGTCGGTCGTTCAATAAATTAACGATACCTGAATAGTTTTTGATGAAACATTATGAGCACATGTCCCATGAAAACCCATGAAAACATGCTCCGAGGAGCATCAACGAGAAGAAGAAAACGTTTTCAGAGACAAAGAAGGTAAACTGGCATTTCAGGGGTTAGTATTGTCCCTAGTTTCACCCAATTTAATTCAAGGGCTAGTATCATTCTTACTAACCCATGAAATTAATCGAATTTCCGAGTTTTGGTAACCTATCTGCAATTATTACTTCAGTCTTACTCAGACGTGGATCTAAA
Source organism: Chrysoperla carnea (assembly GCF_905475395.1). Taxonomy (NCBI): domain Eukaryota; kingdom Metazoa; phylum Arthropoda; class Insecta; order Neuroptera; family Chrysopidae; genus Chrysoperla; species Chrysoperla carnea. The sequence continues at coordinate 19,668,168 of NC_058342.1, read as the reverse complement.
CATTCAAATCTATAAGTTCAACCATCTTGTTTGCTTGTTCTTCATCATTGAGGATTTAATAGTTCTAAGATCCATGTTCATGTTCTGCCACAGAAATTATTTGTCTACGAATAGCTGACCTCTAGGTCAGTAATGTAATGAGAGTGAAGTATTAATTCATTGTTGGGTGGGGCTTATACGAGTAAATAAATAGGAGCCCGTGCTCCGAGGATAGGTCAATTATGTTAAATTTTTTACTTCCGCCCTACCTGTAACCAATGCTGCCCTACCTCAAATTCTACTCTACACTCCTGGCAGCATGATTTGATATATTTCAATTTAGGCCAAAAACTGAGGTTCTATAAAAACAACTCGCTTTGTATTATCTAAGGTTTATAAACGTACAAACTGTATGCTTTGATAATTAAATAGCTGACCTTATTCTACATGAATAGTTCTGCCTTGGAATGAGCGGAAAAACTAATCTAAGTTAGTTACAGATGACGACAATCATAACCTCACATAACAATATACATCCGTTACTAATATAAATGGTATTTTCATGTAATTTTAGCGGAAATACAGAGGATGTTAAGGTCATACTTTGTTTATTGCACATTTTAATCGAATTCAATGCTTTATAAACGTTTGTAGCAGTTTCGTCACATTTTATAAAAATTTTAAACTAATCATTTATGAAATAGCTTTCATGTTTGATATTTAAAAACGACAATTTCCTTATTGTATTGAAATTTCCTGCATGAACAGGACGTTACGGTACGATAGATACTTGTAATTCACAAAAAAGTCAAAGTTATTTTATATTTTCATAGAGGCATTTTTGTATGGAATTTTTCATTTAAAAGGAAATACAGGAAATACAATTTTGGATAAAAGGATAAACGGCTTGATTTTTTAAATGAAGTTGGATTAAGATTATTGAAATGAATAAATGACTTCAAAAGTAAGCATATTTAACATTGGTCTTAGGGGAAAACGATAGTTAGATGATATGTTTTCATAGATTTCTCCAAAACTAGTCCGTGAAAATTATAAAAAAAGAACTATTTAAATTAAAAACCTTAATTATTGACAAAAAAAAAACCTAATTGCACTGCACGACTAATTAGGAATGTATGAGCACGGTAGTGGAGCCACAAATTTAAAAAAATATATATTTCCAATTTTGGTTGTGAATTAAGACGAAAAGTAAGAATAAAATTTTTCGATATCTAGAGCAATTTTCAAAATATCGAATTGAAAATATTGTTTAGGGTTATTTATTTCTCGAAAACCAAGGCAGATAACGAAAAATTGTATCCTTATTTTTCGTCTGCATTCATAAAGTTATAACAAAATTTATCATCAAAGTTTAAAAAAGTTGTAACTTGAACATTTTTCAACCGATTTTGATAACCCATAGGATTGCTTGCTCGAGATGGAATGTAATTTGATAGTAACTTTAATAATAATAATAATGGGGTTTAACCTCCGTTTCTCTGACATATACGCCTATAACAGAGGCCACCCACATCATTATTTATTAACCTTTATTTATTTTAATTTCATACATATTTACAATTACATTTTGATGTGGGTGGATTCGGTTACTACGTTCTTATCCAAGCGACGACAATGTGATCAATTCTGCACTCCCATTAATTATAATTGTTCACACTGCTGCTGCCTGGATTCGAACCCGCAACCTAAGTCTAGACAGACGAACGGTCTAACGCCTTAGACCGCTCGGCCATTTAGGCTCTTAGTAACTTTAATGACGTAATTGATCTTGAGGATTTGTGACATAAAAAAGACGCCAAACTGTAAACAATCTGAAAAATGGGTAGGTAAATCTTAGATTACGACATTAATCGTGTGATTAGAAGTGCTTAAAAATTCCAAATTCTAATAAGTTTTTTTATTTGTTACAGAGTTGGTGAAAAAGGAACTTGGACCAAAAAGTCATCAATTTTTACAAACGATAACTGTACAGTATATAAATTGTCCAATTTAACACCGTATACCGTATATAGTTTTCGAATTGTTGGTGTTAATGATTTTGGAAACAGCAAACCAAGCAAGGATTCATATTTCATAATTACTTTACGTGAAGGTATGTTTTTAGCTACTTTTCTTAATTATTTTTGACTTTTTTTAAAAACGGAACGCTAATTTATTTATTTTCTCTTCAAATCAATCAAACATTGCTCGGATTAACAAATTCTCTGGTCGACACATATTTTAAACCGGACACAAGAGTCCACTTTAGAAAGGTTTTTGACGTGTTGAATACGAATCTGAACCCAAAATTGCTTCAGGACGTCACGTTTTCAAGAAATTCGTCCCTCAATATGGGAAAACTTGTGTTCCTCTAAATTCGAAGCTATGTTTCACCGGTGTATTATTTTGTCTCACAAAATAATTTAAGCCGTCAGAAAATATCATTCATTTGCCTTCAAAAACCATTTAGAAATTTTCCAACGGTTTTTTTTTTAAGGAAATAGAATAAATAGGTGTAATCTAAGTGGAATTAATTAATTATACCTAAATATTTATAATAACAGTAATGCTGTATGCATTTCGACTATAATAAATATCATATGATTTCTCGAAGAGCAAAAGGGATATCGGAAAGATTCAAAAAGTATTTTCACTAAGAGGGAAGAAAAAGGATGGGTTCCAATTTCCACATGATAAAAGATTTACATAGTGGTACACGGAATATTTAATCTAACCGAAAAACGAACCTTTCCCTTTTTTGGTAAAAATATTTCGAAAACCTTATGTATTAGAAAATTCTGAAGCAGAATTCGAATTCAGCACCCCAAAAACTATACAAAATAATCCATCGCATCAATGGTGTAATGAAAAATCAAATTTTGTTGATAAGTATTAATTTTCAAATACTATTGATTACGCAATCGTTTTTTTTACATCATGAATGAAAGTAAAAAAAGATAGTCACTCTTAGATGGCCAAAGTCGTATTATCCGCAAAAAACTGACACTCCGGGTAAACAGTAAAGTTTACGAAAAAATGTTTAAAGCAAAAGGTATTTATTTTTTTTATAAGGGATATTTTTTACATTCAAACTTTTGTTCTATCTCTAACGGTTTACAAGATGGGTTTTACGGACACAAGACTCAATTGGTCTATGTTGCTCATTTACGAACTCAACCTTACTTTTTACGTCCTGACCCATAAAAATTTCAGCTGCATGTCTCTTTCCGTTTTAGAGTTATCATGATTACAGGCGCACAATCGGAAATGAACTAATTAGTTTTAAACGTTACAAACTTGGGACTAACCTTAGTATTTCTTGATATATTTCAAATATAAATGATTTACAAATAGTAACTCCTATACCATAAATTTATAAATTAGCCACTGAAACTATCTGAGAATGATCAAATGTTAATCCGATATTTAAATGAAGATTTCCTTTAAATCGACATATTTCAATAGCACACAATTGACATTATAGTACATAGACTGATCATCGCCTATCTTTCCGTACAGTGAAAGGCGTTTCAACATCTGAGGTAATTATCCCCGAGTCAGCTAGGGACATTTATCGAAACATTATAGTGACATTTATCAAAAAATATACGTTGAATGTAGGGATATTTATCCAAAAAGCATACATTGAATCAAATATTCATATCACAAAATGTTTTACATAAAACATCGTGATTTCACTAAGCTTTTTCGCTTTTTGACTTAAAAAAAATACTTATCATGTATCACTTTACATTTTTTCTTACGAAAACTACAGTGGCAAGCATGACAACAATATTGTGTTTTGACATTTCTACACCGCCACCATGATAGGTTTGACCTAAGCAATTACCTCAGTTGTTGGCACGCTTAAAATCGAAATTAATTTCGATTTTTGCTCCAATTTCCTATATCAGTTTTTGTATTTTATAAATACGTATTTCGACTCATTCGAGTCATCATCAGTATAAATTAGCTAAGCGTAATTACTCTTATTATCTATGTTGGTTACTCGTTGCTAATTTGGTGGCGGACTGCACTCGGAAATTGGAGCAAAAATCGAAATTTATTTCGAAATATCCTAGAGTTCTCATTGATTATCTTCTATAATTTTTATACGCTTAAAATCGTTTGGCTGAGCTATGTAGCTTAATGGTTTAAGCATAACACAAATAACTGAGGTGTTTTTTCTGTTTTAGCGCCAACTGGCAAACCAGTTATCACCAATGCACACAATGTATCATCAACAGCAATTCGTGTCAGTTGGCGAGCACCAAAAGAAGAATCATTGCATGGTGAATTCCTCGGCTTTCGAATTACATATCGAGTTCGTGATAAGCCAATGACTAGTGAAAAAGATATTTACATCCGAGACACAACGGTAAGTTTTCTTTTTCTTTTCTTTTTATATGAACATCATGATACAGTTAGTAAGTTTTCATATATGTGTATTTATTTTTCTATTCTTAAACAATATGTCCATTTTCTTGAACTTTTAAAGTGCCATTTCCGCAGTCCATTAAATGTGAAACATATCATGTTTACTATATAAACAAAGTTTATATCGTAAAAGATGTTTCTCATCAAATGGTTTATACAGTGTGTTTTTATTTTAACCTTCAAGTAATCGTCTCTATTTTAAAAAAAGTAATGATCGCGCGAAATATTTAAGATCTTTTGAAGTTTTTTTGGTCTTAAATCTTCTAATAAAGGGAGTTTCATTGAAAAACTCATTAACATTGAAATAAAAAAATTTTTATTAACCTTTTAAGGCGCAATTCTACTGAAGCAACCTTGGGCCACATATGACTCGATATTTATTTTCAAGTGTTGCTTATTATAGGAGTGTGGCAACGTAGCACAAAATTCAATTAAATTTGTCCAGATTCCATGTTTCATGCTTCAATTGCGATTTAACTTTTAGAAATGAATACATAAAATAACATTGGCTGCTGGTAATCGAATGATAGTCAGTGAATGAACAAATGAATCAATTTTTGCCATACCTGTATCTCCTAAATTAGGGCTCAAATTAGGGATTCAAATTTGGAAGAGAGTTTTTTTTTTGCTCTTGATGAGTTTATTTTCGGAAGCTAGGTTTCTCGGGTCAATAACAGAACACGTTGTATACAACTCAAGCCAAGAAAGTTTAAAAATCTTAAAACTTTTTTTTAAAAATTTTTACCATAATACGAAATTTAAAGGTCTGAATTTGGTATATCTCTTGGAACTGTGAAATTGAAGGTCATAACATTTTCCTATACGTTCGTTATTAATTCTAATTCTTTTCGATCGGTAGAAACGCAATTAAAAATTACAACTAATCTATTAATTTTCTTTAAATTACGAATACTTATGTTTTATTACTAATTCCTTTACTTTTAAATTGACATTTCCTATGAATACAATTATCTTAAGCGGAAAAGACCCCGTAAGTCATAATTTTTCGAGTTATTTTTCTGTTCCGGTGTCTTTGCAACACCCTGTATACAATACAAGTTTAATTAGGTATATGTACCTGCATACGTGTCTATGAAGGTTTGTTTGTCAATAATATATGCAATAAACACGTCACTTAAATCACTGACTATTGCTAATTCATAAAAATTGTAATACACCAATAGTACAATCATTTTGGGCTTTCATCTCTCAATTTTTGCATGCAAAGTACTCTTCCCGTTACATATTAGAGTTTATGTAACAATAAAAACAAGTGCAATAAACAATTGAGTAAGTTGTTTGTTGAATTTCCTAAAGTATTTTCTAGACCTTATCTTCGTTTTTCGTGAATCTTGCGCAATACCACTAGTTGAAGCTACCTGTCAATTTTCAGCTCCCTATCTAGTAGTAGTTTTGGAAAAAATGGACACCAAAGTTTTGTCCTAATTTGCGCCCTCACAGATAACGGTTTTGTTTTTATTAGAAACATTTTTTACATTTAAAATATTGTTCTACCTCTAATGGTTTACAAGATGGGTCCTACGGAACCAAGCTCCAACTGATATCACTTTTCGTTTTTGAATTATCATGTTGAATAATTGACGGGCAGACATACGGAAATGAATTAATAAGATGATTTTTTTAACACCATACCCAATTTTTTTCGATCCATCAATATTTCTTAGTGTTACAAGCTTGGGACTAAAATTACTATACCTTGATATAAATTTCATATATACAGGGTATGAAAATTATTATTCACAGAAATAATTTGCAAATATCTCTAAAACACTTTCAAATAAAATTAACTATACCGATTTAAAGCACGTAAGATTTTACATAAAAATATATTATTTATGTAATCAAAATTTTCGTTTTTTTCACAGAAACCGAGAAAAGCTGATTTTAACTAATGCACAATACTTCATTGTTTTAAAAAGGAAAGCACAAAATTCTAAAACCGATTTCGTATAAAGTTCCCTTTCTCAGAACTCTTTATTTTATGGCCCAAATAATAGGAGTTGATAAAAGTAAAAATCAGTAAGTAATGTTAAAATATACTCAAAAGTAATATCAATCTCTCAACAGTCATGTCATTTGAAGACTTTTTTCTCTTGTTTAACTTTTGTTAGCACTTCATAAAAAAAAAAAAAAATAGTATTAAAATCAAACTAAAAAAAAATTGTGAGCCGCAGAACTTCATCACGAAAGTCATTTTTCCCCTATTTTTATTGAAATAAGACTTTTGTCTACTATCAGGTCAATTTAAACATCAGAAGATATAATTCGCACTCGACTGAAATTTGATTGATCAAAATAACATCATAAATGAAATCTAAAAAGTTCTCATCGATCCGAGATGTGAAAAAATATTTACACGAGGTCAAAGGTCACAAAAACGGGTTTTTTGTTATTTTCAGCGAAGTTTTATCATAAAATAAGTTCAGACGAAATTTGTAGATCAGATAAATAAATATAAAAATGCCTCAATACTTTTTCTTAAGAGCCATCGTTTCTGAGATATAACGATTCAAAAACTTGGAAGAGTTCTTATCGTCATATGACTTTGTGGATGGACACATAATTCTATTATAATCCACTACCTTAATTCGGAAAAGTTATACAGATACGCATAGTCCAAATGGTGTCGAAAAAGGCGTTTTCTTCTGAGAATCTCCTCTAAATTGCTGAAATGAGCTCCAGCTTTTGTAACATCGATCCACTTAGTAATCAACCCTACAATCAATTTGAACTACATTATGAATTGTGTTCTGAGGATCATGAAACGGATTTATATGATACTTCCACTTCCACTTTTCGACACATAGGTTAGGTTAGGTTAGGTTAGGTTAGGTTATATTGGCTGTTCACGAAGGACACACTTAGGCAATAGTGCCCATTGTGATACCGTATATGTGTTTTACCACCTTTCCGCTGATAATTGCATTTATCAGCTCCTCAATGTTAGAGGCCGAGTGCACCTCCTTCATGCATATATCATGCACTACACCAGCCCATCACAACTATTAATTAAATTAATTTTTTTGCTTAACCAACTGAGCTAATAGAGCGATTTTCGACACATGAGTCTATATTTTCAGAGAAAATATGACTAAAAAAATAACTTTAGGAATTCTATAAAAAGAATATAATTTTAAAATTCAAATATATACGAATAACTTTTTTCGAACTTATTATTTATGTCAAAAAGCAATCATATAGCTGTGATAATGGTTTGAAATTCTTATAATTCTATTTCCGTAATTGACATAGAATAAAAAAAAAGTTTTCATTCCTCAGGTAAGGTTTTCCTACACACGGCCAGGTACGGCTTAGGATGTATAAATAAATTTAGAGAAAGTTAACTGAGAATATTTTTATAGGAAACTGAATGTTAACTTCATTTATGATTCTTGTATAATTTTAGAATTTTAAATCTTATATAGTTAAACGAGCAATTCTTGTATATATATATACACATCAGAAATTTCGTAAATGGCTCCAACGATTTTCATGAAAATTAATATGCAGCGGTTTTTTGGAGCGAAAAATCGATCTAGGTTTCATTTTAAGAAAACGTCGTTTCATCGGTGTTTTCAGGATAAACTGAAACATTGACTCAAAATATGACTCTTCCTGACATCTATCGGGGACAAAAGAAAGTAAATCACCGGGACATGCAATTTGGTATTTGTGGGGAGATATTTTAATGGTGCTTATATTAGTGATAAAATTTGTGCCTTTTTAACTCAAAAAATACTAGAGCTCGTTCATCCAGCTACTTAATATAGTTGAAGAAAATAATTAAAAATACATTCCAATAAGTCATTGTGAAATGTTTTGTATTTTTCACAGAAATCGAGTAAAGTACACTCTTAAAAGTAGGTATGCGCACGTACTCCTATCTCAAAAATGTTTTTATTTTTTATTTTTTCATAATAATTTTAAAGTTACAGACAGTTTTGTCGCCCTCAGTCGGTTAAGGCGTAACAAATTCCGTCCGCGGTATGCTTAGCGGGTTCGATTCCCAGTGAAGCAACAAAATTAATTTAATTAATAGTTGTGATTGGCTGGTGTAGGCATGGTATATGCATGAAGGAGGTGCACTCAGCCTTTAAAATTGAGGAGCTGATAAATGAAATTATCAGCAGAAAGGTGGTAAAACACATATATGGTATTACAATCGGCTCTATAGCCTAAGTGTCTCCTTCGTGGACAGCCAATATAACCTAACCAAACCTAAGCTACAGACAGTAAAAGAGAACTTTTAAAAGGGCAAACGAAAACGTCTGATAAAAAAATGTTCGTAAAACAAACGTTTTGACGTAATAATGTTAATTTAATAGTATATACTGTATTAAATTAAACATTATGACATGAAACGATCTTTTTAGAACATTTTTACTGTCGGGCGTTTTCGTTTCTCTTTTGAAAAGTTCTTTTAAAACTGTCTGTCACTTTAAAATTATCATGAAAAAATAAAAAATTAAATTAGTTTTGTTATAAAACTTATATATGATCTTTCCATTTTTGGCCAAAATTTCTTTTTTTTTCAAAATCCCAAATAAGTAACTGAAAATAGTATTTTTTTTAAGGATGTACGAGCGCCAAGGCAATTTTGGTTAAAAGGCTTGTTTTTTTTATGTAAAGTTGGGTTAAGTCTTAATCAATTCTGAAAGTTTTAGGGGAGTTACCCGATTATTTCAATAAATAAATGACTTCAAAAGAATATTTAACATTGGTTTTATAGGAAAACGGTATAATATGTTTTCATAGATTTCTCCAACACTAGTCGATGGAAAAAATATACTCTTTAAATTAAAGCTAAAACCTTAATAAATTATTATTGAAAACAAAAAACCATTTGTTCCCGACTAATGAAAGGTGGATGAGCAAGCTAGTGAGGACACAAATTTACAATTATATACATATATTTCAATTTTGATGATTGTTTATGTCATAACAATATAAGACGAAAACTAAAAAATGTTCGATATTTGGAGTAATTTTGAAAATATTGGAAATTGAAAATTTTAATTATTTAGCTCTCGATATTTCGAAAACCAAGGCACATAGCGAAAAATTTTGTTCTTATTTTTCCACAAAATTCATCATCAAAGTTGAAAATAAGGTACAAATAATTTCGACCACAATTGTTGTTTAGTTTTTAAATTATTTAGTTTAGACTTGTGCACAAGTCTAAGCTTGCATCAGAGCAAATACAATAATGTTCAGTTTGTTTTTTGAAAATATCTTAAATCTAGTTTTATAAAAACTAAATCTTAAATTTAGTTTTTTCTAGAATTTAAAACTTGTTAAAAACAACTTTTCCTATGCCCTCCATGTTAATTATACGACCTTTAATTAAATTTATGGCAAATTAGAGACGGTCAATTGACTTCGAATATTTATGGTAATTATATGATAATATCCTTAATATGTATAAAAAAAAGAAGAAAAGAAGAAGAAGACACTATGCCCATAACGAGACAACCGCCTTAATAAAAACAACCTTATTACCGTGTGATTTATGTTAATAATGATTGCACAATTTCAGTTAAAACACTTATAAGTAAGGCTTAAATCAAATTTTGGTCATTGTTTTTGTGAAAAATATACCCAATTTTCGTATTCCACTTTTTATTTGATTCCACTCATCAAACATTACATGTTTCTAAAAATTTTAGCTTGTTTGTATTTTTTAAACCCCGAACAAAAAAATGGGGCGTGTCTGTCTGCAGCACCGAAGCGCCTAAACGGATGAATCGATTTTAATTTTTTTGGTATCATTTGAAAGGTAATTTAACGGAGAGAGTTCTGAAAAAATTGGTGATGATCTTCAAAATCGATTTAGATTGGAAAAAGCAAGACATATAATTTTAACATATAAATAACTACTATGGAAATGAATGGTCAAATAAACCTGTCTCAATTTCATTTTGAAAAGTGAAAAGGTAAAATAATTAGGTAATTTAAAACACCAATTCAAAATAACAAAGTCAACTAAAATATTTCAATTTCAATTAAAATATTTCCAAAAATTTGTCTCAAAAAATGATAGCACTCTAAGTATCTTTTTCATCTCATCTGATTATCCTTGACCATCACTTTGAAATTGATTTAAGAAGGAGTGTTATAAGTTTAAAGTGTTTATCTGTGCGTCTGTGTGTTTCTCAGTGACATCGTAGCCCTTAAATGATCGAACCGACTTGATTGAGAACATTTTATAGCTAAATTTCCAAAAATCGGTTTACAAGGAATAAATCGCATTTGTCGTTGATTTTTTAAATTTTGTAAACTTCACTTGTTGAAAGGCGTGCTTGTATAAAAACTTTTATAGTAAACTGTCATTTTATAATCAATTTATATTAATTTATAAAATAATTCCGTTTTATAAAACGGATGTTAGTTTTGCTTATAACGTTATTGAACGAAGCTGATAAATTCAATTTACACGTTGTGGAAGAAGTTTATATTAACATATACTCACAAAACGAATTTACATTTATCCGGCCCTGCACAAGCAAAGCGAACAAAATGATGATGATTTCCGTGTACAGAGAAAGAAAGTGTGCAAACACATTTTTTATTTTTTCTGATTTCATATAAATTTGTAAAGTTTTTACATTTATTTTACCTATAGAATAATTATTTTGATTATAGGTACGGTGAGAAGTTAATCGAAGTCTTATTGGATTTTTCTAATATATTTTTATTTTAAATTCAATTTAAATATGTTACTACTCTTTCTTTTCTTTTTATAGAAAAATATAATGTATATTCTATATATCTATAGATAAACATTTTTTATCTATAGTGTTGTACCTTGGTCACCACTAATCTTCAATCATTCGTCAGTTAAGGGGAGTTCCTTGTTTCTGCGAAGCTTTTTGAGAAACTTTATCATTTATGGTAAGAAAAATAAACAGTCCGAAACATCGGACAAGACTTTATTATATTTTAAAATTAATATATTATTCTTGTAATATTTTTATTGAAAGCAGTCAATTGTAAGAATTATTTAAAAACAACAAGTAATGAGGAACAGGCTTAGGTCTTTATTGGATTTAATGTAATATTTAGAAGGATGTAGTTTGGTAAGAGTGAGGTTAAGCAAAGTTTACCAAGTTACAAAAGTTACTTAAAAAGACATTTTAAATAATTGTTTGATCAATTTTGGTTAGGGTTGATTTGACCACTTTTGACGATTTCATCCCCTCAAGCTCCACGGCTCCAGAGGGGAGCTATATCAAACAATTGACCTCGTTGATATAAACCCTGATACGAAGTTTCACAGCTATCCCCTCAGCCTCTCCCTAGAAACTCCCATTTCTTGTATTTGGAAAGGTTTTCCCTAGGGTGTAGGCTTTCTCGAATTTTCCCGGATATGTTGCTTATGACACTCCTAAGAACACCTTAAGGTCTAGACTTGTATCAAGTTAAATCGTTAGAGCCGTTTTTGAGAAAATCCCAAAAATCCTGTTTTGGCCTAGAGGGAAGTACCCTTGAAAAAACGCCTAGGGAAAGAATGAAAAAATATTCTGGAATTCTGACTAACCTATGTACCGAGTTTGAGAAAAATCGGTTGAAAATTGAAAGCTCCAGACATGCCGACATACCGACATATTAAGGGACGCAACATTTTTGAAAAACCACTATTTTGGAATCAGGTACCCTCAAAACGTGTATTTCCGTTGAAACGCCGATTTCGATTTTTTTTCGATCACAATACATATATCGAATAATATACAAGAACCTATTCAAGAATAAAACAATTTATTTTTTTTGTCAAAAGCACATGTTAACAACAAGTTAACGGTGGTAGTTTTAGAAATCAGTTCCAACTTTGGATTCGCTTTCAAAGGCCCGAAACAAAAGAAATCAAACAAAATTTTGTTAATAACCATGGGCGCTGCCAAAAGTGCGAAAGTAGGAGTTGCTGCTCCTACCTAGAGATTCACAAAAATGGTTCAAAGCACCGTGCTTAAAAAAGTAAAATTTTACTGAATTAAAAATTTCAGTTATCGAATGAGTTTAGTATACAATTAGAAATAATTAAGCTAGCTACAAATCATCAACACACCATCTTTTTTATGGTTTTTGAGAAAAATTTTTGCTCTAATTTGGACCCTCACGGAAAAAAAAATGTTATTTACGAAAAAAAATTCCAAACAAAAGTTATTTACTTTTTTTGTATGACAATTTTCACATTTAACGAACAGACAAACGGAAATGGGTTTATTTTCTGAATACCTATATAAAAATTTTATTTGTAGCATCAATATTTCTTAACGAAACAAACTTGAGATTAAACTTAATTTCATATATACAAAGTCCACGGTTCTTACCACCATAAATCCCGATTCCAGTGCATGCGACCCCCAAAATAGATCAACGCCTGTTTTCATGTAAATTAATGATAAATTAGGTCTCATTTTAAAATTAAAATAAATTTTTCACGCTTTATATCTTATATTTTTGAGAGTAACTACAATTTATACTTTTCCCATTCTCCGCAAAGCAACTTTTCCCCTCCTATCGGCTGGTGATCCCTTTGTTAATAAAACCTTTTTTTCCATAAAAATTAGTCATTAGTCAGAAAAAAAAAACGGGTTGTTAGGTCAAAAATTTGCAATTAAAACAATTGATTTTTTTGCCAGATTTAAGAAAAAAAATCAAATTACTGGACCCAATAGTAAGCCAATAATTCCTCATGCTTCTTTCATTTCCGCAAATTGTTATTTTTTTTAACTTTTTAGTTTCTTAGAAAGGATCGTTATTTTGTTTCGAAATTATTTATAAATCCAAAAAAAAAAAAACGAATTTTGTCTAAAAAGTAAAAACTTTTGCTTTTTCTGTTTTTTATGTTTATTTAGTTTAGTTTAAAGGGCCTACATTTACTTATATGTCCATTTATATGAAATTGAATGATTTCATCTTCAAATACACGAACGATATTATTTCTAATTTGCAATTTTTTAGTAGAAACGGAATTAAAAATTACGATTAAAACATCTATTAATTTGCTTTAAATTAAGAAAACCTGTATTTTAAATTGATGAACTAATTCCTTAAAATACTTTTGAATTGAAATTTTCGTCTATGCATACAATTTGGGCTCCAATTTTATTAAATTTTTAAAGTTATATTATTTTGCACTACATATTGCCCGACTATTATTTCAACAAAATTTTGTCTATTTGTACTTTAATTAATACTTCAATGCTGTTAATTAATTTGAAGATATAAATGTACGTATCTTTATCCACGCCGTATAAAACTAGAATTTAAAAACAAATGAAAACAAACAATTGACTGAGTTAATTGTTGAAATACCATGTATAGACAGTGTTGATTACTCTATAACATTACACATATACCTATACATGTCACACATACATAACTTGCATCTAATGTTTCAAACAAAAGTTGTTTATTTTTTTATAAGGAACATTTTTTATATTTACACTTTTGTTCTATCTCTAAAGACTTACAAGACCCAATTGACCTATGTTGCTCATTTACAACCTCACTTCTTACGTCCTGTGGGCTCTGTAAGAATTCAGCTTGATATCTTTTTTCGTTTTTTGAGTTATCGTATTCACAGATTAGATGATTCTATGAACACCTATACCAAACTTGAGTTCGTATTTTCAGCTTCAATATTTTTAAGTGCTATAAACTTGGGACAAAACATGGTATAACAAATAAATGTACTTTGTGAGTCAAGGCACGACATTCTCGCATATATTACGATAAATATGTTTTCGCTTGAAATCATTTAATAGTTATTTTATGTTAGAAATATTATTACATATTTTCTTAAATCAAATGCTAAAACTTTTTCCATTAAGGTTATTGAATATAAAATACAAAATATTTTATTCATCCCCATAATAAATAAACTAACCAACTCTTTGAGTTGAGTAAAATTCACTATAAATTTAAAAAAAAATTGTAATTATACATAACAAGTGAAATTTACTATTTTTAAAAAACCCACGACAAATGCGATTTATTCCTTGTAAACCGATTTTTCGAAAATTTGCTATTAAATGTTCTGAATCGAGTCGGTTCGACCATTTAGGGGCTACGATGTCACTGAGAAACACACAGACGCACAGATAAATACTTTAAACTTATAACACTACTTCTTAAATCAATATCAAAGTGATGGTCAAAACATCAAACGAGATGAAAAGGATACTTAGAGAGCTATCATTTTTTGGGACAAATTTTTGGAAATATTTTAACTGAAATTGAAATATTTGAGTTGACTTTGTTCTTTTGAATTACCTAATTATTTTACCATTTCATTTTTCGTACTTAAAGAGCTAAGTGCACTCTGCGTTAAATTATCTTTCAAATGAAAACAAAAAGATTAAAATCGGTTCATCCGTTCAGGCGCTGCGGTGTCACAGACAGACAAACACATAGCCACACACACATAGCGGTAAAACTAATAACACCCCTTTTTTAATTCGGGGGTTAAAAACAAGTGAACATAAACAATTGACTGAGTTAAATGTTGAAATACCCTGTAAAGATAATGTTTTAAGAAACTAACACATTTATAGCGGCCATTGTTCTAGTTTTTGATAATGTTGAATTATTTTCTTGAATTTTTTTTTGCTTTTTAAAAAACTACCACAAGACTCACAAGTTGAAGCTACCTACAAATTTTTCCATGCCCTTCCTGGTATACTTTGGGAAATTTTGTAATAATTTGTGCCCTCATGGTTGGATAATGATGTTTACGAAAACATTTTTCAAAGAATAAAGTTTATTTTTGCATAAGGAACATTTTTCACATTTAAACTTTTGATTAAAAAGTTCCACTCCTTACCAATATAACTATATTCTTTGACCATAAAATTAAAATGTAAGAACTAACAGGCTGAAACCAAAACTTTGGATTTAACCTTGAACATAACCTCAAAAGTTCAGAGAACCAAAATCGATTTTTGGAATAGACACCTCGATTTTTCATTTCAAATTTGAAAAGAGCGGAAAATTTAACGATAAAATATTATCTTAACCATGACCTTGACCATGAGAACGTGAGGCCTGAGAACGTAACAGACAGACAGACACACTTTCATATTTATAATATTAGTTAAAATAACACAAAAATAAATGAAACAAAAATATGACGAATAGAGGAAAACCCATGTGACCATATATTCATTTCAGTAACATGAAAATTAACGTGTCATAACAGTTTGTTCTTTTTGACTCGATGTAGAACACTGAGAGTAATATAGAAAAGGATGATAATAGTCATTCTCACAAACAGTAAATAGTATGTACACTATTTAGTAAATAGAACATATTTATATTAGTCGCATCATTTTAGCATTTCAAGGAGAATTTTTTTTACCTCAACCTATCGAGCCCATTTTTTTGCCGCTAGAAAGTTTGGTCATTTTTATGGACCAGATAGGCCAAAGCATTAGAATCCATTTCTGAGGTGACAAAAATGGGCCAAAAAACGTATACTTAGGGGCAACATGTGGACAACAAGTTAAATGGGCAATAAGTTAGATGTAGATTTGGTAAATGGACCTCCCTGGACATTAAAAAAAAAATGTTCCCTTCGGTTAAAGTACATGAAAATTCTTCATTTTACACTTTTTTCGTCTAAAATGATTCGTCTACATACACATGCGCAATTTGAAACAACTATTCAGAAAAACGTATTACCACGTAACATTCACTCTTTTAGCAGAAATAACGACAAGAGAAGTGTACATTCAAAATTTAAAAGAAAGAAAACATTTCTAAAATTCTACAAACTCATGCCATTGCAAATCTAATTTAATCAAATTTATATGTTCATGTAAGTTTTTCTGACGAAAAAGGTAGTTTAATTTTACATTCAATAACCCGGTCATGCCTTTCATGAGGGCATTACATACTGTCGAATTAAGTAATGTACAACAGAAATACATATTGCATTATGCAGAAACTGTTTTAAAGGGTCCGTTGCAAAACTTACTGTAACCTTGTTGAAATAAGTATTCTGAACTATAAGTTGTTTTCACACCTTAGAAAGAGCCATGAAGTCTGGCAGCGATAAGAATAAAGACAACTAAAAAAAAAAATAGGAAAACTAAGACTGGATGATCGTTGCTACTCTCGATTTAGAAAGGCCCAGCATAGAAATACTAGGAAAATTCTGGAATTATCTCTAGATTAATAGTTCTATAAATAAAGTGTGCCTCAAAATTAACGCAAGAGTTGAAATTTTGCCCATTTGCGTGGTAAAGCGTTGACAATGAAAAAGCAAAGATAGTTTAAACTGATAGTTTAGGAATTTTTAAAGTGGAGGACCGGACGAAAAAAGTACGCGTTTTAACTAAAAAATATAATTTGGTTAAGGCTGTTATGTACAAATTTTAACAATTCTTTGATTGGCGTTAAACTTTATAATTTTTTTAAATATTCCTCTTCTCTCTTCTTTTACTTTATCGATTTGAAATTTGGATATGTTCTAGATATTCATGTTTATTTATTTTTAAAAATTGATTATGGGTTTATTTTTCGACAATCCAGTTAATTTTCCCAATTTTCATTTTTAACACCCAGATACAGTGGAATAAGAAAAATTTCTATAGTCCCAGGACCGGTAAAAATTTCTTTTTCTTTGAGCGTAGTACTATGAAACGAAAGCAAATTTTGTAAGTTTTCTTTCACCATTTTAATGGGAGGATATTGGTGCTATGGAACTTTTTGTTCCTCAGATGCTTTTCTATAACTTAAAAAAACACAATTCAATTGTTAATTATAAAATTGACCCCTCTGAAAACAATATTGTTGCGTTAGCGCAAGCCGCAAGGTCTGAGTTTAATACCCTTTTTCAATATAAACAACAATTACAGCGGTTTAAGAAAAAGAAAAAAACGGCGAAAATTCCTTCGTTGCATAATTAAATTTCTTAACAAATTTTAACTTTACGAGATGCGGTTTTAAAATTCTCAAAATGCTTAGAAAACCGAAGCACTGAAAAATAAAATAGACCTCTCTAACATGATTTGGGACAAAGCTATGAACAAATTCGCGATTGCAACCTTGAAATCTTTATAATTAAAAAGTTAAAAAGTCAAAATTGTAAAAAAAACTTTTTTAGTAAAAAGGAGTTAAAATAATTTTACTCCCATAGCGTCATAAGTATTAAATTAATACAGTAGAGAAAATAGTTTTGAGTAGATTGTGGTTTCTGTTTGCTCGTTCAGGAAAGGTTGGGGTCATTTTTAGTGTTTTAGGGTCATAAATTTCCATAGCCTCTAAAACATCCAAGTTTTACGCTTTTTTGCAATATGCAATATTTCACAATTTCTGGCATAATTGTCTTATAGAAAAGTTTGCAAAACAAATACATATTTTATATATTATACAGTTAAATCTTTGTAAGTGAGAAAACTCTATAAGTGAGAGTAATAGCCAGGACCCGTCATTTTAAGCTCCCAAAACTTCTATTAGCGAGAAACAGTTTTTCCCTCATGGACCTCCGTAAGTGAGGCTGCTACTTATCTATACCTCTTTAAGCATGTATATGTACATATTATATGTTGTGCATATTATGCACATAATTTAATCATATTACATATTTACTACATTCGTACTTGCTGTGACTTGCTATTGCTGCGTTCCACTATAAGAGCGAAACGCTACCCATGTACCTGCATTAGCGAGAAACTCGGGTTAGTGAGAAACCTCTTTAAGCGAGAATGAGATTGTGCTCCCTTGAAATCTCGCTTATCCAGGTTTGACTATGTATATTATTTTGCAAGACAAATATAAATGAAAGTTTGATTTTTAAGGAGAAGTATGCATTTTCCCAAGAACGTAAGAACGTCCCAATTTCCAGCCGAATTTATTTAATAACTCCAATCCCCAGGATCCGAGAGAGTAAACTTGGCAGGTCCATTATTTGAGTAATACACACCCTCCTCCCGAGATTAAAAAAACTCCACCCTGAAATCGAAAAGTTTGCTGAAAATCTTTGCCCGACACTTGTTTTGAGATGACAGAGAGTATTATCTCTCGTTTTCTTGATGTCCACGATAGTTCGCATTTCTTATACATTTAAACGAGGGGTTCTTGTACATACATGGCTCCAACGATTTTCATGAAAATCACTCTACAGGGATTTTTTGGAGCGAAAAATCGATCTAGCTAGATATCATTTTGAGAAAACGTCGTTTCATCGGTGTTTTCAAGAAAAACTGAAATATTAACCCAAAATATGACTCTTCCTGAAATCTATTGGCGACAAAACAGGTACATAACCAGGACATTCAAATTGATACTTGTGTGGAGGCATTTTAAATGGTGCTAATATTAGTGATAAAATTTGTGCTTTTTTTACTCAAAGAATACCAAGTAAAGCTCGGTCATCCAGGTACTCTTTAAATACCAACGTAACCTTTAGCGTTTGTACACCAGCAAAATAAATAAATACTTGACCATTGTGCTTACACAATTTTTTACGTTATAAAAACTACTTGTTTAACTGAATTCAACAAACTGACACGTTTTTTTTTTTTTTGCTTATGTGTGAGTGCGTGAAGTTATTTCATAAATTTTTAAATTATTTGCTATGTGACATAAAATGACTAAACAACAAACAATGAAATGAAGTTTACCAACCAATGTTGTTATATAATACAAAAATGTGTATATGTGTCGCAGTTAGAACGTCACACTCGACTTGTCGTACTAATTCTAGTAAAATTATAAAAATATTGATCTTTAGGCGTTCTTATTTAGGCGAGAACTTGAACCTGCGTTACGTTTACCATTCATTCCGCATAGCGCATGTCTAACTCGTACCTAACCTCATTCGAACCTAATAAATGCTTAACGGAAATTTCTGGTCGGGATACTATGGATCATATAATACATACAACATAGTTGTTTCTGTTACAATCACAATGCCTACTCTAACTATAGTTGACGCTATTCAACAATAAATTTCTTTAAGTGTGAATTATTATATCCCATCAACGAAACGACCAACTTTTTGTTTTGTTTCTTCTTTTAACTCAAAAACATCAGTGGTCAGTTTTACAAATGACCTCGCACAAATTAGATGTAATCTGCATTTTGGTTAAACTTTTTCAAATTTTAGGAAATGATTTTTATGTCATCCTGAATAAAAGGTTCCATGGTTGCAAGTCATGAAAATGACAAAATTTCAAGTTATTTCTAAATTAAAATTGGAAAATGTAATCATTTATGTAAAAAAATTATTGTAATTTAATTGTAAAAATCATGTACGTATATATGCAGCTGAAAATATTGATCTTAACAATTCATATTATTGATCCACTGAACATTTAACACTGTTTCTTCTTTGAATTTCGTAACATATTCTTCAAAAAAACAAGAATTAAAAAACAACACCCTTACATTAGAAAACATACGTATGCATGTAGTTTTACATATCTGTATATGTATTTGCCTATACACTTATATTATACATTAAGTACATTTTCCTTTAATTTAGCTATAACATGAAATCCTGTTATTTTCATGACTTGTGACTATGGGAGCTTTTCTTTCGAATGACTTGAACTATCATTTCCCAAAATTTGAAAAAGTTTTACCGAAATGCAAATTACATCTAATTTGTGCGAGGTCTTTTCTCACAGTTAATTTTTTTTTAGAATTAAAATATTTGCTAAAAACAAAACCTTTCCAATTGTTACCGTGTTAATGAGCCGAACTTTAATTAAGTTTTTCTCGAGTTAGAGACAATCAATCAACTTTTGATAACTATAGTATAAAATCCTTAATAAGTAAAAATTGAGAATTTTCCGAAACTATGTTCATAGCAAGACCTAACTACCCTAAAGTCTTCTTTTTATCACAGTTTTACAAAATACTATTTTTTTTAATGTTGTCATTAGGTTATAGTTTATGATATCATAGACACCCGGTAAATAACAGAAAACAGACAAACGAGACATTTATTAGAAACAAAACATTTATTTCATGTATAACTGTTGTATGATAAATTAAACATTGTGTATTACTAATTAAAGGTGACAAATATTTTCCTTAAAACTTTTGCTTTTCATAAAAGTGAAAATATTTTATCCAGAATTTATATTCGTATCGAGTGGTTTTTATTTACACACAGAAAAATAGGACGGCCGTGATAGAATTGATAATCGGTGACTCTCATTCCGAGAAAGCAGATTGTTTTTTAACTGAATACTTCTATGGCGGCATACTATTTTGAAACTTTTCGTAATGATGAAAAGGACGCAATTTCATAGCAAAGATAAAAATTTTTTATACCCTGTATGCATGAAATATATCAAGGTATACTAAGTTTAGTCCCAAGTTTGCAACACGTATCAATATTGATGCTACCAACAAAATTTGGGTGAGGTGCTCATAAAATCATCACCTACTAAGTCCATTTCCGTTTGTCCGCATACCCGTTCTCATGATAACTCAAAAACGAAAAGATATAAGATTTTTCTAGTGTATTTAAGAGTAAAAAGTGACCTGAGTTCGATCATAGAAAATTTTTGTTAAGAGCCACCGGTTTTGAGATATAACGATTCAAAAAGTTGGAAGAGTTGTAATGGTCATATAATTTTATGGATGGACATAGAATTCTATGGCTTACATTGAAAATTTAAATATATTTTCTAACAAATTTAAATCAGTAATTACGTGTATTTATATATAAAAAATAAATTATTTATGCAATTTCGTATCTTATTTTCAAAATTTCTAATGCAACAAGTTTAATTAATACCGATTTTTCAATAATTTTAACTGGGCATTTACTATACCATTTACATGTAAAGAATTGAAAATTAGTCATAGCATCCACCTTTACGCCAACTATGACTACGCATCCAACGGATATATGTAAGTAAAATTATATATATGTAAGTTACAATGACCGATAGAAAAATATTTTTACTTGTATTACAGCTTCAGTGATGTACGTGGCGTAAGTTTATACATTTTATGGCGATTGCAACTCATTCAACTGTTTGAATCCTTATACCTCAGAAACGATGGCTCTAAGGAGAAAAAGTATTGAGGCATTTTATATTTAACTATCTGATCTCAAATCTTTCACCTTTTTCGACGTACATTTAAATCGCACCTCTTTTTTATTTATTTTGACCAGATAATTATACTTACATAAATACTATAGTATTTGTCTCTATGCCATACCAGTATTGTAGTTAACGCCATGCATTTCTTACCGTGTACACAGATTACCCAAATTAAGAGTTGCTTTAAGCGAAAAGAAACTGTTTACCATTATGATCTGTATTTAAATTTATCATAAAACAGTCATTAAAATATAAATTGGAAAAATTCTGAGTTTGAGTGATATTCAACAATTGACAAAACCTCTGTACAACAAAGCAATAGAAAAAATGTATATAAAAAAAAAAAAAATGTTTTAAAAGTTGAATGGAAGGTTTTTTTTATGTGAATTCTCTCACTGAATTTTCTATGGTTGTACTAAAATATAGGATATTTTTAATGGTTGCACTGCTAACATTACTATCAGTAATGTGTGTCGTTTTTAAAGCTTTTAGTATCATTTTATAAAACCAATCACCTATCATAAACGCTAGCGGGCGTTTCGTGTTTCGCTTAGACCATACGTTGTACCTATTATGTGGTCTAATTGTTAATTATATATTTAAAACTTTTTATACCATGCATATATGTAATATGCAAGGTATACTAAGTTTAGTCCCAAGTTTCTAACGCTTAAAAATATTAATGCTATGAACAAAATTTTGGTATAGGTCTATAAAATCACCTAATTAGTCCATTTTCGGTTGTCTGTCCTTCTGTCCGTCTGTCTGCCAACACGATAACTCAGGAACGAAAAAAGATATCAAGCGGAAATTTTTACAGCGTACTCAGGATGTAAAAAGTGCGGTCAAGTTCGTAAATGAGTAACATAGGTCAATTGGGTCATGACCTATGGGTCCGTAGGACCCATCTTGTAAACCGTTAGAGATAGAACAAAAGTTTAAATATAAAAAATCATCCTTATCAAAAAATATTTTTCCTTATCAAAAACAACTTTTGTCTGAAACATTTTTTCATAAACATCACTGTTTACCCGTGAGAGCGCAAATTAGGCGTAAATTCTATAATTTGTATTATTAGGGATATCAGTTACGAATGTGACATGAATGTATATGTAATGTAACAGAGTAATCAACACTGTCTATGCATGGTATTTCAACAATTAACTCAGTCAATTGTTTGTTTTCACTTGTAAAATAAATTTTTTATACACATTTTCGTTTATTATTTGAAAATAATGCATATGATAAAAAAATAACCCGTTTAGTATAGGTCAAAAATACAAGGCAGACAGAGGCAGATTATGCATGACGCAAACCAGACACGAGCCTACAGGCAAGAGGTTACAAAATTTGAAATTGATATTTATACAGTTATGCAAATTACCTCAGACTACAGAGAAATTTTTTCTGCATTAAATTACAGGAGTTATTTTATTATTTAAATAGGTTCAGTATCACGCACTGAATGTAAATGCACAAAATATTTACAAAAATAGGCGGGGGAAGTGCCTCCATTTTAAGGAAAACCGTTTTAGGCTATATCTCCATAGCCGTGCACTTAAGACCAAAAATGGAAATTACCTTTATTGTAGATAATTAAATTACCTTCCTATTGTGTGAACTAATATTTTTTTGTATTACTAACTGTTTATGACTTATACGACTATTACGATTTATTTCTTCACTATTTAACCTATATGTCTTCTAATATTTGTTTAAATTAGACAATGATAATAACTTAACTTTTAAATCTACAAATTTCCTAAAACATTTACTTTAAACATTTTTTTCAAAAATTTATGAAATTATAACGCGTTTAATGTTGCATCACAGCTAAATATAATTGAGAAATTTTTCTTGCACTAATTCCCAGGAGTTATTTTTTTTTTAATAGGTTTATTATAATGTACTGAATGTAGATACACAAAATTCTTGCCAATTTGGAGTGGGAAGCCCCGCCTATTTTTGTAAGGATTTGGTTTATTTACCTTCAGTACGTGATACTGAACCTATTTAAATAATAAAATAACTCCTGTAATTTAGTGCATTATGGACAAGAGTAATTAGCTTCTATACTACCTGTAGTAAATGACAGTCTAATTCGTATAATTGCTGCAAAAAGGGAAAATTTTAACAAAGCAAGCCTTAGAATTTAATAATTAAAGAATGCAAAAAGGACACGATATTTCTATCGCTCTCACCATGAATGACGTACATTCGATTTTATTTAGAAAATAATTTTGAGTCACTCAGACATGTCCATTTTTAAAGGCTTGGGGCTCTCAAGTTATATTGAATAGCAGTAGACCATAAGTCACAGAATATGGACATTTCTAAAATTTGAAAAATTGAACTAAGCCAAAATATGCAGCTTAAAGATCAGCCAAGATATACTATGGCTCGATGTGTTCATGGCAATTTGAAATTAATAAATAATAATGATAATGGAGCTTAAACTCCGTTTGTCAGACCACGTCTATATATACAAGTCAAATTTACAAAATTTCAAAAACCCCCGACAAATGCGATTTATTTTTTGTAAACCGATTTTTGGAAACTCACCTATAAAATTTTCTCAATCAAGTCGGTTCGACCGATTAAGGGCTACGATGTCACTGAGAAACACACAGACGCACAGATAAACACTTTAAACTTATAACACTCCTTCTTTAATCATTATCAAATTGATGGTCAAATACATCACATCAGATGAGATAAAAAGGATACTTAGAGAGCTATCATTTTTTGGGACAAATTTTTGGAAATATTTTAATTGAAATTGAAATATTTGAGTTGACTCTGTTCTTTTGAATTGTTGTTTTGAATTACCTAATTATTTTACCATTTCACTTTTCGAAATGAATTGAACCATGTTTATTTGGCCATTCATTTCCATAGTAATTATTTATGTGTCATGCCTTTTCCAAACTGAATCGATTTTGAAGATAATCGCCAATTTTATAGTCTTTTCGGGTGCTCGCTTTTCTAACATAGCACTTTAAACATAGCTAAGAACTCTCTCCCTTAAATTACTTTTCAAATGAAACCAAAAAAATTAAAATCGGTTCATTCGTTCAGGCGCTACGATGCCAGAGACAGACAAACACACAGACACACACACACGTGGCGGTCAAACTTATAACACCCCTTTTTTAGTTCGGGGGTTAATAAAATGGTATCAAACATTGATATCATTTTGACTATAAAATCGACATTTAGAAATATGAACAATTGGTTTCTATAGAATACCCTATGAGTAACTGTATGTTAGTGATGGAATAATAACTACAACAAACTTAAAGTTCTTTAATATCATACAAATTCCCACCAAAACTATACAATACCTAATAATATTTGAAATTGTTTTTAAATATAACTTTAAATTGTATTTGTCAAAATGTATACACTATAACACTATATGATAATATATATAAAATGTTGTTATCAACTTTATAATGGAAATTGTTATTGGAAAATGTATGCAACCTTAGATCATATATTTACTATATCTAGAATATACTCTTTAAATCTGCTGAGATAAAAATCTCGGAATAATTTGTTATATTTGTTCCTTGTTAACTATCTCATAAAATTGTATTTTCGGTAAATCTATTTATCTAATTATTTTAACATTAATCATAGTTTAAGGTGGTGCAACCTACCATATTTTAAAAAAGTTTTGGTTTATTGCACGGTATATATATAAACGAAATACATGCTTTTTAGTCAATGAATGAGATTTTTTTTGGCTTTACAATACCACACAACTACAAAAATATACAATATATTGTGTGAAAGTGATGTTAATAAATTTGATAATATAGATATCGCACCTCAATCATCAATACTCTAACTATAGTCATCTCTGTTCATTAAATGATGGATCTTCGATGAACTCATAATTAAATTAAAATTTTGTTTTTCTATCATCGACAACCTTATATTTTTATGGAATTATTAACTAGAAAATTGTCTAAATATTTTAGATAGTTTTTTATCACACTCTCTAGATTTTTTGATAACGAAATATCCAATTGAAAAGGATAAAATATATGATTCATCATTTTTTCGGCCAACTTTGAACGATAAAATAATAATAAAAAGTCCGATGAGCTAGGAATTTTTTGTGATTTTTGGAAACTTTGTTAAGCAAAAAATGTATTTAAAAAGGTTTAATTGAAATCCCTAATATTATTCAATCCTTCTCTATCTTCTAAAAACAAGTGAAAACAAACAATTAGTTGAGTTAATTGCTGAAATACCGTGTATAGAAATACCTTACATATTTTTTTTTTTGGTAAATTAGAAAAGTTAAAAAAAGCAATACAATTATGGCCGCGCTTTGACCACCATTAACTTGATTTTCGAAATTTATCCAATATCAGTTTTTTTGTTTGTCTTTCTATAATGCCAAATTATTAATTATTTATGGTGAAAGCTCAGGATCCGGAAAGTAGGTTAGGTTAGGTTAGAGTGGCTGTCCCACGCCACGGTGTATATAGGTTAGGTTGTATTAGGTTGCATTGGCTGTCCACAAGGCCATAGGGCCCATCAAAACCTTTAATAAAATTAATTTTTATTGTGACGGCGGGAATCGAACCCGCTATCCTACCAGATACGGATTTGGTTACGCTATTACCAACTGAGTCACTAGAGTCAACTCTATTTTCTATGCATTATTAATTTTATATTATAATTCTATATCTACATAATAAAAGTCTATGTGTAGAACTTTTCGCATCATATTATTATTGTTGAAAACGCTTTTATATATTTTGTTCAATAATAAATTCATCTAGGCAATTACAATAATTATTAACATCCTCTACTTTATCCAACTCAACCTATTTCTCTTTTATGTTTTACAACTAACTGAAAGAAAAAATCTTTTCATTTAATTGAATTTATTAATTTTTTTAGTAGAAACAAAACTTGATTATCTAACGAAGTTAATATAAAAATATAATTGCAACTGTAGGGACATTTGTGTAAAACATTGATTTTTTTTTAGCAAAATTTACCTTTTTGGCTACATGCAGTGGACTAATTTTAAGACAGGATAGGCAGAAATTTATAAAAGCTATTATATAATCAAAAATAATTGTGAAAAGATAGTGGTGTGAGTATATGGATTCTTACCAAAGGTGTGATAATTAAGAGAAGCTTTCTAAGTGTTTTTAGATTGCTCGTGTTTTTTGCGGCCGTAGAATACTTATTTAGTAGACAAGGGAAACAAAACAACCAATTGTGCTTGCAACCTGCCAGTCAATAATATTAATCAAATTTCTTTGTGTTGAATTTACGATTGACTTTACCTTTTGTTTGTATTAATTCCAATTCCGGTGTATAACGACCTTTAACGATCACTTGTCTTTTGTCATCGAAAGTTTTGAAAATGAATAATATTTTATTTTTTTTTATACCCACGCCATCTGAACCTGAACAAGTTTCATAGTGAATATTAATCATTTTTCTCTATTATCATCGTTAAAATCTTAAACATGTTATAATATAACCAGAAACAAACCAAAACGATCAATATTCGACTCGACTCTGTATAAAAAACAAGACGCAAAAGTAATAGTGTAGATCACTGATCGTTTTATAAATTATAGAGATCAACTAATCAATCCAATTTGTCGGTGTAGTTACTTAAATGAATAAAAAACGAACTTACTTCGGCAAGTGTCGTAGTTTGTCGTGTTGTAAGGAGACAGTGACTATTTATGAGTTCGTATGTGTGGCATGTGGAAGTTACTTCAAATTGAATGAATGAGCTGGCATAATCTGTATGCATGCCGTATAGAATTATAGATGATACCCGTTAAGACTTTTTGTTTATTGATAGTACTCGTAGATGAATAATATAAGATATCAAAGCAATATTATAGTTATTTATCTGAATTATGTAGGGTATAACCTTATCTATCTTATTATGGAAGCTAACATGCATTTTCATGTGAAAATTCTAATAGTCTGTGATTGGTGAGTTAATAGTTGTTGATAATGCAAGACTTTTATTTCTGCTCAATAAACCCGTTACCACGTTAGTATAAATTTTTTTATTTTACCTTCTACCAACAGCCTTTTAAGGGGCTAAAAATATAGCCCATACATCAGAATAACACATGAACTATAATTTATAAAGATAAATAAAAAAAAATAAAAAAATTAAATTTAATCTGACATTTTCTATTCTAAATTTTTACAGAATTCTTTAATTTATGGTTCAAAATGATGATAATAGATGGAACAGATCTATGATCATCATTTTGAACCAAAAGTTAAAGATTTCTGTAAAAATTTAAAATAGTAAATGTCAAACAATTCATGGCTATTTTTTCTGATCTATCAATGAGCTATAACTATTTTACAATTAAAAAAATTAAAAACTGTGCATATCCTTTAGCTTGCGTAAAACAATCCCTAAGTGTTATGAGTGTGGTGGAAGGGGAATAAGTGATATGAAGAGAGGTGGAGGCTTTAAAGCGGTGGTTTTATTTTTAAACCCAGTGTGAAGCGGGCAGGTATCAAATTAGTCTTTTATATTTTCTATGAAAATAATTTATCAACTTTCTGTTATAATATACTGCAGTCATTTAGAACAGATTTCACACCAACCTCTCACTTTTTTCATACTAAGCAAATTTTTAGTAAAAGATGAGAAGAACCGGATCATACAGGAATTAGATGTAAACCACATTAAAAATAAAAAAAGGACGCTTCCTGTCTAACATAGTTTTAAGAATGTTTTCTTATTTTTTACTATAAAAAACTTTTAATGTCATCGATTAGACTTTTACAGTTCAGAAACAAATGTTTACAAATAATATTAGATATAATAAGCAACACTAATCAGTTGTAGATAGCTTTACTTTGTGAAATTATCTTATTTTTCCTTGTTTTAACATTTTATACTTTGACTATTAGACAATTACAACGGTTTTAAATGCGGAAGACAAAAAATGATATAATTTTTCAATTTTTTTAATCCAAAAAAATCTCAAATTTTTAAATACTTATTAAGTATATTATAATACAATTACCATAAAAATTTGAAGTTGAGTGCTCGTCTCTAACTCGTAAAAAATTTAATTGAATTTCGGTTGATTTACATACAGAAGGAAAAAATGTAATGGTCCGAAATTTAACTGAATAGAAAAAAAACTAACTGAACATTGATGACTTGAATAAAAGCAAAAGTTATTGACCGTTTCATTGTTGAGATATAATAACGCAATGTTAATCAATTTTATTGTTGAACAGAAACGACTTTAAATTTTTTAACAACATTAAATGTATAGGAAATCCTTGGTTTTATACCATGTATATGATATATATCAAGGTATATTAAGTTTAGACCCAAGTTTGTAACGCTTAAAAATAATGATGCTACCATCAAAATTTTTGTACCGGTGTTCATTAAATCACCTAACTAATCCGTTTTCGGTTGTCTGTCCGTCTGTCTGTCAACATGATCAGAATATGAAGAATATCAAGTTTTTAGCGTGTTTAGGACGTAAAAAATAAGGTTGAGTTCGTAAATGAGCAAAATAGGTCAATTAGGTCTTGGATCCCTAGGAGCCATATTGTAAATCGTTAGAGATAGAACAAAAGCTTACATATTAATAATGATCCTTATAAAAAACCAAAGAACTGTTATTTGAAACATTTTTTCTTAAACATCAATGTTTACCCGCGAGGACACAAATTTTTTAGTATGTATTATACGGGAATATCAGTTACATGTGTGTGGATATCTTTCTTTATTTGCATGACGTTAAAAACAAACGATTGGGTCATCAACACTGTCTATACATGGTATTTCAACAATTAAGTCAGTCAATTGTTTGTTTTCACTTTATTTTATCCCGGTACGATTTATTTGTTTTCAAGATATGGGCGTTTTTTTTTATTCTATATAACAAATTTTTAATGAAACTCATCAAGATGACAAGCTTAAACTTATAACTTATAACTTTGAAATATGACAAGCCTAAACTTATCGAAAGACACACAAGTTTTAGGTTGCGATTTCCGTATTTCCTGAACAAAAAAAAACGAAAATTTTCATTACAAAATTTTTTTTAGATAATTCGTTTTCTGGCATAATTCTCTGTTTTAAATAGTTTTCAAGATATTTGCAGTAAAATTTTTCTCAACAGAAAAAGCTCAAAGTTTAATGTTGGTGAGCTCAATCGAATCAAACTCTATTTGCCACCAAAAGTATACCTTATATGCAAACAAAGAAACCCAAAATGATTGTAGTAATAGAGTGATGAGTAAGGTTTAATGAATTAAAAATAACTTTATTCATTATAAAAATATTGATAGTTTTATAACAAACCACTGTCTGACTGTGTTTTACGTTGCACTTAATTGATCCTTTTGTTTGTGCTGCATTCATTTACATACACTTTATTTTAAAAAGTTTTGCTATGCTTTCAGATTTAAAACAAATTCTAAAGTAAAAACAAACATATTTACAACTAATATTTATAATAAATAATTAAATCACATAAAATTGACAGTATAATAGTTCATGATAAACCGCATATAGCAATAAATTTTATATAGAAAATATAATAATTAAGCGGTGTTAAAACTTAAAAACAATGTATTTAATGATGTGTTTTTCATATTTTCTGGTAACGTGAAAATAGTTTCATACACTATGGATCACCGCAGAAACCGTATTTTAAAATATATATTTAATACAAATTATTTTTGTCTTTACTTATATCTTTAAATAGAAAGTAAAAATGTGTAATGGAATAGCACTTGGAAAATTAATTATGTATGCAAATGATGTCACTATTCTAGTGAGCGGAAAAAATATCGACGATGTAAAGCTGGAAGCAGAACAGATAATCCAAATTTTTAAGAATTAGTGTAATTAGATTCTCATAATAATATTCAAACTAATTATTTTTTCTTGGAATTCAACAGGATGATGATATCATATTTTTCAAGGTTAGATGTTATCTATTTCAACATATTCTTGAGAATTGCTGAGTAATCAGATTCTCATAATAATTATCAAACTAATTATTTTTTTTTAGAATTCAGACATGTTCATACTTGCAAATTATTATCTAACACGTGTAAAATTATATTAAGATCAAAGTCGATTCAGACATGTTCATACTTGTAACAGGATGATGATATCATATTTTTCAAGGTCAAATGTTATCTATTTCAACATATTCTTGAGAATTTCTGACTAATGTCAACGTCCCGCCCCCCGTTCACTCTCCGTCAAGCGCCACTATTGGTCAAAGACAATGACGTCACCTGGTAATTCCCCGTTTATGCTTAGGCAGCCATTCTTCCCCCCACCACACCTCCCGACGCCATCTTGATTTTTACAGCGCTACTATTGGTCAATGACGTCATCTATCCCCTCAAACTTCGCATTCAACCGAGGTTTCCAACATTCACCTAGGTTTGCCCTTTTTGGAAAAGTGTACCATCCAACTGCGCCAGGACCGCCATGACTATACTACTTAAAAATCAGCTTATAGTTAACCTGGAAAAGACCTGTGTCTGTGTCATAAACTTTAAATTAAAACCTGATCATACGTTAATTTCTCTGAATCTTACAGATCTAATACATGCTGATCAAACAAGGTTTTCACACATTAAATACGGTATGCTAATGTGGGGACGAAGTAATGAATCGAATAGAATCTTTGTAGCCCAAAAGCGGATTATAAGGAATATCGTTCGGATTAGCAGTACAAGTACTTGCAAGAAACTGTTTACAAACCCCAAAATTTTAACTTATTGGGGTATTAATATATATGAATTGTTAGTCTATATGAAACAAAATAAATACTTCAAAAATAATACAGATAAGGTTTATGACACAAAATTGACACGGAACTATAATTTTGCTCACAAAACTAGTTTCTTTGAAAGAACCCCGGTGTATACGGGTTTCAAATTATTATTATTATTATACTTCGGCGAATCGTCGACAAAAAGCGCCGACTATGCGGCTTCTTACTTAGTATTTATTTATCAATAAAGTATATACCGATTGTAAGCTATATCATAAGCCATATAAAATATATGAAGTAAGAGCTCTTATAGACGTTCTTTTTAAGACAAAGACACTTTATAAGACAAAGAGGAAATGTGTACTGTGGGTGATAGGTATTGTATGTGTACAACTTCAAGTAATGAGTTTGGTCGGCTGCATGTATACACATATACAATCCCTCCTTGTTATCAAATATACATTAATATATATGAAATATATTAAGGTATACTAAGTTTAATCCCAAGTTTGTAACGATTGAAACTATTGTTGCTTCCAACAAAATTTTAGTGAAGGTGTTCATAAAACTACTTAAAGAGCTCATTTTCGGTTTCTGTCTGTCTGTCTGTCCGTCTGACAACACAATAACCCAAAAACGAAAAGAGAAATCAAGCTGAAATTTTTATAGCGTACTCTGAACGTAAAAATAATGTGTGGAATGTTAAATCGAAATTTTCCACCGATTCAATGTCAAAAAAGAAGGAAAACCTCGAAATTTTGACCTGGATTTTAGTATACCAATTTTGACCTGGAAGGACTGATTTTTTTTCAAAAACTGTAGGGTTTATTTTTAAAGAAGGATCAATTTGAAACAGTTTTAGATCTGGTTTTTATAGGATCGAAAGTTTCGGAGATGCAACTTTTCAAAGTTTGTCTATTTTTTCAGGTTATACGATTTTTCGCAAAATTTCATCTTGTAAACCGAGATAGAACAAAAGCTTAAGCGTAAAACATGTTCCTCATAAAAACTGAACAACTTTAGCTTGAAACATTTTTTCGTAAACATCACTGTTTACTCGTTAAGGCGCAAATAAGGCCAAATTTTATTGTCCATTTTTTGGAGTTGAAAATTTGCATTTAGCTTGTGGTCTTGAAACATTCTGGAAAACGAAAAAATATTCTCTAAAATAATTTTTCGAAAATTTTCGAAAACCAGTGATGTTTACGAAAAAATGTTCCGAAAGGTGTTTATTTTTTTATAAGAAAAATTTGTTGTATTTAAACTGTTCTATCTCGGTTTGCAAAATGAAATTTTGCATAAAATCGTGTAACTTGACAAAATAGACAAACTTTGAAAAGCTGTATCTCCGAAACTATCGGCCCTATAAAAGCCGGTCAAATTGTTACAAGTTTAACCTGCCTTAAAAACGATGATGAAAAACCGAGTTAAAATAATCAAAAACTGAAATAACGTCAACAGTTTCGAGGTTTTTCTAATTACTCGGCATAATCCGGTCGTTTGCCGAGGTCTACAACTTGTATTAAGCATTGCCTTTACATTTCAAACAACATATCAAAAACACAAAAATACCTGATTTGATGCAAGGTTCATCTCCTTTTAATGTATAATTAGACTGAATCATTAGATTAAGGTAAGAAATTAACTTAGAATTTCTAATTCCTTATTCTGAACGCAAATAACTTGCAGATAACAATAACATCTCACAACTTGTTTGAAAGAGTTGAGTATGTTATGACACAATTATTTAAAAGCTTTTGTGTATGTGAGACTTGCGAGAGAGTGTTTGGTATATTGGGATTTGTACGTAATACGGAATTGTATTTATAAGTTTCGTTGTAAAAGGAAAGCAACCAATGTTCTTCCGTTTACAATCATACACCATCTTATATGTTTAGCGGTGCTTATACCACACACCCAAGATGCTTGGTGAATTTATTCGCTATGTTTGAAGCTTTTGCCTGTTACAAACGTAATAGTTTCGTTACATGCAAGTAATCTGTAATTAGCAAAGTTCATAATAAACTCACAAAATTTATCTATGTTTAATAACATCGAGCTTATAGTACAGGGAAAATTTTCGTTGAATGTTTTAAGTTCATTTTTAGTATTCCGTATCACGAGACGCATCTAGTGTAGATGATCATAGCACGTTATAAGTACATCGAAAAATGCAATTCTACAGGCTTAAACAATACAAGTGGTTATATAGGGTGTGGCACAATGCACTTATTTAAATTTGAACCGAAGCGGAAAGAGGGTTCAGACAAGCATGGGAGTGTTGTCATTCGAAAAAGCAATACTTAAAGTTGACTGCTATTATTTTTATTAAAAATCATGACGCAAAGGTGCTTCCCAACATTATATATATATGGGGTGTCCCGTGACTCGATGGACATAGCTTAAGAGCGTATTATTTTAGCAATTTTAAGTTGAAAGTGCCTTTTAAATTTTTGTCCAAAATTCAATAGTTTAGGAGTTATGGGAATTATTTGATTTAGCCAAGAAAATACTAAACTATTTGATTTAGCCAATCAGACACCGTTGAGTTAAATTTTAATGTTTTATTAATACAAATTTTTCTTCGTACACTGCTAGAGGGCCTATTTTCGACCATGTTTAGCTCCTTCGTTGAAAATTTTTTACTGCATGGGAGTTCTGCGTTAGTTTTGAGAAAATTACCTTTTTTCTGCCAAATGACGATGCACATTCAAGAACACTTGTTTATCAGGAATTCTTCGATCAGAAATCACCGATGATTATGCCTAGGAAAATGGCTTTTTGTGAAACTTTTTCAAACGACCCCCAAAATGTTCTTCTGGTCACTGGTCAAAAGCTATCACGGCAAAAAAATTTTTTAACGGGTAGTTTTCAAGCTACTGGTTATGTAACTATAATGTATATGTAGCTTTGATAGCTCGTACTTCGAAAACTATTCGTTAAAAAATATTTTGGCCGTTAGAGTTTCTGATCAGTGCGATCAAAATAATATTTTGGGGGCGTTTAGAAAAAGTTTCACAGAAAGCCATTTTCATATACTAAAACTTTAATATATATAGTATTAGTAGCTCGAAAACTATTCGTTAAAAATTTTTGTGGCCGTGAGAGCTTTTGACCAGAAGGATCCAAAGAACATTTTATAGTGGATAAGAAAAAGTTTCACAGAAAGCCATTTTCCTTTTTTACATTGCGGGGTCCTTTGTGATTGTGATATATTTTTGCTAGTTAACATTAAAAACCCGTCACTGACTAAAATAGTCACTACACAAACAAAATGTACAAAGGTACAGTACAGTGTGATAAAAAATTTCTTAAAATGATGTTAACCAATAGCGACACCAACCAATTGTTTGTACAATACACACATCAATAAAACTTATACAATACACACATCAATATTTAAACTATAAATAGTATCTATCCTCTATCCTGTGAAACAAACGATTATTTACTTTACACACAGAACAATAATAATGATCAGATGCCAATGTCATTCACATTTACTCTGGTACACTGTTTTTAACACAAAAGATCAAATCAACAAAAAATTTGTGTGTTGTGCATATAACGCTGGAGGTTAGCGTGCCAAATTTATTCATTCAACGTGTTCTGTTATTGACTGCGGAAACCTAGCTTCTGAAAATAAGCTCGTCAAGAGTAACAAAAATACTGTTTTCCAAATTGATACATTTTGGTAATCAATAGATATTAGTAAATTTCATTTAATAATATTCAACTAAGAAAAGGATTTTAAAAAAGTATAAAATGATTTAATTTGATTATATTATTTTGAAAAAAACCATTAGATTATTGTACGTAAACAAGCAAATCATGTGATAATGGGAATGGTTTGTTTTTTTACGTCCAATGATAAATTGCTTACTTATAATTATTATTATTTTCTCAAATAATAGAATAAAAATATAAAAAGTGGGATAGTTTGACCAAATTCAATTAAATAATTTTATACTTTTTTTAAAATCCCTGTCATTATGAAGTGAAACTTACTAATATCTACTGATTATCATTGGCTACTGGTTATCGAATGATGGTCAGTGAATGAATAAATGTATCAGTTTTTGCCATACTCTTATCTACCAAATTAGACCTAAGATCCAAATTTGGAAAGGAGTTTTTTTGTTGCTCTTGATGAGCTTATTTTCGGAAGCTAGGTTTCTGCAGTCAATATCAGAACACGTTGCATAATAATAATGAGGTTTAACCTCCGTTTCTCCGACCACGTCTCTGACAGAGGCAACCCACATTATTATTTTTAATCTTTATTTACTTGTTTAACTACATCCGAATATACAATTAAATTTATGGTGTGATTGTAGTCAGTTACTTCGTTTTTCTCCAAGCGACGATAGTGTGATCAATTTACCGGCCAAGAATCTTTGCTTGGTAAGATTATTGAAGATCACTGTATTATTATTGAAGACCAGCATATCAGTGTTAATAAGTTGACACATTGGGATGCAGGCATATAATATGGGGTTAGATCTTTGGGAAGAAAACTGCGAAAAAAGTGAGCAACTATTATCACTTGTTTTCTTAGTAATTCGATTTACGGATTTTTACTCGCGTAACCAGGATTCATTAAATAAGCAATTGCCTTCTGCTCTAATTATTTGTTGTTTGTTATAAAAAAAACTGCTCTTTGCCCGTCTAAAATCAATTGTTTGACAAAAATATGTAAATACATTTGATGTGAAATGAAATCCATTATAAAAAGTCGATTTGGAAATCGTTCATTGCCACACATTGTTGTTAGTACTATTGTCCCATAAACACAGTGTTGGACAACAATTGTTTATGCTTCAGTTAAGATTAAATATATAATCTGTTTGATTTTTTATATATTTATATTTGTTTAATTGTTGTTTGAACCAAGAATTTGATGATTTAAGCGAAACAAAAAATTTATATCAGTCGTGCTTTATCGTTTGGAAATAAAAAAACCTTTGATCTGGTTGTTTTTTTTTTTTTATATTTTTTTATCAATAGTAGGTATGTTAAAAATACAGCTCTGTCATTACTGAGTTATCACGAAGCTAGAGACGTTCGAAAATTTTTTCGTATTTAAAAATAAAACAATTATGTTTACCAACCTATAATTTAATAAATATATCCTAACAAAAAGTTCATTATTTATGTAAAAAAGAAGACAAAAAATCAAATAATTCCAGGAAATATATATTTTTTAAGAATTTTTTTATTATTGCTTCTTAAAACACACATTAATTTTGCAAAATATAAAGTTGTTCGCTTAAAAGTCTTTGTGAGTGAGTGATTTTTTTTCTGAAAAATTGCCAATTTAATAAGCTTCTACCCTAACGATTTAGAAGAGACATTAAGAAATAAATATATTCACATATGATATTTTATACACTCAAAGATTATAAATTTCTATTTTTGCCCCAATTTCCTGCACTGTGAACCATGTAGTCCGCCACCAAATTAGCAACGAGTAACATTCATAATAAGAGTAATTTCGATTAGCTAATTCATACTTATGGTGACTACTTGGTAGTCGAAATATAAATTTGGGTCAAAAATCGAAATATCCTTCGAGTTCTCATTTATTATCTTCGATAATATTTATACTCAAAGATTAGTAAATACTGAAAATGTATAGGTACTCTGATGTACAAAATATATGCAATTGTTTAGCCTAAAGCACTAAGCATCAAATGTTCGGAACAAAGAATTTTTTCTATTCTAAAATGATTATTACGTTAATAGATGTGTCTATTCAATAACTATTTAATGATACCCAACTTGGCATAGTTTGCGACTTAAATTGTTTTGGTAGTCTGGTGGTCGCCATATTTAATATTATTTTATTAATACAAATCACCTGACATCAGAATCAGCAAAATCAGACGATGCGTTTGGTCTTTAGTGTGCCACATAGGAGCACACATACATTATTTTTCACAATAGCGTGTCTAGCGGTCGCCATTTTGAATGTTCATTACTGCCATAACTTCAGTAGCACTTGCAAGGTTAGGACAAATCGATTAAGGTAAGAATCATCAAAATCGGACGACGCATTTGGCCTCTAGTTTGCCACATAGGAACAGACATAAACTGATAAACACATGACCACTCTTTTTCGTTGCTCAGTCATGTAAAAAGGGCGCCATATCGTACGGGGTCTAGTGCGGAAGCCTGAATGGCTCGCTGCCAATTTATGAGAAAGAGGCGCTACACCACCTTATTTTTTAAATGCGTTCTACCCTCAAGTATAAAACCAACTTTTAAAAAAGTTAAAAGTTCACTTTCAACGAGTGCACTTGTGATTGTGGCATCATAGAAACGAACCTCTTTGAAGATGTCAATCGGCGATGACTATCATTTTATTACACAATATCGACACTGTCTGGAATTATTAATAATGTGTCCGGATTTAAGCTGCATACCTTCCCCTTCCTTTCTTTTTCCCTAACCCTTTTTAATGACATGTTCCGTACAATATTGTATTGTTTAAAAAAAGAATAAATAAGTTGAATGTGAATTGAATTTGAATAATAATATCATAATGTTTATAATTTGTCTTATTTAGTTAGGTAGTTTAGTAAATTTTCTTTAGTGTTATTTAAAAAATATTATTTTTTAATTGTAGATTTTTTGATTTTGTATCTTCACATTTTTTATTTCAAACCTTTAGAAGTATTATTAAGTGTTTATTATGACGTTTAATTAGAAATCTGCACATGTCAAAATACCGACACCTTCAAAAATGTTCGTTTCCATAATGCCACAAGTCACAAGTGCACTTGTTGAAAGTGAATTAGTGACATTTTTAAAAGTTGTTTTTATACTTATGGGTAGTAAACATTTAAAAAATAAGCTAGTGTAGGGCCACTTTCTCATATTTTTACAGTCATACATTCAGGTTTCCGTGGTCTAGGGCGGTATCGAACCTAAATCCATCACTGTGTATGACCAGTCAATGCAACAATGGTTTGAGAATTACCTTGAGATAATAGCCCAGTTATATTAAACGGAGTGTGTAGTTACCTACACTTTCGTCTATTAGAAGACTTCTTACTGTAATAAACGTAAGTTTCTCGTTTATATAAGTGATCACATCAAATTAAAATGTGAGATGTTTTGTGTACGGAAGCCTGAATGGCTCACAATCAATTTATGAAAAAGTGGCGCTACACTAGCTCATTTTTTAAATGTGTACTACCCACAAGTATTAAACCAACTTTTAAAATAGTCACTAATTCACTTTCAACAAGTGCACTTGTGACTTGTGGTACTATGGGAACGAACCTTTTCGAAGGTGTCGGTATTGTATCCTGTGCAGATTTCTAATTATAACGTCATAATAAACAATTAATAATACTTTTAGGTTAGAAATTTGAAATGTGCAGATGCAAAAGAAAAACATCAACAATTAAAGCATTATATTTTTTAAATAATACTAAAGAGAATTTTGAACATACTACATAAGACAAATTATAAACATTATCATATTATTATTAAACCCGGGCGTACAATTATCAATAATTCCAGGCAGTTTCGGTAGTGTGTAATTAAAGAATAATCATCACCGACTGACACCTTCAAAAAGGTTCGTTTCCATAATACCACAAGTCACAAGTGCACTTGTTGAAAGTAAACTAGTGGCTTTTTAAAAGTTGGTTTTATACTTGTGGATAGTACACATTTAAAAAATATGCTTGTGTAGCGCCACTTTATCATAAATTGACAGTGAGACTTTCAGGCTTCCGTATGTGTGAGAGAATGGTACATATTACAAACGAATATGATTGTTGTCCGAACAAACTTAATGAGAAACTGTTAACATCAATGATGACTGCTCCGTTAGTTACAATATCGAATGTTGGTTGGGTACGGGTCGAGGCGATGCGATGTGGAAGGTAACCTAACACACCAATGTGAGTGTATTGAGCTGTAAACTGTAATAGTGTAACAAATAATTGAACAATTACAATCTAATCATGTGCACTTCCCACAATGAAAATGCATTATGTTATTACCAACATTTCTAATTCATTGTGTCTCATTTTAATGGCTATATTGTTATCTCAGTCTATCTTTGAGTTATATAGTGAAGTGTTTAAAAAAAAATTATAAGAAATATGTTCTTATTTTGTAATTAAAAATAAAGTGATTGTATCTACCAGACAGAAGGATTATTACATGCCTGACATAATTTGCAATATGTTGTTAGTTATAAACTTTTTTCCTTGGTGTAATGAATGCTATAATATATGTACCTTCTTATCTGCCCCTGGTAAGGCTAATGAACTTCCTAGTATAGGGAGAGTTTTTTAATAGGTCCGAAAATTCAAATTGAAAGGATCAAGATATAGTGTAGACGTTGAGTGGGCTTCGTATGCATTTACAGGTCCTACCGAACCAGGAGTGTATTTCGAATGAATCCGAATTTTCAACTTGCTAATCAAATTAATTGTTTATACGGCCATAGCTCCTAAACTATTAAAAATTTTAAGGAACAAATGTTTACAAATTAAAAATGCCAGATAAAATATTAAAAGAAAAAACTGTTTTTTAGTCAAACGAAAATAATTGAGAATGTAATTGTCCTTAATACAAATCAATAATTATCTAATTAGAAAACAAAACCCAGCGAAGCGGATGTTTGCAGCTAGTATTAAATATTAGGTAATAATATTTAATACCTCTCACATACCTATGAATCCACTAAGGTGCTACTAAATAAAGTCATTTTTTTCGAATTGAATTATTTTTTTATTTCCCATAGTTTTATAATAGCATTTTCATTAAAGAAATACGAGCAGGGTAGCAACTTTCAGTAAAAGACTTGATTTTTTTATATGTGGTTCAAATATCTTTAAATGTATTTAATTCCGATTAATTAAATAAATAATTGAATTAAAAAATGGACTTATTTAATAATTATTTAGAAATTCAGAGAAAAAACGATATAATTTAAAGTTAAGTGCTTAAAGAAAAATAAAAAAGTTAAAGTAATTTCAGGTAAAATATTTTTAGAAAAAAGTAGGAGGTTTCTTAAAGGAGTAATTTAAACAGTCGTGAAAATCACACGTCTATCAATCTATTTAGTGATTCGAAATTAATGTAAATATGCAAGTAAGTGGAAATGAGATAACTAGAGTGATGAATTATTTATGTTATTCAAGTATACAAAATTTTCGTTTCGATCTGTTAAAAATCTGAAATTCATTGTAATATAGTGAAGCGTCTTTCAATAATCATAATTTTTAAGGCGGTATTCTAAACAAGAAGCAATTTTGGGTATTTTTTTCAGTTGAATAAAATAATAGAAATATTTATCGATATTATAAATAAATAAATTTCTGTATTCTGCAATAAAGCTTTAACTGTAGGGAATGAAGCATTTGACCCCGGAATTGACTCCTCGTTAGTAGATTTTTATGGGAGCCGGTGGAAAATGTTTGTCCGAGAGTACTCAAAAATGTCATAATACACGAGTGGTTGTGAGAGAAATTCCATATTCCCGGTCGAAATATTCTCTTTATTGAACATTTAAAAAAACTATTGAATATTAGGCGGATTTTCGTAGAGTATGGTGATAAACTGCGCTAAAATTCGAATTAATTATTCCTTATCTATTAGCTTGAGTTTTTGTTTGTATTTGTTTAAAATATCAGTGTATTGGTTTTTGACTAAATCATAATTTTGTTCCTCCCATAGCCATCAGCATGTCTAAACTAAATTGTTTTTGCCCCTTTAATTAGATAATGGAATGGAATGGCATCAAAAAAGTAGATAATCTAAAAAATTATATGATCGATTTTGTTTTTTTACAAGTAAAATTTTCAAAATTTAAAAAAATTCCCGACAAATGCGATTTATTTCTTATAAAACATTGCTATAAAATTTTCTCAATCGAGTCGGTTCGACTGTTTAGGTGCTACGATGCCAATGAGAAACACACAGACGCACAGATAAACACTTTAAACTTATAACACTCCTTAAATCAATATCAAAGTGATGATCAAGAACATCAGATGAGACGAAAAGGATACTTAGAGAGCTATCATTTTTTAAGCGCAAATTTTTGGAAATATTTTAATTGAAATTGAAATATTTGAGTTGACTTTGTTCTTTTGAATTATTGTTTTAAATTACCTAATTATTTTACCATTTCACTTTTCGAAATGAATTGAACCAGATTTATTTGACCATTCATTTCCATAGTACATATTTTCCAAACTGAATCGATTTGGCGAAGATCATCGCCACTTTTTTAGTTTTTTCGAGTCCGGAAACTTAAGCTCGAACTTGAAACATAGCTAAGAATACTTCCCGTTAAATTTCTTTTCAAATGAAACCAAAAAAATTAAAATCAGTTTATTTGTTGAGACGCTACGATACCACAGACAGACAAACACACAGACACACACACATAGCGGTCAAACTTATAACACCGCTTTCTTTAGTTCGGGGGTTAATGATTATGAACTGTGTTTCAAGTTAGAAGGATGTTGTATTCGAAATAACGTATTCATTAAAAGAAAAATTCTTTCTAGGTCGATTGAATTATACTTAAAAAACAAAAACTATTTAAAAAACTGAGTTGTTTTTATGATATACAAAAATCGATACGTAACGATAATGCTGTCTCGTCTTAATTAAAAAATATTATAAAATAAAAATAAATGTTAAATATTTATTGACAAAATATACAGAACACTCACAAAAAAAAAAAAAAAACTCGTGGGCAGTAAATCTCTATGGTAACGATCATATTTCCCCTTCATTTAACATTTTTTACGGTTAAATGCGATTTATTAATATGGGATTTTTGTCTTTTGTCAAAAACAAAATTTTTTAAAACATGATTTTGGGATACAAAAAGGGGGTTGAGGGGCTGAGAAGTTACTAGCACCATAAACAACACACCCTTTGTACTTAATCAACTTACATTTCAATTTCCATCCTTTTAGCTCAAATTGGAGGGGCATTGAGAGGTGTACAAAACCTTCAGCTGGTATTCTGGTCTCTAAAATCAGTTTTGTAGCCAGTTTTTCAAATGTAATTTATAGACATTTTAAAAATACAAAAATAAAAAAAGCAATAATTCTTCGACTAACAGGCCGGTGAAGTGAAAATGAAGCCCCCTGGTAAACACGATTCCTGCTTTTGTATTGGCCTGAAACAAGAAATTAAAAAAAAATCTTAAGCAATAAAGATGTCGCTATCTTTGGACCTTAGCCCAAAATGAAAATTCACAAAATGGTGTCGAAATGGAAAAAATTTTGATTGATTCCATTTGTGACCTTTTCGAATTTTTTAAAAATCGTTAAAATGAACATTTTTTAAAATTCAAGGCACGACGATAGGGAGAGCTATAAAGAAGATTCCCACAAAGTTTTAGGTTTGAGAGACGATTCCGGCAGAGTAACTCGGATAATAATATTACTCACTTTGGATTAATCGGTAATCTAAGATCCACACATTGGATCTTTTATTCTACTTCAAATGCAATGTCTTGCAAAGTTAATTTTGCTCAACGAGTTATTCTGCTTTCTTTAGAAGCTCGCAATTCAGAGCAATCAATTCGAATTTCGTTACGAGAAAATCCGCTGTATCGTCGAAAATAATGCGAATTTTGAAAAATCTGTTTAAGGGTATCCTGGTTTAACCTTCAAAAATATCGATTCACACAAAAAAATCGATTTTTCAAATTTCTATACCATAATACTGGAAAAATAATTTCTCAAAAGGCACATTCTTATCACTAAGTCAATCGATTTTTTAACCCTTTAGCTCAATTTGGAGAAGCTGTACAAATATGCATAGCCATAAAAATGTCGAAAAAAGCGCTTAATCACCAAGGAATCTCCTCCAAATTGCTGAAATAATACCCCGATTTGATAACATAATTCGTATTTGAACTAAAGGGGTCGATGGAGAAGACACCTCCACTCCTCTCCGTTAGCCTTCGATTCAGAACATAGGTTTATGTTTTCGGCAAAATTATGAAAAACAAAAAAACAAATCGATTACAACAGATTATTTTCTATGAGAGTTCACCCACATTCACATCCATATATGAACATCGATGAAGTAAAAAGAGATAAAACTATTCATAATATCTAACGATCACAAATATATATTCACTTCGGGATAAATAATACCGGAGCAAGAAAGTTACTCTTGTTTTATCGAAACTAACTTTACTAAAAATTAATACGCTTTTTGTCACTTAATTTGCTATCCAGAAATCAAGTGTCAAAGCAGACTGTAGTAACTACCATAACTAAAAAAAATGCCCTTAAATTAATCTTATATATTTATCGCAAATTTTCTTATTTTTCATTTTAAGAAAAAAAGTCATTCTTTATAAAAAATTTTGCTTGTTCTGAAAAGTATTTAGCCAAAAAATTGAAATCACAATTTTTCTTTTTGGTAAACCCTTCCCTATTCAGAAAATATCAGGAAGATCGTGTACTTTTATTATAGCATCATGTTTTATTTGAACAAAAGTTGTAATTACAAAAAATCGTAACAAAGAAAATAATAATAAATCAATTAACATATTCGAGTTAATGATAACTGTGAGAGTGTATTTTCCTGTGGACAAGGTCAGAAAATTAAAAAGAAAATTTATTTTCTGCAAGTGATAAACATTCACTTAGAATGGAATTGTCAAAGTTGTAAAGGTCTTGAAATTCAGTCATGAAGTTGAATCTTGAGTCATAAATGTTAATTTCGAGCAACTTTTCTTAGTAACTTATAAAAAGGATGAGTAGTTTACCAAAAAACAAAAATAGTGATAA
The DNA here is from genome assembly GCF_905475395.1 of Chrysoperla carnea. Lineage (NCBI taxonomy): Eukaryota > Metazoa > Arthropoda > Insecta > Neuroptera > Chrysopidae > Chrysoperla > Chrysoperla carnea. The sequence continues at coordinate 19,624,086 of NC_058342.1, read as the reverse complement.
CAAATTTATGGCTACCCTATACATTATTTAGAAGTTTTAAATATTCCTACATACTTTTCAGAATAAGCAATATTTTTTATAAAGAATGGCGAGTATAGTTACCTCTATCCGGGGATACACTGTATATATATATATATATATATATATATATATATATATATATATATATATATATATATATCAACGATCTCGGAAATGGCTCCAACGATTTTCATGAAAATGAGTGTGCAGGAGTTTTTTTTGGGGCGAAAAGACGATCTTGCTAGGTTTCATTTTAAAAAAATAAACGTCTTTTTATCCTTGTTTTTAGGCAAATCTGAAACATACACTGCAAAATATGACTCTTCCTGACATCTATTGGTGTATATCGTAGCTAACGAAATAAAGTACATAACAAAAAGGGATTTTTTTGGATTAGCTACTCTTATTCATATTGAGATGTATATAGAATTACATACTTTTGATTTGAAGTAAAACTTCAAACAAAAACGGGCTAAGCTCCCGTATTATTCGATGGAGGTGGAGAGAGTGTAAAACGTGAGAGAGATTGTATGTGTATTATCATCCAGATAGACAGGAGTATATGTTAGTCTAGTGTGTGGTATCGAATGAATCGGATTGGACTGACTACTTACGACAGTCGACAACACTGGACCGAAGTATCGTCATTCTGTCTGTCAAATATCACATTATAAAATGTGTATCGAATATATGTACCAGATGATACAAGGGCTTGTAGTCAATTTGAGTAAAGTAATTGTTTAGGCCAACGATTTTAAAAAAGGGCTTAAAATTTTCTTCTGACACAGTTAAGTATCCGATTATACATGGTAACTACAAGTTTAAATGAGGTCGAAGACTGTTTTTATATCCTTCGTATTGAAGGAATTTCTAACGATATGAGACTAAAAGTAGTTTTGCAAGAAATATCTAAAAGGGAAGTTTCAAAGACATTAAGTTGTACAAAAATTTGTAAAAGCCTCTATCACCTGCTATAAATTTTAAAGTTTTCAATACTTAAGTCGCAAAGGATAGGAATCCATAATATTTAGAAGACATTTTTAGTTCTCGTTTTCGAAAGTAACTTTCCAACAAAACTAGATATATATAAATAAATAAATTAGAGGTGCTTTGAGTCTAAATAGGATGTAACGAAAAAATAAGAAACAAAGATTAATTTTGTCTAATATAAAGTCTAATTTAAAAGTGAATTGTACAAGCAGCAACGCTGTACAATTGACTTCTGTGTTGTGACCATGTGCTGATTGCTGTACTGTGTGTAGTGATGAGCCATATATACAACTTTTAAGAAAAATGTTTTTCTCTTTCTAAGATATCGCCTTCTTTCTCACTCGAGCGAGTTCATTTCGTATATTTTCGTACTTGTAAAGAAACAAATTCCGGAAAACGCAGAGAAAGAGAAGTATTTTAAAACCTAGAAAATTTCGTAATGTTTCTCAACACAAGTTTAAAATGTTTTAAATAATGCGAAATAGTAACAAATTATTGCAAACACAAAAAAATTGAATAATTTGTTTTTGTTAATTGAAAAATCAAAATGCGGGACTCAAAAAGGCAATCCAAATGAGTTAACATAGGAAAAAATTATCATTTTTCATCACATGCATCGTTATTAATATCATAGCATAATAGCAGAAATTTGGCAGAACCTAAATCCGTATTGTTAAAAGCCTTGAAATACATTGCTGCTTTTTAGAAATTAAAAATTCGAAAACACTACCCTTTTTTGTACTACGCGATTTCTTGTTCATTCTGTAAGTATATATACGGAGATGAATAGGGTAATAATATAGCAGAATTAGGAAATTTAATGGGACCCCAATATATATCCCAGTTTGTGGTTTTATTACATATTGAACGTATAAAGCGGTATTCAATTCATTTTATGGGGGTGATTATCATATTTCTAAACATATTATTAATTATTAGATTTAATATTTCGGTTATATAAATATAATTAATACCTTAAAAAGGTATTATATGTATTCTAAACGAAGAAAATGAAAATGGGAAGAATTGTAGTAGACAGATTTATACTTGTTGAGATTTTTGTTTGAATTGTAAAGGTTTTGGATGGGAACTACCAATCCAAACCAGTAAATTAACCTCAATTGAAATAGTAAACTAACCAAAATTTATTTCAATATGCTTAAAATACAACAGAATACTTATAGGAATAACTGATCCAAATTTGAAACTCCAAAATCTGCAAACAGGTATAGAAACTAAAGTTCATACTCGCGAACGACATAAGGCGTCTGCCGGAAACAAGTTTTGAGATAGATTACTTTCTCTTTTCCTCTGAGATCAAAGTGTTTTCCTTCGAGTTTAATGGTTTCTCATTCCAAAAAAGAATACGGTGAAATATTAAGCATAAATGTTTATAATATTTAACGAAGATATAGAGAAGTGATGTCATTACTTAATCTTAAATAATCTGACATGTAAAATGCCCATTTCCATGACATTTTATCATAAAAATAAAACATATCAGTCATTATTATTAAAACTAAAAATTTATATTCGTTAGTAAACTTCTGTAAGAAATCAGAAAACATGCTTATGTCAAGAGTAATTACGCCACCGCACCGCTGAAGGATAAAGAAACGAACTAGATAAATGAACTTTTGCCTTATTACTATTGAAAATATTACTAGTTCATGTAAAAATAATTAATGGCTCAAATATGGTAAATACATTTTAACATTGAAATAAAAACTTATGATGTATGCTTTCATTGGAACCTCTTTGAGCTTAATCAAATCAAAATTTTGTTAAAAAGAAAGCTTGTAAGCGCTGTAGAATATCCTTAATCAGAGCCTAAGTGGCCGAGCGGTCTAAGGCATTAGTTATAGACCGTTAGTTTACTTAGACTTAGGTTGCGGGTTCGAATCCAGGCAGCGGCAGTGTGAACAATTATAATTAATGGAAGTGCAGAATTGATCACATTGTCGTCGCTTGGATAAGAACGTAGTAACCGACTCCACCCACATCAAAAATGTAATTGTAAATATAATTTGTAATTAAATAAATAAAGATTCACAAATAATGATGTGGATGGCCTCTGTTATAGGCGTATATGTCAGAGAAACGGAGGTTAAACCCCATTATTATTATTATTATTATTATTATTATTAGAATATCCTTAATCAAAGAGAGGTTCTTATTACCTCCAGAAAGGTTATAGAGATAATAAGAAACATTCTACCAAGCTCGGTTCAAAAGAATATTTTTGTTTTTTTCCATTATTTTTTTATAATTCCTCCTAATATTACGGCATTTTATACTATCTACCAAGTATTTATTCGTATAAAATACTAGATGAACCGGTGAACTTCGTTTCCCTTACAATTTAAACATTTGTAACTATTGGTCATCAATTATTAATCTTAACTAACTTGCAGCTCCAATTAATAGCTATGCTATGTTCAGCCCGCTCGCGAAACGCAAATTGCATTGCGCTCGCATAAAACTCTAATAAATACCTATTCATAATACCTAGATAATACCTCAATACTATTCAAATACCTTTTTACAATTCTAGAAAAATATAGTGGGAGCGCAAATAAATACATAGGAAGATGTAATGAAAATCATTATTTATTTGCGTTTCTATCATTTACTGCATTTAATATTTTTTCTTAAATTTTCTTAATCTTTATTAATTTTCCTTTCATAAGAACCTTCTCCTGGCAATAATTAACACGGCAAAAAAAAATTAGCGAAATTGTTCCATCCGTTTACACGTGATTCAATGGCCAGAAGAAACAGGAGTTCATTTTCATATTAAGAGTTATTTCATCTTACAACATTACGTCGGGGATAGTTGAAAATATTTCAATATAACGTTTTATATAAAGTTTTAATTGATCGTGTAGCAAACGAATAATCTCAACATCCCATAATGTTCAACTATTCTTGAATTTATAAAAATTAATTAAATACTAATCGATTATTTATAGAATAAATTACTTTTATATATATTATATGAAAATTCACAAAATATGAATTTATTACATATTGAGTACTCGCCATTTCACCAAAGTTTGCTATTGAAGTGGAAAAACTAATTAAATTTAATAACAGTTTTAGTTCAAATAAATATGTTTAGATTTAAGCATAACACAAGAGAGGAAAAATGCCTCAATGATTTAATGTACTTTATAGTTACGATTATAGATTTAAGGATTTGATCATCACTGTCGACACTCTGTAGGACACTTGACACCCATTTTGCTACCCGATTTCAGTTTCTTTTTCATTATTTTCATTTGTGTATTCATTTCCGCGACCTGTTCCAGATCAATTGTAGGTTGTTGATTTTCCAGAACCGAGAGAGAATCGACACACCAGACGTTTTATCATTCTTACATTCACCATAGAAGCTGCCATTGCATTGATAGACAGTACAGGTTCCAACCTCAGAATATATTCACACTAGATTCTTATTACGATGAGTCTCATTTTGATACTTATCTATACGCCAATCAAATTAAACATTTAACCATGCATCAAATTAGGTATTTTTGTTGTTTTGATATGTTGTTTGCAATGTAAAGCAATGTTAAATCCAAGTTTTCGACTTCGGAAAACGACCAGATCATGCCGAGAAGTGAGAAAAGAAATTCAGAAAATTTTGACCTTATTTCAGTTCTTGCTGATTTTGACCCAAAAGGGCTGGTTTTTCATCAAAAGTTATGTGTATTCATTTTTGAAGCAGGTTAAATTGGCAAATAAATGTTAGATCGAAATATTTTTATAGGACCGATAGTTTCGGAGACAGTTTTAAAAGTTTGTCTATTTTTTCGTTTTTCCCGAATGTTTCACAAGACCACCAGTTGAAGCAACCTACAAATTTTTAACTCTCTATTTTATATAGTTTTGGAGAAAATGAACACCGAAATTTTGTCCTAATAATAATTTTGCCTTCATGGGTAAACAGTAATGTTTGCGAAAAATGTTTCAAACAAAAGTTGTTTAACCTAAAATTTAAAATTTTTTATCTCTTACAAGATGATTCTTTTGTTCTAGGATTACAATATGAAATTTTGCGAAAAGTCGAATTAATTGAAAAGCTGTATGTCCAAAACTATTGGTCCTATAAAAACCGGCTCGATCTCAAATTCTTGAAAATTTAACCTTCTGTAAAATTTAATAGTACAGTTTTTGATGAAAAACTTGACGTTCCAGATCAAAGTCGACAAAAACTAAAATAAGGTTAAAAATTTCCGAGGTTTTTCATATTTTTCGGTATGATTCGGTCGTTTGCCGATTTAGAAAATTTGGATTAAGCATTGATTGGTAAAGTTGGATTACCTGATCTAATGCAAGGTTTACCCCCTTTTCATATATAATTTGATTGAATCACAACCTTTGACCAAAAGTGTCAAGGAATGGTACAATTATCTCAATCCTGTTGTATTTCTTCTTGATTTGTCATAATTTCGTGGTTTTTCAAAATATCCACACGATTTTTTTACTATTGACGACAAAAAGTAATTACATTTTAAAACTCAGTTTTAGTTAAAATCAATATGTTTAGATTTAACACCGAAAGGAAAAACAAAAAAGTGTTTAGTGACCCCAACTATATAGTTGAGAGTGGTTGAGTATCGTGGGAGATATAACATTGGATGTGTGTGTATGTGTGTATCAGTAACCCATACAATATGTTAGACTTGCTCTATTTTGTAAATAGGAGACGGAGCTCTTAAATGTTTCGAGTAGTGAAGCGAAATAGGTTCGCTATTTTATTTTATTATCTTATGAAATCAACCGTCAAATATAATATGGAAAATTGTTTTGAAAAAGGAAATACTAGTTTTAACTATAAGATGGACATACAAATTCACAAATTTAAATCTTCTATACTGTTTTTCAAATATTTTTATAGGAACATGTACTCTGAAAAGAAAAAAAACAAGTACAGCTGTTTATATAGCGAACAGTCGCGACCCATTAAAATCTACACCGGCTCGAAATTTCACAATCGCTATGTCAATTGCTGAACTTATTTTTTTCTTTTCAGTTTATATTTAACTCGTCCGGTTTTTTTTAGTTTTTTAAATAATTTTTTTTTCACCCTTTTTCGTAAGGATTTTCCAATACCTCAACGACACTCTACTTACCATAGTTGGTCGACTATTGGTCGACTTTCATTTTCAGCCTATGTAGGTATGTATGCTTGGTCCTTTGAGGCGCCCTGGAGACCAAATGCGTGAACCGATTTTAATGATTATTACTTTAATCGATTTCTCTCTTTAATAGCTATTCAATGATCCCTTGACATAGTTTGCTGAAATTAATTTTTTCTTGTTCACAAATTGTGTCTGGTTGTCGATATATTGAGTTTTCATTATTATCATATCTGCAGTTGCACTCCCAAAACTAAGACGAGCTATAACTATCGGCTGAGAAACGATTGAACTGCTGCTGGAGGTTACCCAGATATGGACCATTCAAAACTACCAATGCTTAGCCAAGTGTCAGTAGAAAAATAGCGGCCGATGTACGGCGTTTCGTTAACGGCAACTTTGTATGGGTTATGAAGAATATAATAATACCTTTACCATAAAAATTTGAAGTCTATTCGATCGAAAGTTCGCATAATTAGCATTAGAAAGTTTGTGTTTTAAACAAGTTTTTTAATTCTAGAAAAAAAACTAGATTTTAGATATATTCAAAAAGCTAACTAGAACATTCATGTATTTGGTCTGAGTTTAAAAAAAAGCAAAAATTATTATTAATTATGGCTTTGTTCTTGAGATATGATTACTCAAAGGTATTTAAATTTATCGTATAGCATAAATAATTATATTTAGAGTATAAATAGTGTAAGAGAGATGTCAATTATATACAGAATCACAGATGTCTTTTAGCATTATTTACCATACAGAATACGTGATATATGTACAGTAGAGATAAAAGCATGTTAAAAGTAATACTATATATTTGAATATGTAATCTGTGATACATAGACATTATTGCTGTTGAAGTAGTATACAACATTTTTATAATATTGAGACAACAGCTTAATTAATTATTTTGATGTTATTATCAAATATACCTATACGCACACAAACAAAAAATTAAAAGAAATATTTACTTATCACAGAGATAAAACACATAGACAATATTTTTTTTCTAATCACATCAAATCTAGTAAGAGATATATTTTCTCAATTAAGACAATTTGTCTTCTTCATTCTAATTTTGTATGTTATTTTTTTCCCTGTTTTCCTGGGTAAGCGATACTTACCCCTTTATCAACTTTCATGATTTACCTCTCATGAAAAATTTTTGAGTTAATTAATATTGAAAAGTAATTATTAGCATAAATAATACATGGAGATGGGTGTTTACTAAAGTAGAGTACGGCTCTAGAGGATTATTAATCGAACAAAAATTTCAGACTGTCTATTTTTGCAAAGCAATATTATTTGTTTTTTATTTACAATTTTTTTTAAAACAATATTTATTATATTAAATAAATACAAAACTGTGTGTTCTATATACAACACAACCATTTCAAAATAAGCCACTAGGTGTATAAAATGATACTGTGTACCTATAATGGTACATAGAATGGAATATACAGGGCGTTCTGTTATTAACTGCAGATCGTTGGCCTACAGAATAGGCTCATAAAGACAAACAAAAAAGCTCTTTACCAAATTTTGATCTGAGGCCTGATTCGGGAGATGTGGCTATAGGAAAAACAGAAAGATTTATGAATTCACAGACCTATCAAATTCATTAAATTAGTAGGTGTCACTTTACAATATAGAGACTATCATAAGACAATAATTGATTGTAAATTGATTTAATTGGGAGTGAATACTTAAACAAAAATATTTTGTTGTTATTATTTATAAAGAAAACAAAAAAATTCACCAGTAGACAGTTAGATGTGGGAGATATCAAATTATATATTAATATAGGTACGGGACAGGGGGGAATAAATTGTTTAATACAGAAAACAAAATCTTAAACATTTTATCACTTTACAACTTCAACACACAACATACATACTTTGGTTTGTCTCGGTGTATGTGTACCTCAGCATATATTTAGCAAAACGGACTATGGCCCGTTTAGGACTATGGCATTTAGAGACGCCTTCCACTATGATAAAACACATCCTTTCTTTAAGTAGTGTTTTATTGGTTTCATTCAAAATGTTATTGAATTGTGATTCGCTAAAGATATATTAATTTTCTTTGTTAATTATCTCGCAAAGTAGGCCTCAAATCCAAAAGTGGAAAAAACTTTTTCTTCGTCTTTATGAGCTTATTCTGCAGGATAACGATCTGCAGTCAATAATAGAACGCCCTGTGTATAGACCCCTCAATACACGTACAAACCTCATACCATGTAATCGTTTACAATTCCAACTCATTCTATGTACATCTACAATGGCCCAATACAATATACTTTTAACAATACGATAAATTATTGCTTAACATGTAAAATGCCATGTTTTACGGGGCGTCAGTAATGTCTTTTTAAATGGCAGTAGTTATATCTCATACTAAAATAAACCATAGTGGATATGGTGTTTGGCAGTTAGACCATCAGCTCTTTCAATTACGCAAATTGTTGTATTCATTGATCAGTTTATGATAAAATTTATTTTATAAAAATCATCCCTAAATATTATGTGAAATTATGCATTTTTGTTTGTTTGTTACGTTTTCACGCTAAAACTAGCGAATGGTTTTTAATGAAACTGTACAGCAATATAGCTCATACATCAGAATAACGCATGAGCTATTAATTATAAAAATAAATTTAAAAAAAAAATTAAATTTAATCAGACATTAACTATTTTAAATTTTTACAGAAATCTTTAATTTATGGTTCAAAATGATGATCACAGATGGGTTAGATCTATGATCATTTTGAACCATAAATTAAAGATTTCTGTAAAAATTAAAATAGCAAATGTCAAACAATTTCATGGCCACCTTTTCTGATCAATGAATTATGACTATTTTACAATTGGAAAAATTGAAAACTGTGCATATATTCTAGCTGCGTAAAACAATTCCTTCCAAGTGTTATGGAACGGGAATAAGTGAGATCAAGAGAGGTGGAGGCTATGAAGCAGTGGTTTTTATTTTTAAGCCCAGTGAAGCGGGCGGGTATCAAGCTAGTTGATTTTATAAAAGTCACTATATATAATTATTTCGATGTGATTAATATTAAACGAGAAGTTTTCAGTCGTTATAGGCCGTTCGAAAAGACTGAAAATGAGCGATTTTATGAATTTATTCAAAGGCAAAAAAATAAAAAAAGGAAGGTTTGGCATCTAGTTTAGGACCAACGAGCAATCTTAGAAGTGCTTGGGTTGCGTAAACTAACTCTTTCTATACATAAAAAAACGATTCTTGACCAATATCTCGGAAACCATGTACTCTATGAAAAATAGTTTCAAAATAAATTGTCGAAAATATTTTTCCCCATCTTTAGCCGTTTTCAAAACGATCAATTTGATATATATTGCTCGTTAATTATGCAATCATTATCGCCGAATAATGTGTAAAAAGTCTTGGATTTTGTTATTGGGGGCTTTTTAGGTCCCTGATTGCGAATATTACGATAAAAAAGATCCAGAGCACGCCTGGAGGTGGGTGCGCGCTGGTATCGAAGTCGTCTACAGGAATTACTACCCGATATTTGGCAGGTGCAAAATTTAGGCTCCTTCATCTAGTTATCTACATCATCGAATGTCGTGAAGCAATAGTACCCATATGTTCTGATTCATCAAGTTTATTGATTTTGAGTAACAAAATTCAGAACTTTTCACACAGGGGATAATGATTGGATATTTAACGAAAGATATATATAAAATTGATGGTTTAGAAAACGGCTAAAGATATCGAAATTGTTCACTCTGAATTCTTTTAGGGAAAAATTTTCCAACAACTTTTGTTTGAAATTTTTTTTTATAAAATCATTTAGTTTCAAGATATTGTTAATTAGCATATATTTTTTCTCTAGGCGCTTAGTTTTCGAAATAAAACTGAAAAATTAAAAATGTAATATTTGATTTTAAGAAAAGTGTGTTATTTTGTCATTCTCTGATGGAATTCGCTTAGCTAACGTAGCTTCTACGCCACGAATTTTTTAATTTTTAATCTATAAAATGCTGAGTAACATTATTGCAAATGTATGCGTATTCAAATACATATCAAGTTAGATCCGATACAAGCAAGATCTGATCAACCTGAAATTTATTAAATGAGAATTTTGTGACCATTGTAGCAATTCAAATAATTCCAGCTATTCGTACTACTAATCTACTATTCAAAAAAGATTATTTTATAAGAAAAATCGAAGATTCAACTTAAATATTGTTAAACAAATAATTATAAAATTTCTTACATTGTCTCATCATAATTCCAACTATAAAGATTTCATAAAACATTTTATTTCAAATTTCGAGATTAAAACCACAACTTCCTATTAGAAATTTTAAAAAAACATTACCCATTCCACATATACTCCGTATAACTCCACTAGGTTTGTTGTATATCACTGGATCATCAAACATATACATACAGCTAATGTTTATAATATTTATTAAATTTTCATAACAAAAATAAATATAATACAGGTTAGATTATTATAATTGTTTTTATTAAATATTGCTCATGTGTGTATGTTTCTTTATATGATGGTTTATCGAATATACATTAGCAAATTTTTTTATTATTTATTTATAAATTCTATACCGATAATTATTACGGTATTACTTGATATGGTCGAGTCGCCCTATTAGCTCAGTTGGTTAAAGCGGGTTCGATTCCCGCCGTCGCAACAAAATTAATGATCGGCTGGTGTAGTGCATGGTATATGCATGAAGGAAGTGCACTCAGCCTCTGAAATTGAGGAACTGATAAATGAAGTTATTACCGGAGAGGTGGTAAAACACATATATGGTATCATAAAGGGCTCTATAGCCTAACAAACCAATTCAGGATGAGATAAGTTATTTATTAAGTCACTCAAGCTATTCTCTGCTGTGCTGGAGAATGTTTTCCGCAAACTAGACTTATCACATCTAGGACTTAAGGTTTAAAGTAAACATATAAGCCACCTTAGATTTGAAGACCCAATTAATCTGATTTAAGCTCCAAGGAAGAAATTGCCGCTGTAGGTTCATGAATAGAGAAAAATCTGCTAACCAACATAAAAAAAGTAGCAACTAATGTAGATGCAAAAGCATTAGAAAATGTAGATGAGTACACGTGTCTAGGGCAAAGAATATCACCTAAAGACCAAACGACCAAACAATTCGAGAAATCAACACAAGAATAGCCTGTGGTTGGCGAAAATATTGGTTGCTTAAAGAGATCATGAATTCTAGAGACCTCAGAATAACTATTAAAAGGAAAGTTTTCAACACCCTGCATATTGGCCTGCCTTACATATGGTTGTGAAACATGGGCACTCACCAAACATCACAGAAACGTTCTACAATATTGTTAAAGAGTAATGGAGAGAAGCATGATGGAAATAAGTAAAGCAAGGCATATGAGGAATGAGCAAATTAGAGCAATAACCAACGTCACAAAAATCTTGATCAATATCGACCAAGAAAAGTGGAAATGGACCAGCTATATGTTGAGGTCTAAAGTAGAAAAATTGAATAAAATAGTGACAAACTGGTACCCAAGAAATAGTAAAAGGAGCAGGGGAAAACAAGTAAGGAGATGGGAAGACGAGCTAAAGCTTACAGTGGGCCCTTACTGGAGGAGAGTGGCTCGCGACAGAGCTCAAGGAAAATGCTAGAGGTGACCTTTGAATTGAGAGACTGTTGGCTCTTGGGCTATTACTAAAATATCATAGCCATTGTGAAAACAAGCAGAAATTTTTTCTCTATAAATCATAAAAAGAATTTATTCTGTTATGATCCTAGCCAATTTCCACAGGTGCCATTTTCTGGTATCAATCCGTAAACTAAAGATATATCCTGAGGCTGAAGATACATCCTCATAGGGTGAATGCTAATACAAAAAATAAGAAATAATACAAATGGAAGCTCTATATCATTGAAGACACTTCATGTATTCACTTAATAAAAAGCAAAAATAAAAATATATTTAAAAGTTATTCAAATTTAAGACAAATAATAGTTCTGTATTTGTGGCAACTTGTGATCGGCATTATATCTACATGACGGATAAAATAGTTCAATAAATATTTTATATTTTAACTACTAGTTACCAATCCACGCTAGACAATTTCAACATTAAAAGCAATGACTACCGCGTTGTATATTTAACCGCCCGTTGCCCACACTTATTTATCTTGTGTTTTTTGGTGTAAATCCGTAGTTGTTTTTCAAAAATAAAAATATATTAATTTATTCGTTGATATCCCGGAATAATGCTCTATAGGGCCCATCTACTTCAAATTTTAAGTAGGTACGTCCTGTAATTCGTGTTTTGATAATCCAACAAGTTCGTAACTTTTTTTCGGGATAAGTATTCTATATGTTAATGCAGGTGTTAAACCATCTGTGTACCAAATTTCATTGAAATCCGTTAAGCCGTTTTTGCGTGATTGAGTAACAAACATCCAAATCTACAAACTTTTACATTTATTACAATTTACATAATATATGTATAATACACTTTGATTTTGCGTTTTTTTATATAACGATGATAATCTTGTATTAAAGAAAAAAAAACAATAGGAAATCTTAACAAAAACTAACAATAGGAATAAAATCAACCAAGTGTATCTTGTGCAAATAAATATATAATGTTTTTATTAAGTTCTTTGAATTATATTTTTATGATGACTTGTAATCATTATTGAATCAACTCTAGGTAAAATAAAAAATTAAATATAACGATACTTTAAATATAACGAACTTTAATTAATATGAGAAAATTTTTCAATTTACTTACCTGTGTTATCAATTTTACACTACCAACCAAAAAAGAATTTGTTAACAAACAGTATAAGAAGTGAAATTATTACACAGCGACTCGGAAAAGAGCCTAAGCCTCTAAGTCATGGTTAACACTTATTCCAACAGAGCCAACAATAAAACATAATAAAAATGGAGATAATTTATTTGCTTCTTTACTATTCTAAACTTCTTTAAATCACATAATAAAAAAAACGGAACTGAAAATATTAGTTAACAAAAAACTTAAAATATCTAACCCCACAAAAACAAATAGCATACCCATTCAAATGGATACTATTTTATCTACAAATTAAATGGATACAAAACATATAGAGCCTTTGCAATAACTAGCTTTAGGAACTCTCAAGATACCATCGGAAACCCAAGCATGCTGGTCTGTTTTTAAAATATGATTTAAGTAAAACTCTTCTATGCACGCTAAATTTTTTTGAGATTAGTCTTTGCTGGTCAATTACTACAGCAACGGCTGAAACGTCATTTTCGTCACTCTGACGTCTGAAAATCTATCTAAGAAGTTAAACAATAGAGGATATGGTAGCAGGATTGGTTTTGATGACCATTGAAAGACAAATGACAGCTGAGCTGATGTCAGATGTAGAACTCGATATGTTGGTCGAAAAATTTCCTACGAATGTTAGGAGAATTGATTTAAATTAAGATGGGCAGATTTTTTATTATTATTATTATTATTATAATTTATTTTTAAAAAAACTGTATTTTTATACTCTGTATATATGAAATATACATAGTATATTAAATTTAGTCCCAAGTTTGTAATAATACCATGTATATATGAAACATACATAGTACATTAAGCTTAGTCCGAATCTCACCTTCTCTGCTATGAACGTTAGTTTAGCCCCAATCTCACCTTCTCTGCTGTGGACGTTGATCGTATCTCGCTTGATGCAGCTGACAAGCACATTACAGAAAATCAATCCTTGCAAAAATTGTAATATTATTTAAGGTACTTTATAATAGAAGCTGTTCTTTCTGCTTAATCCTAAAAAATTTGATAAGAATATGAAACTAGGTTCACGAAACTGATGTGCTTGTTTTCCACGAGCGAGGCTTACAACAATATTAACAAGAGAGTAGAGTTCTATCAAAACTAAGTGGCACTGAACAAGAGAGAGTATAGATACGAGTGCACATATATATACATCATACACTCTCTCTTGCTCGGTGCCACTTAGTTTTGATAGAACTCTAACAAAATCGGTACAATTATTTTTTCAAAAACTTTATTTGGTGTTAATTGGTTAAAAATCTGCCTTTTATTAATCATCGAATTATTCAACACGAATTAAAAATGAAGTTCGTCCTAAGACGTATTGACCATCATTTGAAACAGAAAGTCCGGGAGACCATACGTCTTTTGTAATACCAGGTATCAAACGTTTTACGTCTGGTGCGTAATTGATTATATGGTAAGTTCTCTTCAAACAGAACAAAAATGTTAAAAACACTTATGCTGTGAAATTGCGATAAAATATAAGATGACCCCAAGGTTATAATACCACGTTGTAATAAAGATCGCTTTACCAATGATGATCTGGTTCCTATCATAAGCCACAGTTAAGTATTCAATAGCAAAAGCATTTCATATTTTATGGGTATGCGTAAAAACCATAACAGACAAAAATATACCTGCCTAAAAAAAAAAACAGAGATTGATTTTCTTAAGTTATATCTTACCATTTTTATAGGACATTTCATTGGCAAATTAATGCTTTTCTTGCATTCTTCAGTAAGAATTAGATTTTCATCGTAAAACTTCAAAAAAACAGTTTTCCACTTTAAAAATCTTCGTTATGATCTCCGTTTTTTTTTTTGCAGATAACACTATTACTCTAAAAACGCATTGAGTCAAATTCAAATACAAAAATAATTAATCCGAAAACACGCTTATTTAATACGTTTTAGTATTTAAATTTTAGAATCAACCTATATTCGGGCTGATTAACCAATTCTATCCGCGCTGTGCTAAGGGTAGCGGGTTCTATTCCATCGCAACAAAAATAATTTAATTAATTGTTGTAATGGGCTGGTGTAGTGCATGGTGCTGATAAATGAAATTATCAGCGGAAAGGTGGTAAAACACATATATGGTATCACAATGGGCTCTATAGCCTAAGTATGTCCTTCGTGGGCAGCCAATATAACCTAACCTAACCTTACATCATTAATATGTAGACATAAGATAAATACGTTTTTATGAACATGACTTTCAAATTTGGACTTCTTAATTAAAATTTTTATGGATTTACTATGTCACCTACCTACATGGTTGTTGTAAGACTTTTTAAGAACAGCCTTTGTACCTTTGTAAAAACGCATAGTAAGATAATAGTTTTCTGATGTCCAAGTCAAACATTTCACCAGATATTACGAAGACAAAGTATAATGTAATGTTGCAAACTTACACGCAATTGATCTGTTATATCTTGCTTTAGAACCACCGTACCATTCCATCCACACTTTTTCTCTGCTATTTCAATCATTTTCATATTTGACAAATAATATAGATCCGAGTCAATCTGAAACGAGAGTCAATTTCAT
This sequence comes from Chrysoperla carnea, assembly GCF_905475395.1. Taxonomy (NCBI): domain Eukaryota; kingdom Metazoa; phylum Arthropoda; class Insecta; order Neuroptera; family Chrysopidae; genus Chrysoperla; species Chrysoperla carnea. The sequence continues at coordinate 19,608,557 of NC_058342.1, read as the reverse complement.
AATTTTGACGTATAATAATATGTTATCTTGGAAAACAATAAGTCATTGGGTGCGTTTAGCAGAAAAAAGCGCTAGGAAGTGCTTGTAAGCAAAATGGCGATTGTTAAGCGGTAAGCGCTGTCAAACTGTCAAATAGTAAATAGCTATATTCCTCTAGGACGCTAAGTTAGCTTAAACCGGGGGACCTAACCTAATTTAAATATATGTTTGTAAATTATTCATATTAAAAAATTACCAATCATGAATAAAATATTAAATAATGTTGTGAATGATGAAGAAGAGATGGAAGATATTTGACATAACTGAAGTTATGTCAAATATCTTCGTAAACCCGTGTAAAAAAGTCGCACCGAATTTTTTTAGGTACTGTATTTTTTTTTTAATGCCCTTTGTCATGGTGACGATACACTACTTTAATGATAGAATTGTATGGATGCATATATAATTTTATAGATTGCAATTATGACTTACATTGAAAATTTAATATTAATGTCAATGAAAATTTAATATGCAATTTGATTTTTATTTTCACAATTTTTAATGCATTAAGTTTAATTAATTAGTGTTTTTCAATGATTTTAATTTGACATTTACTATAACATTAACATGTAGAGAATTGCAAATTAGTCATAACAGCCTCCTTTTTCGCCAAAATTTTCCACTGGATGCGCTGGTATCGTTTTTATTGTCCCTATCATGACTACGCACACAACGAATATCTAGGTATACTAAGTTTAGTACCAACTTTGTAACTAAACTAACTAAGTTTAGTTACACACAAAAGCCAAGTTTAGTTAAAAATAGTTTAAGAATATGATTTAAGTGTTGAATGATGTTTGAGAGTGAAAATGTTAGGGTAGAGAAATAATCTAAAAGAGAAACCATATTTCAAAACGGGAGTAATTTTATTAAACACGAAAATTAATACATTTGATAATTAAGTTAAATTAATTTTTAATGAAACAGTTTCAGTTCGATAGTGAGTATTATAAATTATTCTCAATATCAACCATCAATTACATAACTTACTTAAATTGTAATGATTATCAATCACAGCTCATAAAGTAAAATTTATTTACATTCGTTCCAAATTATCAGTCAGCTTAGTTTCACAGAAAAATAGTTCATACACAAAAATATCACTTGTTCATTGAAAATAGTTAATAAACATTGCTCGAACTTTTTTATGGATTTTTTGACGTGGGCAAAACGAACAAACTTCACGCTTACCCGTTTGATCTGATGTGGCATCTTCTTCAGGCACAACTATCTGCGTGTGGTCACTTATTATTATCATCATCTGCATCAGATTCTTCTTCGTCCATGAGTTCAAGTAACTTTAAAAAATCTTGATCAGACATTATTTTTCCAAATTGACGAGAAGTACATAAAAAAATTACATATGTTCGTCATCAAATTGTCGTCGAATAACAGATAATGATGTGGGTGGCCTCTGTTATAAGTTGTTAAAGAGAAGCGGAGGTTAAACATGAAAAAATGATAAGTTTAAGTTAAATTATAGAAAATAATTACATATTCATTAATTATGTTATTAATATTTATTGATTTATGGAATGATTTATTGAAGGTTTTAGGTTTGATAGGTTTTGTTCAATATAAAAATGCTGTAAAAATTATACATATTATAAGTGAATTTAAAAAAAAGGGTTCTTACACTTTTGGTATACTATTTTAACTTATCGACATTTATTAAACTTAGTATTAAAATTAATAAATAATTATGTATTAGTTATTAAAACAAAAATTTTAATAATAAGTGAAAAGAAACTCAGAAAAATTGATTCAGTATGTGATGCATACAAAAAAATGTTTCAAACAAAAGCTATTCATTTTTTAATCAGTTACATTTTTTATATTTAAACTTTTGTTCTATTTCAAACGGTCTGCAAGATAGGTCCAATGGACCCAAGACTCAATCAACCTATGTTTCTCATTCACTTTTTAAGTCTCAAAAATCTGAAAAATTACTATTTCGAAAAAAGATAAAATTATATGAAGATAAAAAAGTTTCAACAATATGTGCCATTTGAAAAATAAAATATATTTATATTTTAAATAAAGCGTGAGTCAAATACTTAAAACGCGAGTGCTGACGGGTTATTGTTTATCAGAAAGAATTGAACAATTGAATTTAGAAAGAATTGAACTACCCCTCCCCTCTTTAACCGATTTAAGTGATACTTGAATGACTTCTTGTTACTCATAGAGAAATGAGCTCCAGGATGTATATTTAATGTAGATATTTAACCTTGCTCGAGTATATCTGTTTGTAATAAAACACACGAGTATAGTTTGATTTTGATACGGTAGCGTACACGTACCTACACGTACAGAATATAATAAATAACGTTGGTTTCAATAATAAACTAATCTATTTTCATTTGTTATTAAAAAATAATAAAAACATTACCACCGTTGCAGCTACTAGCTATATAGTCCCGGTAAAATCCCTCATTGAGCATGATTATCTCTCGCATGGAAAATTGTTGCATGATCCCGTTTGGAACATGCTCCTGCACGTAAAAGTACAGGTTGTCCATAGATAAGTCGATGGGGTATTGTTTAAACTAATTTTTTCTAAACAAATATGTAATATTGATCGAATCGCTTCGGTAAAAATATTATTATATAATTGGGATCAAAATTAACAAAAATGTTCATCAACATTTCGAAAAAATGCGTAAAGTTTGAAAAAACGCAATTCTTACTATTTTCATCCTCAAAAAGTGTATGAAAAAATCAGATTTTTAACATGTATAAAATTATTATTTGTAGTGTAAAGCTAACTTAACCACGTCACGCAAAATTTTTGGCTTACTTGCATTTTAAGTGCTTGATTGTTAATTGTTAAGAGAAAGCGCAAAAAATAACGATTTTCTGTTTTATAGATGCTATAGAGTTCGGATTTTCACCAATCGACTAGAAATAAAGTTAAATGAACAGAAGAGAGAAATATTAACAGTTCAAAAATTAAAATTTCCCACAAACCAACCCCCATCCCCTCTCTGGAAAATGGAAAAACTTACTTTCCGTTAGTTTTACTTTATTTTGAGTCGAATGGTTAAGATAGAACAAAAAATCGTTATTTTTGGGTGCTGTCTCAACAATTAACAATCAATCACGCACTTAAAATGCAATTATACCAAAAATTTTTGTCGCGATTTTTCAAATTTGCCGTATTTTTTACTCGAAAACTGGAGGGTTGTAGACAAAAAATGTCTAAGGACATTTTTTGTTGATCCCAATTCTATGATTTTCCGAAGCTTCGATTAATATTATTTGTTTAAAATTACTTAGTTTAAGTAAGTTCCGTCCGGGTTATACACCGGTAAGCTGCACTTTTACGTTCAGGAGCATGCTTTAAAGGGGATCACGCAAAAAGTTTCCATGCAAATATTAATCATGCTCAATGACGGATTTTGCCGGGACTAACTAACTACACTATACATACAAAGACAATAATTTTATGTTTAACAATTTGTTTTTTATAGGTATAAATAAACTTACTAGGTGAGAGGTGCTGCTCTTCACCACCACTTCATTTTACTCCCCTCCCTCCGTTCTTGTTGTTATTCGTATCGTCCATTTTTTCTATTATTGAATGAACCAACAAGCACATTAAACTTGTAGGATCTTTCTATTTATATTCTTATATGTTTATTAGGGGAAAATAGACCGAAAATTTTATAGGACCCGGAGTATTGTTGTAATAGGGTATTCTACTATATTTGAAAAAATGCTTCAAAATGTTGATTTTTTTAATAAAAAGCTGCCAAAAATTAATTTCGGAATAATACACACGCTTTCTTGCCAAAAACTTAAATTAAATTTTAAAACTTTTGTAAACTGTCAAAAACTCGGGCATCCAATTTGGTGACGTAATATCGGTATTATTATACGAAATAACACAGATAAGTTTGACAGATGTTTTCATAGACAACTAATTATAATAAATATAAATATTTATTATCTATGGATATATTATGCCAAGCTGTCTAGATTGAACTAACAGATGGTCTATGGGTCATACCGATTTGACATCACATCAGGGCTTGCCCGCGGTTTAGGTCCCGTGGTATACCGTTACGATTTTTAATTTTAATATTATAAAAGAAAAATGTGCTTTTATGACTCGAAATCAGAATATTTAAGTATATTTTTACATAAATTTTAACTTTTTTCAAATTTCATAATTTATTTTTCACTACCGAAAGTACCCTGTTACGAGTTGGTTGGAATGAGTATGTCAACTGTAGAGGAATTGTTTCGGTTTTTAAATTTTTTATTCTGGGTCTATTTTTTCTAAATTCTAATTAGGATATTGAATCCATAAATGATATTTATTTTCTTCCATCACATCATGATTTTTTGCAAATTCATAAAACACAAATTTCATGATACTGATCCCTTCTACCACAACTCGAGATATGAGAATTTGTCTGTTTACCATTTTATCTGTTGAAACATTTTTCATTTTATTCTTGATGCTCTTCCGAGGACGTTTTTGCTTCTCCTCTTCTGTTTCCCGCAAGGGTAATCACAAACTAGGGTAATCACAAACTTTGATGTACGGTTCTTGTATTCTCTTATTATATAATGTATATGAAATATATCATGATATAGTAAGTTTAGTCCCAAGTTTGTAACGCTTGAAAATATTGATGCTATAAACAAAATTTTGGTAAAGGTGTTCATAAAATCACCTAATTAGCCCGTTTTCGTTTGTCCATCTGTATGTTTGTCAACACGATAATTCAAAAACAAAAAGAGATATCATGTTGAAATTTCTATAGTGTGGATAGGACGTGAAAAGTAATTGAATTCGTAAATGAGAAACATAGGTAAATTGGGTCTTGTAAACCGTTAGAGATAGAACAAAAGTTTAAATGTGAAAAATATTCCTTTAAATGTAAAAAATAAACAACTTTTGTTTGAAATATTTTTTCGTAAACATCACTGTTTATCCGCGAATGCGCAAACGGACCGAGGACTTAATTGACTTATGTTTCTCATTTGCGAACTTTACCTCACTTTTTACGTCCTCAGTACGCTATAAATTTCAGCTTGATATCTCTTTTCGTTCGTCTGTACGACAGACATACAGACAAATAACCAGAAATGGACTTATTAGGTGATTTTATGAACACACAAAATTTTGTTGGTAGCATCAATATTTTTAAGCGTTACAAACTTGGAACTAAACTTAATGTACCTTGGTATATTTCATATATACATGGTATAAAACTAATAACTACTTGATAAAGAGCTGTTAAGTATTAATAAATATGTAAACACAAACCATTTTTTAACAAACCACTCTATATTCTTCACTTCACATCACTTCTATTTTAAAACAAATGAATTTTCACTCGTCTGATATTTCTGAAATCTTGTGATATCTCATCCCATTCAATTTAATACAAACTGTGGTAGATTTAATCTTTAACGACCATACCAATAACTGAATTTTTTCAATTTATGTTCTCTTGTACACTACCTATTTTTTCGAACCCGTGTCATCTGGTACTACATAATTCAAGACGCGAAAACGCGAAAACTACTTGATTTAACCCTACTGGCGGCTATAAGGCCAAGTATATTAGAGGCCCCAAAACTGTGTTTAGTGTGATAAAGGGAAATTGAACAATCATTTACCGTAACAAAAAAAAAAATAAACTATCAAAGAACTTGCTTAAATAGCCGAACTACTTTAACAAGTTAATATTTTCCATTGTAAGAAATATCCTTGATAGTGCAGGCTCTGGATGGGGTTGAGTGTGCAAAATATGAGTACCGCATTTTGTCAATTGCTTCATGCTCAGAAGAGCTTATACATTAATATTCTGGATCTTGCCAGAAACCCCATTGGTCCAATTTTGCATACCCCTTCACAGAAACAGTTAAATGACATTTTGTTGAATCGAGTAAAAGTTACTCTAGGTTCTATGGGTCATTTAACGTCAAAATGGGTCTTTGTGATTTTTTCGTAAACTTCTTCATTTTCGAGATATTAACAGTTTAATGTTTGGAAAAACTCCAAAAAGGCCATTTTAAAAGCTTAAAAAACAGGGCATAAGATTAGATTTTTGAGTTTATCAAAATTCTAAAATAATGTTTGAACATGCTTTATGAAGTTCTGAAGAGAAATTCAGATTCTTTAATTCTAAAGCCTCAATTTTTAATTCTTTAAAGATGTTATAATTCTTATTAATAACAGTGTGTAAGACTGAAATATTTAGTACCTCTGTCTTACTTATTGTTTAGAATGGGAACTAAACATCTTTTTAAGAATTGAAAAAATCACAAAGAGCCTTTTTGACGTTAAATGACCCATAGAACCTAGAGTAACTTTTACTTAATTCAAAAAAATGTTATTTAACTGTTTCTGTGGAGGGGGGGGGGTATGCAAAAATTGTATCAATGGGATTTCTGGCAAGATCCATAATATTAATCTATAAGCTTTTCTGAGCAAGATTCAATTGACAAAATGCGGTACTCATATTTTGCACACTCAACCCCATCCAGCGTCCGTTCTATGATCTCCATGATACCTCTGCTCCGCTTTCGACTTTCGGGATGACATCATTAATTTGATATCCGATAGTTAACTATATATTGTGTTGTATTTTCCAACAACTGTACTACTGTTCAAACACTTAAACGTCATTGGAGATCATCTCAAACCATAAACAATCGTCTTTACTAAACACAGAATATAATCTACTCGTACACTTATACATGTGTATACGTCATTCAATTTAACCTACACATATGTGGAAATTGTTTCACATCTATGTTCAATTGTAATGTATAGATATTTATTATTTGGTAAGTGCAGGAGAGATTGGCATATTTAGTTCAGAAAATATAATTGAATGGATTTTATTTATTTAATGAAGATATTTTGTTTTGCTGTTTGAAAATTAAATAAACTGTTTCTCTTTCTTCATATATCTAGTGTGTTATTTCAAATATAAATTTCTCAAGGATAAAACATATTCATTGTAGAACCATGTAATTTATTTTACGGGATGCATAACAACACGAATTCGTATCTTTAAATTAAGGTTGTTTAAGGATGGATACCCAATATTAAATTTGAAGTTATTTTATTCAATTTAAAGTATGTTGAAGAATAAACTCCACTCTTTCGACAACATGGAAAAAAATAGTACTTTTCCGTGGGTTTAAGAGAAACAATCGAAATTGAAAGCGTCATTTAACTCCGGATTATTTTGCCGGAAGTAGTTTAAGTTAGAAAAAAATTAAAAAATATGATACGTAAAATTAAACTCAAGTAAAAAAAAAACTAATTTTTGAAAACTATGCACTTTTTAGAATTATTTTATGCAAAAAAAATTGGTCGTTACTGTGATTTTTGTAGAAATATTTGACTTCAATTTTGGGAAAGTCATACTTTTATGTCATTTAAATGTCATTATGACATTATTTTATGAAAATTTCAAGTCAAATTACATACTTGTTTTATGATAAATAATTAATTAAAGATACAATATTAATTATTTCATACTTATAATTACTTATAATTACTAAAAAAAATATTAATATGTATGATTCTCTATAAAAATTAATTAAAAAATTAATTAGATGTACTGCCGAATTTGACATGGTATCCATCCTTAAATATGAAGGTGTTGTTGTGTGGCAGAGGGAGGGATGGCAATCAGGAGCGGGAAATTCAAAAAAGTTCAATTTCGTTATATTTAATTTATTTAAACTACATCAAAAATATGAGTATGAAGTAATATAAATATATTAGAAATTTCCACATTTTGTCCCATTTTGTACGAAAACTATCAGTCAGTTTGTAGTAAGTATCTATCAAACATGAAAATCCACTTCATGAACATGACTTAGAACGAACATAAAAGTTTTACAACTGATTTCTTATCGTGATACCAACAAAATAAGCAGTAAAGTCATATAAACAATAAAGTCATTAGCAATATCAATTCTCATTACTCTAGTTGCCAAGGTTAAATCCATCGTGGTAGCGATTCAGCAACCAGCTAATTTTTGCTTTTTCGATCCTTTCGGCCCCCGCAAAACCTTCTGGACCCGTCATTGCCAGGCGAGACTCGAACAGATGGCAACCCTACTTTAAATTCATCTGTTAAATGTACGCTTTGACGTACAACTGCCAAATATAACGTACTTTTTAGAATTTGGAAATAATGAAAATACACGAATTCGATTTTATACAACGATTCCTTAAAAATACGAACGGTCTACGATACACATGTCCAAAATTAGAGCAGGAAGGGCCCTGAATTTTTATGCACATCTTATACTAACTTGTAGAAACAGTCATGATTTGTACTCTGTCTACGTACTGAGTCTGTTTTGTCCGAAAGAACTACACAAAAAGTTTTTGGTCGACTTTAATTTAAAGAAAATTTCCTCAGCTTTCACAGTAGTCACAGGGATAGTTGGGAACAACAGAATGACGAATTCTGAATGATCGAAAAACGGACTTACTCTTTGACATCTTTCGTTGAACTGATCTCTTGTGAAAATGTCGATCTGACAGAATGCAACTAAGAAGAATGTTTATTCCATCCACTGCTGGGAGCCCTCGAATCACATTCTGTGGTTGCTCTATTAAATTTTTGGCCCTGACGATGTGTATATAGGAAATAAATTTATCGATTGAACTGGAATTAGGATTTTAAATCATACCTAGCTGAAACCATTAGCTGCAATGCAATGGATAGTTTTATTATGTTTAATAAAACCAAACTATTGATCAAGAACGGGGGTTCCAATTAAATCATAAAAAGGAATATTAAAATCACAAAAATACAACGAATTTCTTTCATATTTAAGGACTTACATTCATGGGACTTATTAAAAGTTTAAATGATAGTGAAAATACACTTTAAATGATAGTGAGAAAGTGAAAATACACTATAATCGAATTAATGTCGTTGAATTTGAGGTTTAAAAAGGGCCAAAAACGAAGGATTAACATGGTAATAAATGATAAATCTGCGAATAAAGTAGGTTTTGATTATTTGACAAAAAAAGGGTTGGTCTTACTTTAATCTTTATGAAATACTACATCAAATACCATTTACTTATTTCCTATAATTATCAGCGTACAGTGTCAAAACTTATCCCAAAACGACATTGATCTATTACATTTTCACTTTATCACAAAAAACACCTCAGGGAACTGAGGATTTAACAATTTGTTATTATTACCCACTAATTGAACCACGCTTAGACTAAATAATCTTCCCGGAGAGTTAAAAAACTTAGAGAGCATGCCAAAATTTAAACGTGAGCTGAAAAAGCATATTGTAATGAATTGCCGATATAGTTTACTTTAATTGATTTAACTTTTAATATTTTATGTTGACTATATATCTATGTACGTTGAAAATAAATAATAACAATATTAAATATGTCTGCGGGCCCAGAAAAGATCCGTAAACTGTCAGATAAATTTTGTTTTAATTTTGCTGACAAAATGAAATTGTCTGATTTAGAAAATCATGAACATCGGTTCATAATAAAATAATCTAATTTAGTTAACAGCTTTAAAATATTTAAAAAGATTCTGAGTATTTGTTCGAGCTATTGATATCCGTGGATAGCTACATAGAGACGCATACCCGAAATTACGTTTCAGGGATATTATATTCCTATGAGCCTAATGTTGCCACATGGCAACAGCGGAAAACCCCAAAATAAAAAATTAAAACTTTTACGTAGAATAATAATATAACACTACAGTGTTTCTAATGATAATGTGTAAACGAAAATCAAATTTTTCACTAATTCATTTCCAATTCGGTTAATAAAGCTTTGATATTTAAACAATTAATAATGTTGTTTATTATATTTGATGTTGACATAAATACCACAATACTCGAAATAAAATTGTATATTAAGAAACTTTATTTAAAAAATACAATTTAAAAACATACAACAGACTTACGTTTCGCTTAATATTGATATTATGTTTGAAACCATCGCCAGTAGCTAAATTTATTCACATAAGACATAAACATTCTTTAAGAAGTTAAAAGTCAGACATTACCAACAATTACAGCAACACTCCCAAAATTAAAATACGAAAATTATCACCAAACCGGAAAATTATTTTTTCAAGACCACCACAATTTTTTATAACAGTTCTAAACAAAACATTTATAAAGTGGGCTTAATTCGAGTGTCGTGGTATTTATTTCAATAACTATGTCTCAACTCGAAGTCAAAAAAATTCATTCACATATATTTGATGTGTTAATAATTGTAAAAACAATTTTTTTAATTTTTATTTTCTTTTGTTCTAGTATTACGCCAAACTTTCTGATAATAAGGTGAATATATGTGTATTTTTTAACTTAAAAGATGTTCTTAAAGCATGTATGATCACTGTGACTTCCACATAACGATTAGGTCTTGATTTGTTGTACTTTTAAGTGAATTTCGAAATTTTGAGTCGAGAGGGTCACAATTATATTCAAATAATTATTTAATGTTAGATTTTTGGTTTTATAATATTGCTTCTATGAAGAACCTTTGCATACTTTGATAATTAAAAATAAAATTAGTAGCGCAGGAGCTGCGTTAGCTAAAAGAATTGGAAAAAAAACAATACATTTTTCGTAAAATAGAATATATTTAATTATTCAAGCATTTTTATTTCGAAAACAAAACGCCTGGAGAAAAAATTACAAATTACTTTTTTGCTTAAACTGATTAAAAAATACAAAAAAAATTTTATTTTGGAAAAATTCAAAATTTTGTATTTTATGCTACCCCCTACCCTTTGTTTATTGGTTGACATATATATATATATATATATATATAATATATATAAATTTTAACTATGGTAATTTTTGGCATCTATTAGGTAGGATCGATGAACATTTGACAAAATTTTTTCAAAATTCCATCTTCTGTACCAAAGCAATATATCTCCATTTCCTTCGGAAATACGCAAAAAATCAGAATAAAAAGTAAATATATAATTGGATGTGATCCAATTATCTGGCTTAATTTTCGGAATATCGAAACCTGAAAATGGATATAAAATTTTCAATCTTTGATATTTTATTTATTCTTACTTTTCATCTCATTTGAACATAATTGCACATCAAAATTAAAAATTTAATGAAAATAATACTGAATATGAAAAAAAAACAACAACTTAATAGTCACTCTGATTATACATACTTATATCTCTGGGTCTTAGAAATGTTCTAGAACAGCAGTCAAACTCAGCAACCGGAAGATAACATTTTAGAAAAATAAAATCATACAAAATTTGTGGAACTAAAGGAGCTGTATAAGTTCTAACCTTGAGTCTTTGTCTTTCAAAGGCCCTGAAAAGTCAAATAATAGTGATGAGAGATAGAGACGAACTTTAAATTAGAAAGTTGTTCCTCATAAAATACCAACTACTTTTGTTCTAAACATTTGTTCGAGAGTCCAATAGATTCAGTAGAAATCAGACATAAAATTCTTGTATGAGAATAAGTTTTTGCCTTGAAATTCCCATATTAGAAAATTTTTGTTCTGACGTTTACAAAAATTATTCTGCTGTTCCGGTACTTTTCTAATATCTCGTATTGTTCTTTGTTGATTACTAGTGTTTCACCGCGGGTACGAATAAGCTTCGCCTCACCTCGTGCCTCGTTGCCGAGGCGGGATCGTAGACGAGACGAGGTTTAAAATTTTAATCTTTGTTACTAAGCGAGGCGAGGTGAAATATAATGTTCCAAAAACCGATCTGAGGCGAGGCGACTTGTCCAAAAAACCTCGTCACGACCGAGATGACCCCTCCCCCTATTTTCATTTTAGGAAAAATATTTATTTACTAAAAATTTTATTGCAAATACTAAATAAATTGTAAATGATATAAAAGTTAATAAATACTTCAGAAAAATTTTTCAAATTTCATTATCATATTAATCAATTTTTGATACATACAGTTTTAAATTTTGTTAAATGTAAAATAGTCATAATTCATTGAGTATATCAGAAAAGATGGCCATGATTTGTTTGACATTTGCTATTTTAAATTTTTACAAAATTTTTTTAATTTATGGTTCAAAATGATGATCATAGATCTGTTCCATCTATAATCATCATTTTGAACCATAAGTTAAAGATTTCTGTAAAAATTTGAAAAATGGTAAATGTCAAATTTAATTTTATTTCTTTATTTTTTTTTTTTAATATCATTAAAAAAAATTATATTAATTAATATGATATGATATTAATTAATTAATATCATATCATTATATATTATAGTTCATGTGTTTTGGATGGGTAACGACTAATTAATTTATTTAAATTATTCTGTAAATAAATAGAATAACCTACGATTTTTGTCGATTTTTTTTATTCCTTCAGTAAAAACCATACTATTATTAATCAAGTTTACATCAGTAATAACGTGTTGAAAACTGTTAAGCTTTCTGTAAAACGCTTCGGGGTTTTGTTATTGTGCCTTTTAAAATAAACAAATAAAATAAATATTACAGTATTTTACAATATAAACAAATTAAAAAACGTAAGATATTCCTGGAAAAACAACTTTTTTTTAATAAAAAAATTCGATAGCGATCACTACTCGAATTGATTAAAACGTTTTTAGTTTATTAAATTTTTTCCCAGAATTTTTAGGATAGAAACAATAATTGAATGGAAATATTAAAAAAAAAATATCCACTCAAAATCTGCGTGAACTAAGCGAATTCCCTTTTTTGATTAAAAATATTAGCTTATAAATTTTAACAAATTAGCTTATTTAAGTATATTAATAAAATTTCATATATATTTAAGGTTTTAACTTTAATTTAAATAGTTTTTCTAATTTCTACGGACTAGTTTTGGAGAAATCTGTAAGAAACATATCATCTACCAATCGCTTTCCCATAAGACCAATGTTAAATGTGTCTACTTTTGAAGTCATTTATTTATTTAAATAATCGGGCAACTACCCCTCCCTCACCCTAAAACTTTCAGAATTGATTTAGACTTAGCCCAACTTCATATAAAAAGAATCAAGCCTTTTATCCAAAATTACCTTGGCGCTCGTACATCCTTAATTTTTGTTTGAAATTGATAAATAAGGATAATATAAGATAATTTTTTCTTTCACAACTTTGAGTTTGGATTCCTAAGCTCCTTTGTATCTTTTATTTACGAAATTTTAATATTCTGATCGAAGGAAATTCAAATAAGTTTTTGCGAAATTACATGATCGTTACCCAACCAATAGCTTAATTTCATTAAAGAAGAAATTCAGTAAAAAAATATAATACCTATATAAAAAATTTTGGTTAAGTTATTGTCCAATTTTATTAAAAAATTGAAATGAATATTTAATACAATGAGTTTTATCAATTATTAATACATTGTATATAATATGATCATTAAATCGGTTCGTCAGTTTTATTTTCAATACCGCATCTATTTCAAAACAAAATATTTTCCGTAGGCGTATGAATAGATCAAACAAGTATAGTTTGATGGGTTTGACAAATTAATAGTTACGAAAGCTTCAGTCAAGTCTGTATTCTTAGGTTAAGCTAGGTTGAAGAACTGTATCAGTATTTGCGACACATGCCCGGAAATTTGACATATTCTCTTTTCCAGTATTTAATATAGCCTTTTATTTTCTTAAAATCCATTTTCCCTCATTCAAACTTGTACAGACAAACTTGTGCCAAAATTGTCATAGAAACTGTTCAATCGTTGCTTTCCTTTAATCGGATTCCTATATTTTATGATGTTCCCCACTCTCCATTCACAGAACAATTTTCTATAATTACTCCTGTCGATATGCAGACTGGATTCTTCAAATCTCTTAATAGTCACTTGGGTCTCTTGGACCTATGGTTTTCGGCGTATTGTTTCGAAATATGATGTAGTAATTTTTTATAAGCAATTTCATTGTTTGTAACTCTACCAATCATGCCAAGCAATGCTTTTTTTTCTTAGTGTGAAAACGGGTAATTTTATTCTCTAAAATTAACCCCTCGAAAGAATTTTTCAAAATGGCTTTTACCATGACAGGCGGGGGGAGTTTAACCTAGTCTGACGTAATATTTTGTAAATCGAAATTAATATTAGAAACCTTTTTCATAATAAATCTCTATATATTCTAAATGAGAAAGTAAGCATGTTTGTTTGTTTGTTTGTTACGCTTTCACGCTAAAACCAGCGAAATATTTTTAATGAAACTGTACAGCAATAAAGCTCATACTTCAGAATAACACATGATATATAATTTATAAGGATTATAAAAAATAAATAAATAAATTTAATTAATTTAATTTGACATTACCCTAATTTACAGAGTTCTGTAAAAGTAGTCATTTGATATTACCATAAATTACATATTTCTGTAAAAATGAATAATTATGACTATTATACATTTAAAAAAATAGAAAACCATACATATATTTTATCAATCTTTACTTTTAAACCCAGCGAAGCGGGTAGGTATCACTCTAGTAATATTCATTTATTCCTAAGTGTCGCTTAAAAAATTAACTTTCTTTGTTTCGACGGTTTTCCTCCAAATATTATATTGGTGGGTTTAATAAAAAATCGTCCTATTTAATATGCAAGTCATTGGAGTATTTTACCATTAAATTTACGATTTTTTTTTCTTTCTGTAAAAAATTATTTGAAATGTGTCTAAAGGGTACAAATAAAATGCATTATCCTATTTGAAGAGATTATATTAAGTAGATTTAGAGGTAAATTCTGTGGTTCAAATCTTGTCACTCAAACATAAATAACATACGTACAAATATGTATGTATAAACGTATAGAAAATATCTAAGTAACCGGCGACGATAACAAAAATTTTCATTCATTGCCGCCACAGACATGAAGTAGGTATTGGTACTTAAAACGAACTTCTAATACCGATTAATTTAAGTTGGTTTGAATGACTTAAATTTAAATTCGCGTAATTGAATTTGATAGAACAAAAGTAAAAAATTTTTTATAAAAAATACTTTTTAAGGAACAAGCTTTTATTGTACTTAAAAGTAAAAAATCATTTTATCTTATATAGTCACTTATATACGACTATTTATGGAATGAGTGAATCATAAAAAATTATTTTCTACTTTTTAGTACAAAAAAAGCTTGCCCCTTAAAAAAGAATTTATATTAAAATTTTTAATTTAAGACTAATAAAAATGTATATATATATATGTATATATATATATATATATATATATATATATATATATATATCAAATGTGGTGGAAGCGATTGGAAAATCAGGACACCACAACCTTACCATGAATCGTCATTCAAACTAAATGTGCATGCAAAATTTCAGCTCAATCGGAAACCGGGAAGTAGATCAAATTTGACTTGCAAGATTTGATTATAGACAGACAACGGGTCAGATGAAACATAATAAAAGCTTGTAGAAAAATTAGGAAAAACTAGATAAAAACAGACCTGAACCCTAGCAATATACATAGATCCATGCGAAATAGGCCTGAAACGTATACATTTATAAATAGAACATTTATAAATAGAAACTTACGCTGCTATTTCTATACAATAGAAATAGCAGCAGAAGGTTTTTGGGGTCGCTAATTACAAATTTTTCTCCTTCGTCCCTTATGGGCTACCCCGTGGGGTAAAATATCAAATTCAAGAAGCAGATAGGAGCACCTGAATTTTTTTTATTCAATAGCTAATACTTTTTTCAGTGACCACCGATAGGTTAAAAATCAGCATTCAACAGCGTGCTATAACTGTTTCAATTACCAACTTGAATTTTGTTATAAAAATAAATTAAAAAAAACTTTATATTTCTATTTCTACAAATTTTTTGTTGCAATATTGATGTTCTCAAAAGCTTTTACGTGTTTAACTAACCTTCAGGCGTAAATTCCTTTTGGTTTTGTATGATTTCCGTTACTCGAAGCAATTTCACCTGTTTATGACTTTTTTCTTTGTATCTACAATAATGTTGTGCTTGGGCGAAGGCCCCATTTCGGCCGAAAGTAAAGAGAAAAATTAGGGTACACGACGTTACTGCGAACTGTTTTCATATCTTACAGGGTCCCTGTAGAATTTCTTGATGAAAAAGCCCTATCTAGAAACTTTCGGTCGGATTGTGCACCTGAGGATGTTAATATGAATAAAAATTGAACACTGGTTGATTTGCTGGGTTGGGTTGATTTGACCACTTTTGACGATTTCATCCCCTCCAGCTACACGGCTCCATGGGGAGGGGTCCCATAGAGGAGTTCTATCAAACTTAGGACCTTGTTGATATAAACTCTGATACGAAGTTTCACTGCTGTCCCCTCAGCCTCTCCCTAGAAAATCCCATTTGGAAAGGTTTTCCCTAGGGTGTGGGCCTTCTCGAATTTTCCCGGATATGTGGCTTATACCAATTCTAGGAACACCTTAAGGTCTATCCTTGTGCTAAGTTTAATCGTAATCGTTAGAGCCGTTTTTGAGGAAACCCCAAAAATGCTGTTTTGGCCTTGTGGAAAGTACCCTTGAAAACAGGCCTAAGGAAAAAATGAAAAAAAAATCGTCTGCAATTATGACCAAACTGAACCTATGTACCGAGTTTGAGAAAAATTGATTCAAAATTGAAGGCTCCAGCTTGGTAACAGACATATCGACATACCAACATACCGACGGCATCGGCTTTTATACTGAAAATATGTATTGGTGCCGGTCTCGTAGACATTTCTGATATATTATTTCTGATAGTAGGTATAGTTAAAATACCTATTGTTCGGCTCCTATATATGTTTATTCTTGGTCCTCTTGTATTTTTCATACGAGATTTCGATCCTACTTATTCAGATTATATTCAATCATAAATAATATTATTAATTTAAATTCTAAACATATTTTTACATCATCATGTGTGGGTATAGAAGGGATCATCACCACCCTATTATGAATATTGATTTTTTAAGCTTTTTATACTTTTTTTAACAATGCGTAGTAAAAATTTTACAAGCCGTTTATGATATTTGTTTTATATGAATTGTTGTGGGTTATCTAAGTGAACGATATCGAGTAGTTTGATTACTTGGGGCTATTCAGAACTATGTGTATGTATAACGCTGGAAAGTAGCAGGATAGATTTAACATAATTAGCTATGAGAAGAGGTTTACTAGGTGGCCCTGAATTGGTAAAAATAGCGGTTACGAGAATATAAATCTGAATCTAAAATTAAAATAATGGTTTGAAAGAGAGGCCCATGTCTGTCAAACCTTCAGATGAAATGTTTTGAATTGTTTTAACCTCCTTCCGGTACACGCTACTAGAAATATCAGCTTCATAGCAACCAAATTTATAATCCAATGAATTGGTAACGTCATATCCATTGCACTGTCATATCTTGAAATAGATCAAAAGAACGCTAAAATAAGTCCGATTTCCGTAATTTGTGGTTCAAAAATAAAATTTCATCCCAGGTAAAACTCGTTGTTTACTATTTTTTGAACGAGCTATTTTCGACGGTGTGTCGACGGGTTTTAAGATTAAATAATAACCTATATTAAGTTAGCGGATACGGCCGCTTTTCAAATTTTCCAACTTTTCCATACTGGGAATTTGCCGTTTTAATTCGTAAATTATTCGTAAAAATTTTAATTTTTTCGCTCATTTATTTTTTAAAAAATCGGACTGGACCTAATATTAAGTTAGCTACTTCTCGAATTTCCCAATTTTTTTGTACTGAGAATTTGCCGTCTTTTATTCGTAAATTATTCGTGAAATTTTTAATTTTTTGCAATACAATAATTATTGCTCAAAGTGAGGTCAAGTTCGTAAATGAGCATCATAGGTCAATTGAGTCTAGCGTCCGTAGGACTCATCTTGTAAACCGTTAGAGATAGAGCAAAAGTTTAAATGTAAAAAATGTTCCTTATCAAAAATTAAACAACTTTTGTTTGAAATATTTTTTCGTTAACATCACTGTTTACCCGCGAGGGCGCTAATTAGGCGGACATTTTATAATATGTACTATACTTGATTATCAGTTATGTATGCGTCACATGTTTGTATGAGTAATGTGATAAATAAATCAACCCTGACTATGCATGGTGTTTCAACAATTAACTCAGTCAATTGTTTGTTTTCACTTGTTTACAATACTGTAGGCTTACAAACACCTTAATTGACCAAGTTGTTTCATTGTTCTTTGTTTTGTCAATTAAAATATGTTTTTCTTTTTCAAAAATCATGCATTTCTTATGAAAACTTTAGCTTCTCGACTTCGTTAGTTGAAGAACCAATTGTTCAAAACTTCAAATTAAAAGGTCTTCTAACCACACGGGCTTTATTTTAATATTTTTATCAATTAATTCACTACTCGTTGCCATTAAAATCACATCCTGTACCTAATCATTAAATAAATTATAATACATATATTATGGTCAATTTTCTTTTATAATTTTGTTGATAATCAATCTTTGGTAATATAAATAATTACATTAATTAGTATTTAATAATGGAAACAGACCAATGTCAAATAATTGATAATCAACAATTACTAATTTTGATGAAATAATGAATGAAATTTTGTTTGTTATTCATTAGATATTTATAGGTGAAACGGTGTTATTAGACCGGGAGATGATGACAGAAAACGATCTCCCATTTTTAACTGCATGTCTTTTTAAGAATTAATAATTAATCCTTTAATAGGAAAGGTAGAGGCCTTATTGGCAGCTGCACGCTTGAACGTCATAAGGAAAATGGCTTTTCTTTTTGTAAAGTATTTTAATAGTTATCCGAGATATTATACTGTCTGCCCTTGCAACCTAAGTTAGTGGAAACAAAGTCAAGCTATAATAATTGATGGCATGTAATTCACAAGGGCCAATTGGGCTCAAATGGCTACGTAGAGAAAAATAGGAAAATGAGAAAAAAATAGGACATTTCCGCTTTTTCAAAATACATGGCGATGTCAAAAATTAAAGTTTCCATCACAAAAATGCAAAAATTGGCATGCGCCCCTCGTAGGACCAAAGGTGAAAAATTCTACTATAGCTTGACTTTGTTTGTAATTCCTTATGTTACAAAGACAGGCAATATAATATCACGGAAAACCGCTAAAATTCTTTGAATAAAGGCCTTATGACGTTAATTATTAATTCTTTAAAAGGCATGCTGTATAAATTGAGAAAACGTTTTTTGTCATCATCTCCGAGTCTATATAGAATATATAACAACCTATCTATTAATAATTGTGTATAAACCATATTAAAATCTATATATTACAGGATTCGATTCTCTTTAATTTAATTATTTAGGCTAGCCTCAAATAGACAATATTATTGAATCGAGATTGTTGACCATTAATTTACTGAAAGATGTTTTATAAAAACTATCCGTACACGATAAAAACTATTGAAAAAATATTATTCTAAAATTGGATTTCATCAGATGAGTAAATAATAATGATCCGTGGGTCCTTAAATAATAGATTTTAATTAAAACATTTATTTATCTGAACAAAAATTTTTTTTCATGTATATTTGATTTTGAATTTATAATATAATAATAAATGTTTATTTGGTTACTATAGTTGTATTCATATATAATTCTTTTTTTATATAATTCCTAAATCTAGTAACTATTGTAGGTACAGAATCCAAACTGTCGCCTACACTATTCCTCCCTCAGTAACTGTCGCGTATAATTTAAATTGGTTATTTGTATCGTTAATTTTAGTATTTTTTGTATATGGAATTATTCTAGTCATTTAAATTTTCATAACTTTTTCTTTTCGTTCAAAGATCACGCCCTTTCCATGAAATTTCACGGGTAAACACCATTATTTTTCACCATATTTAAAGTGATAGAAACAATATTTTCCTTGAGGACTATAACATGAACGGAATGATATTCCTCGAGGTAAACTACTTCAAATCTCATCTGTTTCTATTTGTTTAAAACCACCATCACTAACTTTCTAACTTTACCAATATTCGTTTGATATAGCGATTATTTAATAAATTCGTTCGTTAAATATTTATTAAATGGACTTTTTCGTTCACTTGTTTTAATAGTTTTATATTTTTACAATAGTTTTTTAGACAATTGACACTTCATCATGTCACATTTTAAAATTTCCTACGTAACCATTTAAAACAGCATGAAATCTTCTCTATTTAATGGAATTTCCTTATTTCTGTAAAAACATTCTTTTCGTTTTCTAGCTTCTTCTTGAGGTTCAATTTATTCTTCCTGATTAAATTTTTTTAAATAGACTAGATTTACAACATTTTCTTGATTGGCAGCATTTGTTCCATATTGGCTTTTTGAACGACCACTCATTCTGTAACTGACGGTGTATCTACTTTAATATAATAGTCAATCATTTTAAATTAAAATTTTTAATTTACTATTTCTTTTTTATTAAAGACTCCACTATAAATTTCGAACTTATTATTTCTCTAATTTCGTCCTTTATTTTTAATATAGTTTACAATTTATTTCACAGTTTCCATTGAAAACCGTCAAACGGGGACGTCAGAGTCACCAAAATTGTGGGGTCTTAAGTAATAGATTTTTATTGAAGATCCGTTAAGAACTTGAATAGCCACATGGTCAACTAATACTCAAGACAGTATTTTTTTATGCGGACGCTGCAAATTTACTCAAAATAGAATTTTTATGATCTGTTGACGACAGTTTTGATCCTGTACCTACAATATATATATATATATATATATATGTCATAAAAATTAAATCGTTTTAATTCTCTTTTATTGTTTTTCCGTCAATATAATTTTTTTAATAAACTCGTCGGACTATCAATATACATAGGTCTTCAGTACTTTTTCCAAGAATATTACTAACATATAATCTACAGGCGAACTATATACTGGCTCGATATCGATATAAACTTATTAATATTGATCCTATTAGGGATGGGTTTTGCACTAGCCTGATGCGGTCAATATTATTGAATCAATATATACAATAAAACTCGAGTGCCCTAACACCATCCAATAATAAAATCACGATTTTTGGTAAAATAAATTCACGATTTTAGCAGAAAAAGCAACTGCTTAGAAAAAAGAGCGGAGTATTGGGTAACGTACGTGACCACCGAATCTCCTGTCGGATTTTCACTAATAAGTACGGTCAGTATTATTAAAGCTATCTTATTGATTTTAAATATGTTAACATTCATTTCACTCTAGGTACCATATCTTACCCTATTATTAAATGCACTACATATTTTATAAGCATGACGGTAAACTATCATGTAGTCTCAAGTCCTATCTTTATCCATATCAATTTAGACAATAGTCGTATGACCAGACATTTGATAAATTCTCTCTGATCTGCAGAACCTGCAGGAAACGAAGAAAATGTCATTCGGGAATCATAAAGTACAACTCCCTTCTTAAAAACATAAGCAAAATGACAAAAATTTTTAGATAATTGCAGCCATATGGTAATCATTCTAGTAATGATTTGAACTTTCAGGGTATTTTTTTCATGGTTCCAAAATCTACCTTATCGATGCTTGCTAGCAAGGAACCGTTATAACAAAAATGAAGAATTTTCTAGGCGTAAGTTTAAAGTTAAAAAACATGTTTGAATGTACACGAGATATTTATAAATATGTTTTGGGCGCTCTGGTGGAGAAAATACGAATTAAAAAATCTTTTATTTTTTTTGCAAATTTTTTCAAAGCCCTTAAGCTGAGAACTTCTGATATTTCATAGTATTTAAGTAAATTGCAAACAACTGCGGAAAAGTAAAATACGTCGAATTTTCCGAAATTAATCTATAATTTTTCGGAGCATACGAAGTTTTTTTGTCTCTAAATGAAATGATACAACTTTGCAAATGTCGTATTGGTATTTTGTGACTTCTACAAATCAGCGAAGATTATGTCCAGTCAACTTACTATTTGACTTAATTGAATTACGCGAACGATATATCTATAAATTTATATGTAAACATATTTATTTTAAAATTGAATTAACTAACTAACTTCTATTCATTAGAGATGTTTGGACAGATATGGTGAGGGCTTGAGTATTCAAAAGTAAATTAATTATTTATGTAGACGGGGATTGTTAAATTAGAAAAAATTCAATGTTTGTTTTATCAATATTGTGAGGTCGTGCATTAATACAAATTGATTTATTTTGCCTTCAATTGTGTCTTAATTCAACATTCATCGATTGTGAACAAAGCTAATAAAAAAATTAAATAACATAATACCCCATGGAAAATAATGTACAGAATATTATCTCATCGGATTCGTCCCTTTAGAACTGCCAAGAGTTAACTTTTTCAGGGTGCCGATTAAAATTTTTTAACTTTTGCTTGTTTAAGACGGTTCTGTACACATTTATATAGCGTGAAATTATTATTTGATTGGCGTTGAACCTTAAAATCTTTTAAGACTCCTGACTTCAAGATTGGATCACGAGTTTTGTTTGATGCAAAATATTTATCAAATTCTGATAAACGTTGGAAATAATATTAATTTCGGTAGGTATGAGTATTCGAAGCATAAGAAAGGGTTAGTGAGAGTCGTTCAGTCAAAGAATCTGTCACGAATTCACTTTATTTATTCCCCATAGTAAAACAAAAAACTCAAAACTTTTGGATTTTGTATCCATTTATTAATTTTTTCAGATTATATCATTCATATTAGCAGGGGCCGATTAAGATGCCATTTCATTTTTTCAATAACTTTGACCTTTTTTCACTCAATTATCGGAAGTATTTATTTCCAAGTATATTTTGGAACTGTTGGGCAACCTTGATGGAATTCTTATACTTTTATCGAACGAATGATAGCATTAAATCGATGTATGTGCTAAGGAACGAATGTGTAATAAAATGACATATTTATAAATATAATATAAACTGAATGTTCATATTACACTTAACGCCAAAATTAACATGACGAAAATATTTATAAAAAGTTCACTCAACTTCAAATAAACATAACTTTGCGAAAACTTATCGTATTCCAAATTTGATACCCTGTATATAACACAGATTATATAGAAGTTAGTTACTCTTTTCCATAATGCACTAAATTACAGGAGTTATTTTATTATTTAAATAGGTTCCGTATCACGTACTGATTTTAAATGCACAAAATCCTTACAAAAATAGGCGGGGGAAGTTCCTCCTTAAAGGAAACCGTTTTAGGGTATATCTCCGTAGCCGTGCACTTAGACGTAGACCAAAAATGGTAATGGCCTTTATTATAGATAATTAAATCCAGAAGTGTTAATTTTACTTGGTAAGCGATCTTATCTTGGTACAAAAACGTAATTTTTTATAGCTCAGAGAAATAAACAAGCTTTCGAATGTTAATTTTAACAAATCTTAACAAATTGGTTGTAAAATAATTTTTAAAATTTTGGGATAGCATTTCGCACTTTTTTTACCCTCCCTCAAAGCGTCAAGGGTTGATCAAAAATTTTAAGTCAAGGATTCTATAACTAGAAAAAAGAAGTTTTCAAATTAGCTATTCCGAGACAAATCTGAAATTTACGTAAAATTTTGTGTATGCAAAATTTAGTTGCGATAGTTTTGCCGTCGAGTGTATAAAGCAAAGAACAAGGCTCAAAAACTCCAACTTCATAAAATATGAACTGAATAGATGAATAAAAGTACTTACGAATATCAAATGGCAAATCCTTAAATAATTATATTTAAAGGAAGGTTTTCTTGTATGCATAAATTGGAAATAAAATATAACCACATCAACTGAATGTTATCATTGATGGATTAAATCCATATTCTATTTAAAATTCTTAATTACTTGTATGCATCTTTACGGTAAATATTTTATAAAGTCGTTTCTACCCTGTTTGGCTTGGTAAAACCTTTGTAGGAATTGCTATGCTCGAACAGTGGCGGATTTGGGCGTGATACCGCCCTGGCACGGTTTGACATGCCCATATTTTTTCTTTGTGAGGGAGTGATTATTATTCTTTTTGGTAATCTAATTCTAATATTCTATTATTAATTGCTAAAAAAGTGCGATTAAAAATCTCTTTTTATAATTTTATGGATAAAATTTTATTAAATTAAATATAATTTCAAATTTAAACTAAGTATAAACTTAAATAGAATTTTTCTCAACCGAAATGAGAACTTTGAAATCAGAATTCTACCAATTGGAAAGTATGGCCGATACGTAATATTTGCCTAGCGACAGAGATGGTCAGAGTATCGAAAAAAAAACATTAGAAAAATTTGCTTAGAATTTTTTTCTAATAGATTTTTTCCCTTTTTCTAACGACCTCTGACGCTAGACAAAACATTAAAAATCGGCCCTATTAAACGAGTTTAAAATTCTGATTTCGGTTAAGTATTTTAACAAATGTCACCCATAGCCGGGTATGACTGTGCAATATTTTAAATCGATATCTTATATATTTAAACGAGCAATATATCAACGATCTTGGTAATGGCTCCAACGATTTTAATGAAAATGAGTATGCAGGAATTTTTTTTGGCCGAAAAGTCGAACTAGCTATGTTTATCCGTCTCTTCATGAAAAACTGAAACATAACCTGACATCTGTTGATGTATATTATAGTTAACGAAATAAAGTACATTACCGGGACGTTCAAAAGTGGTATTTGCGTGGAGTTTTAAAAGGTTCTTCTATTACTGATAAAATTTGTGTCTTTTTAACTAAAAAAATACCAAACAAAACTCGGTCATCAAGGTACTTATAAACAACGATAAAGTGAGGATACCTTAACTTTAATTGCGACACACAGTATTTCAATCTTAGAACACGGTGTACAATATTTGCATAAGTAATTATAATGGAAATTATACATAGCGTAAACGATAAATTTCCAATATATATAGGTGTATATAAAACGTCATTAATTAAACATGTTTCTTAATTG
The DNA here is from genome assembly GCF_905475395.1 of Chrysoperla carnea. Classification (NCBI taxonomy): domain Eukaryota; kingdom Metazoa; phylum Arthropoda; class Insecta; order Neuroptera; family Chrysopidae; genus Chrysoperla; species Chrysoperla carnea. The sequence continues at coordinate 19,583,627 of NC_058342.1, read as the reverse complement.
AAAAGTTCGAAAACGATTTTTTTTTTCAATTAAAATATCCAATATTTATTTATATTTAATTTGAATTAAAAACAATATGGAGTCTGTATTTTTAAATTTGCAAAAAAAAAAAACAACCAATTCTTTGATATTACTATAATAATGTATCACATATCTATATAAACATACTAGACGAATCATTTTAGATCAAAAAAGGCTAAAATGAAGAATTTTTGTGTACCTCAACCTATCGGGCCAGTTTTTTTTTAAATGTTCAGAAAGGTCTATGTATCAAAATCTACATCTAACTTCTTTCCGCTAGAAAGTTTGGCCATTACTTTGAGCTAAAAAAGCCCATTATTATAATAGGTGATTTTTGAAAATTTCAAATCTTGAAAATATGCAACAAAATGGTCCAGAAACGTACAAATGGGGGTTTTTCGGGATCGCTAATCACTATTTTGAAGTCAGAATTTCGATATACGCCCCCTCATGGGGTAATTCACCCCGCTGTTCCAAATTGAATATTTACAGAAAATTGCAGTGTTAGGTCAACGAAGGGTGAAAAACTCCATGAAGGGGGTTAGTATATCCCCATTCTTACTTCGGAATCGTGATGAGTGACCCCAAAAACCCCCGAGTATTTTTTTTTGGCCCATTTTGTCGAATATACACAGAATTCTGCTGTTTTTGAAGAGAGGAGTACATCTTCATTCTAACTTTGGAATCATGATCAGTGACCCCAAGAACCCCTGAGTATACTTTTTTGATCCATTTTCTTGAATATTTACAAAATATTGCAATTTGGGAAAGCGAGGTAAATTACCCCTTGAGGGGGAGATTATATCGAAATTCTGAATTCGGAATAGTGATTAGAGACCCCGAAAATCCCCGTGTATACGTGTCTGACCCATATTTTCAAGGTTTTAAAATTTTCAAAAATCACCTCATGAATGAATTCTAATGATTTTCCTATATGGCCCATAGCAAAAACCAAAATTTTTTAGAGGCTAAAAGTTAGATGTAGATTTCGATATATGGACCTTCCTGATCGTTTAAAAAAAAACTGGCTCGATAGGTTGAGGTACAAAAAAATTCTCTATGAAATGCTAAAATGACACGACTAAGCATGTAATATGTACAGTAAGCAGAGTTACATTGTAAACTGATATCATGTGTGCTCCTGGGGTTTAAAAACAGCAAACAACAAAATATGTTCCTAACTTGTATGAATGAGAGAGGGTATTTCATTTGTATTTTCACATATAGTAATTAACAGTTTAAGGTGGTGCGACTATCGCAGCTTCAAATAGTTTAGGGATGTATGAGCATGGCAACAATGTTTGATTTAAAGGCTCAAAATTTTTTTATCGATAGACTTTTACTCAAAGAATATGTGTCTAAACTTTCAACATAGGTATCTATGCAAATTTTTAAGAAAAAAGTATTGAAAGTCGATATAAAGTACATTGGGTCTTATGGAGAAATTTTAAAAACGACATATTTTGAAAGTTTTTGATAATTTTCACTTGGAATGAATGAAAACAAATTTAAAAGAAACTTTTAAATATAAAGTTAAACAATGGCACAGAAAAAAAAAAAAACAAGTGTCTCCCTCCATATATATGATGTGAGAGCAGATTTAGGGTATATTTAGGGTTGAAATTATGTTTATCTTATTTTCAACTTTGACGATGAATTTTGTTATAACTTCATGTATGTAGACGAGAATAAGAATAAAATTTTTCGATATGTGCTATGGTTTTCGAAATATCGAAAGCTGAATAATTAAATAAAATTTTCAATTTTCAATATTTTGAAAATTACGCCAAATATTTCGAAAAATTTATCATCAAAATTGAAAATATATATTTTTTTTAATTTTTGTCCCCCCTTCCGTACTCATACATTCTTAATGTCTCTCTAATTTTGAAAAGGTATTTAGAAGAGGTCGCAGAGGTCTTTGATAATAACTTTCAACTTTATATTATAAAGTTTGATATGCTTATGTTTTGAAGGAAAAAATTCAAAAGAAAAACAAATTAAAACAAACAATCAATTGATTTAAATGTTGAAATACCCTGAGTAGAAAGTGTTGTGCTTGACATTTTTTTTTATAAATTAGAAAAGTTTAAAAACCCACCATAATTACGATGGCCTTTCGGTCGCAGTAATTTTTTTTTAGAAAATTATCGAAAATATCTTTAATAGTTTTAAGAAAATAGACAGAAAATGTAGAAATTTTCCTAATTTGGACCCTCATGGGTAACCATAAAATCTAGTAAGCCAAAATTCGTCTAGTAAGTCGATAATACAACAGTCAACCAAAAGTTTACGTAAATAAAACTATGCGTTACCAGGCAAAAATGAAGTGCTAGCACACATCGACTCACTGGGTCGTCTAGCAGGACACTGGCTGTTATGACATGATGCGGCGCGATATATCGATAAAATTGAGTCAAAGATATACGTTAATAAAGTATAAATTCCTAGTGAACAAACCCTGTTACTACTTAGCCCTGTTATCCTCTCGCTTCCCTATACGAGTGTTGCTATCCCAGAGCAATTTCTTCAGTCGATACATCAGAAATTTTTCGTTACATACCAAAATCAGCCAATAAGGATATATAAACTAATTACAAACAATTGAAATATTTCTTGTTTTCAATTTGGGAAAAACTAATTTGTGAGTGTTTTAGTCCAAATATCGCAAAAACCTCATTTAATAATTGAACGAGAACTTTCTGAGATGTCATCTAAGCTCGCACTTTTATAAAGCCCTACACCCTAGTACATTTTAGTCAATATCTCGGTAAAAGCAGTAAGAAGCGAAACAAAAATAAAACAAGTGAGAACAAACAATTGACTGAATTAATTGTTGAAATACCATGTATAGATGTACAGCGTTGATTATTCTGTCACATTGCACATACATACATGTCATACATATATAACTGATATTTCCATATAATACATACTATACAATTTACGCTCTCACGGGTAAACAGTAAACAGGTTGTTTATTTTTTTATAAGGAGCATTTTTTTACATTTAAATTTTTGTTCTCTAACGGTTTACAAAATAGGTCCTACGGATCCAAGACCCAATTGACCTATATTTCTCATTTACGAACTCGACCTCCCTTTTTATGTCCTCAGCACACTATAAAAATTTCAGCTTGATATCTCTTCTCGTTTTTGAGTAATCGTGATGACAGACGGACAGACGACTGACAGACAGACAGACAACCGGAAATGGGCTAATTCGATGATTTCATGAACACCTATACCAACATTTTGTTCATAGCATCAATATTTTTGAGCGCTGCAAACTTGGAAATTTCGGGATCCGCGCTTGCATTCATAAATATATTTTTATAAGTTCATAAATCGTTTTATTCTAATTAAATTCTGATAACATAATACATTTTTAATTAATAAATAATATCTGTGTATTTTTTTGTTGTTGCAGCATTTACTGAAACGTGGTGATGAAATCTTGGTAAGCATAATAATTGTCTTTTTTTTGTGTATTTCATTTTATCCTGTCAATAAAATAGTAATTATCGTTGTGTCGTAAATTGTGTAGATGAAAACATTTTGATTGATTATATGTTTACTGTCATAACTTTATTTAATTATATTTTGACTACTTGATTTTGTTTTTCAAAAATACTAATGTGTAGTTGCGTCTCCGAATCAACATATCCATGTAAATTTTAGTCATGGTTTCAATTAGCGGCACTTTTTCGGTCGCTATTATCGATCTAATAATTTTTAATGTTCGGATTTCAATATTTTTTATAGATTCGATTTGCGAGATAAAAATGATTCGGGGTGTGAGTTTGAAGAGGCTTTCGCCATGAATCATCTCGTTAAAAATTATGTAAAAGGTTTTATAAAAATACCCCGCAATTTTAGATAGGAAAATGGCTTTCTATGAAACTTTTTCTATGTTCTTGGCCATTCTGATCGAAGAACATTTTGTTTTTCGAGCTACGGGCGATCAAAACTATGACTCTATTACAGTTTTAGTATATGGCTTTCTGTGAAAGTTTTGAGAGATTTTGATCAGAACGATCTGAAGAACATTTTGGCCGTGGTTAAAAAATGTTTCACAGAAAGCCATTTTCGTAGTCATAAAGGTGCGATAAATATAATATATGTGTAGCTTTGAGAAACCGTAGCTCGAAAACTACCCGTTAAAAAGTTTTGTGCCCACGAGATTTTTTGATCAGAACGATCTGAAAACGTTTTGGGACCGATTTGAAAAAATTTCACAAAAATCACATAAATTTTCCAAGACATTTACTTAAACTATTATATATTCGTAGCTTTGATCACCCGTAGCTCGAAAACTCTTCGATAAAAAGTTTTGTGGCCGTGAGAAATTTTGCCATTTTCCTATCTAATATTGCGGGGTCCTTTAATTTATTTTACGAATATTCATTTAGAACACTATTTTTTTGAACTAATAAACTAGAAAATTTCAAAAAAATTTAGACATTATAAGGAATTTAATAACGATTTTCGTTTGGATTTTCATGTAAACTTTGAGAGTTTATATTCAATGTTTTTTGCAAAATTTTAATAAAATTTTGCAGATTCAATTAAAACGTTGCAGAATAGTCAATTTTCTTCCTAAGCTTCCTAAAAATTTTCTCAAGAAAAATATTTTTGTCTCTAGAAAATTGTGCTACTCAGAAGGGTAGAAATTCCAAATTGAGGCCGTTGTCATATCCAGTCTATGCTGAAAAACAAGATGGATCTCTTAGAAAACAACATATACGATAAAATATCAAAAAAAAATACTTCTAGATTTTTTTTTATTCAAACCAGGCGCCGCGTCTAAATATTCGGAATAATTGAATTGAAAAAATCTGAAAACGACTCTTGTTCCGGTTCTCGATTTAAACTCAATTTAAAAGAAAAAGACTAAACCTCCTACTTCTTGTCGATCGCTAAACTTTAATTCATAAATTCGCCTTTAATTACCGTCTGAAGTGCAGTAAGGCTGAAATTTATAAACGTAACAATGCAAGTCTTAGTAATTTCCTTTTGTTATTTTTATCTACACACATAGAACAAGTCCAGATTATATTTATTTTAACATGTGTGACATATTTACTACTGATCATTGTCCGTCGATGTAATTTTGTTCGACTGTCCTGTTAGATTAATATAAGAAACAATTCATCTTGAAAGAAATAAAACTGACATAATCATAAGTAATAAAGATTTTAAAATAATCAACTTTTTTTATTACATAAAGATATCACATAAGATTGTATTTATTCATCCGCGTATACACGGTCGTTAAATAAACTATTACTGATACTCAAGAAATGATTGTGTACACTACTCAAATTAGTATAAAACTATTCCATTTCGATGACTAATTTGTATCTGGGTCGAATTATATTCCACTCAATCAAAAGCTATGTGAAATTTTTATAAAATTTCTGATAATTACGAAAATACTAAACATCTGGAACACAAACAGGAGAATAAAAAGACGATTAAAATTCAAAACTTTCCACACTTACGGATTTTATTTCGTTTACTTGAGGTGTACATATTCTGTGAAAATTCGAGTAAAGGAATTAATAGATATAGACTTACATTTCATATTTTGTGCTTATATTTCATACATTCTATTCGTCGCTGTTGCCACAGAAAAACTGCCAGAACCGGAAGAATTTAGAAGACATTCGGATATGCATCTTTATTGCAAATATCGAGCTCTTCGAGTGAATTTTTGGCACTTCACCCGGAAATACATTTTCGCCAAAGTTAAACTTTGTCGACTCTGATGACACAGGAATCATTGTGCAAAATTGAGTACTCTAGTTCAAAAAGTCGAGCAAGAGTTTTCATCAGAATTGTTCATTTTATTGACAGAGCGACAAGCTTAATTTGATAAAATATGGCGATGATTCAAAATTCGATCTTTGATCTTCAACTGAATCAGTCTGTATATTCGAGCGCTGAATTCGTTATAACGCGAACCTTGGCTTTGGTACTTCTATGTAGTATTCATCGCACATGGTTTTGAAAATTTTCCCGAACTCTTCTTCAACGTTTCCTCGTCTTTCAATCAAAATATGTTTCAGCTAGTTCGAGAGCTTCGCCAAGATCCAGGTTTTCTGTTTGAAATAATTTATTCAAATACAAAGTCAAATAATGTAACGCGAACTCAAAAATGCATGGATATCTGATTCGTCAGTGGAAATCCATCTCATAAATGGGTGTAGTTACGGGACTATATTGTTAGTTCAAAATTTTTGTGGACAGATTCTCAAAAGGAGGGGTTTTGACCCCGAAATACCTCCCTGGCGCACGGGCTTGTCCATGTAACCAACACCTCGGGTCTAACAGCTATAAATATCGTAAATATAACCTAGAAATGTCGGATAGATCATTTTAAGTCAAATATTTGAATATAATCCAACATCCAATTTGATTAATATATAAATTATTTTAATTAGTTAATGTTATATCAAAATAATATGATATTGAAATCATATTAACATGGCAATGCATTGTTAGGTTAACACAAACATTACCGATATTGTTATTAAGATGACGCCGGGTTTGTTACTCGTACATAGTCTATACACTGTCATATTTGCTTTCATAATATTTCACTTGCAATATGCATCTATTGATATTAGCCCCCCCTCTTCCCTCTTCGTATTATTCCTTTTATACCTTCAATAATGTGAAACCACCCGATAGTGGTATCCGATACGCCGTATCCACACTATCGTAAATAGTTTTCCTTAAGTGGGACACACATTGAGATAATTTATTTTCAAAGAAAACATATTGTTAGTCAACATTTAAAAAGAATGCTGCAGCCTCGAAGAATAATCTTTCTGATCTTTTGTTCAAATGGAAGTCAAGATTAACTCTCAAAAATTAAAAATATGACTTTGTTAGTGAATATTCACTATTTAAAATTGTTAAAAGTATACCACTCCTAGAAAGTGAATATTCACCAATCGAAATAGTGAACAAATCACTAATTGAAATAGTTGTTAATCACTCATTCAAATGGTGGAATTTTTATAAATAGATAAATCAAAATGACATTTTTAATAATTAGGACATTTATTATTGTAATGTAACAAAAAACTAGATTTAAAAAAACAACATATTTTTTGATGATATCCTTGATTTCTCCTCCTTGTTGATGGTCTTTGTCTTTTCAACCGTATCATGTCTCTGTAAATATAATAAGCGTAAACATTTATTTTCCAATTAAAAATTTAATGAATTTGTGATCAATAAGATATTTACTGCAAAAGTGTCTCACGATGATACTTGTTGGAAATGTGACATGTTAAATTTAATGCAAAAAATTTTTGAAAAATTGATTTCAGCAAATACATAACCTAATGTTTTAACATAACATAAGTCCATTAATGTCATAAAACAAAATTGAAAAAAAAAGTAGCGTGCATACATTCACTTACTTTAAGCGAATCAAACTGGACATAAAATAATAAAATTAACTTACCGGAGATGGACGATTATTTAATTATCGCTGCGATATCAAAAAAACTTGGTAGAAAATCACAAGTACGTTGCACAGGTTTTGACAATGAAGTCAAATTTGTAGTTTACATTTTATCCGCTAGGTTATATTATTATATGTAGTGAAGCTTACTTTATTTCACTATTTCGATAGTGAATGCAGGAGTCATGAGCCTAAATAGTGGTAGACTCATTAATTTGATAGTGAATTAAGTAGTCACTATCTCAAATAGTGAGATTTTTACTATTTTAATTTTAGAGAGAAGGGGAAGCAGAGTAAATTATTAAGTGTGAGAGTGAGTGAAATTGAGGGTAATATAACGATTCGTTTTTAGTCGCCATCTCGGAGCGAATTCTCGAAAAATCTTCTAAAAAGTACTAGAAACGTCTTTCCCCTTCCATTGCTGAATTTACAGCAGTGTAAAATTGATAAACTGTACAAGATCTTATTTTTGTCCACGTCTGTTAGAAACCTAATAACTATTGACTACAACAACAGTTTTCGTGCACCAACTTCATTAATTTGCCATCCAGAACAAAACCTTTAAAAATGAAGGCAACGCTTTGTATCCCTTCAAATGCTGTAACTGATCTGAATACAATGCATTCGCTGAACATTTTCTCGTACGTTTGGCAAGTTCAATCACTTTCAAATAGCTACGATACCAAATATATCGTCTTTAAAATCTCAAATCAATGTGCAACCAACTTTAGTCTACCCGTGTTGCCGATGTAACATATATCAAACCACAAGAAGAGAATAGCATACATGTATATATGTCCTTACAACTGCAAATGTTTTTACAAATAAAATATTGTCGTTATTAGACTGGTGAATACGATGTCTGACACTTCTTAAAGATAAAATATAATGCAATTTTTATGTACTTCCAATTTACTTCATTATTATTGTTGATGCATTGATTCAATTTGATTATAAATGGGATATTATTATAATGAAACTATCTGTTATATAATTGGCATATGCATGCCATAGGTATATATCAAATTTAAGTCAATAGTAATTTGACTGAACAACACATGTTACGTGTATGTCATGAATAAAAGCAAAGTCACTGACTGATTCTGAACATAATCTTATTTTTTGCCCGGAATAAGGTAAATGTACCATATTACGGGAAGTTTAGGCACAACGTACTTTGAAGCTGATTATTGAAATAAATATAAATATTTCTACGATAAAAATTGGTTTGTCGTACAAAATGATTTATTGAGAATTAGTTTTGATCACTTTTTCACGCCTAAGACTTTAATTTGTAGAATTAAACGTTAATTTTCTGGACTTAGACTTTATCTCTAATTTCGTGATCAAATTTGGCTTTGAACCTGATTCCGGGAATAGAAATACATAATTCGGGGATATACAATTAACATAGGTGCATTAAAAAAAATTGTTTATTAATTTAATGTAATTAAGTTAATTGAGTATTTTCATTTAAAATTTGATTAAAAACTAAAATTATAAAAATTTTTAATAAATTTAAAAAAAAAAAAAAAAAATCATTAAAAATTATATTGCTGAATACTTTGGTAATAAATCACATTTATTATAAATATTATCGTTATTAAATTAATTAAGTTATTAGAAACTGTTATTCTGATTCTTTTAATAATAGGAAAAGTTATTTTAACGTAAATAATCATCGAAAACTAATTCAAATAACAAAACATAAGTCATCTTTCAATTTTCTCCTTTAAAATGTGTTACTTCCGGAATTACACACATTAGTTAAAACTTTGCGCATTCCGGGACTTAAAAACACATTAGATACTTATCATAAAAAGCAAGTATTTTAGAATTGATTAGACAAATTTTAAAAAAAATCCCATAATTACCTCACAAAAATCTACGGTATCCATTGCTGCTAATGGTGTAAAATATTTTAATAGTTATAACACCAATTTAAAATGAAAGTTAAAGATAAATAATTACTTCTTTTTTTCCCTACTTACGGTAGACTCCCATAATATGGCTCACAATCACTGATTTAAGAACATAACTACGGGAATTAATAGAAAAGCTTTAAAACGATTTATTTATTCATTTTAATCAATAAATTTTGTATTATTGAAATAAATTTTTTTAAACATGTGTTGTTGTTGTTGTTGTTTTTTTCGTAATTCGGAAATTGAAGATGCTTGTTTCCTTAATCAATTTATCCTGTACCTCCTCCACAATTGAAATGAATCCCATGACATCTCATTTATCAACAATCACCAAGCTTATTTGAACGCCAGAATTTTATAAGGATTAAGAATAATCAGAAAACATAAAACTGTTAATCCAAACTCCAGTTAACTTTTAATATTTAGCTTATCTTTAGCAGCATTTAGCGGCATCATCTTAATTGGCATTTAACTTAAGGCTAGCCAGGCAGCCTTTTGTCCAAATTTGTTAGGTAAGTTTACGAAATTACAAACATATCATCTTTATTGGCATTTAGCTAATGGCTAGTAAATAGTCTTTTGTCTAAATTTGTTAGGTAAGTCTACGACATTATGTACAATATTATAGAGTGCTTTAATTATAGATCATAGGTTCTTACGTAACGAACTTATCATAAAGCAATGGGTATCAACGATACTGGTTGCTTGATTGCATAAAAAGAAAGCGCCTTGAGAAATGTGTAAAAACAAACATTATTGAGCTCTCCTGCGTAAACTCGGAATGGTAGCTTATACAAAAAAAACAAAAACAAAAAGAGAGCGAAAATGATACATCGGCTAATTAAATACATTATTTTGACCTCCAAAACCCCTCCAATGCGCACGGGCCTGTAAAGAAAGCAAAATAGATCGCTGCTGTATCTACAACTTTTGCTTAATGCGGGGACAGACACGAAGCAATTTATATGTCCAATAGGCCTTTTTCATGAAAATATAGGTCGAGTAGAGCCTGTAACTCGAAAATTACGCATTTTTCAACAATAAAAACACTATCAAAAAAATTGTAAAAAAGTCACAATATTTGAAATAATTTTAAACGATTTTTTTAGCTCCACCGCACACGTGATTTGTGATATCAATTTCGACAAGCAATGACAATAAAACAGTGTCAACAGTCGTATTGATATATCATTATTATAAACCTTAAATTACGTCATATCAACCTTCGTGTAACTTCGTGTGTTTCCGAATCGTTTTCGTCAATTTGAACTTTAATGGTTTTCATTGTCTGTTTTCTCGGTCATATGGCTCCAAAAAAAACGGGGAAAAAATTAGCCTATTTTTCAAGACATTTACTTTCATTTAAAAAAAAGAAAAAAAAATGTGAAAAAGGTCTATTTCTTTGGCTAGATTCTAACCAACATCTCTTTATTATTAATTAATAAATATTATGTCCCTGAATTTAAAAAAAAAATGTATAAATAAAAACTTTCAATAATTTTGAAGGCTTATATTTTTTCACTTTTCTTTACATCATTAATCATCAACAAATTTAACGTTATATAATATATTTCGATTATACAATAGTATGATTATATAATATAGTATTAACGTGAACTTTATGTAATAGTAAACAGTTTGAAACATCATCAATACAGTTTTATCGTTAAACAGCTTACATCTGCAGAAAAAAAGACGAATGAAAAAAGTAGATCGATTAGTAAAATTTACATTTTGTCCATAGAAAGTTTATAAAAGATATATAAAAACTTATAGTACATTTCGATTCAGTGCACAAATTTTTCGAATTGTTACCATAAACAGATTAGGTACCTCAAACGATTTTAAATGTTCATAATTTTCATGATTTGTAATTAAGAATGAAAGTTATTTTGACAATTGTTTTTATAACCTGCATAAATCATGTAATATACACGGGGTTCTGTTATTGACTGCAGATCGTTGGTTTACAGGATAAGCTCATAAAGACGAAGGAAAAAGTTATTTACCAATTTTTGATCTGAGCCCAAATTTGGGTGCTACAGGTATGACGAAAATTGATGATTTTTTCATTCACTGACTATCATTGGATAACCAGCAGCCATTGAAAATCAGTAGATATTAGTAATTTTCATTTAATTTTATTCAACTAAAGAAGGGATTTTTAAAAAACTATAAAATTATTTAATTGGTTTGGTAAAATCCCACTTTTTATATGTTTATTATATTTTTGCAAGAAAGCATTAGATTATTAGTAAAAAAACCAACTACGCCACAAAAGGTGTGGTTTGTTTGTTTATGTTAAATTAAAACCACGCCTAATGTGGCGTAATTTGTTTTTTTACTAATAATCTAATGTTTTCTTGTAAAAAATTAATACAAATATCAAAAGTGGGATTTGACCTACGAAAGTACACGAACAGGCGCGATAATATGAACCGATAATTTAAAACCTGTAGACCAGGCGCGATAATTTAAAACCTGTAGATTGGTTGAAAAACATGTATTATTTGAAAAGTTTTAAATCGAGCGAAATGCTCATAACGCGAGTGCTGACGGATGAATTATAAATTGTTCGAACATTGATCTATTTTTACATATATGCAGGATATTAAAGCAATAATAATTATATTTGTTGTTATTTTTACTTGTATAATGTTTTTGAATTTTATTTACCATACACTAATAATTAATTCTACTGTTTCTAGGATCCTAACGTAATTACAGTACGTAAAATCTATTCTAATATAATAAATGTGAATGTTTGTTTATTTGTTATAACTTAATATTTTTATGTTCAACTGTTTTTATATTCATATGTTTTCATATTTTTATGATTAAAAATTTTTTATAATTTTGTCTTTTTGTTTTTTTTTTGTTTTTGTTTTTTTTTTTTTTTTGTTTGCTTTTTTTTATGTTTATTTTATTTTAATAATTAAATAGTAAATTATATTATTTATAATTTTATGTTTTATATTAGCTAACTCGCACAACTTCGCCTGCGTCTCATAACAGAGAAAAAGAGATAGTTAGAGAGAGTGGGGCATAGACACCTACGGCAAAATTTTTAAGGATCTCAGACACTTTGATACTACGTTAAACGCTTAAATGCTTATATTTATATTAATACGAAATTTTGAAATATTTTATCCCAAATAGATTTAAACAGTTTTGCATAAACACACAATTTAAAAAAATTTACTTTAAATTTTTATTAAAATCCATTCAATAGTAGTATTCGATATCGCCCAGCGATGTGGGTAGCTAAATTATAGCCTATGTGTTATTCAGATTTATGGGCCATATTATTGTAAAAATTTATTAAAATCTATCTGCTAGTTTTCGAAATTGTCCAGCGAAGCGAGCGGATAACTGCTAGCGCTAATGTTATATAGCCTATAGTAAGCGTCGGCTCTACTCCCAAATCAAGGAGTAGCGAGATAGGCCTTCGGCGCCTTTTTTTTCCAAAAGCAAACTTCAATAATCAAAACTTAAGCAATATTGTTTTTCACATTTAGCATTTTGACGCCCCTTGCAACCTGGGTCCTCAGTGCTGCCTGTAGCCTTTCTCGAAAAATGGACTATCCGACGCTAAAAGAATTTTCAATTCGAACCAGTAGTTTCTGAGGATATATTTATATTTTTCAAATTTTTATAATTTTATATTTACATGCTTTCTATTTTTCTATTTTTATGCTCTTATATCTATCATCAGTGGTGAAGAGGAGGAGACAATGTCTCATCTTCTCTGTCACTGCCCAACTCTTGCCATGAGGAGAAGGGCTTACTTGAGCCAGCTTCTCTTTGACGACCTCTCCGACCTAAATTCCGTCGACGTCAAAGCTCTCCTGCTGTGCTTAAACAGCTCCAAATGGTTCATGGAGTAGCGGTCGGGGGTAGCCAGCCCTTTTTCGGTATCACAACGGACCCTATGGTCTAAGTGCGTCCCACCCCAGGACAGCCACTCTAACCTATATCTATCGTATTTTAATTTTTTTATGTTTTTTTTATATATATCTCCATATGTTTATACATTTATTTTCATGTTTTCGTGTTTTCACGCTTTCAAATTTTCGTATTTTTATGTTTTAATTTTTTAAATATTTTTATCTTTTTTAAGTTTAATATTCTATGCTTTTAATATTTCATATTTTTATGTTGATATATTTTCATGTTTTCATATTTGTCTTTCATTCACATAACGCAAGGAAAGTAAATAAACGGTCCGATACATCGGACAAGACTTTATTATATTATAAAATTGATATATTATTCTTGTAATATATTTATTGAAAGCAACCAATTGTAAGAATTATTTAAAAACAAGGAAAAGCTTAAAAAGACATTTTAAATAGTATTTGATCAATTTTGAGTAGGGTTGACTACTTTTGACGATTTCATCCTGATAAGTTTCACTGCTGTCCCCTCAGTCTCTCCCTAGAAAATCCCATTTTCCTGTATTTAGAAAGGTTTTCCCTAGGATGTGTGCCTTCTCGAATTTTCCCGTATATGTGGCTTATACCAATCCTAGGAACATCCTAAGGTCTAGCCTTGTGCCAAGTTTAATCGAAATCGATAGAGTCGTTTTTGAGAAAACCCCAAAAATCCTGATTTGGCCTAGAGGGAAGGCCTAGGGAAAAAATCGTCTGGAATTATGAACAAACTGAACCCATGTACCGAGTTTGAGAAAAATCAATTGAAAATTGAAGGCTCCAGCTTGGTAACAGACATACCGACATACCGACGGCTCAACATTTTTTAAAAACCACTTTTTTGGAATCAGGGACTCCCTCAAATTGTGTATTTCCGTTGAAACCCCAATATCGATTTTTTTTTCCAATCGCAATACTTTATTATATTTATAATATAATAAAGTAAAAAAGCGATTGGTATTTATTAAAACTTTATTTTTTATTTAATAGAAAATTGAAGAAAATCCACAGTCCATTGTCAAACGATGAATATTTCGCGGTCTCGGCCAGTGTTTTAACTACTATATGCTTTTGACCATATGTTCAATTTTTGCAATTTCATGGTGACTATCATTTGGTAACGGCCCCTACCCAAGTTCTAAATGGCTAATGTCTTCAATGTATTAATAAAATTGTACATCTTCTGACAATCAGAATATTTGGATGTGTTTTTTTTAATAATGAGCTCATAATTTTAGATTAAACACATAGAAAAAAACTGTTTTGGATAAGTTATCATTAATTTTAAAAGAAATTAGGATTAATAACTTTTTTATAATAAGCCAGATACAATTATGAACAAAATAAATTTGATTTTCATTGAACTTATTGAATTTTATTCAAATTATTGAATTTTATTAAAGTTCATCTTATTGAATTTTATTCAAAATGATTGAATTTATTTGAATAAAGATATCATTTTTATATTTTTAAAAAAGGAAAAATATATACGCAGATTTTTAATAAAAAAAAACTCATATGTTTGTTCATGTTTCAGAACTTCACTTAAACTGTGTAGGTACATAGATAGGTAAATGGCGTTCAAAGTTCGAAATGCGACTCATTTATAACTACTATGAATATAATATTAGGGGCCGTTTATAAAATACGTTCGCACTCAAGGGGGAGGGAGAGGTTACGCTGAGTGTGACAAGATGTTACAAGGTGGGACAGGGGGGCTAAGACAATGTGACGTTCGCGGCTAATCAAAAAATTTTATTTTAGAATTTCTTTCAGCTATTTTTTTTTTCAATTTTTGTCATGATAAAAAGAATTCATTTCGAATAAGTAAATATACAGATAGCTAAATTTAAAACCGAACTCCGAGCTGTTATGTATATTAGGAGATGAAAACGCTGGTACGCAGGATGCAGAATGGTTAGATGACGATGAAGTGGAAAGAAAAGAGTTTTGTTAATTTATTTAAATTTTATTCGAAAAAAAAATTAATATTTTAATATAAAAATTTGTGTACTATTAATCAAAATTTGCTATTTTTAGGGGGAGAGGGGGTCTAGTTTTTGTGACGTAATATTTATAGGGGGCCACTGAAAGTGCGACACAGTGTGACAACCGAGGGGAGGGGTCTCAAAATCCTAATTTTAGCGTGACGTATTTTATGAACGGCCCCCTTAGCTACTTTTACTTACAGTCTTCTACAAACGACTCTTACATAACCTTTTTATTCAAATACAGTGTTAAATACTTTGAAAATACACTACTGGTATCGGCAACAGAGTAAGAACCACGTCTCAAAGTAGATTGACAAGGGTAATAAATGCGAAAGCATGGTTATTAATGCACATGTCTTAATATACAACATAATATCCTGGCACGTATTTACAACATAATAATTGCCATTTAATAGTTAAACTTTACTAACGTGTGATACAAATATTGCTTGCAAATAAAACAACTACTAACCATTTTTTAGAATTTTTATACAGAATTAATTATACAAACAGTAACTATTGAAGCAGCTGACTTCCGTCAATACGATTATGCGCATTGAATACCATGCTTTCGTATTGTGTTTCTCTGTCAACTGTTTGAATATTTTATTTTTGTCTTTGTTAATCTACTCTGTGAAGCCAAAATATACACACTTGGTATACGTTGGGCTTATCTTTTAAAATATTTGATCTAGGGTTAAATAGCTGGTTACGTTTCAGCCATTTTGAGCTGTCAAAATTTTAAATATATTTATAAAAATCTTTTAACAGATTTATTGAATATTTTATTGTTAATTTTTTACCGACAACATAAATGAAATGATTTGATTTAATTATGCCGTAAATTAGAAAGTCAACAAGATCCGCCTCCCACCAACTATCAGACATTGAAAATTTCACTGAAAATAGAGTGAAATTATTTTGAAATGATTTCAAAATACATTCGCAATATTTCTGCAATATTTTAATTCATGAAAAATCTGGTATTAAACCAGCTGATGCTTGATCCTTTTTTTTCATGGACAATTTTGAACAAAACATTACAAAGTAATGCATGTATCATTTATGTAAGTAATCATTCATATGATGTATGGCTAGCCCTCTTGCTGTTTAACATGGAACCAAAAGTAAGTGTCCCCTTTCCACCCCATGCATGCGCAAACATTACTTATGTGTAAAGGCACAATACTATTGATTCAAATGTTTATATAAATATATGTATTGTTGAAAATTTATTTTTCACATTAAAGTGATTTCATCAAATACAGCTTAAAAATTATCGTCGATTTATTATGAAAAAAGTGAATACACAGCATCTCCATATCTTCAATAGGTTTTGAGTGATGCGAGCGGCATAGCAACAAAAAAGACCGTATTGATTTATTCAAAACTTAATTTCATCTATTATTTGGGCAAGGCACTTGAATTCTAGGTCAACTCCAATAATTAAGGTTAAATTGTCTTAACTCTGGTCTTTGAATCAAAAGTATGCTAAAATCAAGTGAAAATAAACAAATGACTGAATGAATTGTTGAAATATCCTATAAAGACACTTGAAATATCAGTGGTTGTATTTTTTTTTATAAATAAGTTTCAAAAATGAAACAGATTCATTTAAATAAACAAATTTTCCCCAAGGACTCTTTTGACTACTTTAAGGTTATTTAGCGGGCTTAGTCTGAAATTAGTATACATAGACTTTTGAATTTTAACTTTTTTGAATCTCCCTTCAATTTTCTAACTCTCTATCTTTAGTTTTTGAGAAAATGGCAAATTTCAAATTACCCTAATTTGGATCCTCAAGTGAAAACAAAGATGTTCACGAAAAAAATTTTCAAATCAAAACTGTTTACTTCTCCATAAGAAACAGTTTTTATAGTTATACTTTTGTTTTATCTGTTACGATTTTGAAGGTGGGTTCTACGGACCCAAGACCTTAAGGGACTTTGTTGCTCATTTAAAAACTCGGACTCACTTTTGCGTCCAAAGTTATCGTGCTGACGGACGGATGGACGGATATAAATAGTATCAGTATAGATAAGTCACTGAAGAACGACCATTTATCCTTCTGGATAGTCGTAGCGGCAAGTAATTTCATCAATCAGGTTATCATTTAAGGGTTATTTACTTTCCAGGTAAACTAGATGTATCTGGTACTTGTAAAAGATACTGTTGGCTCCGATATCTGTAAAAGAAACTGTTGACTGCTATACATTTCTAATAACCAGAAAATGCCCAGCACATACCCGAAAAGGTGAATGCTATAAACTGTCAACAATTGTCCATTATGTGAACTACTTTTTCAATTTTCGACTTTGATGGTAAAACAATATATCTACATTGAAAATGTATTAAATTTCTTTCTTTAAGGATTTCATATATTGTATTGGAATTGCATTAGAACAAATAAGTAAATAAATAATATTTACCAAAATGAAAAAGACATTATCATATTCTTAAACAAAATCATAAGCTTATCATCACAATTTTCTTTCAACATGCTTAAATCTGACTCTCATGAAGACATAACATAAACAAAGACATAACAATGCAGATTGTTATGTCTTTGTTTATGTCGATGGTTACCACGCCTCAGGATATTTAGTGATTCTTTCATATCGAATTGTTTTCGAAAAGTTACGTCCATTCATTGTTGGTAAGATGGCTTACAAAGTTATTTTTCATAACTAAATATGACTCTCATGGAGAATTATGCACATCTTCGGAATGAAGTACAGTAAACACCTTCGAGCTCAGCAAATTCATAACTTCTAGCTTTCTGTACTTTCAATTCCATCTCGGAGCCATAATATCTTATATTATAACAATGTGTCGGGATATTTACAGTTCTTAAATGTTTAAGTAAACGCCATTTAGCTCTTTAAAAAACATAGCATGTAGGCAATGTTACTTATAATTAGTGTGTCACGGAGGCTACGAGACAGTAGGTTCAAAATTTTAAGCCTCGTTGCTAACGCGAGGTACATGGTTCCAAAAATCGAGGTGAGGCGAGGCGAACTGTCCCAAAAACCTAAACTCGAACTAGGTGATTTCATTCCCCCTAAATTTTATTTAATATTTTAAGAAAAATCTTTATTTATTTAAAATTATATATAAGATACTAAATAAATTATAAATGATATAAAAATTAATAAATACTGCAAAAAAATTATTATTTTTTTAATAATTTTATAATTAAATATAATATAATTTAATTATTACAATATTATTATATTATAATATCATAATATTATTAATAATATCTACAGAAATGGAAATAAGAACTGTTGTTTATTCTCATAATCTCAAAATCTCATTCAAAAGATAATGTCATTTTAGTATTGAGATTTAAGACTTTGGAATAGATTTGATAATAAAAAGAGACAGAGAAACAATGAAACAGAAAGATACTTTTACTTTGATACAAAATTTTTTTTGAATTTACTTTTTCATTCTAGGAGTCATAAAAATTTGGAGAGTAAACAACTTATATTCCGTGTTTTTAAGACATTTATTTTCTATCAAATTTTTCTTTTACTATATTATGCCATATTATGTACACTCATGAAAATTTAATGAAAGATGTAAACATTCTACCTCGGCCGAGGTTGAGGCTAGGCGGGGATAGAGAATATTCTACCTCGGCCCAGACAAAGGTGAGGTTCATTATAAGTAAAGTGAGGTTTCGGTACCACGTCGTCTCGCGTTGTTCCTCGTGAAACCCTAAAAGTGTGATTTGGAAAATAAAAAATTCACGGAATCTTTCATCTCAGAGATTTTCACACATAGTTTCAAATTATCTGCAACTTAAAGGTAAGCCATCGTCACGAATATAATAGACTCGGCAGTTTACTTACCAACAATTCTTTATCATTTATTCACATTCTTTCAACCTTATACATTATTTATCTAATCTGTTTTTCTTGTCCACACGATAACCTCCTTTTTCCTTTATTCAATTTCATAATTTACCAATCACTTTAAAGTAACGTATAGTAATTTTTGTTAATTAGACATTGATCCTATGGTGGATGAAAATGAATGTGATAGATATGCATCATATCACCAAAGTTTGACGCTTATAAAACACGTTTCACATGTATTAAATTCACGGCCGTCGTAACAAAATTGGTGCCTATATGTTTAGGAGCATAATGAATGTTTCTTAAGTAGGAGAGAGCGGGTAAAAAAGTAACGGCGGGTCGAATGTAACAAATGCTCTGTAGGTTTATCTGACAGTCGAAACACCGCCGATAGCCAATGCTACCCTCTTTCATTTGCAATCCGTCGCCGCACGCGCCTGGCGTTGTCAGATTTTGTGAGAGACAATACGTGATTTTACAAGTCAAAAGTAGATTTTTTTAAAGTTTACTTATTTGATATTTACGTCGCGTCGTATTAAAAGCCTAATATTAATCTGAGTTTTTGCATATTATTTCTTGATTACATTGATTGTACAGTGTTTTAATTCGTTTTTGCCTATCACCATCCGTTTTAAGGTTATCTTCTTTTCTTGTTCATATAAACTTTTCTAATAAGTCATTTGTAGATTTATTATATCACAGCATGTTTATTTCAAACCCCTTTGTCCTGTTACTTTCGTGTTACTTGCGACCCGCCAAAGTGAACAATTTACAAATTTTTTGTAATCCTATGTGATTCATACAAAATATACAATTAGAAGGATAATGAAGATACTAATGCAAAGAGCATGCACGGAATTTATAAATGAATATAATAATTTCATTAAAATACTAACACCAAACCCGTAACCAAGGTGAAAGTACAAAGTGTTACTTTCGTACCCCCTAATTTTCAAAACTGGCAGATTTGACTAAATGCTTACAATTTTTACTTAATCTAAATCCCCAGATTAAAGTGTTAATAGGGCTAATTGAATTTTCTTAAAAATAGATAAATACCTGATGAAATAATTTTTAATAATAGATTTTTCATCGATTCAATGAATTTATTTACTCCAAATAAATTGATAATCGTATATATTATATATGTTTATTAAATTTGAAAATTAAGCTTAAAAATATAAAAATTTGATAGAAATCGATAATATTTTAATTTAAAAGCTCCAATAACTTCATATAGTATAAAAATTGTTTTTCCAAACAAGCAAGCACCACACATGATATCGAAAAGTATAATCTTTCGATGTAATAAAAAAATGCAATATATAATCTATTTTCTATGCATATATTTTCTTCAATAAAATTTCCATAACCACACACATACATACATGCATACATGCACACATAATATCATATCTTTTAGGGTTTCCATAGGTAAACGAAAAATATACATTTTGATATCGAATGGAGTATTAAAAACAGGTACGGTAATAAATTTACACGGAGTTTTTATTTCATAAAAGACGCTGGCTTAAAATTATCCAAATAAAACGATAGGTTAGGTTAGGTTATAATGGCTGTCCATGAAGGACACACTTAGCCTATGGAGCTCATTGTGATACAATATATGTGTTTTGCCACCTTTCCGTTGATAATTTTATTTATCAACTCCTCAATTTCAGAGGTTGAGTGCACCTCCTTCATGCATATACCATGCACTACACCAGCCCATCACAACTATTACTTAAATTTATTTTGTTGCGACGGCGGGAATCGAACCCGCCACGCTAAGCATACCGCATGGTAAAACGATAAATTATAGAAAATATTATTTTCTACAAGTCATTGCTTATTATATAATAACTATCATTTTATTGACACAGTTCAGTTAATTAAATAAAGCATCAAAATCGTCAACATCCATCCAAAATTATTAGATTTACAGCAGGGCTAAGCAATAATTTTAGTACCTAAATACGGTATAAATTTTTATTTTATTAAAAGGCGCATCATCAATCGGTTATGTTATATTAGTTATATAGCTGTCCATGAAGGATTAAGGACAGTGTGCCCATTGAAATACCGTACATGTGTTTTATCACATTTCCCCAGAAATTTTCAGCTCTTCAATTCTTCTGACATGCTAATTACATCTCCTGCATGCATATCATATGCACTGCACCAGCCCATCATAACTATTTATTAAATTAATTTTTGTTGTGAAGGCGGAAATCCCACCCGCTACCCTAGGCTTACTGAGTACGGAATTTGTTTTGTTTTAACCAACTGAGTCACTATGTTATCGGTGAGACCATATAAAATTTCCTAAAACATACCCAAACTAACAATGGAGATAACAGAGCCGAATTTAGGATGGAACCTGAGAGGCCATAGCTTCAAGGCCAACACCAACTTGGATAAAATAGAAAAATTATTGGTATATTTTTAATTGATCCCAAATTCTATAGAAAATAAAAAAGAAAAGATTATAATGATTGCGAACGTGGATGACTGAAGAACGCTTACCGAATCTCATGCTGCTCAATTTTTAAAGTGAAATTTTCCGCGGTATAAATTTTGATGATATTGACACTATTGCTAAAAATAATTAGTAGACATTCGTATGTCACGGGAATTATCATGTAAAATTGAATATTCTTGTTCAATAAGTCGAGCAAGAGTCATCATTAAAATTTGTCATTTTATAGAGAGAGACAAGCTAAGTTTGATAAAGTATTGCGATGGGTCAAAATTCGATATATAATCTTCAACTGGTTCAGTCTGCATAGTCGAGCCTCGGCTTCCGCACATTCATCGCAGATATCGCTCATGGGTTTGAAAATTTTCCTGAATTATTCTCCATTGCTTCTACTTCTCTCAATCAAAATATGCTTCATGTAGTTCGATAACCTTGCCAAGATACAGGGTTTTCTGTTTAGAGTACTCGACTCAAAGGAAAAGTCAAATAATGAACCGATATCTCACAAAATGCATGGATATCTGATTCGTCAGTGGAAATGCGTCTCAGAAATAGGTGCATTTACAGGACTATATTGTTAGTTGAAATTTTATGTGAAATAATTCTCAATTAGAGGGGCTTTGAGGCCCAAAACCCCTCCCTTGCGTACGGGCCTGCCTAATAAACAAATGAGTTACTAAAAATATCCTATACGACGGAAAAAAATTCTTTGCAGACTTAAGAAACTTATCTGGGAATCCTGATATCTTTAAATTTACAACAAAATTTTCATACATGTATTAAATCATAAAAAAAAGAAAAAAAAATCAATCTATACTTTTCCGTCTATATGCAACACACAATATTTTTCATCCATATTTTTATTAGAATATTCGTATTTTTGCATTTTGTAATTTTGTTATTCATTTTCATTATAGAAATATATTTTTTAATTAAGCCATTCAGTGTTATATATGTGATAGGTTGTATTATTTAAAATTCAAACGACAGATGTAGCCGATACAGTAAAAACCTTTCATGTCTATATTGAATCTAATTAACGGTAATACCTGATACAATTAACTAGAGAAATTGTAAAAAGGGACTGTTGATGCCTCAAAAATCTATCTTTAAGACCATTCCAATACTTTTCACTGTATTATCTGATATATTTTATAATCGTGAAAGTTTGGATGGATGGACGAATGGGTGGGTGTATGAATGTTTGTTACTCAATCACGCCAGAACGACTGAACGAATGAATGGATTTGAACGAAATTAGGAACACAGATAGTTTATAACCGGGATTAACATATAGGTCATCCCTTAATTCTATAGGTGTGTAAGAATCGCAGGGCTGGAAGAGATTAAAATATGGAATGAAAAGGGTGAGCTTAAAAAAATTTAAATGTTGTGCATTCATTAAGCTCAAATTGTCCATTGACTAAGCTCAAACAACCAGCTTCAAGGATTGTTTTTTCTATGTTTAAACTCCGGGGAGGGTGAAAAGGTGGAGCGAGAAAGTGGGGTTAAACAATCGAATATTTTCAAATATATCCAAGTGAGGTATTAAGTAAAAGATCAAGACGTGTACAATAGAAAACTGTAACCCCGACACAAATGAATATGAGAGGAGGGGTGGAAGTGGGGTCGAGTATTTTAAAGTATACCCAAGTCTGGTATCAAATAAAAGGGCGTGATGTGTACATTAAAAAACTGTAAGTTACATGAAACTCTTTTATCGGGATTTTATCATATTTCATTAAATTTACTAGATACTTCTCATCTATTTCTAGGCAACCATAATGTCCTAAATCAAAGCATGGCAGGGTACAGTTAGGGCTTTTGCCCGAAAATTAGGGTTCCGCGTCAAAATAATAAAATCGATGAAATTGTAAACAAGAGGAGGATAGGTAAAGGCATACGAAGTGAAGGGAATAATACAATCTTTGTATTTAAAATTGAAGTTTCCCAGCAGAGCGGGTTGTTTACTAGTAATTCCAGCATGACATAGCATGCACGAAATACGGAGCTCGATTTGTTATTTGGAAAATACTATTATACGTGTCATGGGTCTTCCATATTATACGTGTCCATATCTTAAGTAGCACCCGCATGGTTAAGACAAATCGATTGACACCAGAATCGTCAAAATCGAACCGTGCGTTTGGTCTGTAGTGTTCCACATAGGAACACACATTTTCACAATATGGCGTCTGTCAATATGGTCGCCATATTGGATTTTGATTAGTTTAATATATTCAGTAGCACTCACAAGGTTAAGACAAATCGTTTGACGTTCGGTTCATCAAAATGGACCAATGCGTTTGCGCTTTCCTTCGTGTGACACATTCGGGTAAAAAGAGAAGAATTCGAAAGTTTGTTTTTAATGTCAACTAATAGATAAAAGAGTACCGCCACAAAATATTATACATTTTAGGATTGTTGGAATGTATGTGGATAATGTTCTGATTCGTTTGTTAATTCTGGAACATCACTTTATTTTAACCGGTAGTATTATCTGATAGTTTAAACTCTGTAGAAGATATACATGCATTTCAAAATTTTATTTTATTTTTAAGAGCCAAATAAAATACAGGACTTGAGAGCCTCGATAGTTCGCTAAGAGAACATTGTCAAAATTATGTTATTGCATGCATTAAGTACATTTTGTTTATGTCGCTGTAAACGGTTTCTACTGTGATTTGATTCATATTGTTCGATTTTTTTTTTCATATTATATTAATTACATATTACATAGACAAAAAATATAGAATTATAATTATTATGAAACAAAAAATTGTTATAATGTCATCAAATAAAAATTAGAATTGGATAAAATTATAACCAACCTTCGCGAGCATCGCGTTAAACGTTAAGGTCATACTCTATTCAGGATTTTTACCCGCATTTCTCTATTTTTATTCTATGTGTCTAGAATTGGTACACTTTTTATTTGCATAGTCGTTTTTGCGTACTGAAATTTGTTTCCACCAAAAAAATTGTGTACATCTGTTTAATGTAGATGCTCTGCTATCGATACATAATATCGGTCGCTTCCGATAGTTTTAATTCAAATACAACAAATTTTCAGCGATTATGTCTACTATTTTTTAGATGATTCTTGATTTTTAAGAGGGGATAGAAATTTTTCCGAAAATTTACAATTATAAAACAAGTACCCCGTGAGAACGAAGTCCTTTTCGATTTATATGATGTATTAAATTACATAACACGCACTATGTAATAAAAATTTAAATTTAAATTGTGATTAATAGTTTTTTTAACTATATGAAACCGTATTTCGCATACTTTAGTAACCGTTTCTGGCTCTGGACACAGTACCAGAGTTTTTATACATTTAGAGCCGCCTTAAAATATTTGATTTAAAAAAAAAATTTTTGACGATATAATATGTTAAACTTTTTTCAGTCCAGAATTTATCCGGCAAATGTGTAACGTAGGATAAGAAATTGCATGCCAAAACATAAATTAGAAACAAGTGACGAAAATTAATTTAAGAGTAGTAGAAAAATGTATGGTTAATGGTCGATTTTCAACAAATAAGAACAAATCTGTGCTACATCTGTTTTACATTTATAAAAATTCCAATGAAATGATTGAAGTAGTTTCCTTTAGATTATAGCATACTTCACACGAAACGTGTTAGAAAATCATGAGGGTAATTGAGGTCATGAAATAATTGGCGTTTATGCTTGTTAATTATTATTCGTATTCTTCTATACAGTTAATACAGGGTTAGGCAGAGAAGTGTGTGATTTTGAAAACTTGCAAAATAATAACCTTGCAAAAATTTAAACTTTTTACATTAAATTTTTAATTCATGCAACGATTAAACAACGGTATCGATAGCTTAGATGACATTTTTTGGACTTTAACTAACTTTTAAGATAAAAAAACCGGGTAAAAATTTTTTTGGAAGTGTTCTGAAAATCAGTAGTGTACTATTGTACTGAAAATCAGTAGTAATGTTTTTCCTTTTTTCTTTTACGTGATCCTGTTATTCATTCAGTCACAATGGATTGATGGGTTCTTTAGCATCGCGCTTATGCTGTGAAAACGTTTTGTCAAAACAATATTGAAGCACTAAAAGAGTAGATCCGACAAGAAGACGCACATTAACTGAATTAACTTAAAAACGTATATTTATGCAGATTAAAATGGTAAAAGGATAATTGAGAAAAATTGATGAGATTTAATTTTACAGCGTTTTCAAAAATTGCATTTCGCTGCCCGTTTGTTGAATATTTTTAAATATCAATAACATAGATTTTGTTCCCTTATTTTATAATTTGCATACTTATTTTACCAGTTATTGAAGATAAAAATTGCTTAATTTTATAAATGAATTAAGGTACATTATGTACTCCGAATTTCATTTACAGATTTTAATAATTCGAAAATTGACCGACGGTTGTAGAAAATTTTGTCGAGTTTTTACATTATTGAATGCCTAGATCTAAGGCGGGGAGGCTCGTCAGGTAGTAACAATCACATTCCTGTATATAAACATTCATTCTATTATTCTTATTTATCTTTTATCAAATGATGTAGAATTTGTCCTTACATTTTCGATCAAAAGTTTCGATGAATAATTATTCACATTTTTGCTGTTATTAAGATGCAGCATAAAATTCGTTCTAGCAACCAGTTTCCTAAACGATAAATAAGCAAATCAGTAGTTTTCAAAATCAAACTTTATCAAGTGTACGTTTTCACATATATCTGGGTCTGACAAATTCAACGAATACATGTGCCGTGTTAATTAAATTTAACGAAGGAAGACATACTTTCCGTCTAATTATTAAAGCCTTGTTAAAGCAAAATTTATATCAAAACAAAAAAATTAATTAACATTTTGAATTTATATAAAAAAAAAGAAACATAATAACATTATATTATTAAAAAATATGACTAAAAATAAAATTTTAACATTTATTGTTTTCAAAGTATATCAAAAATTAAATCCATTGTAATGTTGTTATAATAGGGAATTTTTTCTATGTGATTTAAAAAACAAAACATTGATTAAATGTGAATATACAAATACATCAGAGATTCAGTACAAAACTTTATATTTTCGTCCATTTAATTTAAGACAGTATGGGTAAAATATAAAAATAAACTTAGTACAGTTAGCCTTTTAATATATTAAAGATAAGCATCTGAAGGATGTTCCAGCATGGTATTTGCAGTTTCTATGTTAAAGCAATGGTACAATTTTTTTTTCGACAGAATTTAACGAAAAATTAAATTTAAGAATTTAATAATGCTTACTATTAATTCCCAAAGTTTCAGAAATTTTGACCGTTTAAAATGGGAAATAATTATGCCAACGTCCCAATTTCGATCAATTTACGTCAAAATTAATATCTCGAAAGTGAAAATTAATTTCTAAATTTTTTTTTTAGAATTTTATTGTATAAACATTTTTTTCTACTTTTTCTTCAATATATAATAATATCATAAAAAATAGTTGGAGAGACCGGACATTTTACATGCTTTAAATGGGACATGACCCTCAAAATCGCGAACTTTGTCTTTAAATATCTCGCGATCTAAACGGTCAAAAATTATGAAATTTTAGGAATTCATAAATAAAGCTATTATAAACCCGAGAAAAAAAATTCGGCCAAATCTGTCGAAAAGTGATTTCATGCTGGTACTACCTTAATAATGTTTTATTCAAGTTTGAGGATGCCTTATTGACTTTTTTAATGTAATATTGAAAATTAAAACTCGTAGTTTTTACATTGACTCAATGGGATCCCTTGCGTTATTCTTTATACAATACCAAAATTCTCATATTTCCACAAAACTGTGTTCACTTAATGTTGCACCAAAAGAAAGCTTAAAGTTTAAAGAATCTATATATATTAAAAAAATACATGTTATCGATCATTATCAACAAATATTAACGATTAACCATAATTCACATTGTAATTTCCGTATGTTTCATTATGAGTATGAAAACTTTAAAAATCATTACCAGATATCGTTGACATCGGTTGACAAGTTTAATTAATATGTCACAAAAAATTGTTTTTATAAAATAGACAATTGACTTCGAAAATTTTAAAGAACCATAACTCGGCGCTTTAAATCGTTGTAACGTTACCAAATCTATTATTTTCATTATGATACACAAGATTTCTAGAGTAGAATATGTCGATAATGTAGGAATTATAACTACAATAACTAATCAAATGAATGGTCAAAATACTATTTAATTATTTTACCCATACTACCTTAAAATGACAAACTACTATTCTTGAAAAAATAAATATAATGAGAAAATATGATTTTCTGAGCTGTAGGAAAGAGTATCCTATTGCGAACCACAACAAAGTTCATATCGGATCATATTTGATGGGTTTTATTCGATGATGAATTTATAAAATAAATGATGAATTCGTAATCTAGACAAATTGAAGTTTTATATGATGGTTAAATGTAACATAAAGACATCAATAAAAAGTTTTTGCAAAAAATAGGACCGACGAATAATATACAAATAGTGATGTGATTGACTCAACTGCATGAGCAGGGTTATTAAGTGTATTTTTTTTAAATTAGAGGTCTTCGAGTCTGACTAGAACCAACGACATATTGATTACTATTGATTTTAGTGTCTTAAGTTCACCGCCGTACCCACTGGGCTACCGATGATTTTTATTATGTATAAAAATATGTTATATATTATAAAAGTTATCAATAAATTTATTTCGAGCTCTCTGTAAATTAGAAACAGCAATGCAGTTGACACAACCGCACATGAGCTAGACATGACAGATGTGTGTTCATAGTAACCAAATCCTATATTTAAAGCAAACATAAAGAAATTTTCTTTTAATTCGCCTATTCGCTTTATTTACACGATTATATATTCCAACTAAGTACAACTTTATTTTCCATCAATAAAATGCATGACTAAACTAAAATCAATCTCTTCCAATAAAAGTATTTATTTAAATTAAAACAACAAAGAATTTAAGATCGTAAAAAGAGAGATCGAGTTCGTAAATGAACAACATAGGTCAATTGGGTCTTGGGTCCGAAGGACCCATCGTGTAAGCCGTTAGAGATAAAACAAAAGTTTAAATGTAAAATGTTCCTTAACAAAAAATAAACAACTTTTGTTTGAAATATTTTTTCGTCTACATCACTGTTTTGCCGTGAGGGCGCAAATTATATAGTACGTGTTATATGGGAATGTGTGTGACATGTATGTATGCGTGGATATCTAAGAGAGTCTGTTTTTCCTTACATGACGAAGAAAAAAACAAACGAATGCGTAATTAACACTGTCTATACATGGTATTTCAAAAATTAACTCAATCAATTGATTAAGTCAATTGTTTGTTTTCACTTCTTTGTTTTAAGCTTCCTTAATATATTTATTTTCTCAATAGATGGCAGGAATACTTTGTTAGTATACACAAAATATAAAAAATTGGCCTAAATTAATTTTGTGGGTAGTAAGCATTAAAATTCCACGTAATTTTTAAATAGAATAACTAAACTTTTCAATATAATAATGTTGTAAAAATTAGCATTAAAAAAAAAATTCAATTAGTGAAACAAAATAATTAATTTTACAGGTATTTTATGACCAGACACATCATTCATGCACAAATAAAATTACATGTAATAACAGTTTACATTACAACAAAAATGACAGTGAAACTGTTAAGCATGATCATGACAACAATGTTTGATTTTAAAGCTCAAAGTTATTTATTCGAGAACTTTTACTCAAAGAATGTGTGGTTAAAATTTAGGTATCCATGCAAATTTTTGATCTTGAAAACTACTCGTAAAAAATTTTGTGGTCATGATAGTTTTTAATCAGAACGGTCTGAAGAACAAAATTCAAAGAAAGTCATTTTCCTAATCTTATACTAAATCTTTATTATATTCGTAGCCTTGAAAGTCCATAACTCGAAAACTACTAAATAAAAACTCAAAAATGGCCATTTTCAATAAAATAAAATGCTGAATAAAATGCTAGAAATATCTTTTAGAAAAATCCTGGAGAGTAAATACGATAATTTTAATGGGAGACCTGAATTTTAAGTTGTTAAAAAGATCCTGTGAACCTATAGGAAGTTTTAAAGACCGATTTATCCCTAACTACACTTGCTAGCACAAAGAGCTACATTTGCACAATAAAATGCCATTTTCAGTATAAAAAAACAAGTAAAAACAAACAATTGACTGAGTTAATTGTTAAAATATCATGTAAAGACGCAATCTTTTGTTTTTTGACGTCGAGTTAGTAACTAAAGATAGCCACTCTTAGATAGCCACACATTCATAACTGATATTCCCATATAATACGTACTATAAAATTTGCACCTAATTTGCGCCCTCGTGGGTAAGCAGTGATGTTTACTAAAGAATGTTTACAAAAGTTTTTTATTTTTTTGTGAAGAACATTTTTTACAATTAAAATTTTGTTATATGTCTAACGGTTTAGAAAATGGGTCTTACGGACCCATGATCCAATTGACCTATGTTGCTCATTTACGAGCTCGACCTCATTTTTTACGTCCTAAGCACGCTGTAAACATTTCAGCTTGATATCTCTTTTCGTTTTTGAGTTATGGTGCCTACGGACAGACAGGCGGGCAGACGAACAGACGGAAATACAACCGGAAATGGACTAATTAGTTGATTTTATGAACATTTGTACCAAATTTTTTTTTTCGAGTATCAATATTTTTAAGCGTTAAAAGCTTGGGCCTAAGCCTAATACACTATGATATACCTATTTCATATATACATGGTATAAAGAAAACAAAAGTTTTGACTAAGCACGTTCTTTACCTATGCCTTTCAACGTCCCAATATTTATTCAACTTCAACATGTTGATTGGTTCCAGGAATTAATTTATTTGGAAACTGATATTGATAAGACACAACAGAAGGCTTGGGTTTAACTGTATGATAAATTAAGCAGATACCGATATGTAAAACAATGCTATTCGCACCGTGCGTGCGTCTTGTTGGAGGCGTTTACATGGTAACGATACACTACTTTAATTATAGAATTGTATGGATTGCATTTATGACTTACATTGAAAATTTAATATTATTGTCTCACAAATTTAAATAAATAATCATGATGATTTACATTTTAAAAATAATATTTGTGCAATTTGATTTCTTATTTTCACAATTTTTAATGCATTAAGTTTAATTAATTAGTGTTTTTCAATAATTTAAATT
Organism: Chrysoperla carnea; assembly: GCF_905475395.1. Classification (NCBI taxonomy): domain Eukaryota; kingdom Metazoa; phylum Arthropoda; class Insecta; order Neuroptera; family Chrysopidae; genus Chrysoperla; species Chrysoperla carnea. Next base: position 19,552,706 of record NC_058342.1, on the reverse strand, counting down.
TGACTTTTTCTGTAACATTAACATGTAATGAATTGCAAATTAGTCATAACAGCCTCTTTTATCGCCAAAATTTTTCACTGGAAGCGCTGGCATCGATTTTATTGTCCCTACCATGACTACGCACACAACGAATACGTATGCGTCGTATAAAGGTATAATAGTGTAAATGTATGTTATTTCAAATACTCGATAAATATAACTATTTAATTGTCAAAATAATACTTAATTAAATATTATTTATGTATATTTAATTAAATAATTTTGTACAAACCAACCTACTATATCTATATATATTATGTATAAATTTATATCTTTAAAGTTTGTTCATTCATTTTTTTAAATGTATAAATAACAATTGTGTAAAGGAGATATGCAAGGATTTATTAATACTAGGAATTTCAACCCTTGTAGCTCAGTTAGGAAAGGCGTAACTTATTCCGTCCGCGGTATGCCTAGGGTAGCGGGTTCGATTTCCGCCGTCACAACACAAATTAATAGTTGTGATGATCTAGTGAAGTACATGGTATATGCATGAAGAAGGAGCACTCAGCTTCTGAAACTAATTGAGGAGCTGATAAATGAAATTATCAGCGGAAAGTTGGCAACACACATATATGGTAACACAATGGGCTCTATAGCCTGAGTGTGTCCTTCGTGGACAGCCAGTATAACCTAACCTAACCTTACCTGGGGATTTCTATAAAACTTAATAAATACATTTTCTCGATTAACAAAGTTTCCAAAAATCATAAAAAATTCCTTGGTCATTGGGCTTTTTATTATTATTTTATCGTTCAAAGTTGGCTAAAGAAATGAGGAATCATATAGGTTATACTTTTCAATTGGATAATTCTATATCAAAAAATCTAGAGAGTGTGATAAAAAAAACTATCTAAAATATTTAGACAATCTTGTAGTTTATAATAATACCATAAAAATATAAGGTTGTCGATGATATTAAAATTTTAAGTATGAGTTCATCAAAGATCCATCATTTGTTGAACAGAGACGACTATAGTTAGAGTATTGATGATTGAAGAGCGATATCTATATTATCAAATTTATAAGCAGCACTTGCACACAATATATTATATACTTTTGTAGTTGCTTGGTATTGTAAAACCAAAAATAATTCATTACATGACTACAAAGAAGTTGCCCTATTTGTAGTAGGCTGAGTTTGTAGTAGGCTGTGAACCTTAATTTAAGGTTCAGGTTTCTGTTAACTTTCTTAAAAAATGTAACCCACCTCCCTATATTACAGTGAAAATTTTCAAATCGATATTCATTTAAAAGACGAAAGTGTGTGGGTGTGTTCTCTTAACTGCGATACACTGTATATAAGAAAGACTCAACGAAGCCAAAAAATTTTACGAATTTTTTTTACACATTTTTTTCTGTTAACAATGATAATGAAAAATCAAAAAAATTTTGTTATTTAACAATTGTTTAATGAATGTAAAAATTAATTTTTATATTAATTCCTATCGGTACTAACTTCTCTGAAGTATTCAGAATACACCATATTTTTTTTAAATTTTTAAATTAGAATTTAATACCTGAAAAGGAAAAAAATAATAAGCTAGTATTAACATGATTTGTTTTTTACACATTCCAATGGAAATATATTATTAACAAGTGAAAACAAACAATTGACTGACTTAATTGTTGAAATATTATGAATAGACAGTGTTCATTACTCTATCACATTACACATACATACATGTTACACATCATAACTGATAATCCCATATTAATACATACTATAAAATTTGCATCTTCAGTTTGCCCTCGTGAGTAAACGTGAGTAATGTTTACAAAAAAATGTTTCAAACGAAAGTTGTTTATTTTTTGATAAGGAAAATTTTTTACATTTAAACTTTTGTTTTGTCTCTAACGGTTTACAAGATGGATCCTACGGACCTATGACTCAATTGACCTATGTTGCTCATTTAATAACTCGACCTCACTTTTTACGTCCTGAGTGCACTGTATTTCAGCTTCATATCTTTTTTTCGATTTTGAGTTATCGGGTTGACAGACTGGCGGACGGACAACCGGAAATGAACTAAGTAGGTGATTTTATGAACACCTATACTAAAATTTTGTTGGTGGCATCAATATTCTTAAGCGTTACAAACTTGAGACTAAACTTAGTATTCCTTGATATATATAATATATTTTGACAGGTTTTTTATAAGTTTTATATAATTAGTGTTTTGTTTTATTCATTGAAAATTTTAACACCGTCCTGTAAATTATTAGTATATTTCGCTATTGAAAAAAATGAAAATGATCCAAAACATTTGAAATTATATTTATCAATTAATCATTCTTTTATACGCTTTTTGTGAAAATTCACATCGATTCTCTAGGGTTTAGAAGATGTTGACTATCAGAGTCATATTTTTTACCAAAAAAGGCACATTTCTCATGGTTAATTGATAAATAAAATTTTTTTGGATCATTTTCATTTAAATTTTTTAAGGTATTACGATACCTCAAATTGAAAATGATACCAAATATTTGAAATTTTAAGTATCAATTAATTATCCTTTTATACGTCTTTTGTGAAAAATTCATGTCGATTCTCTGTACGGTTTATGAGAAATTAACTACCACAGTCAGTGTTTTAACCCAAAAAAGTTTCTCATTTTTATGCACAATTCTTAATTTTGGTAGGATTTCAAAACTTAAAACTTGAAGAATATTGATAAACGTTTTTTATGCAAATGGTAAAACAATTTTAAGGCAACCATTGACTAAAGAACCAACATTTGTTAGAACTTCTTCAATTATCACCAAGTTAAAAGGGCTGTTTTTAATAATTAATTTATCGTAAGCCGTATAATAGAGAATCGATTTAAAATTTATACAGAAGGCGTATTAAATATTTATTGATCGACCAACAAAAATTCAGTTTTTTGTTGACACTGTCGTTTTGGTATCGAAACGACTTAATACATAATCTGGGACTTTTTTTTGTCTTTAAAGCGTCTAACTGAAATTGATAATAATAATTTGCTTTAAGTCTTCCATATCTGTTGTTTTGGAGCTTACTTCTTAGAAATCGATTTTACTACAAGGCACTCGGTATGAAAAAAAAATATCTAAACTAAAATCTAGTGATCTAATGATCTCGCTACTGATCTAATGATCTCGTTCACTTTTGAGTAATGCGTGTGTATAACTTGTATACTTGTGTGCTGACAAAACATATATTGTTTGAAACTGACAGTAAAATGACGGACAAAGTACACAGAGTAGGTTACCCACCGATACAGAATGACTAGTTGGCTACCCATCCAACTTTCATCTTACGTTTTCGGGGTTTTTCGGGTTACCACATATAAACTATACTACATTGTACGTATAACAGACAATACATCTATTGTTTGAAACTGACACTAACCCAACGGGCACAGCACACTTCACAACACTTAAGGAGTAAACTCCAGTTGTGCGTCGGAGCTGATACACAAAATTTTAGTTTTTGCTCAATAAATGACAGTAACACTTGATTAACCTATATTTTGATTGACATATGCTTGCTATCTTTATGGATTTAATTTTAAAATAATAATTTTAAAAAAATTTCTTTTTTGTAATGTTTCAATAATAGTATTTTTTACAGCTTATCATATTATAGAATATATACATATATAATTACAAAATGGAGCCATTATAAAGTCGTTTATGCTAACGTATATGTATATACAATACGTATATAGGCAGAATGGTATAGTAACCCTTAATCGATACAATTATTGTGTAAAAAATATCTATTCATACAGTATCAGTAATTGGGTAATTGTCGAATGTACAAATAAATATAGTTGAGTTCCATACAGTTGAGTTACTGCAGTTATTTTGTAAGTTGTTAAAATGGGAAGTATATTAGAAAATGCCTTGTGGAAATATGGTAGTTGGTTCATATAAATATAAACCAAGACTTGTAATATAACAAAATTTGTAAGTGAAAAAAAAATTGATTTACAAAAGTTAGAAGCATTCAAAGATTATTGCCTATCTCCTTCTAGCAAAATAAAGTTTTGTACGTAATATCTATGATGATGCGTGCAAAGACGTCACAAAACTATATCTTCCTTCCTCTTTATTTAATTAAGAGTTTTAGGCGTTACAGTGTTGTATATTACTAAAAATTTTCAAAACAACTTCATTTTTCAGACCGCCGAGTGAGAATTCTTCACTTAAAGTGATGAAAAAATTAAGCCAACATCGTTATTGAGAGTTATGCCAAAAAAAGTAACTGGGACGCTATTCCTGACGGGCTACACAGGTTTACTTTCGTTGACATATTTGTAAAATATTTATTTCAATTTCAATAGCATACAGTAGTTAATTGATATCTGTATGGATTCCTCTTTTTTTCTAATATTAACCATCTATCCGATATAGTTTCAAGAATATCCACATATGGTTTCACGGATATGGTCCAGTTACTACTCCCTGCCATCTGCTGAGTAAAAAAGTAGATTTGGGAGACTTAAAACGAACATATGAATGAAATAAAATTGGAAAATATATATATATATATATATATATATATATATATATATATATATATATATATATATATATATATATATATATATATATATATATATATATATATATATATATTATATATATATATATATATATATACATACTAAGAATCAAACCCGAGCCTCTTGTATTCATGCATTGATAATAAAGGTTGTAGTTAATTAAAAGTGTAGATCTTATATTATTCGATTAAGACAAGAGAATATTCGTTTTTTTTAATTAAGGATGTGCTAAGCTTGTTGGAAATTCAGTTCGCTTATATGTGCCATTATCAGAAAAATCACCTCACTTGAGTTAAATTTTGATCAAAATAAGATTATAACAATGACGAGGCGTCTAAAAAAACAGATAGTTAGAAGAGTATCCCTTATTTTGACATGAGAAATGATTAATCGATTAATATAATAGTAAAACTACCTCGAGATTAAAGTAGTTCGGCCGTCACATGACTAGTCAAGTTAGCAACTAATTTATATTCATTGAATATAAATTTAAGTAATGAATAAAAATAATATTTGTATCACGTAAATATTTTTGAATGCTTTAAAAATATCGTAAATGACAAAATTTGACTAGTTTTTTATGTTTTCTTTTTGGAAAAACAGTATCTGTGATAAATTTGCTTCATGATGAAAACTTTTTGAAGCTCAATCACCGATTAATTTTTGTATAATTAACATAATTATGAGTTCTTCCATAAGGTACTGCTTTAAAAATCACAATTTTAAAATGAAATAACTCATAATTTTGCCCCGCAAGAGGCTCTAAAACGGTGTTTATTGTGATCAACCTCAATCTCGAGATCAACTCGAGGAATTTCAGTTTTTATAAAGTAAACTGTACACAACTGTAAAATATAATATCATGTCGCATTAACGTGTATTTAATATTGAACAATTTATGTTTGTTTGACAATGTTTGTGTTTTTACAATGTTTCAATAATCATTTATAATATTAAGTTGAATAGGTTCTAATGTCCATGCAGTATAAATAACACACACTGCAGCGCATGAATTAACTTAACTAAGTCTATATACACTAAACAAAAGAAAAAACGCGGCACATTTGTTTCATTAAAAATTTAAAATATTTACAGGACCTTTGCTATTCATGAGAGTTTTGGACTGTACCTAATTTTTTAGGGTTAAAGAGTGAGCTTGGTGGTACGTGTATACTTACAGGCCGGAAATTGTCATAATCGAAAATCCCAGACGATTTTTAGGCTGTCAGGATATAGACGGTTTTGTAAGCGGTGATGAATTATACCTTAAAGTTGAAGTATCTCGAAATATCTCCCAAAAAATGCAAATGAAAAATGCAAAATGAAAAAAATACTTTTTGACTGAATTCGAGTTAAATGGAATTAATTGTTATTTGGACCCGTTAGTTGAATAAGAAAATGGTTGTGCTACCAGCGTAACCTTTGAAAATCTGCAAAATATTCTAACTTTTTTCAGTTCTTGCAATTCAATTAAAAAACTATTAGCTTTTTACATTAGTTGCTACTATAATTTTGAAAGTATATTAAATTTAGAACAAGTTCAGCTAACCCACAGCTCCACATGTCTAATAGTTTTTGAGTAATATTGCGCAAAAAATTTATATAGTTCTAGAAATGTTAAAATTTTGAGTTTTGCTTGTGTTAAACCATTGAGAAACAAAAGTTTAAAGGTAAAAAATGTTCTTTATAAAAAAATACACAACTTTTGTTTGGAACAATTTTTTCTAAAAGTCTTTGTTTTCTCGTGAAGGAGCAAATTAGGACAAAGTTTTTCTTTGGTGTCCACTTTCTCCAAAACTATTAAAGATAGAGAGATGAAAATTTGTTAGTAGCTTCAATTAGTAAGCCTTATGATAAAATTTTGACAAAAAAAAAAAACGAAAAAAAGATTATAGAAAATTTTCGAAAACTAGGTCAAGAAAGGCGATGTGAAGCAGTTTTCTGGTATGTTATTTGGGCACCCTAGAAGAGTGTGAAACTAAAAATTTGTGCTAAACCCGCGTATGAGGTGAAAAACTGAAAAAGTTCGAAAAGTTGAAGTTTTTCACCTATTGCGCATTTAGGTAAAACAACTTTTTTTAGCTTGCAAAACGTAGTTTTGCACTCCCCTAGGGAGACTGCTACTTTTTGTAAGATTTTACTGGCGTATATGTTTATTTTTGAAGGTTTAACTAAAATTATACGATATTTGCTTACAAATATATTTATACGCTCATATATAGGTCTTCCTTTAAACTGTTTCATGAAAGGGTCTGATACGATAACGGAACGCACAGTCTATCAGGACAAAAACTGAACTTTCTTTCCTTTTTCAAAGAATCTTGAATTTGCCATGGTCATGACATTATTTGGAATATTGTATCTAAATATCGAATCAGCGTACTTTAAAACTCAATTCTTTACTCTTAAAATGATTCCAGGTAGAGTTCAAAAAGGTCAAGGAAAACATGCCTGAGTTATATTTCTGCAAATAGTGTATATTTTAACGAAACATAAAGTGTCGCGTTTTTTTTTCTCAAGTGTATTTTCTTTACTATACCAAGTTTCTAGCCTATTATTGTTATTCACTCAGATTTGACATGGAAGTTTATTTATTTAAATTACATTATAAACTGTTTTTTTATTCGATTGCACCCGGTACAAAAAGGGGGTTATAAGTTTAACAACATGTACGTGTTTGTGTACGGATTTCCACTAAAATACTTACGAATTTCAACCTATATTGTGCTTTGGGATTTATTTCAACATTCCCCTTGAATAAACTGTTAATAAAATCAGTTAAATACCGAAATATAAATACGCATGGCATTAATATAAAGGAAGATCAAAATCGTGACTCTGTTCGAGATGATTTTGGATTTAAATTAGTGGTAATCGGAGGCCTTCGTTCATATTTGTAAATTTTTTGACTTATGATCTTCCAAATGGAAATAAAACCTTTCAAATGGAATTTGGAAGGGTCAAAATCTTCTTATTTAATTTTAAAATGCCAAAGTTTGTATGCTTGGATGATTTTCAGTCTCATTTAATACGATGTATATTTTACCTCGCAAAGATTACAGTGGTCAGAGAAAAGCGATAAAACCACATTTCTGTACGATAAGTAGATATTATTGAACCATTATACTTACACATTTCAGCCAAATTCAGAGACCCTAGGTCGAAAACAGGCTAAGGAGCGTGTTACTGTCTAAAGACCTTTAAGGAAGATAAGGAGAGGAGTAAGGAAGGTCAATAGATGTGAAAACTATGACGCTATCCAACAAAGCAGGTCTACCTCATCCCAAAGTTGACCGTTTTATATTGAAATAAAGCAAAAATACTTGCAAACAATTTCCTAACGATTGGAACAAGTAAATTTAAATATTTTTATTTACAATTAGAATGAGATTGAATTTAAAATGTGAATTGATTGATACAAAATCACTGAAGTTAAATAAACTAAATCATAACTTCTATGAAAGAGATTGATTTTACTTTAAAGTTTAAAGTCATGTATTATTGATGGAAAATAAAATTGTACTTAGGTGGAATATACAATTAATCATGTAAATAAAGCGAATATACAAATTAAAATGACACAATTTTACGTTTGCTTTAAATTTTAAAATTAGGTTAGTACGAAAACATATCTATCATGTCTAGTCCATATGTGATTGAGAAAACTTTATGAAGATTGTTGTTCCCAGTTAACAGAAAGTTTGAAATAAACATATTGTCATTTTTATAAGATTTGCTATATTTATTGTTACATATGTAACAAGTATCGATAGAGCAGTTGGTTATGCTGTTGACTTAAGGACACTAAAATCAATAGTAATCCATATGTCGCTGTTTCAAATCCGACTTGAAGAAATCTATTTTCTTTAAATTTCTTAATAAATATATTCTTAGTATAGACAAATTCAGACCTTTCTCTCGATATGCCCATAGCGAGACAGCAGCCTTAAAGAATTACATATGCTATGAATATCAACAAAATCCGTCTACCTAAAATACAACCTTCTAAAGAATACTGTTTTATTCCCAAAAGTAATACCTAGAATTATTGTCCAACTGAAACTTCATCAATTAAATTTATAGCAAAGTTCAAAATTCCTCAATATGTATTTATATAAAAAAAAAAAAAGAAGTAACTTTTCTATTAAAATTGTTTTTATAATACAACAACAAAAAAAGAAAATGTCAAGTTAAAGAAGACATTTGACTATTTGACAGTATCATTGTTTAAATAAATGAATTGAAAAATGTCAGAAGTTTTCATAAAAAAAAATTGTCCCTTAATATTCGTATAAAGAAAGAAAAAACGTTTTTTCTTCCTTCAAACAATTTTTACCTGAGTGTATTATGTAATAATAAATATTGAATAAAATATATTGTCCTATTCTTTGTAACTGAGTACTCAGTTACAAAGTGTTTACAGTCAAAACAAGTTCAAGGGACGTTACTCTTAACGATGAATCAGTGGGTACATGGGCATCGCAGAGGGTGGATGCAGGTAGGGGCAGCTACCCCTCTCTAAAAATTCACAAAAATGGTTCAAAGCATCCACTTGCTTTAAAAAAGTAAAATTCTACTAAATTCAAAATTTGCAGTTATCGTATGAGTTTCGTGTGAAATTAGAATCAATCAAGTTACCTTCAAATCTTCAACTAACCATCTTTTATAATTTTTGAGAAAAGACTCTCACGGGAAAACAAAAATTCTTTACGAAAAAATGTTTCAATAAAAATTGTTTACTTTTTAATATGAAATAGTTTTACATTTAAACTTTTATCTTTCCTTATGCGGCTTATATGACCCAATGGACCCATGTTACCAATTTTCGAATTCAAAGTCACTTTTTTGGTTCGCAGCACGATATAGAAAAAATTCAGCTTGATAACTCTTTTCGTTTTTGAGTTATCGCGTTAACGGACAGGAAGCGTAAATGAACTAATAATGGTTAATTTTATGAATACCTTTATCAAAATTTTGTTTGTAGCATCAATATTTCTAAGCGTTACAAACTTGGGATTCAACTTAATATACTCCTACTACTATAATATATTATATCTTTAGGGTACAAAAACCAAATAAAATCATTTTTAACAACAAGTTTTTAAGAAAAGGGAGCCTATACGATGAAAGGGGAAAAACTAGTAGAAAAAGAAATTTTTGGTAAGGTCCCCAAACAAAAACACAAAAAAAAGTTTACGGTTCTCACCAATATTAATCCGGATTCGACTGTTTGTGACCCTCCAAAATTCAACTCTAAATCCACGACTGTTTTCAGGTAAATTAAAGGTAAAATATGTATAATTTTTAAATAAAAATAAACTATCGCATTTTATTTCATATATTTTTACTTTTCCCATTCTCCATAAAGCAACTTGTCCCTCTTTTTAACATTGACTGGCGACGCCCTTGAGCTTTAAAAAAAAAACTATTTAAATTAAAGTTAAAACCTTAATAAATTATTGAAAACAAAATAAACCCGTTGTGTCTGGCTAATTAAGTATGTATGAGCAGGGTAGTGAGGACACAAATTTAAAAATATACTCTCTTTCAATTTTGCTGGTAATTTTCAAAATAAAGATAGTTGAAAATTTTGTTTAATTATTTAGTTTTGGATATTTCGAAAACCAAGGCAGATATCGACAAATTTTATTCTTATTTATCATCTACATTCATGAAGTTTTAAAAAAATTATAAATGTGAAAGTAAGCATGTTTGTTTGTTTGTTTGTTAAGCTTTCACACTAAAACTAGCGAAGGGTTTTTATTAACTGCACATTAGTATAGCTCATACATCAGAATAACACATGAGCTATTATTTATAAAGATATATTTTTAAAAAATTAAAAAAATTAAAAAATTAAATTTAATCTGGCATTAACTATTTTAAATTTTTACAGGAATCTTTAATTTATGGTTCAACATGATGATTATAGATGGAGAAGATGTATGATCATCATTTTGAACCATAAATTAAAGAATTCTGTAAAAATTTAAAATGGGAAACGTCAAACAAATCATGGCCAACTATTCTGAAATACTCAAGGAATTATGACTATTTTACATTTAACAAAATTGAAAACTGAGCATTCAAGAGAGGGTGAAGGCTATAAAACGGTGGTTTTTAATTTTAAGCCCAGTGAAGCGGGGCCTAGTAGCTATATAAATATACTTTTGGAATATAATACCATATATTTTACAGTCCCTTTTATGTCAGTAGAATCGACTTTGACTGTATATAACCCTATTCTTTGTAACTAAATACATAACTGTTTATGTATTTTTACCGTTAATAATATAAAAAAACATATTTAATGGGAAAATAACAGGTGTATTCCCAAACAGTATTACCAAACCACAGTAAATCATTTTTATCACACGATATTTAATTGTACAGAATGCATCAAATAAAATATTACATAATTTATATACATGATAGTTCTTAATACATGATATTAAAGTAAACAGTGTCGGTTTTAGAGTAAGTTATATTGAAAGAACACTCAATAGATCTTCAACTCAAAAGATGTCGCCTCATTAGCTCAGTTGGTTAAGGCGTAACCAATTCCGTCTGCGGTATGCATAAGGTAGCGGGTTCAATTCCCAACAAAATTAATTTAATTAATAGTTGTGATGGGCTGGTGTAGTCTATGGTATATGCATGAAGGAGGTGCACTCAGCCTCTGAAATTGAGGAGCTGATAAAAGAAATTATCAAAGAAAAGGTGGTAAAACTCATACATGGTATCACAATGGGCTCTAGAGCCTAAGTGTGTCCTTCCTGGACAGCCAATATAACCTAACCTAACTCAAAAGATAGAGCGGATTCAAGACGCGCAGTTTTATTGGTGTTTGCTAGGTTGATTAAAGCGAAATTTTGGTAGTTTTTTTAAGTAAATGCTATAAAACATGTAAAAAAAAATCGAATCTTCAAATAAATCACCTTCCAAGTGTGATGAAATGAGTTAATTGGGGATGACCGATAGACAAAGTATAAAGAGAAGCGTAGGAATGAAATAGGCTGCTTGAACAATGAATTCGCATAATTACAAATTATTAAAAAGAAAAATTTACTCTAATTTTGATTATGCACATAAGGTGGTATAAGCATGATTGTTAAAGATGCAGATCAAAACTGCTAGCATTAAATCCTCATTAGTATTTTGTGAAGGTAGAAGAATAATGAATTAAAAACAAGTGAAGAAAAAATTGACTGAGCTAATTTTTGAAATACCCTGTACAGAAAGTGTTGAATGCCAGTGCTTAAAAGATCAGCAGAAGTATGGCGACCATTCGGCCGCCAATTATATCGTTTTTAAAAGTACTTTCTAGAATTGTTTTCCGTTTTTTCTAGAATATTTCACAAGACCACTAGTTGAAGCTACTTGCAAATTTTTCAACTAACTAATTTCTATAGTTTTGGAGAAAATGGACACAAAAGTTTGTTCTTAGTTTGAGCTCTCACGGGTAAACAATGATGGTCATGGAAAAATAATAAAAACAAAACCTTGACCCTGTTACTAATTTACTTTTTGAGTAATTGTGTTGACAGACGGACAATTTTCTTATTTCAAGAAAAATATTCTTGGTTTTAGGAATTTTTCTTGAGTTGAGAAATTCTTTTTTTTTTCTTTTCGCCCTTAACTAATAATCCTTAATCATTTTATTCATAAAATAAAATTTGTTGAACTTTTTTATAAAATGAAATATGTTTAAAAGTAAATATAAATTTAATTTGCAATTCATTACAGCTTGTATCACGATCAATTATTTGCGTGAAAATTGCACGCGACAAAATATATGGGAAGCACACTATGGAATGTACATTGAAAAGTTTAAAGGAAAAAATATTAAAAAATATACCTTTTTTCTTATACCTTATCTCATGGTGGACTTAAAGTCATGCAGACAATCTAATATACTGCGATGAACGCATTAATTAAAACATTTTATGAAAGTGAAAACCAAAATTTTATTTCAGCCTCCAAAATTTCTAACCGTTATTGAGTTTAATCCTAAATAAGCACAGCCGGCACATATTTAATATACAGGGTGGGCCATTTTAATCTATACACTTAAATATTTCTTTTTGTAGTTAATAAATAAAAAAATAACTTAAACGAAAGTTTGATGGGGGCCATCATGTTCTGACATGAGATTGAACCTAGTTCTCCGAGTTTCCCTAATAGCCAATTTAGATCCTAAGCAGTAAGAGCTAGAAAAACACTTTAAGTTAGAAAGTTGATTCTCATAAAAAAACTAACAATTTTTGTTTTAAACCTTTTTTCGAAAAACGTCTGCTTTTGTTATATATAATATGTTATATAATTTATATATATAATACAAATATAATTTATATATAAAATATAAGTATCACAAAACTAATATAATTTTTGTGCCATAAATAATAAAGTCCCTTAAAAAAAGATTCCAAAAACATCGATTTTTGGTTAAAAACAAAACAAAAACTCTTTAATCACAAGACTATTAAGATTCTTGCGCGGATTTGGAGAGTTTTCGTAGAGTACCGATTAAATATTCTATTCAATTCAAATTATTCATTCTTTCTTTAAAAAATATAAAAATAATGATGTGTTTGGTCTGAGAAACAGAGGTTAAGCCCCCTTATTATTATTATTAATATTATTAAATTTGAAAATAACGAACTCATGTCTGCCAAGGAGGGAGAGAGGATACAGGATTTACACCCCAGACCCACCCATCTCCTTGAGAGACATAAATATTCACATGGCAACTACGTCTTTTGAAGAAAGTTCACTGACTTGAGGTCATGTAGTCTGTACGTCCGTCAGTCCACGCGATGTCCTTAGGTCCGTCTGTTTTCCGAGTCAGGGGTACGTTAGTCTGTCTGATGTCCTGGTCGAGCAGGCTCCGTCCCTGCACCTTAGCGATGTGGAACCTACTAAAAGAAAAATAAAAGACACTTCAAGGGCTGTTACTTGAAGACAGTCTGGCGCGATCTCAACGTACGAAGGGTGTCTATGATGACAGCCTTCTACAGACCGGAATTTGAGGAAGATTCGTGTCTAGGGTGGGACGAATTTCTCCAAGGCAACCGGTAACCAGAACAACCATTTTGACTGAGTAGCCAGGATTTAGTTGTCGTAGTTCTTGTAAAATATCAATATATGGAGTCCGTTTTTGCTCTTCCTTCGAAACTATGTTCGATTCTACGGGCGCAGAGAGCTCGATGGCGTACATAGTCTTGAATGAGATATCCTAGAGCACTATATTAGGCTTAGAAGCGGATTATTATTTTGTCATAAAAAAGGGATAGGGAAAATACAAGGAAGGAAGAGGTAAGCAATTATGGCGGACTTCCTTTGGAACTATCCCCATATTAACCTTTTTGCAAACCTAATGGAAAGCCATAAAAAACCATAGGCACCTGATACTGAAGATCCAATGAGTTTAATATTGAAACAAACTGTATTTAGGAACAACCTGTATTTAAATTATAAAATAATCATAAATAATATAATTAATATATGTGGTAGTTATAACCACCAAAGAATCGCAGCAATCCTGTTATAACATTGTAAGATTTGTAACCTAAAGGGTAAATAATTCGTCAATAATGTGCTAACAAACACAATTTTCATATTAGGGTTAAATTATTCTATATTGAATATAGTTTAGTTGTTTCTACTAACACTATAGGCAATAGGCAAATGTTTCAAATAGTTAATTTTAGGTATAGTAAGCGAGGGGGTGGGGATGGATGACACAATTTTAAAGGGTTAGATTATGGGTATTGGATCTATGGGTATGTAGGTGTGTGGTTATGTTTTTAGGTGGATGAGAGTTGTTCAATAAATGTGTAGGACTAAGTTTTACAACAGAGAAATTCAGAATGAGCAACATATTGTTGTAAAATACGGTATGTACTTGATCAATTGATTACCTATGGAATATACAACATTTGTCAAAACTATATAATAGACACGAGTATTCAGTACGGGTAAGTCGTGTACCTATGGACGACTATACCTGTGGACTGTATCCACATCTAGAAATCGTGAGCTCTATCTGATAAGGGGAAGGCACTTATAGTAGCTTTTTTCAAAATTTCAACAAAATTTTACCAGTTGTGATTAAATTACTATTTATATAATTTACTTCATAGTCCCATTCAGTTATAATAATAATATGGGATTTAACCTTCGTTTTTGTAACATACGCCTTATCACAGGGGCCACCCACATCATTATTTGTTAATCTTTATTTATTATATTACATTAATTTTTACAATTACATTTATGATGTGGGTGGAATCGGTTTCTTCGTTCTTATCCAAGCGACGACAATGTGATTAGTTCCAAAGACCCCAATAATTATAATTGTTCACACTGGCGCTGCCTGGGCTCGAACCCTCAACCTAAGTCTAAATAGTCAGACGGCCAGAGACCAACGCCTTAGACCGCTCGGCCATTTAGATCTTTCCCATTCGTTAAGTGAATGAAAATGAATTGAAAATGGCTTTTAGAAGCCATTTAGCATCTCATCTTGTGGGGCCCTTTTGGGTGCAGCAAATCCAAATATTTATTCTATTTTCTTAAGAATACAAATTTGAACTTGTGCAGAAAAAGTGTGATTTGGGAAACTTCAGCGGTTTTTCCACAATTGTTGCAATTGATCCGAAAACTATGCATTTTAAAGAAAAAACAGATAAGTCGACAGATTTTACACATTATTTTTGTCTTATCTTTTATATTTCCTGAAAAATCTATATCAAGACACAAATTTCCGAGTTATTAGTGTTTTATTTTTCTTTAAATTATGCTTTTTAAGGAAAAAATACTTTGCATAGAAGTTGTAAAGCATAAAATTTCCTACCGATTTGTATATTATGATTATTTCTAGTCTTCCGCATTGACCAAATAAACAATATGAGCACGAATGAGCCCCAATTTTGTGCATAGAGAAAATTATTTCACTGATTAAATTTAACAAAAAACAAGTGAAAACAAACAATTGACTGAGTTAATTGTTGAAATACCATGCATAGTCAGTTTTTATTTATCACATTACACATACAAACATGTCACACATACATAACTGATAATCAAGTATAGTACATATTATAAAATTTCCGCCTAATTGGCGCCCTCACGGGTAAACAGTGATGTTTACGAAAAAATGTTTCAAACAAAAGTTGTTTATTTTTCTATAAGGAACATTTTTTACATTTACTTTTTTGTTCTATCTCTAACGGTTTACAACATGGGTCCTACGGACCCAAGACCCAATTGACCTATGCTGCTCATTTACGAACTTGACCTCACTTTTTACGTCCTGAGTACGCTGTAAAAATTTCAGCTCGATATCTTTTTTCGTTTTTGAGTTATCGTGTCTACAGACGAACGGACGGACGGGCGGACAACCGGAAATGGACTAATTAGGTGATTTTATGAACACCTATGACAAAATTTTTTTCGTAGCATCATTATTTTTAAGCGTTACAAACTTGGGACTAAACCTAAATATACTATGTATATATACATGGTATAAAAAAAAAACAAACAGTTTAAAGTTAAATATTATCAAAATTTCACTAAAAAAAACAAAAACACTAGAGCATTTCAAATAATTAAACAATTGACATAGTATCTCTTTACAGCACCATTATTTCTTCACACTATGCTTGTTTTAAGAATTGAAATATTATTAAATTAATTTAAAATTACATTTATATTTTATTAAAATGTAATCCATGATACAATATGTAGTATACCGTGACTTACACTCTAATTTAATCAACTGCCACTAATTGTACCTGGGGCACTCCTTTCTACATATCATGTTTACAGTTCGCTCTAGGTAACAGCATCATACCTGCGACATGTGACTGAAAGATTAAAATCTTTTCAATTTTCTGTTATAGACAACTTGTATATACGCTGTCAATTTGGAGCTTAGTTTGAATAAACCAATCATAATAAGGTATAGACGCTTTCTCCCAAGCATTCTCTTATAAGTTATTAGCGCCTGAATTTCATCACTAATATAAGAACCGTTTAAAATATCTCCGCAAAAATACCAATTTGAAAATCCCGCTAATGCACTTTATTTCGTTATCTACGATATACTTATATCACGCCAGCTGTTTAATCAAAACTGGCAAAGCCACGCGGAATTCAGACTATACAATACATACAAAGCGAACCATGTACAATGCATGAACGTGCCAATAGATGTCAGGAAGAGTCATATTTTGCAGTTGATGTTTCAGTTTTTCAATTTCATGAAAATCATTGGAGCCATTTCCGAGATCGTAAATATATATAAGAATTTATCATTTAAATATACAAAATTTTCAGTGATCAATGATATAAGACGTAGTTATGCTCCAAGGTAAATCTTTTATAATTTTCTACGCCAAAATTATACTTATGTTTAAAACAAAAAATGGCATGCCCACGAATAAGCAGTGATTTAGGTAGAATGTGATTAAAATCTTAAAACACAATCGTAAACTTGTATACAAAATAAATTTTTAACAGAAAATCAAAATTGTTTCCTTTTTTCACTAAAAAAATGTTATCTCTGTTTTACTTGAAAACAAAAACACACATGGATAACAATTCTCTTAGTTGCTTGCCTTCTAAAGAGTAAATTTTGTCTTTGTATAGTTAGTGTCTCAAAGATGATATCTTACAAGAAACTGGGAAAATGATTCAATGTACATTGTCATCAAGGTACAATAGCTTATCCTCTCTGCTATAACCAATTCATGGCTGCCTGAACTATTTAAATGATCCCTTATAAAGGAGTTCAACTATTATAGGATATGATAATGTAAAAGGCATGTTTTAACTATTTCCGATATATTTTCATTGTTTTATTGTTATGATTGTTCAATTTAATTATTGGTTCATGACTTTTACTGGTCTGTTATACAAAGTTTATGAATTTATAGAGTCAATCTATAAAGATAACTAATATAGTCAGCATACTATTTTTCATAAACACTACAAATGATTTCACAAAAGCTTTTATATATAGTTTGAATATTTGAGTGTGTACAAAATTATTACGTTTAGCTCCATCCGAAAAAATTTAAGAAACGCGTCTTAAAACATAGAAAAAAAGTTTAATACATTGATAAATTCAAACAATATTTATTCCAAATATCCAAATTTTTATGAAATTAATGTTTTAGGTTAGGCTACGTTATATTGGCTATCCGCAAAGGAAACACTTAGTTTATGGACCCCAATGTGATACCATATATGTGATTTACCACCTTTCCGCTGATAATTTAATTTATCAGCTCCTCAATTTCAGAGGCTGAGTGCACCTCCTTCATGCATATACCATGACCATATACTAAGCACACCGGAATTGGTAACGACTTAACCAACTGAGCTAATAGGGCGACAAATTACTGTTTTAAAAGAATAATTTTTTTGACTTAGCTTTTACCCTAGCGTATTTTGTCAATCAATTCAGGCTGTCGGTCGAAACACAAGGCATTAAAATTGCGTCCACAAAAAACTTGAAATTATATTGAAATTTTGGACTACAACTAAAAATATATACTACCGTGTTGTCTACCTTTATTTATTTTGCCTTTATCTATGCCATTCTCTATACCAAGCATTTTTTTTATAATTTCATGAATGTAGACGAAAAATAAGAATAAAGTTATTCCATATCTACCTTGGTTTTCGAAATATCGAAACCTAAATAATTAAATTTTCAGTTTTCGATATTTTGAAAATTACACCAGATATCAAAAAATCTTATTTATTTTATATTCATTTTATTCTTACTATTGTCAAGTTATAAGATAAATTCACCATCAAAATTTAAAAAATAAATTTTTTTAAATTTGTGTCCCCACTTCCTTGCTTATACATCCTTAATTGGTAGGGCACAATGTTTTTTTCTTTTTATTTCCATCGACTGAGGAAACAAAAAGAAATCCGTTTGGAGAAATCCATAAAAACATGTCATCCCCCTTGCAAGTCAATTATTTATTTAAGGTAGTACTATCGGTAATAGACTTTGCATTCAGCAATTTAATGAAACTTGGCATAGTTTTCCATTATTACATCATAATTAACCAGTTATTAAAAAATTTAACTGGCCCCTAAAAATTTAACCGGTTAATTATGATATAATAATGTACAACTATGCCAAGTTTCATTAAATTCTGAATGCAAAGTCTATTAACGATATTACTACCTTACGTATTTATGGGTAAAATTTAAGTCTTTTCGTTATTCCGTTACCTAATATCCCCATATTAGGTAACACCAGATGGCATGCAGTGGAAAAAATAAATAGTTTACAGAGTATAATATTAAATTAGTTAATTCTCATGCTATGATCTTGATGACTCTTAAAAAGAGAGAGAGTGTTTTGAAGCATCAATTATTTGAAAGTGTGCCAATGTTTTTCATTCTAAACAATAAAAAAACACTTGGGAAATATTAAGAATTGAATTAAATGTTTTCTTATAAAAAAAAAAGTTGAAAATGCAACAAAATGAAAATTATTTGGATATATTTTTTTTTATACCATGTATATGAAATATACCAAGGTATACTAAGTTTAGTCCCAAGTTTGTAACGCTTATAAATATTGATGATAACAACAAAATTTTGGTATAGGTGTTCATAAAATCACCTAATTAGTCCATTTCCGGTCGTCTATCTGTCCGTCTATCGTCTGTTATCACGATTGCTCAAAAACGATAAGAGATATCAAGCTGAAATTTTTATAGCGTGCTGAGGACGTAAAAAGTGAAGTCAAGTTCGTAAATGAGCTACATAGGTCAATTGGGTCTTGGGTCTGTAAAACAAATCTTGTCCACCGTTAGAGATAGAACAAAAGTTTAAATGTAAAAAACGTTTCTTATAAAAAAATAAACAACTTTTGTTTGAAACATTTTTTCATAAACATCACTGTTTACCCGTGAGAGTGCATATTATGCGCAAATTGTAGTATTATATGGGTATATCATTTATATGTGTGTGACGTGCATGTATGTGTTATGTGACAGAGTAATCAACACTGTCTTTACATGGTATTTCAACAGTTTACTCAGTTAATTGTTTGTTTGCACTTGTTTTATTTATTTTTTCAAAGGAAATTCTTATAGACTACACAATAAACTTTTCATTTCAATGTATTTTGACTTAAATTTCACGATGAAAAGTGTTTGTGAAAAACTGTAAACACTGAATTATTTATACATGAAGGGAAAGTGAAAACTTTTGACGTTAAGATATATTTATGTCACATAAAGTTTAAGCATTTTTGTTTTGTGTATTTTCCTATATTTTATCATTTTCACCGTTGGGATTCTATACCATTGAAAACAATTACGAAAACTGAACATAGAGATATCTTTGATGAATATGCCCTGAACAGTTGAAATTCATGTGGTAAGACAATTGAATTTTTTATGCATGGTTTATGAATTCACTACTCTATAGTATTTAACTATTTACTGATCAGTATTTTAGTAATGGTTTTTCAAAAGACTTTTACAACATTTTATTGTAACCTTTTAGTTTGTTGTCATCCCTTTTTAGTTGTTGCCACTTTAATCCTGCTGTTTTGTTGCTATTCTAGTTATAGGTACAGCGCAAGTGGAGACGCAACATGTTGAATTAAGGTTGTTGTCTCGGTACAATATAGTAAAAATGTTGTATACAACTTCACAGCAATAATATGTATCTGACGACATCTTTTGCCCACATACATATTCAAATGTAGTATTAGTTTTAACATGCTTTTAACAATACTGTAGTATACTGTATGTATTCTGTATGATAAATAATAATAATAAACATCTGTAATTCTGTACACTGAAAACAAAAATTCTAAATACCAACCGATATGAGATTGTCTCAATCTCATCGTGAGATAAAATATGGCGAATCGTGCCACCAATGTGATACAAGTTGACACAAACGCATGCGTTGTTTGTATGAAAGTAATATACTGCCTAAAAAATTTCAAATTTTGTTGTTTTGAAATGCAACATAGTTTTAAACAATCTTTTTTTGTTTGCTTCTACTACTTATAAATATTATAACAAAATAGTGATGTGATTGTTACAACTACATGAGTAGGTAAAAAAATTTATGGTTTATACCTGCTCATTGGTTTATTTATAAAAAAATTAGATTGTGTATTAAACAGTATTAAAAAGAAGTAAATAACGTTTATATTTATTCTGTTTATATAATATTTGAAACCAGATATTATTTTCAACCAAATTATTAACTGATTATTGAAGTATTTATTTTATAATTTGTATGGCATACTTTAATTTAAATGTTTATACTATACATATATGTAATATGCAAGGTATACTAAGTTTAGTCCCAAGTTTGTAACGCTTAAGAATATTGATGCTGTGAAGAAAATTTTGATTCGGTTGTCTGTCCGTCTGTCTGTCAACATGATACCTCAAAAACGAAAAAAGATATCAAGCTGAAATTTTAACAGCGTACTCAGGACGTAAGAAGAGAAGTTGAGTTCGTAAATGAGCAACATAGGTCAATTGGGTCTTGGGTCCGTAGGATCCATCTTATAAACCGTTAGAGATAGAACAAAAGTTTAAATGTAAAAAATATTCCTTATAAAAAAATAACCAACTTTTTACATCACTGTTTACCCGTGAGGGCGCAAATTAGACATAAATTGTATAGTATGTATTATATGGTGATATCATTTACGTATGTGAAACATGTATGTATGTGTATTAAGGTGATAGAGTAATCAACACTGTCTATGTACGGTATTTCAACAATTAACTCAGTCAATTGTTTGTTTTCACTTGTTTACTTTGTACTTTTAAAATTATGATTTTATAAATTTAAAAAATAATCCTCTCTTGGGAATGGAATTTTTTGTTCAAAATATCGTATCTCGAGCTATATTTATTTGTTAAAAAAATTATCCACAAAAAAATTCAATATCTCTACTCAGAAAATACGGATGAATGAAGGCTTTCTTTTTCATATCAGCTGAAAAGAGAAAACTCAACACCAGTATAATTTTTGGGACTGGCAACGTCGCCGCTAAACCGTTAGTTACCATTTTCTACCTTACTTTAAGGCATATTAACGAGTCCTAATCTTTAAAACTAATACTTTTTTTTTGTTCCAGGTAAGTTTTAAGAATTTTGTATTTACCAGCTCTTCCAAAATGTATGTAAGTTACAACTTATTATTAGAAAAAACTTATTTCGTGTAAAACTCAGCTTTTTTATAAGCTTTTATTTATGGTTACACTTGGAAACAATATTATGAGAAAAACTATCGAGAATCTGAATTTGATGGAAAATATAATACATGGTGATAAGAAATAAGTTAATTAAAATTTTTTAAAAATTAAAATTTTTTTCCTAGATAGACCGCTTACAGATACGTTTTCAAACTCTCATTTTAAACTTATTGAGAAGATCTTTATTAACAATTCATTTATTTGTCAACTTTCGATAACCTATTAATTAGCTGTTAATGTAACCGGCAATAAATAATTTCAAACCATAGTGATCAATATTACTATTTTCCTTTCAGGAAATGTATGTATAAATTCTTAAACAGGTTATTCGTCCAAGTCTACACTGAAAAAAAAATTCTTAATACCAACCTTTATGAGGTTATCTCAACCTCATCGCGAGATCATAAACAGCGAATGGTACCACGAATGTGATACAATTTATATTGATAATTTAACATACCATTTTCGATTGAATGTACGGTTTTTCAGTTATCCACAAAAAACTCTTTGGAATTTTCTACTAACAGATTATATAAGAATATAAAAAAATAATATAAAAATTTCATATTCGTAACAAAACGCGGCGAATTGTCCCAAAAACCATACCTCGGTCAGGGCGACCGAGCCCCCCTCCACAATTTCATTTTATATTTATAAAAAATATTTATTTATTAAAAATTATATAAGAAATACCAAATAAATTGTAAATGATATAAAAGTTTATAAATATCATATTAATTATTTTTTTTGTTTTTATAATTTTATAATAAAATATTAAATTATTAAATAATTGATTTAATCATATTATGATATAATTATTAATATTTACAGGAATAGAAATTAGAATTGTTGATTGTTTTCAAACAAAAAATAATATCATTTTAGTTTTGAGCTAACATCATTTTAATTTGAATGATTTCACCTTTTCATAATATTTTTTTAGGCCAAATTTTATTTGAATTTATTGTTTTCATTCGAGGACTCATAAATTAGAGAATAAGTAACATATATTCCTAATTTTAAAGAAATTTATTTTCTAACAACTGTTTTATACCATGTATATGGAATATATCAAAGTATACAAAGTTTAGTCTCAAGTTTGTAACGCTTAAAAATATTGATGCTACCAACAAAATTTTGGTATATTCATAAAATCGCCTAATTATTCCATTTCCGGTTGTCCGCCTGTCTGTGAAAACAATAACTCAAAAATGAAAAAAAAAATATCAAGCTGAAATTTTTACAGCGTACTCTGGACGTCAAATGTGAAGTCGTAAATGAGCAACATAGGTCCATTGGGTCTTGGGTACCCAGTTGTACACCGTTAGAGACAGAACAAAATTTCAAATATAAAATGGAACGGGTTTTGAATGTGTTGATTTGGATGATTTAGAACAGTTAATATTTAATGTGAACTGCTTGATAAAAATGCACTAGCATCATTTTACCCACTACCTTACAAGGTCGGTCGAAACGATCCCTTTTGAAAAATATTGAATAGTTCTTAAAATTTGAAGAGATCAGAAGAAATTTACATTTCAATATTGTAACATTTAAATAAAGAATTCGACGAAATATTTCGACGTTATACATATGTCGAATAGTTTGTCTATAAATTATATTTTTTCATAGGAGGATTACCTCAGACCACCTTCCTCTACATATGGTCAAAATAGGGTATTCCACTATTTTTGACAAAGTATTTCAAAATGTTGATTTTGCTAATAAAAAGCCACCAAAAATTTATTTCGGAAAAATACACACGCTTTCTTGCCAAAAACTTAAATTAAATTTTAAATCTTTTTAAACTGTCAAAAACGCGGGCATCAAATTTGATGACATAATATGGGTATCACTTTACGAAATAACACAAATAATTTTGACAGATATATTCATAGAGATCTGATTATAATAAATATAAATACTTATCTATGTATATATTATACCCAACTGTCTACACTGAACTAACTGATGGTCTATGACTCATACCGCTATGACATCACAGCAGGGCTTACCCGCGTTTTAGGTCACGTGATATACAGTTTAAAAATTACGATTTTTAATTTTAATATTTTAAAAGAAAAAAGTGTTTTTATGACTCGAAATCAGAATATTTAAGTATATTTTTACATAAATTTTAACTTTTTTCAAATTTTATGATTTATTTTTGACTAACGATAATACCCTATTGCTACTTTTAAACGTAGTTTTTTGAGGACAAAATCTCCATTGTTTGTACTAACGTAGTGAGGCTTGACGATAATTACTCAAACATCGCTACATGTAGGTATTTGAGTAGATACATCATAAATAAAACATGCCTATTATTTAAAATATTTCATGTAATTAGTATATATGAAAGTTACATGAATATTTTCCATAAATTTTTAATGAGAAAGTATGTGTGATATCAGATGGTATGGTAAACATACATGTACATAATATTAGATTGCATAATATAAATAAATTATTAACATATATGAAATAATATGCATTTGAAAATTGGTCCAATTTTAATAAAATAGTTGGTAAACTAAATTAGTTGTAATGCAGCCGAATATCCAATGCTTCGGTTTGGTCACGTTTCATTGATAGTGGAAGTGTTAAACATTAGCCACTGATAAGCCAACATTAAACACGATACCAGCTTATATATATATATATATATATATATATATATAATACAGTACGTTTACGTCCAGATTCACTCCTGAATGAAGTTAGAGGCTTTCCGAACTTTCTATTGACTTCGTTTTAATGAAGTTGAATTGTCCGCGGTATGCTGTAGGTAGCGGGTTCGATTCCCGCCGTCGCAACAAAATTGATTTAATTAATAGTTGTGATGGGCTGGTGTAGTGCATGGTATATGCATGAAGGTGGTGCAATCAGCCTCTGAAATTGAGGAATCAGCAGAAAGGTGGTAAAACACATATATGATATCACAATGGGCTCTATAGCCTAAGTGTGTCCTTCATGGACAGCCAATGTAATCTAACCTAAACTAAACTAATGGAGTTGAATTAGTAACGGATGTACGAGCAGTTGCGTGCAATACATATAGACAGAAAGACACTGGCTACCCTACATAATTCAGACAAAAATATATAATCTTGTTCTGATATGTAATATTATTTATCTACGAGTACTATCAATAAACACAAAATCTTAACGGGTATCGTCTATTTATCTATACGGCATACATTAAATTTTAAGTAACGTCGCATGCGCTAGCGCTGCTGAGTGCCTCCAGACAAAGATACGAACTATTCTTGTCTAAATCTTCATATGTAAAATGTCATACATACGAATGCATAGAAGGACAGACTTTAAGACAGTGTCTTTTACAACACGACAAACTACGACACAAACCGGAGTAGCTTCGTTCCTTGTTCATTTTAATACACCTACACTACAAGTATTTGAATGATCAGTTGTGAGTTGATCTCCATAATTTATAACGATTAGTGATCTACGTGATTACTTTTTTGTCTTATTGGTTTTATGCTGAACCGAGTCGAATATTGATTGTTTTGATTTGTTTGTGGTTATATTATCAGGTGTTTAACTTTTTTACGTTGATAATAGAGAAAAATGGATAATATTCACTGCAAAACTTGTTCAGATGGTGTGTGTAAAGAAAAAAAATTATACGTTGTCAAAACCATCTTTCGATCACAAAAAACCAGTGATCGTGAATAGTCGTTGTACACCGGATTTTCAATTAATACAAACTTAGGTTGCAAACACAGCAATCGGTTGTTTTGTTTCCCTTGTCAACTAAGTATTTGTCAACAATAAAACTATCTGGAATGATACCGGTTACAACAATGTTCATAATTTTTCTACGACCGCAAAAAAACACAATTATTCTGAAAAACACTTAGAAGGTTCCCTTAAGTATCACACCTTTGGAAAAAATGCGTATATGCAGTCAATTTGTGGATATTTGTAGTTACGATGAACCAAAACCAACATGTAGTATTTTCGATTATGTAGTAGCTTTTAAAAATTTCTGCATACCCTGTTTCTGCATACAATTTTGGATAAAAGGCTTAAATTTTTATACCATGTATATATGAAATATACATATTATACCATGTATATATGAAATATACATAGTATATTAAGTTTAGTCCCAAGTTTGTAACGCTTAAAAATAATGATGCTAGGAAAAAAATTTTGTCATAGGTGTTCATAAAATCACCTACTTAGTCCATTTCCGGTTGTCCGTCCGTCCGTCCGTCTGTGGACACGATAACTCAAAAACGAAAAAAGATATCGAGCTGAAATTTTTACAGCGTACTCAGGACGTAAAAAGTGAGGTCAAGTTCGTAAATGAGCATCATAAGTCAATTGGGTCTTGGGTCCGTTAGAGATAGAACAAAAGGTTAAATGTAAAAAATGTTCCTTATCAAAAATTAAACAACTTTTGTTTGAAGCATTTTTTCGTAAACATCACTGTTTACCCGTGAGGGCGCCAATTAGGCGGAAATTTTATAATATGTACTATACTTGATTATCAGTTATGTATGTGTCACATGTTTGTATGTGAAATGTGATAAAAAAATCAACACTGACTATGCATGGTATTTCAACAATTAACTCAGTCAATTGTTTGTTTTCACTTGTTTTTATATAGAGTTGGACTAAGTCTAAATTAATTCTGAAAATTTTATAGGAGATTGCTCGATTATTGAAATAAATTTTCGATATCTGGAGTAATTTACAAAATATCGAAAATTTTGTTTAATTATTTTGCATTTTCTTAATATTTAAACACCTTATAGGCTATTCACAAATAAGCGTACTGTATGTGGAGGTATGTATATTACAGCATCCCCACTCATGCCCCTACTATTACTACAAATTCAATACAACAACGCCCTGCCAGTTAGCTATCATTGTGGACGGTATGTATCAAGTATTATTTTATATGTTATAAAATTTGTATATAGTGTGTGCTGGGCTTGTTATTATATATTATATATTGTTGTCTTTTTTTGTTAAACATGGTGCTTTTTATGGTATTTCGAGCTAAATCTAGTGGCGGCTTTCTAATCTCTAAGTACATTGTAGGCTTAGGAGGATACTAATAGTTTTTGTATAAAAAAAATATAGTATATTAAAACATATATATAAATGCTTAAGGTATTTCCAGCATGGTATTTGCAGTTTCTATGTTAAAGCAATGGTACAATTTTTTTTTCGACAGAATTTAACGAAAAATTAAATTTAAGAATTTAATAATGCTTACTATTAATTCCCAAAGTTTCAGAAATTTTGACCGTTTAAAATGGGAAATAATTATGCCAACGTCCCAATTTCGATCAATTTACGTCAAAATTAATATCTCGAAAGTGAAAATTAATTTCTAAATTTTTTTTTTAGAATTGTATTGTATAAACATTTTTTTTTTACTTTTTCTTCAATATATAATAATATCATAAAAAATAGTTGGAGAGATCGGACATTTTACATGCTTTAAATGGGACATGAACCTCAAAATCGCGAACTTTGTCTTTAAATATCTCGCGATCTAAACGGTCAAAAATTATGAAATTTTAGGAATTCATAAATAAAGCTATTATAAACCCGAGAAAAAAAATTCGGCCAAATCTGTCGAAAAGTGATTTCATGTTGGTACTACCTTAAGGTAGTAAACCAACTTTTTTACAGAATGAAATAAAATTTTTAGTAGATGTTAATAATAATCGCCCTCGTTGATAATTGCGAAATTCCAAATGATTTAGGTTAGGTTAGGTTATACCGACTGTCCACGAAAGACACACTTATACTATACTAGCGACCCGCCCCTGCTTCGCACGGGTGCAATGCTGATACTAAATACACTACAGAAAAACTGTGAACATTGTATATAAAAACATAGCGGCCCGCTCTGGCTTCGCACGGGTATAAAATATATAGCCTATGTGATTAAAATCGATGCAGTAGTTTTGATTTATTCATTACTGCCCGTGGCCCGCACGCGTTAAATTTGGAGTAAAACAATCCCCCTCTCCCTATACCATGAATATTTCCTGCTATCTTTGGAATATCTAAATTCATACACTACATTTTTACTTGTTTACTTTTTACATTTTTAACTATTAACCTCAAAAATAGCAGTACTTCTCCACTATTTAATGGATGTTATTATACATATAAACCTTCCTCTTGAATCACTCTATCCATTAAAAAAACAGCATCAAAATCCGTTACGTAGTTTCAAAGATTTAAGCATACAAAGGGACATAGGGACATAGGGACAGACAAAGCGACTTTGTTTTATACTATGTATGTGTTTTACCACTTTCTCAGCTCATAATTTCGTTTATCAGCTCCTCCATTATTTTAAGAGAGTGAGTGCATCTTCTTTATGCATGTACCTTGCATTACACCAGCCCATCAAAAATATTAATTAAAATAATTTTCATTGTTTCGGCGAGAATCAAACCTGCTACCCTAGGCATACCAATTGGCTAAAACGGACACATTTCAAATCATATTTAACAACTTTTGTACAGATTTTCTCAAAAACAACTTATTAATACCCCAATTTATTACGAATTTTTTGATACCAAGAAAACGGTTCTTACTCGTCTTGTTAAAAAGAAAAACAAACAACAATTTATAAATATGCAGTGTGCACAATTTGATACGATATTTAAGTACACGCCTGCTCTCACAAATAGTGTACGATTATAGCAGCATGTTTAAATGCGCTTACCTATGACGGTCATTATAATTTAATTGAAACCCAAGGTTAAGAGCTTATCGAGGGAAATTTCTAACTGATTGACAGGATAACAGTACGACTTTACTTCCCGAGATAAAAAGGGAAGCTCATTTTTTCGTATATCCTCTTCAAAATTTTTCATACTCTATATTTTGGATAAATTAATGAAATATTTGTTGTCGTCATAGCGAGCCTATAATATAAAATGTCATGTTTGTTTTTGAACTTTTTAACTAACGCCCGAAATTAACCCTTGGAAATTCGATTGTTTATACAATTCATTCATGATTGGATCACTAAATTCCTTATAAGTACTAAGTATTTTTGTCAAGTAGATTCACAGAAAATAAACTAAAAACAAGTGAAAACAAAAAATTGACTGAGTTAATTGCTAAAATACCATGTATAGTCAGTGTTGCTTACTTTCACATTACACATATATCTATACATGTCACACATACATAACTGATAATCCCATATTAATGCATACTATAAAATTTGCATCTAATGTGTGCCCTTGTGAGTAAACAGTGATGTTTAGAAAAAAAAAAATGTTTCAAACAAAAGTTGACTATTTTTTGATAAGGAACATTTTTTACATTAAAACTTTTGTTCTATCTCTAACGGTTTACAAGATAGGTCTTACGGACCCAAGACCCAATTGGGCTCTGTCGCTCATTTAGGAACTCGACCTCACTTTCTACGTCCTGAGTGCGCTGTAAAAATTTCAACTTGATATCTTTTTTCGTTTGTGGGTTATCGTGTTCACAGACGGACAGACGGACAGACAACCGAAAATAATTAGATGAATCTATGAACACCTTGAACCTATATCAAAATTTTTTTCGTATCATCAATATTTTTCAGCGTTACAAACTTGGGACTAAACTTAATGAATGACAAATGATTCTGAAGTTTAAAGTTTTCACTGTTATAAGTATATTAAGTTATTAAAAAACTGTCATGTTTCCATTTTTAACTGAGATTATACAAATATTTTATGGTACTAAAAAAGGATCCGCCACTGCTCGTGACACAAATATAATTTTATATTCAATATCCTATTTCTGAATTAATGGAAAGTTTCATTTACTTTGATAAAATTTCCGGTAATGGCGGCAGTAAATTCAATTTTAAGGCACAGTTTTTTTTTTATAAAGAAATATAAATACTTATGATGCAAATGTTTTATTTCATACAATTTGATTGACAATGCTAACTCATAATTACAAAAGCTCTTTTTTACAAAAGTTACTTATCTATTTGTAATTTATTGATAGCATAAATTAGTATAATTTAAGTTGCTGTTTGACCAAACAGGTAGTAATTGTAAAAAAAAAGAATTATTTGTTTTTCTTGTTTTCATACTTTTGAGAGGGTGATTTTGTAATATTTTATTTTTAATTTAATTTATTTTATTTAAATTATTTTTGGATTAACAATGTATACATATTTGAAAAGTGCTAATTATCTCCTTTCATTTGACACCTAACACGGTATCTTTACCTAAAATTTGTTTTTAGTTCATGATTTTATGTTCTCCAAAGGGCACCATTTTCAATTTAATATGAAGTCATATAGCCTAAAACCAGTGGACGGTCAAGACGCTTTCAACGATACCTGATTTGTCAAATTATGGTAAGTAGTTTAGAGGTTATTATGGAACAGATGCATATACATACATACCGGTCAAACACATTAACCCATCGTCGGGGTAATAATAAGAATAACCATAAGTTAACAAAATTTGAATTTAAACAAGTAATTTATTAGAAGATTACGGGCTCTGATAACATCCGGATGCTCAGTGAGCTGACATTGTACAAAAATATGTCGTTTAGATGCTGCAGGTCATGGATTTTGAGTAATTCATGTTCCCATAGATCATGGACCATGTGCTTACTAAGATATTTTGCTCTATCTTCTTTATAAGCCGGGCAAGTCACGAGAAAGTGGTGTATATCATCTATCAACAAAAGTAATCAAGTTGCGATTATAAATTATACAAAAATTAGTTCTCGCTGAAAATCCAAACTGTGAAATGAGTCTTATCTTTTTAAAATTAGTCCTGAGAAATATGTACGGAATCTGATTCTCTATATAATAGGTATGTCGATAAGATCAACTAAGTAACGAAGAGGTTAGTTTGCTTACATCACGTACTGTTCTTCAACAATCTTGTGTTAGAGATCCTGATAATATATGAATTTTATTATTCCCACAAGTTTGGCGTATTCACGGTAGATAATATTTTTTTAGTACACATTATCCAATTGGAAATGCTTTCCGTTTCTAGTTTGATGTGATACATATAAACCTCAAATCCGGAAGACCGATTAGGAAGTATCGAAACTTTAAAATTCTCTTAATTATGGCTATTTTGAAGTGTGAACCATCACTCTACAAACGAACGATGCAATCAAGGGTGCACAAAGGAAAATTTATAGCATATTACACAAAAAGGGAGCAAAAGTAAAGCCTGTAGTTTTTCTTATATATTTTATTTATTTTGTACTAAATTTTAAACTTTGCCTGTAACATATACAATGTTAAAAGCAATTTTGTTATTTGAAACACAGTATTCACCTATTCGCTAATATGTTGAACAACCCATTATAACCGGCCAAAATTATATGTTACAACCTTATATTAAATGTTATGTAAATATGTTTTCACTAAAACACATAATTTTGCAAATTATTTGTGAAATCATTTAAAGTTCATATCTCGTTTTATTATTATTGCTTTTGTCTTTCATTGTATTAACACACCTAAATTTTTTTTAAATGTGTTCATCGTTTATTAAGAAATTATCCGTTACTCGTCCGCTTCGATAAACGATACTTACTTTATTCAAAAGAAATTTTTGAAATGAGAATGATTTTATGATAAAACGATACACTACTAACTAAGGATGATTAAACTGAATTCATGATTTAATACGAAACAAGCAGTTATTTACGGAAGCTTGAATGTCTCATTGTCAATTTATGAGAAAGTGGCGCTACTCTAGCTTATTTTTTAATTGTGTTCTACCCAAAAGTATAAAACCAACTTTTAAAAAGTCACTAGTTCACTTTCAACAAGATGACTTGTGGCATTATGGAGACGAACATTTTGAAGATGTCAGTCGGTGATGACTATCCTTAATAAGACACTACCGAAACTGTCTGGAATTATTACTAATTGTATGCCCGGATTTAATAATAATATGATAATTTATTAAAACTTTAGTATTATTTGAAAAATATAATGCTTTAATTGTTGATGTTTTTCTTTTGCATCTGTACATTTCTAATTTCCAACCTTTAAAAGTATTATTAAGTGTTTATTCCAATGAGTGTTTATAATTCCGTTCAGCGTTTCGAGCTTTGTGTTGATAAATGAGTCAGTCAGCCAACTAATCAGTCATCATTTACTTTTATATATACAAAAAAAGAAAATTCTGTTTGGCCATTGTCAATTAGTCACATTAACAGTAGTTAGGTTAGGTTAGAGTGGCTGTCCTGGGGTGGGACACACTTAGACCATAGGAACCGTTGTGACACCGAAAAAGGGTTGGCCCATCCCCGGCCACTACTCCATGAAGCATTTATAGCTATTTAAGAACAGCAGGAGAGCTTTGACGTCGAAGGACTCGAGGTCAGATAGGTCGTCAAAGAGAGGCTGGCTCAAGTAAGTCCATCTCCTCATGACAAGAGCTGGGCAGTGACAGAGAAGATGAGACATCGTCTCCTCCTCCTCACCACTGAGACAGCTCCTGCAGTAGTCGTGATACTCTGCCAGACCCAGACGTTCAGCATGCCTGCCGCCCAACCAGTGTCCTGTAATAGCCGCAACAATTTCGCGAACAGAGATTCGTAGTTACAAACGATTTCATGGCAACGGGTTTTGACTGTAACAATAAAAAGTTTAAGTTCGTTTTAATACTTTTTAAATGTGTTCTCTTTTTTCGAATTTCCTATTTTCAAATTTTAAAAATTATTTATTCATATATGCTACATTTAAATAGTTTCTAGTTTGGTAAAAATTGTTACCTCAAAATTTGCATAGTTACAAAATTATTGTTATATTATACATTACAACAGCTATAATAAAGGTTAGATTATTAAAGTAATATGTAATATAAAAACTACTCAATAATTGAATAATGAAAACGAATATTGAACATCCATTTTTGTGTTTGAATAATCGGTTAAACAAATTGTTCTTTTATAGCACTATTTAAAATTTAAAAGAGGGTTTCAGAATCATTAAAATGATATTCCTCCTGTCAAATTAAATAAAAAATATGAGTTAACTAACGTGATACCCACCCGCTTCGCTGGGTTTAAAAGTAAAGATTGATAAAGATTGCTCTCGCTTAACTCCTTTCTATAACACTCGAAATAATGGTAACGATTGCTTTACACAGCTAAAATATATGTATGGTTTTCTATTTGTTTAAATGTATAATAGTAATTATTCATTGAGTATCAGAAAGATGGCCGTGAAATATTTAATATTGACTATTTGACAGAAATCTGTAATTTATGGTAATATCAAATTAAATTAATTTTTTAATTTTTTTATGAATATATATTTGATGAAGAAAATCATTATCACCAGTTCTGTTTATGCAAAAAAAAAAAAAAAAAAAAAAAAAAAATTATCTTTCGGCACTTTTGCAAAAAGAAAACATAAACAAGCTTTGGTTTTTGACGTATAAATAAATTGTAAAATTGACGTTTAAATTTTACCTTTTACGATATTTTTAAAGCATTTTATTACATTTATTCATAACATTAATTTTATTATACCATGTATATGACATATACCAAAGTATACTAAGTTTAGTGCCAAGTTTGTAACGCTTAAAAATATTGATGCTATGAACAAAATTTTGGTAAAGGTGTTCATAAAATCACCTAATTAGTCCATTTCCGGTTGTCTGTCTGTCTGTCGCCTGTCCGTCTGTCGAAAATGAGGTCGAGTTCGTAAATGAGCAACATGGGTCAGTTGGGTCTTGGGACCCATTTTGTAAACCGTTAGATAGAGAACTAAAGTTTAAAAGTAAAAAAGGTTTCTTATAAAAAAATAAACAACAATGTCTATACACGGTATTTCTACAATTAACTCAGTCAATTGTTTATTTTCATAACTTAGATTTTAATTCAATAAATGTAAATTAGATGCTAACTTGACTAATCATGTGATGGTCGAGGTACTTTAAATACGTTTTGAGGAGCTAAAATGCGTTACTATCAAAAGCCAAATTAATACAATAATAGTTAATGTAATTTTTGGTATAAGAAGCCTCAAAGCACAAAGACATTTTTGAAAAAATTAAATATAGATTTTTCACATTAGTTTCAAAGAGGTTATAAAAGTTCGATATACTATAATAACGGTACAACGGTATGACGGTATTCTTTAAATCATACGCTTCGGACTGCGTAAAATGTAAAAAAACTTTTTAAATGGATTTGAATGTAGTTTGTAAAATTATTTAATACTTTTTTTTTTACAGTTCAACTAACCAAACCGACTCTCACGCAAAATTCTAAACACGAACATATGATAACAATGCATGCAAAAACAATATATTTTCTAATATAAACCAAGTATTTAACATGTCAACACTAAAAACTGACTTGATAATTGGATAAAATTGATCAAAAGTTAAATAAAAAAGTTTTATTGTAAAAAAAAAAATAAATTCATGCCATGAGAGATTTGAAAGTGAGTATAAGAAAAGTTAATTTTTTTTTAGATGGCTTTGTTTTTAAAATATATTCCTAAAAAGAGTTAAGACTCAAAGTACCACCAAGCAGTCGGGTGAGGAACAAAATGTCAACGCGATATTTGTTATATCTCGCCTATCCGACTTCGCTAAAATGGTGGTTTTTCTACTGGTCTCGACAAAATCCGTCATTAAACATGATTAACCATTGTGTTGAGATTTACTTTGTGGAATTCCATATTCAAATCAAAACAACAAATGATATATTTGTATTACTTTTATTTTATGCAAAAATAAATAAAAGTAGTACAAATATAACATTTGTTGTTTTAATTTGAACATGATTAATTTTTGCGTGGAAAATTTTTGTAGGATACCGTAGGATACATGCTCCAGAACTTAAAAGTGTACTTGCCGGGGAGTAGCCCGGTAGGATATTGTTTAAACTAATTTTTTTTTAACAAATAAGTAATATTGATCGAATCGCTTCGGATTCTATCATATAATTAGAATAAAAATAAACAAAAAATGTTCTTAGACATTCTTCTCTAAACTACCCAGTTTTCGAGTTAAAACTTCGTAAAATCATTTCACTTGCCACAATGCAACCTCTTCGGAAGATCGTAAAAAACTTGGAAACCTCCCGGAAAATAGAAAATCCCTATTTTCTGGAGGATTGCGTCGTGGAAAATGAAATTTTTCGAATTTTCTTGCTAATTTGACTTTATTTCGAGTCGATTGATGAAAATTTCATTTTTCTAGAATATAGAGAACGTTATTGCTGGGTGGTTTTTCACAAGCTCTCTTAACAATTAACAATTAAGCACTCAAAATGAAACCAAAAATTTTTGCGGGATGTTGTTGAGTAAGCTTTCCACTACAAATAAAAATTTTATACATATTAAAAACCTTATTTTTTCAAACTTTTTGGTGGATGAAAACGGTTTTTTCAAGTTTTATGAAAATTTTACTCGAAAATTGTAGGGTTTATAGAAAAAAAGACTAAGAACGTTTTTTGTTTATTTTGACCCCGAGCGGCGAGCTTCATCTCTACTTTATCATGATAACTTGTATAGCTCATTAGTGGCGTTGTGGTGAATTTTTCACTTTTGCTAACATAGGTGAGTTTATTTGGTGAGGATAGGCAAAGCATTTCTCCCCTACTACTATAAAACGAATCCATATTGTTACCTGTATTTGATTTAATATTTTTATCCGATAAATTGCAATATACATCCCACGTATAGAAACCTATTCTTTGAACTAATGAAAGATATATGATTGAACGGAACGAACGAAGGTACAGAGGTTTTTGCTTTAATAACAATATGCAAATAATTCGAATGACATTACAAAAACAAATCATATTTTATATATAATAAAAATATAGTTTCAAATAACAAACAAATATAGAAATAAATTTCTGAGAAATTCTAAAATAATCAACATACATTTATTTTTCAAACAATGAATTTATTGTTTATTACATTATTGGATACTATTGAAGTTTTGATATTGTGGTTTTGATTTTTTGGTTTGGATATCATTTCTGTGCATTGGTAATTTAAGGTTTAATTTGTATTTGTTTTTCATTTTTTCTCTCGCGATATTATTTGCATATAATAATAATAATCATAATCATAATAATAATAATAACCATTCTCTAACACACTCAATTCGTGGACTTGTACAAAGTCAACATAAAAATATTTTTTTGACAACACTATAAGTGGTTTTCAAAAATATCGTTTGGCTAATTTCATTTAATTTTAATTAAAACATTGTACCGATATTCAATCATAACAATATTTAAACAAAACAAACTGTGTTTGTGGTTATAATTTTAATACGCGCTATTTAATTATTTCATATAAATATTTATTTAAAACTAATATTATTATTAATGATGTGGCATTTGTTTATTAATATTTTCCTTTTTAAAATATGTATTCGATCATAGATCAAATATATTTCTACCTGAAAAATTATTTAATCAAATGGAACATAAGTTGACAATTTAACTATTTTGTTTATAGAAAAAATTTCATGTTTTAACAACTTCATTCAAAACCAATGATGGACATTGTAACATATTTATTTAAAGCGATTGAAATATTTAATATGTAATATATTAGTGATGGGACGAATGTTGAATTTTATACATTCGCGAAAACGAATGCGAATGGGAATGTGAATGTCAACTTTCAAATGAAGCGCTCACAAATTCTAATGTATTAACTTAATTAATCTCTATATATAATAAATGCGAAAGTTAAGTTTGTTTGTTTGTTTATTTGTTTGTTTGTTACGCTTTCACACTAAAACTAGCTAATGGTTTTTAATGAAATTGTACAGCAATATAGCTCATACTTCAGAATAACACATGAGATATAATTAATAAAGATATATTAATAATAAAAAAAAAATTAATTTATTTTGACATTATCATAAATTACAGATTTCTGTAAAAGTAGTCATTTGACATTACCATAAATTATAAATTTCTATAAAAATAGTCAATATAAAATATTTCACGGCCATATTTTCTGATACATATACTTTACCTGAGTAAAACAATCCTTACCATTATTTTGAGTGTTATAGAAAGGGGATAAGTGAGAGCAATCTTTACTTATCTTTACTTTTAAACCCAGCGAAGTGGGTGGGTACCACTCTAGTCCTTATATATTATTTCTCCATTATGTTTTTTTTACCTATACCTTCTTTTTCTTATTCCTTTATCAAATTCCATGAACCACCCTTCATTTTCAAGCTTATCATGTTGGTTTCTGACGAAAAATATACTCACGGACTAAAATTGTACCTCTTAGGAAAAAACAGACTAGAATAAATAATTTTAACGAGTATCTTTACTTTTAGAGTTAAATGATAAGTGTATCAGGCAAATATGATTCGAATGTAACAGTTTTTAGAGATGTTTTCCTAATACTGAAGATATCATTAAGAAGTATATCAGCAACTGTAAAAGAAGTACATCAGCAACTGTAAAGATATTTCAATGTAACTATTTTTCAAACATGTTCTCCTAATATTAATATAATAACTTGCGATATTTTTACCACTTTTCAACGAAATTTGTTGTTGTTTTTTAGTCACGTGTCACAGGGTAGCCATCGGTTACGGTAGCCACGGTAGCAGAATTTTGCACGAGTCGACCTAATACATATACTTCTGCATTGGCGTAAAAAATAAAATTATTAAAAACAAACTATATAAGTCCATGAAAAGCAAAATTCCGTTTTTTTTTATTTGAGGTAGTTTACTTGAATTGCCTTTGTCCAACATTCAAATTTAACGGTGTTTTTTAAAAAGTGATCTAAAAACATGAGTAAAGTACATATTAGTGAAGTTTAGGATTATTTTGCAATATGATACAAAATGATGATAATTTATTGTCAAAAAATACGCGAATATTCATGCGAATAGCGAATATTCGTCCCAACACTAATATGTATGTACAGGCAGTTTTTTTTAACTTGACATGTACTTGAAACTCGATAAAAATTTTTATCGAGGAAAATGTTTCAAACGAAATATGTTAATTTCAAAGGCACATATCTTAACTGCCATCGAATTCGATCTAAGTTTTCAATTTCTATTATAACCAAACTCGGATTCATAACAGACAAACGCTTATAATTAGCATATCTTCATAAATAAGCTAACATTTTTTGTTTAAAACATTTTTTTTTAAGCGAATAGTTTAGACAGTAATTGATAGCAAAAAATCTAGCCTTTTGTGCGTTATTTATTCAGTTTGAACAAAAAAGGCCTTTGAAGGAAAACAAACCACTTTTATTTGATTTATTGGAAAATTTTTTTCGAAAAGTGACTAGATTTTGCAGAAACATTTATACGGAATAACTTTTGATATGAAATACCAATTTTGGGTAAAAGTTTTCAACACGTTTTTGCCTAAATCTTGCGGTTTGCGAAAAAATATTTCGAACAAAAAATATTGCTTTTTTAATCAATATCAATTCTAAATTAAAGTGTTCATCTTTTGATTACCAGTTACGGAGTAGAGAGAGTCAAGTTAAATGTCTGCGTAAGATGTGCGCCTACACACCGAATATTTCACTTGAAGCATTTTTATCTGTAAAAGTTGGGCTTGATACCCATACTGAGATAGACTTATTAACCATAACTAGTCCTTATGTTCTGATACATTTAATGGTAAAATTATGTATGTAAAATTTTATAGCAAATGAAAATCATCGAAACTATACAGAATTGCGTTTACGCCAATACTTTCCGGTTGTCTGCCTGTTTGTCTGTCTGTCGTCTGTCTATCCGTCTGCCATTATGATTACTCAAAAACGAAACGAGATTTCAAGCTGAAATTTTTATAGCGTGCTTAGGACGTAAAAAGTGAGGTAGAGTTCGTAAATGAGCAACATAGGTCAATTGGGTCTTAGGTTCGTAAGACCCATCTCGTTTGAGATAGAACAAAAGTTTAAACGTAAAAAATGTTCTTTATAAAAAAATTAACAACTTTTCTTTGAAATATTTTTTCGTCAACATCACTGATTATCCGTGCGAGCGCAAATTATGCCCAAATTGTATAGTATGTATTATATGGCAATATGAGTTATATGTATATGTGTGACATGTATGTATGTGTAATGTGACAGTGTAATCAACACTGTCTATGCACGGTATTTCAACAATCAACTCAGTCATTTGTTTGTTTTCACTTGTTAATAAGTTATTTTTGTAAACGTTTATTCATTTAAAATTTATTGCTGTCAAGAAATTGATTCCAGAAATAGAAGGTATATTCGTTTCTGATCAAATGGGTATTTATTGGGAAACAAAGTTACGAACCTTAGAAAACATTCCTTTTGATATAGATATTTCTGACGTGTAAATCAAATTCTAGTTTTAAATTACGAATTGCTTCAGCACAATACGTCTTTATACATATAATGAATGAAATAATACAAATTCCATACAGAATGAATTGTTGTACATTTGTATTCACGGACTTTAGTACCTAGATATTTTTGTGGTAGAGGTAGAAATTTCAACATGCAATCAGTAATTGTTTTTTTGTTTCTAGGAAAAAGTTACTTACTTCTAAATCGCATTCGTACTTATTTATAGCACTAACTTCCTGAAAATTTTTTGTTTACCAAACAACAAAGCAATTACCAAATATATTACCAAAGCAATTAACAAGTAAGCATTGTTGTTTAATCCATGCAAGCAGTACAAAGAATTCATAACAATTGGAATACTTGGATCATTATTCAATCTACATTATATGCTCATTTATTTTCTTAAACTAGTCATGGCTGTTGCGTGAATAGTCAAGTTAGCAACTAATTTATATTCATTGAATTTAAATCTAAGCTATGAATAAAATTATGAACAAAAATAATATTTGTATCGCGTAAATGTTTTTTATTGCTTTAAAAATATCGTAAAACATAAAATTTATACGTCAATTTGACTAGTTTTTGACGTTCAAACGTCCAAAACCAAAGTTTTTTTAGGTTTTCTTTTTGGAAAGCGCGTAAGATAATGTTTTTTTTTTTTTTTTTTTTTTTTTTTTTACATCCGAATTGGTGATGATGAAAAATTTGAAGCTCAATCACCGGTTAATTTTTGTACAGTTAACATTTTTCAGTTATTCTATAAGGTAGGTCTGTTTAAAAGTTTTAAAATGAATGAATTCACAATTTTGCCTGCAAAGAAACCCCCGAAACTGTGTTTATTGTGATCAAAGGACTTTTAACTATCATTTACCGTAAAAAGAAATGAACATTCACCGTACTGGCTCAAACAGCCGAACTATTATAAGAGGAACCAATTGTGAGCAGCTAATTAAAAGATGTTGGCATCTCAAAAGGGGCACTTCTTTGACACTACTCCGATCATATCGATTTTAACCCTCTACCAAAATTTTGTTGGTAGCATCAATATTTTCAAGCGTTTTAAACTTGAGACTAAACTTAATAAACCTTGATATATTTTATATACATGGTATTAAAAGTCTGAATGAGAGTGTAGAAAATCGATTTTGAGCGACATTATATGGGTCGCGATATTGGTGGTAAATTTGGATGTTTTATTTTATTCTTATTCCCCTCGAGTATACGGAGACACTTCAAAAATATCAATCATTTACATGATCTGGGCTCATGTAAATGAGCCCAATTAAGGCTCTCGCCACAA
The DNA here is from genome assembly GCF_905475395.1 of Chrysoperla carnea. Taxonomy (NCBI): domain Eukaryota; kingdom Metazoa; phylum Arthropoda; class Insecta; order Neuroptera; family Chrysopidae; genus Chrysoperla; species Chrysoperla carnea. The sequence continues at coordinate 19,512,213 of NC_058342.1, read as the reverse complement.
CATAGGAACTGTAAAAGGCATTTCCTTTTGTTTACTTTTTATCCACTTCGTGAATTTCAAAAGTCCCATGTAACAAGAAATACAACACATTTGAGGTGTCCATGACTTTTCAAGATCTCCAATCCTAAATTAAATATAGAATCAGTAAGCTGTTTTTATCACTTTCGTATTTTTTATTACATTTGTCACCACATAATAACATCCACACTCAACAAAATTTATTTGGTGGATTTTTACAACATTTTCTTTGATCACTTGTCATATTTTTATGCATGAAACATCTGTATAATTTAACTTGATATAATAACATCAAAAAACTTGTTGATTCGTAATATTTTGAATAATCAATTGTGAGGACTTGTGTACAGTTGGCCAATTCTAGCGAAATTATGAAACTTTAAATAAAACTGATATTAGAACTGTCCCAACACTTTCATGACTTGATGTGTAAAAGGTAAGGGTATTGCAACAAAAATATATGTTTACTTTTCTGGTTGTCAAACCCCTGTTGCCTCGTAGATAATTGTAGAATGAATTTTATGTATTGACAGAAATGCAACTTAGACGAATCATTTTAGATAAAAAAAGGCTAAAATGAAGAATTTTTTGTACCTCAACCTATCGGGCCAGTTTTTTTTTTACATGTTCAGGAAGGTCCATTTATCAAAATCTACATCTAACTTCTTGCCGCTAGAAAGTTTCGCCATTGCTATGGGCCCAAAAGGCCATTATTATAATAGATGATTTTTGAAAATTTCAAAACCTTGCAAATATGCAACAAAATGGGTCAGAAACGTACATTTGGGGGTTTTCGGGATAGCTGATCACTATTCTCAAATCAGAATTTCGATATACTACCCCCTTCTGGGGTAATTGGGAAGGGCGAAAAACCCTAAGAATTGGGGAGTATATCCCCATTATAACTTCGGTATCGTGATCAGTGACCCCAAAAACTCCCGAGTATACTTTTTTGGAACATTTTGTCGAATATTTACAGAATCCTGCTGTTATGGACCAGCGAGGGCGAATAACCCCAAAAGAGGGGAGTCGTGATCAGTGACCCCAAAAACCCCTGAGTATACTTTTATGATCCATTTTGTTGAATATTTACAGAATATTGCAATTTTGGACCAGCAAGGTAAATTACTCCAAGAGGGGGAGTAATTTAAGTAAGTAAGAGGGGGAGATTATATCGAAATTCTGATTTCGGAATAGTGATCAGAGACCCCGAAAACCCCCGAGTATACGTTTCTGGCCCATAATTTAGAGGTTTTAAAATTTTCAAAAATCACCTCATAAATGGATTCTAATGATTGGTCTATTGAGCCAACAGCAAAAACCAAAACTTTCTAGCGACAAAAAGTTAGATGTAGATTCCGATACATGGACCTTTCTGATCATTTAAAAAAAATGAAAACTGGCTCGATAGGTTGAGGTACAAAAAAATTCTCTATGAAATTCTAAAATGACACGACTAACTTTATTATAGTTAGAATTTTAGCCACCAGACTTCATGATCCAAGTCAGTTGTCATATATATTTTTGAAACAGTTTACAAGAATATTATCTATTGTATACTTTTGAAATACATTGTAATGGGTATTATGATTATAATGCAACAATGATATATTTGCCAGTACTCATAGTATTTTCACTCATGAAATATTTACTATTTTGAACAATTCCTTTGTTCAAAATAATTTAAAATAATAGTTATTTAAAAGTGCTGTGGTGTGACTGGTTATGTTCAAACGTATCATCGCTCGTTTACATTTTATATGTGTGCTTTTATATATTTATGTCTATTTAGGGTTCAGTAACATTGTATACCTATCGAGTTGGATTGTTTTATTTTATATGTAACATTGGTTTTTTACATTTGATTGAAATTAATCAAAACGGCACATTTTCATTATTTATGAGACCTTTCACACTTTGTAACTATGAAATCTGCCGGGTGTTTTATTTTAATCTCCACAGCTGCTAAAAATAATATATGGATACTTTTACAAACGATTCACAAGAATTGTAAATTTATTATTGTAAGTTCCCAACAGAAAAATTCCTAGTAAAAAGAGAAACATTGAATAAAATATTAAAATGGCAGACTATTTCTGTTAATAATTCCTTTCTTCGTTTGTCCACCTGTCATTAGATAATGGTACACATACGGTATTCAAATACTTATTTTGGTTCGCTTTTATTTTAATTTACCACATATACTTTCTGCAATTTCCATTTTTCAATTGAAACTGCAAACCCCACTTAATCGTAATAAAAACCAGTGAAAATAAGCAATGGACGGAATAAATTGTTGAAATACTTTTTTTCCTGTATGTTGAATTTCAAATCTTGCATTATTTTTAATAAATTAGAGATTAAAAAAAATATTTATTCTGGCCTAAATTTGTTTGTTCCAGCTTTAAAAAGTACCATCTGGAATACGCTTTTTTTAATTTTCGAAAATATTTTTTTTTCGACAAAGTTTCAAGTTTCCTTTGTTTGTAGTTTTATGGCGAAAATAGACACAAAAATTAAGCCCTAATTTCTCCTTCACGGGAAACAATTGTATTTTCGAAAAATGTTTCAAACAAAAGCTTTTTATTTATTTTTTTTATATTTAAACTTTGTTCTGCATATAACGGTTTACAAGATGAGTCCTACGGATGCAAGACACACTTGACCCATGTTGCTCATTTACAAACTGACATTCACATTTACATTCTAAGCTCGCTGTAAATTTTCAGCATGATATCTCTTTTCGTTTTTGAGATATCAGACGGAAATGGATTAATTAGGTAATTTCAAAACACCCATACCAAATTTTTGTTCGAATGTTGTAAGCGTTACAAACTGAGGACTCAAATTAGTATACCTTCTAGTCCCTAAATGTCAAAATTAGTCCTAATCAATAAACGAAAAAAATTCTCACAATTCTCTCTCTTGCGAAAAAAGTCAAAAACTGAGTTCAATAAAAACTATAATTATTTATGATTTTGGATATTTGGAAGTTTTGGCTATTACAAGTTGCATGAATATTTAAGTCGGTGTTAAATAGTTTTTTCGGAACCGTTTTGTAAAAGAGTATATTTCGAGGAAAACGCAACTTTTTTTTATGCTTTGTGGTTAAATATTTTTAAATTATCAGTTAATATACTTACCTATCATTAGTTTGTAATTCCTGGACCATATAATAACCAAAATAATTCCTTTTTAAATTTCTTACTTTTCCGCAAGTTGCAGTTTCTTACCTTTAATTTTTTTAGAAGTAATTGTTACTACGCGCGTTAAATAACAAGCAAAAATTGGTATTTTTTTTACTAATAAACTTATATTATTTACAAATTAAAAAATAATATAAATTTTTCTTTATTATTTAGAGTTTATTGAAGAAAAGAAAAATGCAAAAAAAGTTTTTTTGTTATTGAAACGACCCCTATTGTTTTAATCTTGTATTTTAAAGTAAGGGTATTTCTCCAAAACTGTGGATTGTGCTTACTCCTTCTTCGATAGTGGGAGAAATGAAAAAGCGTCGTATTTTTCTATCGAAAACATTCGGTTTTTTATTTTTCACATTTAGAATACGTGAGTTTTTTATTTTTCACATTTAGAATACGTGATTAGTGAAACACAGTTTTATAAACAAGTCGTGTTGTTTGATGTTTAATCTCTTGCGCAATTTAGCACTACAAAATTAAATCATAATCATGGTTATAAAGAAAAAAGAGTTGCATCTTTAAAATTATCCACAGTTGTTTATAAAGATGTAAAAACTTTGTGTCAAAAAATCGGCCACTCAGTGAATTGCTTAATCCCCTTGTTTTTGGTGGCAGGGAGAGGGGGATAGTTGATTTGTTTTAAAGTTTTTTACAAATTATAAAATATGATGCGTCAAATAAAAAACTAATTCAAATAAAATGTCTAGCTGATTAAATTTTGCTTTATTTTTGTTGCATTTTGACCGAGATATGCCAATTTTGAAATAGAGTATTTTTTGCTAACTCAATCAAATAAAACTTAAAAGTGTGCACTTTCGATTTAAATAAACACTCAAGCCTTATTCACCTGTAATATTTAAAAATGTAGTCGTTAAAGCAAAAAATATATAACAGCGCAGCGATTAAAAAAGTCCAATTGCCTTGAATAAAAGAGATAAAATGACTTGCATTGAACCAGTCATGCGTCTAGTAATGCCAAGTGTGACCTTAGACATACTATTTACAGGTGATAAGATTTTAAATATTTTTGAATTTCGTCTAAACTTTTGCCTTTTGTTTCTGGCACAAAAAAGTATGTTCCAATCCCACTTATGAAACACCCAAATACAATCAAATAGAATACATTATGCATTCCAATAAAGTCACATAAGTTTGCAAACAACTTGTTTCCAATACTGTGACAAATTGATCCATAACAGCAAATGAATAAAGAAGCAAAACCTTTAATATTTGTGGAAAACATTTCACTTATATACAAGTAAGGAACGGTAGAAACTCCTGGACAAACAATTATATGATATAAGACTAGTGACATGAAAGGCAAAAATGTTATCGAACTAATATTCTGGTAATTATTGTAGTCCAAATGAAAGTATAAGCCTATTAAGAAACATGGAATCATTGATCCAAACGTACCAAATAGCAATAACGGTTTACGGCCCCATGAGTCAATTGTAAAAAAACTTATAATAACACAAATTAAACCGACACCTACGATTATAATTCCACATACGTGAGGCTCTAACGGTGAATGCGATTTTTCTAATATAAGCTGCGAGTATGAAACTACAACATTTAAACCACATAAAAATTGGGTGGAAATTATTCCGAGGCATAGAATAAAACTAATTCGGTTATTTCTGACTCGAAATATTTCTGAAAATTTTTTGACTTCATTTTGTTCTTCCCTAATTACTTGCCGTAGATGTTTTAATTGTCGCTCAACATTATCACTTTGCTTTAATATTTGTAGAGATGTTCTTGCCTTCTCTGTTTGATTTTTAATCAAGAAGTAATACGGAGATTCTGGCATCCAAATGAAAATTATAAGTAGAAGAAACGGTATTATTGATGCAATCCATGCATTAGCCGCTACAGAAACATATGGCACAAGAATAGTTTCGAATATGGCTCCGGCAGTACAATGTAATTGAAAGAGCATTCCCATGATTCCACGAAATTGTGGTGATGATATTTCACCAAAATACATTGGTACAGCAGCAAATGCAGAACCTCCAATCAATCCTTTTACAAATTGTGCTGTACATAAATGATATATATTTTTGGCATAGGCGATTTCAATCCAAGTAATTATTTCGGGAATAGTTGTTAATAAGATTGCATTTCTACGACCAATTCTATTTGCTAATATTGCTCCAAATATTGGACCAATTCCTCCACCAAGTGGTAACATTGCAGTTAACCATGATATTTCAGATGATGTTAACGGTATTTCTGAACTGTTTGATGATAGTTTAAGAACTGTTGGTCCAATCCATCCCATATGTGTTCCCGTAATGAAAATTAACAAATTCGCTAAAAATGAATTATCGATTCCAAATATTAGGTTAAGAATTGTTTTTTTTAAGTGTAACTTAATTAGCAACGTATATCTTTAATTTGGGTATGCCTTCAAACCATGGCCATGAGAATAAAACGTAAAGACTGAAAATTTTCTCAAAGTTAAAAGCATTTAAAAATTATTCCGCTCGCAAAATTTTGGTTATAGCTCCTTTTCATAATGCAGCATGAAAATTCAATTAATACCCAGCGATTTCGGGGCTGGAAAAGTATATTACACACCTAGGGAGCAAAAGTAAAGAATCTCTCAGATCAAAATAATGTGGAGATGAAACTCATCTGTACTTGCTTGGGTACCTCGTGTAGCCTTTGAGTGTGGTACATTAAACGATTAAACTGCCTTTTATATACTTTTTAGACAAGTCCGGCAAGGCGAGGTGAGGACAAGCGAGGCACCACAAGTATCAGCTCCACATTCTCGTTTCTCCCTGGACTTTGTGTTACACTGCGAAAGTATGTAGGAGACAATACAGTTGATATTGTGATTTTTATAACATGTTTAATTACTTACCAACAAATGAAATGCCAAACTGTACGCAAAATTCTCTTGAAAAGTGAAAATGTATTTTGCTTGCTTCATTTGTACCTTCTTCAAAAACATATTCAACTTCTATTTTGTCTGCTTTTTCCATTCTTGTTAAATAAACATGTTTATCACTGATTTAATATTCCCAGCCAACAATTCTTACTAAAATTTATTTCAATTTGTAAAATAGGAATATCTACCTCTTTAAAAATATAACATTTTAAGCAATTACGTGCTTTTAATTTAAAAAGTATGAAGGTGGCTCTTTTATCTAAGATATAGTAACATTTTTTTTAAATATTGCCACACGATTTGAAAATTTGTTGTAAATATTTTTTATTTACTTAACTAAAGTACAAAATATATAACCAAGTACTGTGGGGACATATATTTGATGGATAATCGTTTGAAAATGTGAATTGAAAGCTTTTGTAGAATATATCATATTTATATTTCATCACTTCACCTGCCTGTTAAACTCAGGTTTCGTTTCAATTATTGCCAACAACTTTGTTAAGAATTAAATTGTATTTATTTATAGTTTATAATAAGTCATTATTCTATAATGACAATCAAATATTTATTATAAATGAAAAATAAATTTAATTTAATTCTGACTAAAGTTGCTGACAATAAGTGAAACGAAATATACATTTTTTGTAAATTATTATATTTTAATTTTTTTTTAATGCATTGTTTCTTAAATCGTACCACTACCTAAAAATCGATTCAAGGTACAATAATATAGAATTATTATTTATTTACTTACAATTTATGTTAACATTTAAATAACATCAAACAATATATAATTTATAAACCAAATCGTTAGCTATTTATATTCTATGAAGTAAGAAGAGTTCTAATGGCAGTTCTTATGTATAAAACAAAGAGGGATTGTATATGTGTATGCATGAACCAAGCCGGTCGGACTCATTACTTGAAGTTGTACACATACAATACACGATAACATATAGTACACATTTCCTCCTCGTTTTATACATAAGATCGACTATAAAAACTTACTTCATATATTTTATATGGCTTACGAAATAGCTTACAATCGGTATGTGTCATTAATAATAAATAAATTATTGTGTTTACTACTAATTTTACTGTACTTATAAGACCGTGTGCGATTTTGGAGTTTGATGGTTACCATAGACTGCTACTATACCATGTCATGATTTAGGAGATGTAACTTACTCTTTGATGTATTTTAATAAATACTGAAAATATTAATAATAATTGATTAAAAATAAATTAATTGTTCCAGAACGGAGAGACTAATCAATAACAGATCATTTGATACAATCAAACTTTATTAAAATAATCGCATTGATGCACAGACTCTCATAAGTTAGAGGGTAGAATTACAGCTACTATCCCTTATAATGAATTACACTTTTTGCAGTTGATATAAAACATTCTTGCCTGAGGACTGTAATTTAAGGTATTCGCACCGTGTGTGAGTTTTATTGGAGGCGTTTCCATGGTAACGATACACTACTTTAATTATTGAATTGTATGGATGTATATATAATTGTATGGATTGCATTTATGACTTATATTGAAAATTTAATATTATTGCCTCACAAATTTAAATAAATAATTATGATAATTTACATTTGAAAAATAATATTTGTGCAATTTGATTTCTAATTTTCACAATTTTTAATGCATTAAGTTTAATTAATTAGTGTTTTTCATTAATTTTAATTTGACATTCACTATAACGTTTATATGTAAAGAATTCCATATTAGTCATAACAGCTTCCTTTAACGCCAAAAACGCTTTCACTGGAAGCGCTGGCATCGATTTTATTGTCCCTACCATGACTACGCACACAACGAATATAAGTAAATGCACTTTATTATATTTTGTATACGTACAAAATCAGAAAATAGTTATAGTAATAAAGATTACTCTTTCGAATGAAATTTTGTAATTAAATGCTTGCCTTGTTTTAAAATCTAAACAACATAAAAGTTTTAGGTTAAAGATATTTATGGCACGCCATTTTACTATTTAATGTCCGAAAAAAAATGATCGTAATAATAATACATTATTATTATGTTATCATCATAATAATAATCATTTTCATTATGTACATAATTTTAATTCAATCATTTTTATTATGTACATAATTTTAATTCAATCACTTTTAATATGTACATAATTTTAATTCATATTAAATAGTAAAACGGCATGCCATATATTTCCATTATGTACATAATTTTAATTCAATCATTTTTTTAAAAATCTAATTCAAATAAAATTAACTGATTTATTATTATGTATCATCATAATAATAATACATTTTTATTATGATGATAACATAATAAAAATACATTTTTATTATGTTATCATCATAATTTTAATTCTCATCTCTCTTTTCTCATCTTATCTTATATCAATCTCTCTTTTACTAAGATTTATTTTACAAATTATAAAATATAAAATATAAAATTTCTGATTGAAAAAAAAAAATTAATTAATTTTTTTCTCGATAAAAATTAGCCTATTCAATAGTTAAATGGCGTGCCATAGATATTGTAAGATTGGTAACTTACCTCAATAACCACTTACTAAATTTTTTTTTTCTTTTGGCACTGTTTTGGTCAAGTGTTTCTCGTAAAACTGTTTGAAAAATCCCACGAGAATCAGTTTTATCGACCTCTTCATGAATGTTTAAAATGTAAACTATGATATGGCGAAAATGTTCCTTTTAAAAAATTAAACAACTTTTGTTTGAAACATTTTTTCGTAAACAAACTGTTTACCCGTGAGATCGCAAATTATGCGCAAATTGTATGGTATTATATGGGTATATCAGTTATATGTGTGTGACGTGTGTAATGGGACAGTGTCTATACATACAATCAACACTGGCTATACATGGTATTTCAACAATTAACTCAGCAAATTGTTTGTTTTTATTTGTTTAATCTATTTTTATGCCCTGAATTCCATTTTTGAAGAAACTTGCCTCTAAAGTTATACCAAAAATTGTTATAAATAACTTTTAAAAAGCAAATTTTGGGTGTCTAAATTTTTTTGTAGACTTTTTCATTTAACACAAAATTCACGTGTAATTCTTTCGTAGAAGTCACGGTTTGCTAGTTATAAACTGTTTTATGTTTTAAAATAGTTTCAAATAGTTGAATATCTCCTGACAGAAGCTCGAAGAAATAGTTGAATATCTCCTTACAAAAGCCCCAAGAGTAAAAGAGTTATTACATTATTTCATTATAAAATCTTAATTTTTAATAGTTAAAAATATCTTGTTTTAACAATGTATCTGTATTTATTACATTTGTTAAACAGAAATATTAAAAATATTATCATCGAGAGAAATGGGAAAAAGCCATAATTGATGCTTTCAGGGAGTATAGTGAGTTTACAAAATAGTAGGAGTCACTACTACACAGAATGTTTTAGCAATGCTGTTTAAGGTTATAAGATTTTAAATATTTTTGAATTTCGTCTAAACTTTTTCCTTTTGTTTCTGGCACAAAAAAGTATGTTCCAATTCCGCTTATAAAACATCCAAATACCAGCAAATAAAATACATTATGCATTCCAATAAAGTCACATAAATTTACATAAAATTTACTGAAAATGCTATGACCAATAGATGCGTAGCAGCAAATGATCAACGAAGCAAATCCTTTAATGCTTGTGGATAGCATTTCACTTAAATATAAATATGGAACTGTAGTAATTCCTGGAACAACAGTTATATGATGTACGATTAATGCAAGGAATGGTACAAATTTTATCGAACTAATATGTTCGTAATTAATAGAATCTAAATGAAAATACAAGCCTATTAAGAAACATGGAATCATTGTTCCAAATGTGCCAAATAACAATAAAGGTCTTCGACCCAATGAATCAATTGTAAGAAAACTGGAAATAACACAAATAAAACCCACAACTGAAATTATAATTCCACAAATGTGAGGCTCAATTGGTGAGCTTGATTTATCTAATATAACTTGAGAGTAGAGGAATATAACATTCATACCCGTTAAAAGTTGGGTTGATATTATTCCGAAGCATAGAAAGAAACTAATCCGATTATTTCTGACTCGAAATATTTCCGAAAATTTTTGTACTTCATTTTGTTCTTCCCCAACAACTTGTTTTAGGTGTTCTAATTCTTGATCAACATGATCAGTTTGTCTTAATATTTGTAAAGATTTTCTTGCATTTTCTGTTTGATTTTTAATCAAAAAGTAATACGGGGACTCTGGCATCCAAATGAATATTATTAGTAAAAGAAAGGGTATTATTGAAGCAATCCATGCATTGACGGCTATAGAAACAAATGGAACAAGTACAACTTCGAATATTGCCCCAAATGTATAGTGTAATTGAAAAAGCATTCCATTAATTCCACGAAATTGAGGAGAAGATACTTCACCAAGATACATTGGTACAGCTGCCATTGCAAAACCTCCAATTAATCCCTTTATAAATTGTGCTATGCATAAATTATATATATTTTTGGCATTAGCGATTACAATCCAGGAGGCGATTTCGGGGATAGTTGTTAATAAAATTGCGTTTTTACGGCCAACTCCATTCGCTAATACTGCACCAAATATTGGACCAATTCCTCCACCAAGTGGTAACATTGCAGTTAACCATGATATTTCAGATGATGTTAACGGTATTTCTGAACTGTTTGATGATAATTTGAGAATTGTTGGTCCAATCCATCCTATGTGAGTTCCACTGATGAAAATTAATAAATTTGCTAAAAATAAATTATTCTTTTCAAAATATTATGTTAAATGATTTTTAAAGTGAAAAGTTTTTTGCAACATATTTCTTTAAAACTTGTGTGTCTCACTTAAGAGGAATCCAAGAGCTCGTGAATAGAAGAGGCAGACTCAGATAATAAATACATCTTATGTTAAAACAGGGTGAAAAGTACAGTGAATATTTAATTAACACTTACAAACAAAAAGTTATGCTATGCAAAAATAATCGTGGATAAATCATGGAGAAAACAAATAACACAAACAATTGAAGAAGTTTCACTTTCTCTTTGAGGTTATATGAATGAAACTCGGAGCTATGTTTTCCCTAGTGAGGTTGCATAGTGATTAATCCGTGTGCCAAGGATTGGTCCTCTGCGCTTATATAAATTCGTTATGATCATAATGCAATTTCAAAAAAAGAAAATAAAATTATTCGCTGGGTTCGTAGTAGGTGGAGAGTACAACTGAATCGATTGCAGCGATGTCCTCTTATAAAATTTGCCATAAATCATTCGTTTTATTTAAAATGTGTTTTAATAATAAAAATTTGCTAGAAAATTTTATTTAATTTCAATGTAAATTATATAAACAAACCATAGACTTACATGTCCGTCCATAAAATTATATTAATAAAGTAGCGTGTCGTTACTACAGAAACGCCTGAAATAAAACTAATGCACTGTGCTAATACAATATAAACCGGATTGAATTTACAAATACAACTTAGTATATATGGTCATAGTCAACTTCCATACGCGCAGTCTAAGGTTTAATCCTAGGCACCAGGTTTCATTATCGTCAGTGAGCCCAATATTTCTTATTATATTATTCTTAAGGTTACGTACCAACGAACAAAATGCCAAACTGCGTGCAAAATTCTCTTGAAAAATGAAAATGTATTTTGCTTGCCTCATTTGTATCTTCTTCAAAAACATATTCAACTTCCATTTTGTCGGCCTTTTCCATTTTATTCATGTAAATATATGCATCACTAATTGAATATTTTCAATCTACAATTTTAACACTGATTAAAAATTCAATTTCTGTAGAAATTATTTTTTATTTGATATTAAAGCAATTACGTGCTTTCAATGGAAAAAATATGAAGGTTGCATTATAATATCAAAAACCTCCTATAACGCAAGAGCTGCGTCAACTAAGTGAATTTCTTCTAGAAAAATTTAAAAAAAATCAATCATATTAAACATAAAAAAATATATTCAATTAATCAAGTCAATTAAAATACAAATATGTGATTTTTAAAAATGTTTGGTTAGAAGTGTACCTATTTCTACTTAATACGTATGTAAGAATTCTAAAGATTTCTAAAGTTTAAAATTAAAGTTTGTTGAAAATAGTTATGACATGTGTATATCACATGGATATCACCAAATATGTTTTAGAAAAAGAAGTATGGCACCTTTTTAACACTTGCTCTGTGCAGATTTTGTGTCGCAGGGTATACTAATGCTTCTCGTTAATATACTTGCATATTAGTGATATTCTTAGTGTACTTGTCACATCTCATGTTATAGTAGAAACACTTAGATGAAACATTCTAAGTGTTACTACCTTTGATTTTCAATGGAACTTATTTGAAAAATTCTTGCGAAATACCGTCATTTGTTCAACATATAGCACTTAAAATGCAAATTACCCAGAAATACGTCTACACAATGATTTACTAAAATTTCTTCAGTAGGGTAGCAGCCTCTGAAAATTATTGAAGAGATGGTAAAGGAAATTATCAGCGGAAAGGTGGTAAAACACATCTATGGTATCACAATGAGCTCTGTGAATTCATTGTGTCCCTCGTGGACAGTCAATACAACCTAACTTAACCATGGCTTAGTAATGTGATTATTTCACTTTTTTCTCAAATTTGCCATGAAACTTATTAATTTATTGTATTACGGTCGAATCTTGATACATGTGCAAGTTATTAGGACAATAAGAAGTAGGTTAAATTTGATTTCTAGGATTTTATTACATAATTAGTTACAAATGAAATAAATATAAGCATGTAAAAAACAATTTAAAAAATGTTCCTAATATTTTAAAATTAGCAATTTTTGTAGTTTTTTTTTTTTTTTTTTTGCCAAATAATAATAGCACTAATAAATGCACCCGGTCGATCATGTGTCAGACTTATTTTATACAGGCCTACCGTACTTTTTCATGATGTTGGTTGTTGTCTCTTTTACCAAAGCATTTACTAAAATTAGGCAGTTCCTGAAAAGTTCCTATAATAATATATCAAACCAAAGAACACGTATTATATTCAAAGGTTCTATTCCTATTTCGCGTCAAACGCATGTGGCTGACATATGTATTTTACAAAGAGCACTGATTGAGTGTAGTATGATTCCTATTACAATTTAATTGTTACTACAATATTTAACACTAACGGATCAATTTGAGGATGATGTATTATAAATAATGTTGTACTTTTTGTTTGACTGAAGAAAATTTGCGAGGACTTGGCAGTTCCAGAAGAGATTATTTTACCCATCAGCATTCCCGTTATGAGCATTTTGCTGACGATCGACTTAAAGCAAAAAGAAATTTTATTTTTCAAATAATAAACCTATGTGTTAGAAACTTTATCTATCTTCATATAATTTTATCTATTTTCGAATTATGAATTTTTCCAATTTATTCAACCTATCTACGATTAAAAAACAATTGCCTTCAGAAATTGTGATAATTTCTCTCATATCGAAAGTTAAGATGTAAGTAACAAAAAATTATACCTTCGGAAATGTTCGGGCCTGCTCGTGTACTTTCGTTAGTATACGGATATTTGTTTGGTTCTGTAGAGTATAAATCGATGTAATGTATTTGTCAAAAATATAGACATGTCGTTTTATTTAATTGTGTAATAATGTAATAATCTTAGTAATAATAATTAATAATTATTAAGTAATTTTAATAACATGTGTAATAAATACAGATTATTGATATGTAATTTTTTAATGATTGATTTATATTATATTTTTATTGAAAGCATTCTTACTGATACATAACCTATATATTTATTTTCTATATAAAATCTTCATTTTTAATATGCCAACTATAAAATTTAATAAATATTTACAGTATAATTAATGAATAAATTAGGATTTTGATTTTTATTTCATGTATATATGTAATAAATATCAAGGTATATTCAGTTTAGTCCCAAGTTTGTAGCTCCAAGTTTGTAACGCTTAAAAATATTGATGCTACGAACAAAATTTTGGTATCGGTGTTTATTAAATCACCTAATTAGTCCATTTTAGATTGGTTGTCTGTCCGTCTACCTGTCTGTGTACACGACAACTCATAAATAAAAAAATATATCAAGCTGAAATTATATATAACGTGCTCAGGAGGAAAAAGTAAGGTCGAGTTCGTAAATGAGCAACACAGGGCAATTGAGTCTTGTTAGAGATAGAACAAAATTTTAACAGTAAAAAATGCTTCCTTAGAGAATAATAAACAACGTTTGTTTGAAATATTTTTTCGTAAACATCACTGTTTGCCTGTGAGGTCAAATTGGGCTCAAATTGAACAGTATGTATTATAAGAAAATATTTGTTAAGTATGTGTGAAATAGGTATATCAACAATTAACGTCAATTGTTTGTTTTCACTTGTTATTCATAAATCATTCACTTATTCAAATTCGTACTGAGGAAGTTAGAGAATATTTTAAGCGTGAAATATTTGACGCACATGCAGAACGCATAATGCATGAGTCACGAGACTAAAGTCCAAGTCACGGGACTAAATATCGCGGAACATCTGGCGGGAGTGCAGCCGGGTTAATATATCCAGCTTAAGACATCAGTTGAATATCTGTGCCATCTGTACATCAGACTTAGATTTAACTTACAGCTACAGCCATCAATAATAATTCCCTTATGACAACAGTTTTTTCCGCAAAGCATATGGAAGTATAATTTTGTCATTATAAATAGAAAACAGGAGAAGTCATTTCGAAAATTTGCTAATCTGCTTTCTGAGTTTGTAACTACATTAGGTACAATATATTCGCTATGGAATTTTTTTCTGTTATTTGTTAATTTGAAAAACTCATTTTAGCGAATTGTCGAAGGAAAGGGGGGGGGGGGGTGCGCAAGCTAGAAAATTTTGAATTTTTTCAAAATAAAATTTTTTTTGTATTTTTGACCAATTATAAGTGAGAAAGTAGTTCTCTAGACGCTTATTCGCTTAGCTAACGCACCTCTGCAGCTTTATTTCTTAAAATGAAATTTCAATATACATCATTTCGAGGAAGTGTTTGTTCACTGTAAGTGGTATGATTTTAAAACTGTTTGTATTTCATCTAGGGTTTTTCCTTTCGTTTCTGGTACAAAAAAATATGATCCAATTCCGCTTATAAAACACCCAAATACAAGCAAATAGAATACATTGTGCATTCCAATAAAGTCGGACAAATTTACATAAAATTTACTAATAATACTATGGAGTATTGATGCGTAACAACAAATGAACAGTGTGGCAAAACCTTTAATATTTGTAGATAGCATTTCACCTAAATATACGTACGGGAGTGAAGTAACTCCTGGGGATGCAGTCATTTGATGTAAGATTAGTGCCATGAAAGGCAAAAATGTTATCGAACTTATATAGTCGTAATTATTGTAATCTAAATGAAAATATAGGCCAATTAAAAAACATGGTAGCATCGTTCCAAACGTGCCAAAGAGCAATACAGGTCTACGGCCCCATGAATCAATTATCAACGACGTAGAAATACCCCAAATTAAACCTACTATTGAAATTATAATTCCACTTACGTGAGGTTCTATTGGTAAATTCGATTTTTCTAACAGTATTTGAGTATATGGAAATATAATACTTATCCCAGTTAAATGTTGTATTGATACTATCCCAAAACATAGAAAGAAACTAATTCGATTATTTTTAACCCTGAATATTTCAGAAAATTTTTTCACTTCATTTTGTTCTTCCTTAATAACTTTTCTCAGGTGTTCTAATTGTCCGTCAACATTGTTACTTTGCTTTAAAATTCGTAGAGATTTTCTTGCCTTGTCTGTTTGATTTTTAATCAAATAGAAATACGGAGATTCTGGCATCCAAATGAAAATTACAAGTAAAAGCAACGGTATGATTGAAGCAATCCATGCATTAGCCGCTACGGAAACATATGGCACAAGTATAGTTTCGAATAGAGATCCAAATACCCAATTTAATTGAAAAAGCATTCCTAGAATTCTTCCCCGAAACTGTGGTGATGAGATTTCACCAAGATACATTGATACAGCAGGCATAGCAGAACCTCCAATAATTCCTTTTATAAATAATGCTATGCATAAATGATATACATTTTTGGCATATGCAATAATAATCCATGTAATTATTTCAGGGATAGTTGCGAGTAAAATAGCGTTTTTACGACCAACTGTATTTGCAAATATTGCTCCAAATATTGGACCAATTCCTCCACCAAGTGGTAATGTCGCAGCTAGCCATGATATTTCAGATGATGTTAACGATATTTCTGAATTATTTGATGTTAATTTGAGAATTGTTGGTGCAACCCAGCCTACATGCGTTCCATTGATGAAAATTAACAAATTCACTAAAAAGAAAATATTTATTTTGAATTATATTAATATTATTATTTTGAATTATTTAATATTATTAAACATTTTTTACCGTTAAATGATAAACACCAGAAATGAATCCCAGGACTTAAATAAAAACAATGTCAATCGCTATGCTATTAGCTTTATTGGAAAGTTTATTTCATACCAATTTTGTTTAACCTTTATGTGAGTAACGAGGCACCTGGGAAAGCCTTGGAGGCACCAATTAAGACAGTTCTACACACAGTTTTTAATGACGTGAAGTCATTATTTGATTGGCGTGAAACTTTAAAATTTTTTTAAGGCTCCTCTTAAATATTCATAAGTGGAAACAAACTTAATAAAGAAAAGCGGTTTTCCGGATAAGAATGGTTAAAGTTACATTTGAATTTCAAGCACTGCGATTATATCCTTTACTCTATCGATTTGAATTTTGTATATGCTATAGGTTCTCATGTTCTACCTGCTCTGGTTACCTATATTTTTCGAAAAGTCTGTTAATTTTCCCAATTTTTATTGTTCACATCCATTTTTTTTTTGTGGTTTGGCCCCGTTAATCCATCGGCTATATTTTGAAGAAGATTAAAAATTTTTTAGCCTCATAATAAAGTGGCAAGGTACTTCAGTCTCTTTTGCATTTTCAATAAAAAGAAAAATATTTTACGCATTTTAAGCTACTGTAGTCAGCATTTTAAACTCCTGAGACTTTGTAGTTTCCTATATTTTACCCTCATCAACCCATTGACAATATTTTGAGGAAGTAAAAACAGTTTTTATTCCCATAATAGAGTGGTTAGGTGCTCGGGTGCCTTCATTTCACTACTAATCAGAATTGAGCAATATGCAGGTACCCGGGTGCCTCGCCACTATGATGAAGTTTTTTTTGTCACTCTCATATGAGTTAAAAATGATTTTAGATCTTAGTTAAATAAGCTTTTGAGGGAATTTCGAGAAAACAAGTAACGCAAACGAATAAAGAAAGGACCTCGCAGAAATTAAATGTAATCTGCATTTCGGTCAAACTTTTCAAATTTTTGCAAATGATAGTTTAAGTCATTTTAAAGAAAGTTCCCATGGCCACAAGTCATGGAAATGATAGGATTTCATATTATATTTAAATTAAAGTTGGAAAATGTACTTCTTTGTATAATATATGCCTATGTTTGTATAGGCAATGACATATAGATTTATGTATAACTACATGCATACGTGTGTTTTTTAATGTAAGGGTTTTGTTTTTTAATTCTTGTTTTTTTGAAGAATATTTTACGAAATTCAAAGAAGAAGCAGTGTTAAATGTTCAGTGGATCAATAATATGAAGTGTTAAGATCAATATTTTCATCTACATATATACGTACATGATTTTTACAATTAAATTACAATATTTTTTTTATATAAACGATAACTTGAAATCCTATCATTTTCATGACTTGACCATGACCATGGGAATTTTCTCCAGAATAACTTAAAATATCATTCCGCAAAATTTAAAAGAAATTTGACCGAAATGCAGATTACATCTAATTTGTGCGAGGTCCTTTCAATTCTGTGTGATTATGACGATGTAACATAAAATTTTTAATGTTTACATACCAACAAACGCAATACCAAACTGTGTGCGAAATTCTTTCGAAAAATGAAAATATTTCTTGTTGGTGGCTTCATTACCATCTTCATCAAAAATATATTCCACTTCCATTTTGGTTGAATTTTTGTTCATTTTTTTTCCTTTTTTTGTAATTACCAGCGATTATTGAATTATTTTTCCAATTTTATTTTACCAATTATTATTTTTCTGTTTTGGTATGTACTGGCATTATAACAATAAAATTGAAAGAAACGTTATGAAAATATGCACTTAGTATTAGTAATCTCTTTATTTTTATTCAAGGGATTACGTGCTTTCTATTTAACAAACTATCACAATTGCCCTCTTATTATATAAAAAAATATATTTTATAAATATTTTCGCACGATTAGAAAATTTCTCATTCTTAAAATTTTTCAATTTATATTATCATTTGGAAATTGCTCAATGATTTAAGAAATTATTTCTATTGCTTAATAATAAAGGTTGGATTGTGACCTGCTACGTTATTTTTTTCCAATAACCGCTTGCATTTTGTAAAAATATATCCTCTTCAGGACGCACAATAAAAATATTTAGCTAGATTATAAAATTATTATTAATTAGCAAAGCCGGTTTCGATTGCTTTGGCAAACCTCTTCAGTAGCATTCATTACCTCTTAAAATAATAATAAAATACCAAAATACGAAAAATTAAATAACATAGAATCACAGAAAGGCCCTGAAACAAATAATCAAATATATCCTTAAAATTTAAATTAAATTATTTAGCAGAATATGATAATAAATATTTATGTTACACCTCCTAAAACAATTTAACTGCCTGCGTTCACCTGAAGCACAATAAAATATTAAGTTTAAATCCTAAGAAAGGATTATCGTTGTGAATAAAAATATAAAAAACAAAATAAGGGTTTAAGCCTGAAAATAAAAGATTAATTTCAAATAATAAGCAAAATTGTAAATATTAAAATAACAACCAGAAATCAACAAATCAAAAAATTAAAACTTAAAAAGAAAACTAAATTACCAAAAATTTTATCGAGACCACACAAAAAAAAAACAGGTAACTAAAAGAAACACTGCCCAAATTGTGGCAGTTATTTAAACAAAATGCATAATACAGCCCACAGAAATGCTCATCTTAATTTGAATAATAACCGCTTATTTACAGCATCTTACTCGAGTGTGATCCATGTAACAATTAAAAAAAATAATTTTCAACAATTTTAATCGGATACCAAACTGACACTCGTATATATCTTTCTTGGGAAAGATCTCTCATGTCAGATGATTACAACTGATCCAAGGTAATCAAAATTGTATATATTTTCGTTTAAACTTTCGTTTTTAGGGATGGTTTAATTTGATATGAATGGTTTTTTGTATCTACTTTTAGCATTATTTCAAGGATACAATTATGTGTAAATATCGGTGTACTTATTTTTGAGGATGAAGTGTTACAGGTACAGTTTAGGCTAAGCACTATAATCTTAAGATATTTTAAATGACGTATTATGTAAAGTTTAGGTTAAGTCCCATAACCTTACGATGTATTCATGTATTTATTGTAAACATGTTAAGTCCCAGGCTAAGTCCCATAACCTTACTATGTATTCATGTATTTATTGTCAATGTTCATAAATTATTTGAATTTAGTTGAAATAAAAATGAACAATATTGAAATGCATCAGAGATTGTTTTGATAAAGAGATCTAATGAAAATTGATAATTTTTACTAAAATGAAAATTTGTTTCATTTATAAAGCAAAGCAAAATTCTTATATTATCCATATTATGCTCAGTATCTATTTCAAATTTTATTCAAGAAAAAAAAAAATTATTATTACAAATTAACATTACTTATGTGCAGAATAAAAAAAAAACAAAATTTTTTTGATAATTTTATAAAATATTATTAAATGTTATAAACAATAGAAAATATATCAAACAATGTCTTTATACTAAAAAAGTTATATTGTCAATAGTTTAAAAGCGATACGCCAATTGTCATCATAATGCCAAATACAGTTCGTTTTCGATACGTAACAGTCCAATTCCGATCCAATTACGTTCCCGCCATAGAAAGGTTAAAAATATTTGACTTAAATTATATAAAACTTGGAATAGTATTTTCACTGATGTAAATGCCATTTTTTTCTTTACTCAGTCAGTTATGATCCGTCCAAACGATTGTATCCATAGACATATAAGCATAGACTGAAGAAGTGGGCGTGATCTGACCAAACTCGATAAAAAGCGATAAAAAGAGAACGATGCTGTGGCGTACGTTTTGTTTCTTTTAAGTTGCGTTTGCGCATGCACAGTCTTGGACACGTGCTTACTGTAAGTGGAAAAGTGCGCCAGTAAGTCACGCCCAAAAAAGAGACAAAACGTACGTCAGAACATCGTTCTCTTTTTACCGAGTCTGGAATCCTACTTACACAATCTTATATGTCTATGATTGTATCTCACAAAGATGCTTTCAGGTTTTATACTTTCATATTTTAAAGTCTTTAAAGTTTGTATGAGAAGGTGAACTACCATTGTAATTTGCCAAAATTCTGGAAATTTTCAAAGCATTTTTTTGATTATTGTGGCTTGAGAATCACAGCCTTTCACGTTGCCATCGTTTTTCAGTGAGATATTATTTTCATAGGTGATAAATTTTTAAATATCTTTGAATTTCGTCTAAACTTTTGCCTTTTGTTTCTGGTACAAAAAAGTAAGTTCCAATGCCACTTATAAAACATCCAAATACAAGCAAATAAAATACATTATGCATTCCGATATAGCCACATAAATTTTCATAAAACTTATTCTCAACACTGTGAAGTATTGATGCGTAACAACAGATAAACAGCGAAGCAAAACCTTTAATGTTTGTGGATAACATTTCACTTAAATACACGTACGGGAGCGAAATAACTCCAGGAGACGCAGTCAGTTGATGTAAAATTAGTGCAATAAAAGGTAAAAATGTTATCGAGCTAATATTTTCGAAATTATTAAAATCTAAGTGAAAATAGAGACCTATTAAAAAACATGGTATCATTGTTCCAAACGTTGAAAATAACATCAAAGGTCTACGACCTAATGAGTCAATCATAAAAAAACTGGAAATACCACAAATTAAACCAAAAATTTCAATTATAATTCCACTGATGTGAGGATCTATTGGTGAATGCGATTTTTCTAGTATTACTTGAGTGTATGCAATTATAATATTTAGTCCAGTTAAATGTTGTGTTGATATAATTCCGAGGCATAGAATGAAACTAATTCGATTATTTCTGACTCGGAATATTTGTGAAAACTTTTTGACTTCATTTTGTTCTTCCCTAACAACTTTTCGTAGATGTTCTAATTGTCGGTCAACATTATCACTTTGCTTTAATATTCGTAAAGATTTTCTTGCGTTGTCTGTTTGATTTTTAATC
Organism: Chrysoperla carnea; assembly: GCF_905475395.1. Taxonomy (NCBI): domain Eukaryota; kingdom Metazoa; phylum Arthropoda; class Insecta; order Neuroptera; family Chrysopidae; genus Chrysoperla; species Chrysoperla carnea. Next base: position 19,490,692 of record NC_058342.1, on the reverse strand, counting down.
AAATAGTAATACGGGGATTCTGGCATCCAAATGAAAATTACAAGTAAAAGTAACGGTATGATTGATGCAATCCATGCATTAGTCGCTACAGAAACATATGGTACAAGTACGATTTCGAATAATGCTCCAAGAATGTAATTTAATGGAAACAACATTCCTATAATTCCACGAAATAGTGGTGATGATATTTCACCAAGATACATTGGTACCGCAGCCATTGCAGAACCTCCAATTAACCCTTTTATAAATTGTGCTATGCATAAATGATAGATGTTTTTGGCATAGGCAATTGCAATCCAAGTAATTATTTCAGGGATAGTTGTCAATAAGATTGCATTTTTTCGACCAATTCTATTCGCTAATATTGCTCCAAATATTGGACCAATTCCTCCACCAAGTGGTAACATTGCAGTTAACCATGATATTTCAGATGATGTTAACGGTATTTCTGAACTATTTGATGATAATTTGAGAATCGTTGGTCCAACCCAACCTAAATGGGTCCCGGTGATGAAAATTAACAAATTGACTGAAATTAAATGATCGATTGAAATTATAAAAAGTAATTGTAAAGTAAAACTTCTTTAGCATTGATCTGGGTAAAGTGGGGTCTCGGGAGGAGTAATAGCAGAGCGAGAATGAAAGGATCATGATATAGTGATGTGAAAAAAATTAGTAAACACGTACCAACAAACGAAATACCAAATTGTGTGCAAAATTCCTTCGAAAAATGAAAATTTATTTTACTTGCTTCATTCGTTTCTTCTTCAAAAATATATTCAACTTCCCTTTTGATTGGAATTGTTTCCATTTTAGTTATGTAGTTTCCAGCATTGGAATATTTCCATCTAAGAGATTCTTGATGAGCATTCGGCATCTTAAGATTTATTCAATCAAATTTACTAAAAATAATTGGAAAAAAGGCGTTTATTGAAAATAAAATGTTTTCGTTATTCTGCTAAGAAGTTCGGTCAATTATGACATGCCATGGACATAATGGCAGCGTTCAACCGAAGTGAGCCATACTTCGAGGGGAGAGATAGCACAAACTCAAAGTCAGTATTTCTTAGAACTCCAGACTCACCGTAATATACCGTAAAAATGTGGTTAGACCCTCCATCCCATAAAGTGAACGTGTCAGCAATGATAAAAATACTTTCTTTCAAATCGTCCTCTTAAACCTAGTATTTTAAAATTATTAAAAATTTTAAAGACGAAATAACTTACTCCTAAGAAATTGATTTTAACTCAAATGTAGATAATAGAGTCAATATACGCGCAAGCATGTTTCATATGTTACGTATTTTCAATACTCTAATTAAAAGCTTTTACTGATGGAATAATTTCTTCCTTTTTCTGGTCGTAAACCCTAACATAAATTTCAATAACACTAAAAATTTATCATTATATTGTTTATTCAATATATTATTGTATATAGAATTTATTCCGAAAAGCACGTTTGATACAAACTGAAAAAATTTGATTCATTTTTATTAATTTTTTCAGATATATACATATCAGGGGCGGACTTAAGGGGAGTTAAGATGCATCTTGCATACCTCCCAAAAAAATAAGTATTTAAGTTTGCCATATTTGAAAAAACTTTTCTTGTCTTATTATAAATTGTATATTGCTAGGCCCTGGACGGCGTTATCCTTAAAAACGTGGTTCTAACACACTAAATCATTCATATTATTATTAAATAATAACATTTTAAAATTATAATAACCTAATTTGAATTATTAGTTCATTAAGCTAGTCAGCGAATTTATATTGGTTATTATTATTATTAAGTTACTTATGTTAACAATCATAATAATTGAATTGAGGTCTAATGTGTGATAGCAGCATGGATGGCTCTGATTAGATTTACTTATCAGCAAAATTAATATTTAATATTTTAATTTTTACGTCACAATATTTAATATTTTGACCTAAAAGTTTTCTATTTAAAGACATTGGAAATTGATCAGAATCATACAGTAATTATTACAACTTAGAGATTCAAGTGCAACTTAATTTGTAATAAAAAATACAAGTGATAAAATTTAATATAATATCTTTTAAAGGCTCCGAATAAAATAAAAATCATACGCAGAATATCAGAGTTTATTTTTTAAGACGTCTTATTCATCCTCAAGGATTCTCAAAGTCTTTCCTTTTCAAATATTAAGACCATGTGGTGGCAGCAAAGACCTTTTGGTACACAACAATGTATGTAATGTATATCAAGCTGTACTAAGTTTAGTCCCAAGTTTTTGACGCTTAATATTGATGCTAAGAACAAAATTTTGGTAAATGTGTTCATGAAATCACCTAATTTGTCCTTTTTTAGTTGTCCGAGAGATATCAAAGTGAAATTTTTATAGCGTGCACGTAAAAAGTGAAACTAAGTTCGTAAATGAGGAACATAGGTCAATTGGGTCTAGAGTCCATACGACCTATCTTGTAAACCGTTAGAGATAGATGTAAATGTAAAAAATATTCTTTATAAAAAATTAAACAACTTTTGCTTGAAACAGTTTTTTGTAAACGTCACTGTTTATCCGTGGGGATGCAAATTAAGACCAAACTTCGGTTTCCATTTTCTCTTAAACTACAGGGCGTTCTGTTATTAACTGCAGATCGTGGGCCTACAGAATAAGCTCATAAAGACGAAGGAAAAAGTCATTTACCAATTTTGGATCTGAGCCCTAATTTGGGCGCTACAGATATGACAAAAATTGATAAATTAGTAAATTCACTGGCTATCATTCGATAAACAGTAGCCAATGATTATAAGTAGATATTAATAAATGTCATTTGATAATATTCAACTAAAGAAGGGGTATGAACTGATTTCAATTGGGTTATATTATTTTGAAAAAAACATTTAAACAAAACTATTATGTTATCTCATTGGCTTGTTCAATTCCCACTTTTTTTATTATTATATATTTTGCAAGAAAACATTAAATTCTTAGTAAAAAAACAAATTACGTCACAAAAAGAGTTTTTTTAATTTAGCGTAAATAAACAAAAAACGCCTTCTTTGTGACGTTATTTGTTTTTTTACTAAGAATTTAATGTTTTCTTGCAAAATATATAATAATAAAAAAAGTGGGAATTGAACAAGCCAATGAGATAACATAATAGTTTTGTTTAAATGTTTTTTTCAAAATAATATAACCCAATTGAAATCAGTTCATACCCCTTCTTTAGTTGAATATTATCAAATGACATTTATTAATATCTACTTATAATCATTGGCTACTGTTTATCGAATGATAGCCAGTGAATTTACTAATTTATCAATTTTTGTCATATCTGTAGCGCCCAAATTAGGGCTCAGATCCAAAATTGGTAAATGACTTTTTCCTTCGTCTTTATGAGCTTATTCTGTAGGCCCACGATCTGCAGTTAATAACAGAACGCCCTGTATAAATGATAGTTATAGAATTTAAAATTTCCAGGTAGCTACAACTAGTGATCTTGTGAAACATTCTCGCAAAACAAAACCAAATTCTAGACAATACTTTAAAAAATTTTTGAAATTTCCGAAGAAAAAAAATGGCGGCCGAATGGCCTCCATAATGGTGTTGGTTTTTTAAACTGTTCTAATTTGTAAAAAAAAATGCAACCACTGATTTTCAACACTTTCTAGACAAGGTATTTCAACAATTAACTCAGTCAATTGTTTGTTTTTACTTGATTTTGAGCTAAAATTAGTATGCTGAGTTTAACAGAAATAAATTTTAAAAACTTTTCTGAATTTTTTGACATTTAGAAAAAAATGACCATATAAAATTTGACCTAAATATGCAAAAATCGGGTCCATTTGACAAGTGAAAGAGTATTTTCAAATTAATCGCCTGTAAGAGTTTCGTTTGTAAGAATTGGTTTTCTTTATTTCTCAAATTTCTTCTTTATTTCCAAGTTTTCCTGCTTTTCGAATGTACGGACCCGGTTAGTATAAATTGTCAATAATCCAGCGATTTATAATTTAGTTTGAAACAGTTCGGTACAAGGATGTGTCTGGACAGCTACTTAGAAAATTTCTATGCTGAGGTGAATTTCCGCCGGCTCTTGATTCGGTTTTTTATAAGAAAAAACTTTCTAAAATAATTTTATTTTTTTAATTTTTTACAAAGAAAGCGATTTTAACTTTAGATACGCTACTGATACACAAAATCAGTTACTTACCATAATCAAACAATAAAATAAAATAAAGTTATTACAATAAAAATTACAGATAATTTAATATTATTAGTATAACATAAATCAGCCTTCATAAAACACAGGCTGGTGACATATTTGCATTTTTGAAATACCAACGGATGATCAAAATTTATAATTAGCAAATTTAAAGTTGTTTCAAATCGAAAAAATGAAAAATAATAACTAAAATAGCTAATTTGGAACAAGGCTACACTTAACTTTATCATGCACATTCCATAAAAAAACTATAATAATTTAGTTTTACTTACCACAATAAAAATTTTTTGTACTTTATTATTTTTATTTTATAAGCGCCCTGTACTTTTTTTGACCTGAGACTTCAAAATCACTGAGCAAGCAATAATACAGCAATTCTACTTTATTACTCATGTCTTTACCTAATAAATCTCGGTTTACCGAGCTCTGGGCATGGCTAATAAATCAAAACTTGGGTTGACAATTACTCTCTCACAAGTCTTGATTAAATCAAGTCAGATTTCCAACTCTTGCCCAAACGTTGGCAAAGACTAAAATTCAGGTTTCGGTTTTAACCTTTATCCTTGTCCAAGGAAATTTGAGTTTGAATGATCTTATTGCAAATTCAATAATTTTTGTGTAGTTTTCGTTTCAAATATCGTAATTATCCCAATATTCGTTTCCAAATATTTTTTCATACCTTAAAAAACCTTTGAATCTCTAAATATAGACAGTTACTAATTTGTAGGGTTTTTCAAATAGAATAATATTTATCCTTATTTCGTGCCAACTCTATCTAAAAATTTTAACGACCAGAAAAGAGGGTTCTGTTTTAAAACAAAGATTTTTTGTATTAAAATTTATTTTCTAAGGGAGAAAACCGCAAAAAAGTAAATTTATCTTTGTTTTCTTAAATGTATATACATGATTTGAAACTAATTTTGACATATTAGTATTTGGCGTAATTACTTTTGCATATTTGGATACTTATTCTAGTCGAAAACCGAAATTTTTTTCAAGTTTGCAACTTTAGTTTGGAAAAACAAAAATTTTTTTTAAATGAATTAAAAATTTATAAACGTTTAAACAAAAGATTTAGCTCCGACCAAAAAAAAAAAAAAAGAAAAAAAGAAAGACAGGACGCAAAAAGGATACAATCTTTCATGTCATGGTCAAAGTCACATTTGGACGTAAAATATTTTGCTTTTTTCAAATCTGCGATAAAAACTAGGGGTTTCCATTTGAAAAATCGACTTTTTGTTTTCTGTAGCTTTAAGGTTATCTTCAAGGTCAAATCCAAGGACCTTGGATTCCCCACCTAAGAATCTATCGGATATAGTGGTTATGCAGAGGTTACCATTGAAAAAATAATTTTGATCTTGGGATGTTGTCCCCTTGACCATGATCTTCAAGAAAAAAAAATGAAAAGATGAGATTCCTATTTGAACAAGTGAAAACAAAACAATTGACTAAGTTAATTGTTGAAATACCATGCATAGACAGTGTTGATTACTCTATCACATTACACATACATACATTTCACACATACATAACTGATAATCCCATATAATTCATACTATAAAATTTACGCCTAATTTGCGCCCTCACAGGTAAACAGTGATGTTAACGAAAAAATGTTTCAAGCAAAAGTTATTTATTCTTTGATGAGTATTTTTTATATTTACGTTTGTTCTATCTCTAACGATTTACAAGATGGGTCCTACAGACCCAAGACCCTATTGACTTATGTTGCTCATTTACGAACTCGACCTCACTTTTTACGCCCTGAGTATGCTGTACGTTTCAGCTTGATATCCTTTTTCGTTTTTGAGTTATCGTGTCCACAGACGGACGGACGGACGAACGGACAACAGGAAATAGTCAAATTATGTTATTTCATGAACACCTATGCCAAAATTTTGTTCGTAGCATCAATATTTTTAAGCGTTAAAAACTTGGGACTAAACTAAGTATACTTTGCATATTACATATATGCATGGTATAAAAATCGATTTTTGGTTCGCTGTAGCTTTGAGGCTATGTTCAAGGTCAAATTCAAGGTCACCATTACATTTTACGTCAAAAAATACATAGAATATGGTATTTTTAATCCCCCCTGACTCTGCGAGATCTCCAGGAGTTTCCATACTTTTGGAGCACCATGTATATGTTACTGTTTAAACGATAATTTATTTTATTTTTCCTTATTTGTGTTTTTCTTATTGTCTCTTTCCATATTAATTATTTAAAAATTTTGTAGACGATATAATATTTTTATAAAAAAATATGTATTTTTTCTTTGTGTATATATTGACATATGAGTTGATTGATATAACAAACTTTTTACATGCAACACTTAATATTCTTTTTAAATTGACTTTATTTTAGGTTTTAATATTGAGTTATCATAAATTATTTAGTCTGCTTGTGACGAATATTGTGTGTTTTCTACGTTTAAAATTTACATGTCGATTATGATTCTAACAGAAAGTTTTTTAAAGAATTACACCAACATGAGACTTTTGACCCCTGTAGAAAATCGTTGTAATTTTATAGAGTGTGGCTTAAGATTTTTTGATTAATTTTTTAAATGGCGATACTTTAGGCATCCATATTTTTTTGTAACAGCGAGTTGAAAACTGACTAGTTTGACAGGGAAAATCGAAAAACTACAATTGTCCAAATAAATAAGTTGTTGTTCCCCAAATACTCCTTTTCTTTTAACCGCCTTCTACGCTAATGCAATCAATCAGAAATCAGCTTAGCATTCTCGATCGTAAGTTTTACATTATTTAACAGCTTGAGGTAATTTAACTGAACTATTATGCTGGATTTTTTCAAAATTTAAAATTTTTTTTTTAAAATCCAAATTTAATTGAAGAATGAAATTTACCGTCTTACCTTATATTGTAATGTAAATCAATAAATGATCTTGGAAAGACCTTTAAAACGATAGAAGCTTTTATTTTTCTTATCTCTGTAGATCAAATAGGAGAATCACAGTTGCTAATTTTTCGAATTCCAAATTGTAAATCAGTTGACATACTTGAAAAGAAATTGGTATTGTTATATAATTATTTCTTTGTCTGTATCAAATCTCTCCAAACATCAAAAATCATCAAATTCCGAAAAAGTCAGAAAAAAATTTGTGCTGTTGCAATATTAATTGACCCTACGGTGAAATCCTTTTACAACTAACAAGCGTAGAGACGGAAAAATCGGTCTATAAAATTTCTGTTATAGTATCAGTCTGTTAAAGTCCAAGCCAGACAAACATTTTAATATTAGATACACTATTATAGATAAAATTATAAAATAATTATTTAGAATAAAATAATTTTTTTATTTTTTATTTTTAGCTCTAAATATGTAAATAATATATAAATCTCTGTGGTCGCTAATGATCTGGTTGTCAAAAAGCGATCTCAAATAAAACAAATAAATAATTTTGTTAAATTTTATATCGACTTGAAAAAAAACATTAAGTTTTGCGAATATTAAGGAATAAATATCTCGTTAACAGGCAGTTTTACAAAAAATAGCAAGAAGCCTTTTCCTGTAAACTTCAAGAAAAGGTCTAGAAAAAACCAAAAAGGTGAACTTAAGAGCAGTTTTTTATCTGTATTTTGTGGACATTGCATGCTCCTTTACGTGCATGTTCCTAATTTCTGACTTAGTTTAGGTTTTTGAATTTTTCTTCTTACTGGATAAATATTCTCTTCTTTTTTTGTAATTTTTCGATGTTAACAAATAAATAAGTTAATTAATTAATTGACCTTTAATGTTTCTACCAATTTATAATCAAAAGTTCATTTTCACTCGTATAACCTTTAATTAAAATATCTCAGTTCAATGTTTTGGTGACACAGCTATATGCTTCCTTTGTTCTTCTCAATCTTTTTCTCCTTTGTTTGTCAACTTATTAACGATCTTTAGTGTTATCAATAAAAATTTGCGAAACATGGACAAATGTGGTAAAATTTCCGCCATTGGGGAACAATAATATACTGAAAAGAGATTTACCTAGATACTTATTTGGATATCAAAGAAATTTATTTAATATCATTTACTCTTTTTTTTTTAATTCCTAAGTTTGAAAACTTGGTAATAAAGAAAGCCTTCTTTACAAACTTAGCAACTATTTGGTCGAGGTAAAACACGCAGTCAAGTTATATAATAATGTAGGTTCTATCAAAGATACTAAATGAGAACTTTTAAAATTAAAGAACAATCATTTATTATATAAATACACATTTTGACTCTCATGTAGTCATCATCAGTATGAATAAGGTAATCGTAATTACTCTTGTAAATAGTGTATGTTAATCATTGCTAATTGGGTGACTTTTCGGTACCCAACAAAGGAGTGTACAACCCTATCGAAATAAATGGCTCTGAAAGCATCTAAATTAAAAAAACTAGACAATGGAACAATGAACTTGGATAAAAAAGCTATTCCAAATTCGGTTTTATTAAAAATTTCAAAGTTAAAATTGAATTTTTAGAATAAAGATGGATTTTGAAATTGTAAAATTATTGAGTTTCATAATTTATTTTTATTTTATGTGTCAAAATACGGTGATCAAATACTCAGATAATATTGGTTTAAAATAATCACGTGATTCACGCTCATTAACTAACCGTCTGATCACAGATGATTGGCCACTGTCACAATTTATTAGATATATGAAAATTATAAATTTTGCACACACCAAAACACCAGTGTGCAGACCGTCACCAAATTAGCAAAAAGTAATATACACTATTTAAAAAATTATTCATACTGATGAGGACTACATGGTAGTCGAACCATATATTTATATAGTACAAAAATTGATAAAATAGACAAAAAATAAAAATTGTAATTTAAAATATTTTAATATAATAGAAGTTAAGTGTAAATATCTTCACTGAAGAGTCTTTTGGCTTAAATGTCGGATGTGAACTTTTTAACAATTAATAACATTCCTTTGTATTTTGCAGCATTTATATGGAAGTAAATATTGTAAAATGTTAAGTCCTTATCTTGACAGTCGGTTATATCTTAATAATCAGATGTTTAGTGACTTCTCCTCTAACATTTCGTAAGATACAGTATCTTTCAGAAGTCTTTAGTCAAAAAATCCTTGATATTCAATGAGACCTTTCTTTAAGGTCAGTCAAATACAGAAAAATGTAATTAAAAACAAATTGTTTATATCGAAAATTGGCATTTTATAGGTACTTTGTATTGAATCTTGACGTTCAAGGTACTTAAATGTCAACTGCTTTTCGTGACTGATAAGCGATATAATATCACTTTAAATAAGAGAATCGTTTGTATGATACATTTTTTAAAATATGAAGAAGTATTGGATTTTAATGCTAAGAAAGACTCTATCTGGCGATAGAAAAAAGAACTATTCAGAACGCCCATAGATACATAAATCTAACGGAAATGTTTGCTTAAAATCTTGAAACTATACGCATATGTCATTAACATATAATAAAGGTTTTTGCAACAATTTTGATTAACACAATTTTTGTAAAATAATTATATAAAACATTAAAATAATTGTTTTTATTTAAAAAAAATGCATTTGAAAACACACACAACTATAAAATTAAAAGTAAAAAAGTATACAAATTTAAAAATTCAAAATGTATATCAAAAACAAAAAATTTTTAAATTAGGTCCAAAATTTGTATTAAAAAATTTATATAACAACACAAACTACAAAATTTATATAAAAAAGTAGGAAAATTATCGTGATTATAAAAGACTCGGGGAGCAAATTTAGCACAGCACATTAAAATACTAAAGCAGATATCCCCTGCCTTTTTACTCATTAATCAGCTGATTGTAATGAGAATGGTTTACATATTTGTTACTCGTGGTGCTGACATTTTAGCATTAAAATCCAATACCAGAAATTGAAAGTTAAAATCTAATAAAACTATTTAATTTCGGCTCCAACTTTGGATAAATATTAGATAACATTCACTTTGAAATTGAAAGGACAAGCTAAAAACTTTATCTCATGATCAAACACAGTTGCAAAATTTCAAGACACAATTCAATTTACATTCAATTCCTGTCGCATCTATTTACTTCTTGAAAAAATTTTCGTATTTTTATAAGGAACAACTGTTTAATTAAAAGTGGTCTGCTATCTCTTACTTGAAACGGACTTTAACAGACCTTAAAAGTTAATACCCAATCCAGGGTGCGTATTCAATTCAATTCAATTTTTTTATACAATACAAATATTGTACAGAACGTGTCATAAAAAGGGAAACGGAAAATGAAAGGAAGGGGGGGCATGCAGCTATGACTTACCTTAAAAGAAAAATCTCATTAAAGGATGGTTAAGGACTTCTAACAGACACTGTATATAAAAATCGTGGGGAAGGAAAAAAAATCACAGAGAATTAATAAAATATTAAAAGCAACAAACACACACAAATACTATTATATGTTCAGCTTAAAAAATAAATTCGATCTAAATATTAAATACTTAATTTGAATATGTAATTAGGGCACGCGGATGAAAATTAAGAAAATAACAAAAATCTTTTTTGTTCTATATACCAGATACCTACCATACTACATATTAAAGAATGTGTATCCTCTGTTGGTTTTGTTTTGTAATTAAATATTAAAATAACGAATTTTCTTCACAAAAATAAGAAATATACTCTTATTTAAAAATTTATATTTACATTTAGTTAGTATATAAGTGCGATACTGAGTGGATACGCGCTGATTATCGAAAAAGTTAAAGCGTTTACGTTTAAATTTTTCTACTTCAGACTTATAGATATAAGGTAAACAACATTCTTCGTACGTTAATCTGTTTGGAGAACGATGAGATCCCCAGGTGAACTCACTCTTGAACACGCCACATAAAATTGACCTTGAAAAAAGCAATCACTTCGTAAGTCTACACCGCCTAATTTTAAACTCTGACCTTGTGCTTTATTGATAGTCATCGCAACGCAACATTTTACTTTAAACTGCAAAAGCTTTAATTAAAAATGATAGTCCGATGGAATCAGAGGGATACTCGGAATGAATACACTTTCACCCTATAAAAATTGTTGCTTAGATAGCCTTTCTTTGCACAGTTTTTACTCGTAGTCTGGTTCCATTGCACAATTTTTGGGGATTTAAATTACGCAACAACATTATTAGTGCATCAATTTTTAGATGAAGAATATGAGGTGGTATTCCCGGTGGGTTGAGTGTGTGTAGAAACTCGGCAGGATAGTGAACAGTATCTTCTACCTCTATGACTGTATCTACAGACTTATAAACTACAGAAAATCCGTTGGGATAGGAATTCCGTAAAATCCGTTCTTAGTGGCCGTCTATGTCACGAAAGAGATAAGTATGCGAAATTTGAAGTTAATCGGACCGATAGTTTCGGAGATTTCGTGATGAGTCAGTCAGTGGTAAATCGCTATATATTAATAGATTCTTTATTTATCCAACAAGTAGAGTTTATTAAGCTTGGCAAGGCGATCGTATTCGCGTAAGTGGTAAAGAAAATATGCTCCTGACTACAAATTTTTATGTGAAAAGCATTTTTTCCTGAATTATGAGAACACTCTGTACGAGAACATAGTATAAGAACACTAAACAGCTAAACTATATTATACTTGAGTTGTTGATTTATTTATATATTGAAATCAGTGTGTTTCAGTTTACCATTTAATTACAAACACATATAAATATCTTTAGTGTATAATACTGTATATACTAAATCTATATATAAACACAAAATACAACACCGACTTTTACTTTCTTAATTTTATTAGGTTCGTGTAATGATAACATCTATTAATGTTGTTAGGTTTATGTTTGCTCGAACAATAGTGTTTTGTTTAATGGCATTTTATAGACTTATAAATATTATTTTTTACAATTTCTAGGATTCCGTATGATAATGAATGACACATTTGGGTTTAGACAAAGTTAAGGGACTTGATCGACTGAGGCTCACTGTGTCGCCTTATACTAAAAATCTAATAACATCTCTGTTGAAGTATTTCCAGCTTTTAATGAAGCTGATTTTATTGATGTTCATCTACACCGTCTCTTCCAGACCATAGAGAAGACTTGATTCCAAGATTTAGCATTGCTGGACATTGATACGCCAGAGGCTCTACCGTTTTTTCTTCGTCTACTGCCATCAATCTTCGTGTAATGAGCAAGTTTCGTACAATAACACAATGATCTCAATCTTGGTAATTTCATCGATAAGATTCTTTCCGCCTCCACGTTTTTCTGCTAAGGCACTCCGCTTTCACCCTGAGTGCTTAAGTCATGAGCTTGAAAAAAGAAGGAAAAGAAAAAATCTTGTCAATGATAATACACAAGATTACCATTACTTTTTTTGAAATCTAACCTTGAAAATAAAGTAGGCTCTGCATTCGAATCAATTAGATTTCCAGATCACTTCAGTGCGAATCAAGAAGAAGACAGCAACAAAGTATCTGAATAGGTAATATTAAACACTTCAAAGTTCTATGTTCTTTAACAACTAAGCGAAGATAAAATTCTGATCTCGCCCTACCTATTCTTCTAAAGATGAGCTGTCAAACAGTGAACCTGTTATGAGTGTCTATTTCTAGGGCTATTTTAGGAAATGACGAAAGGGCACAGAGTAATTGGTTATAAGCATTACTAACCATTTAGGTGTGCTATTTGCAAGCTTAACCTGAAAGAAACTATAATGAAGCCAAATTATGTGGAATGAAAAACGTAATATTGGTGCTACAACTCAAATATGTTCAAGAAATAATCGAAGGCATTCGAAAATATATAATCTTCCTTACAAAAGGCCTCTAAACATGGCTGGCAGTCGATATTACTTAAACAGAAAGAGCAAATCAGAAGAAGTATTACCCTTTGCTTGACGACCTCAGGGAGTAAAAAATCTGTTAACGCCAAGTCTTTTCTGTAGTTCGTGATCGCTTCCAAATGGTTTAAGAAGTACTTACTTAAGTAGGTACATCTCTAGGGGTACCCACTAGAAGTAGGTACTCCTTGCGAGTTGATTCTCTTTTCTCGTATCACAATTTAAGGCCTTGCGACCAAAGTGCCAAACAGCTGCAGTCGCCTAACCTAACCATCTTGCTTTTTTTTACTACAAAATGAACCACCCCAATTCTCACCTACTCTTTAGTTTTAATTTTAATATGACTTAGTTTTCAAGAAATAAAAACAGACAGAAAGCAAAAATAATATTCGCAGAAAAAATCGTTTCAAAGTATGTAGATTCTAAACATCATATTCACAAAAGGCAAAACAAATTTTGGTCTTGGATTCGGGCGCATATATTTCTCTTAGTGAATGACTGCCTCATACTTAAAATTACAGCAAGTTCAATGCCTATATTATTACCGTCTTACGACAGAGCAAAAGCAACTTTTATTGGAGCTCCTTAAATTTTCTGTCTTTTTGTTCTCTTTTAATTCGTTAGGATATTCGCTGTAATATCACATATTCTCTAAACATTTAAACGCCATTCTATGTCGTTTAAAAAAATGCATCCTTTTGGGGGTTATTAAGGGAGTATAATGATAATTGGAATCCTTTAGTGACGGAATCCCTTAAAAGAGCTAAGTGAATTCAAATTTTTGATTTTTTTTTAGATTATTTTATTTGATACATAATTTCGTTTTTGTGACATGCTATCCTATTTAAATATGAAACAAGTTATTTACAGGTATTTTTTTAAAAAGTTCCCAAACGACTTTGATGGTAAGAAGCATAAAATAAATAAAATGAATTTACTTATTTTCGTGTAGGTAAAACCGCAACGTAATGATTTTTTATATTCTGTCTTAGATTCTCTTCATTCATGTAACATCAGCTAAACATTTATTTTGGCCTCTTATAACTTATGCAACTTTTCATGTAAAATATAATTAATATTAAAATTCATAACAATATTGAATGCTAAATAATTAAACAAAATTTTCAATTTTTGATATTTTGAAAAATACTCCAGATATCGAAAAATTTTATACTTACTTTTCGTTTTATATTGTCATGTTATAAATTTTCATTCATTAAAATTCACCATCAAAATTGTAAATATACATTTGTTAGTTTTGTGTCCCCACAACCTTACTCATATATCCTTGATAAACGGAATCAACGTTTTTTTTTTTTTTTTTTTTCAATAATTTATTAATGTTTTAACTTTAATATGAAAACTTATCATCCATTTACAGTTTTCTCTTAAGACCAATGTTAAAGATGCCTACTTTTAAGTCATTTATTTATTTCAATAATCGGACAACATTTTGAGAATTACCTTAGACTAAGTCCATCACTTCATATTTTTTAAGATAGTATGGGTAAAATATAAAAATAAGCTTAGAACAGTTAGCCTTTTATTATATTAAAGATAAGCATCTAAATAATGTTTTATTCAAGTTTGAGGATGTCTTATCGACTTTTTTAATGAAATATTGAAAATTAAAAATCGTAGTTTTTACATTGACTCAATGAGATCCCGTGCGTTATTCTTTATAGAAGACCAAAACTATCATATACCCAAAAAACTGTGTTCACATGAGTATGATAACTTTAAAAATCATTTACAGATGTCTTTGACATCGGTTGACAAGTTTAATGAATGTGTCACAAATAATTGTTTTTATAAATAAACAATTGACCCAAAATTTTAAAGAACCATAACTCGGCGCTTGAAGCCGTTGTAACGTTGCCAAATCTATTATTTTCATTAAGATACAGAAAATTTCTAGAGTATAATACGTCGATAATATAGGAATTATATATAATATATATATAATATATAATTAATATAATATATATAGGAATACGAACTACACTAACTGATCAAATGAATGGTTAAAAGTACTATTTATTTTATTTTTTGTAATAGAATTTTATGTATTATTAATTGTTATAAAATCCGTTTAATTATTATGATAAATTATGGTAATGTGTGTATTAAATTTTGTACGCTATTTAAAATTTTGAAAAAAAGATGGTCTGTTGACGACCCATACTACCTTAAAAATCAATTATTTTCTCCAAAACTACCCTGGTGCATGTACATGCTTAAGGGACTATTAAACTATTTTTTATTATTGTAAAAACTTCACTTTTTAGTATACAAAATTTAGAAGAATGATATTTAATGGAAGATATTAAGATTCAATGATATGTAATATTTAATAATATATTCAAGAGTTTTAATAAAGGCAAAATAATTTTCGACATGATATATATTAATATAGCGAATCACGTCTGTGTTATTTAAACATATACCTAATATGCAAACACTAAACATAGGGTATCCACATTGAAGACACTTTTGCTGTTAATTGCTGTTAGAGGCAAATATCCCTATATATATATACATCGCCTAAATCATAACACACATACACAACGAACGAAAACATCGCCCGTATACTAAACATATAATTCACAGTTCACAGGATGAGCCAAAACCACAAAACAGGTTTAACATTCGATAAACTTAACATCAGAAGTTATGTAGGTAAGTAATAGGATTTGAAACTTTAGTTATTCCCTATTATCTCGGAATAATGTTTCATGAGGCACATCTATACCAAATTTTAAGTAGATGCG
The DNA here is from genome assembly GCF_905475395.1 of Chrysoperla carnea. NCBI lineage: Eukaryota > Metazoa > Arthropoda > Insecta > Neuroptera > Chrysopidae > Chrysoperla > Chrysoperla carnea. The sequence continues at coordinate 19,474,905 of NC_058342.1, read as the reverse complement.
TCTAGTTGGTTTTTTGATCATTTCATATTAACCAAAAATTATTCCCGGATAAAATGTACCGTATGTATTAATCCAGGTATTAATTAATCAGTGTCTCAAATTTTCGAACCTATGCAACCCTTTTTTCGTGTTTGATTAAGTTTGATGAAACATTCAAACATATATCTCTCTCATGTATAATATTAGTAGAATTGTTATCGGAGGTGCAATGCCTGGCGTTACACCAGCAAGAATGTGTTATACGTGATGTAATCAATACCTATTTACTAAGACTTACGCAGATAGATGTTCCATTAAACATTGTAGATTATACCTGAAAATTTCAGGTCATCCTAGGATGTTGTAGAATATTTTTGAATGGAACATTTCAGAAATATTTAGGATCATCCTAAAACATTTCACAATTCAGAAACAGATCATCTTTTCTCGAACAGTCATTAACATTTATAAACATTATGGAACAAGAAGTCGTCCTAGTCTTGGAGCTTTTTGGAAAGTGAGGAAACTTAATCATATACAATAAAGATTTTATTATCATTTTGGTCTCAAGGTAGTACGAGCCCCAAGGCATTTTAGATTTAGGGTCGAAATTGAAAAAAAATTTCCATCATTAACTCCAGGTGTTCTTCTATATAAGCTTTTTTATCTTTAAATTAATTTTTTCAATATTTTTACAGAATATAACAACAATTTTTGGTTCATCCTGGATGCGTTACTCAAACTATTCATATACATTACCTAGCTAGTTTGTAACTGGTGCTGTATAGCACACAGATCTGTGCTATTATTAAGCCCATACATTCAAAAGTTGGGTAATAACAACATTTCAGAACGTTAGAGTAGATCGTATTGGCATCTATACAACCCTATATTCCCATTATATACTTAAAGAAACATTTATATTAATTTGAAACATTTCCCTTGCCATCAAGTAGTTGCTTATGAAATTATTAAACACTGTGAAAAGATGATGAGCTAATGTGAAAAATTTGTATAAATTAGATTATAAATCGTATATATTAGATTTGTCAAGGAAGTTCCTTATCGCACGTTACACATCTGATGCATAAATCTGGGGTAAACTGAAAAAAAGAAACTTTTACCGTCACAAAACTTTTTTTTTGTAAAAACCGTATGTAGAGTCGAATACAATATAGCTACTCTTGACCATAATGCACAAAATTACAGGAGTTATCAGTATCACGTACTGAATGTAAATACACAAAATCCTTACAAAAAAAGAGATGGGAAGTGCTTCTATTTTAACGAAAATCGCTTTGGGTTATATCTTCCGTAACCGTGCATTTAAAATACAAATCAATTATGAAAATTATAGAGGGTGGGGGGAATAGGTAATTCAAAAATGCTGACTTTGTTACATGTGGCATATTCATCTTTCAACTGTATTGCTATTATTGCTTCTCTTCTCTTTCTGTTGGTTAGTTTGGCAGGGATATGGAAGCTTTGCAAAAATAAATCGATCTTATTTTTATCGCTTCCGCCAAATTTTGATTAACATGCTTTTTATTTTAATATACAATCATATAAATAATTTAAATTATGATTATAAAATTTTATGGGAATCCAGGAATAACACTCCACTCTTTTAAAATTGTTATTATCTTTCGCCAACTTAAAACTTGAATTTTTATTGAATTTTATTTGAATTTTTTTTATATGTGTAAGTGATGAAGTCGCCCGATTAGATCAGTTGGTTAAGGCGTAATCAATTCCGTCCGAGGTATGCACTGGGTAGCGGGTTCGATTCCCGCCGTCGCGACAAAGTTAATTTAATTAATAGTTGTGATGGGCTGGTGTAGGGCATGGTATATGTATGAAGGAGTATGGTAGCACAATGGGCTCTATAGCCTAAATGTGTCCTTCGTGGACAGCCAATACAACCTAACCTAACCTAACCTAAACCGTTTTTTATCTTGTTTGAGAAAACGGCCAAAATGTATGCCCATTGACAAAAATATTCTTTTAAACTAACGTTTAATATGTAATGGTTCATGCCACTGTACCCCGATCTATTCACAAGAATAAAATAGTATCGAAATTGGTTGAACTTATTCTCACTGTTGTTTGCTGTGAATAAACACGTTGTTTTCCTCGAAACATTCATTGTCCTAAAAGATTACAAATCTATCATACAAGCAAAGAGTATGTAGTGCAACCCAACACCGCTTTTAGTTATGTCTTACGTCACTGGTCAAACATTACCTCATGTATAGGAGACTTTCATTCCAACACATTTAACCGTACGCTGCCAAATTGTAACGGTAGAGTGTGTACAAATACTTTTCTACATAAAAACATATTAGTCAGTTCCAAAATACATGTGCGCTATTAATATGATACTCCGAGTACAGCGAAATTCTTGTAATAAGTCCGAAAATATTAATCAAAATTTTAGTCATACGTTAATGTTTCATAATCGGAAAAATGTATTAACAACACTTTTAAACTGATGTCTGCTTGTACACAGGTGTGTGTTCGAGAACATTTTTTCATTAGCAATTTCTCCTGAATGAAAGGTCGAAAGTCGATCTCGGATTGGCGCCAATCGATAACTTCAAGATGTGCTGAAAAGACGGCCAAGAGCGGTGCATAGAAATTGGACTTTTAGGAGCTATTAAAAAATAAAATTTCTCAGAATGTCAGTCCTTCAGCTGTCTTGTAGTAAGCATTTTGCTCACGCTCGATTTAAAATGTAAATAAATTTTATTTTTAAAATGATATATGTGGTTGAATTATGCAAATTTTTTTCATTCTGTTCAGAAAAGTGAGAGTTTCTTTTTTATTTTTGGGTCTGGTCGTGTACTTTCGTTTGTTCGTCTCTTTATGGTATAAATCGTTGAAATTTATATGTCAAAAATATTGCATGTCATATTATTTAATTGTGTAATAATAATGATAAGTGATAATAATGAATAATTAATTATTAATTTTAATAAGTTTAATGCAGATGACGTTGTTGGAAGAAACTTTTTTTTATGATTTGTTTCTATTATAATTTTTATTGAAAGCATTCGTTATAGGTACATAACCTATAAGTATACATAAGATGTAAGCAAAGAAAGTATTATCTTCGGAAATTTTCGGGTCTTTTCGTGCACTTTCGTTAGTTCCTCTCTAGTTCGGTCGTTATGTTTTTTATTTAATTTCTGTATGAAATCGTCATTTTTAATATATAAAGAGTTAAGTTAGTAAATATTTACGATATAATTAATGAATATGAATATGAATAATTTGATTTTTGTCCTAAAATTATTCACTTTCAAGTGCGTACTCAGTAAATTAAAGAATATTCAAATTAAATTTTTTCATAAGAGCCATACATGCCAAGATAAACATTCTATATCTCAGTAAATATGTTTGCTCGAGTTGGGTATTGATTAAAGTCACTACTATCTGTATTTAGTATTTCGGTCATTTATTGTAATAGCTCCAAATATTTACACATAAATATGAGTATTAGTATTCGGTAGGTATACTTAATACCTACATGAACCTAACCTTTTAAAATATTGCCTCGATTATGCGATACCAAACTATGCTTTAACACCTTCCATAATTTTCAAAAATATTTCTGTGCTAATGTTGTTAGCCTAAGATGAGGTCTATTAAGTTTAATTAAACTTCTTAATTTCTTAATTAGTGATGACCATGTAATGAGCTATATTCATTGGTTTGACAATTGACTTACTAAAACAACTGATGTTCTTATTTTGATTTATCAACATCAACATAAAATAATTTATCTTGTACTCAACAATCCGACTTGGTGAACTTTGTTTTAATTTAAATTAATCTACAGCTCCAGTTCATTAATATCTATACTATGGTTGATCCCGCAAAGCCCGCCCGATGATAGATGATAACTTTACTCCTATCTCTTGGACAAGTAGTCGTCCTCTACCTGGCTTGGGCCTTCAATAGTTATACTGCACTGGGTTCCCCCTAGGCTGCCTGCTAACCAAAAACTTTACTTCTATCTCTTGCTCAATTGGACGTCTTTTGGTGTGACTTTCCATTCAAATTCATTAAAAGCTACAGTATGCTTGGCCCCTTTTAGGTCCCCCGCTAAAGACAAACTTTACTTCCATCTCTTAGTCAAGTAGATATTCTTCGGTCAAATATCTAATTATTTTTGTTAATATTTACATAATAATAATCGTTACCTGTTTTACAACTTTTTTAACATATACCACCATAAAATAATTCTTTGTATCTCTTGCCCAAATTTTCGAAAGCTCTACGTGACAGCAACAAGTTATTTTACATTTTATAACTACAAATATGCAATTTTTTTCTAGTTCCAACTCAAAAACTATATTGATTACACTATAATTTTTTGTAGTATTTTTATTATTCAAAATATCAATTCTTTTGTGAACATTGTGTATAGAGGTCATATGATTGTTTAGTTTTATACAAACTATTATACAAAACCTTGAAATATAAATCAAATAGAAATATTTACACTGTAAACAAAATATACGGTAATTTTATCAAGAAGTACTGGGAGTTGTTACGTACAATTGTTAAAAAGTTATAATATTACACAACTTTGTTGGTAAAATTACAAGACTCAATATGTGATATAAAATCTATAAAAATATAACTATAAAAATATTGTAATTTTTCTTACTTTACCTATCTCGTGACATTTATAGTAGATTTCCTATAAAATACTGAAAGCTATATCGCATAACTGATAGAAATGCAATTGTGGCTTTAGATTTTATCAACATTTTCTGCAAAACAAAACTTTTTAAAACTCAAAGTTAGTTGATGTACAAAGTACTTTAAAAGAATTGCAATTCTTCGAAAATTATTTGTTTCATCAAAATAGAAAATGTTCAAAGTAAGAACAAATCTACGTATTGCAACGAGAAAGGGTCACTGAAAAATTTTTAAATATTAGTTAATTTTCTAATAAAAATTTATAATTGGCCGAAAAAGCATTTGATTAAACATTGATTAAACTTACAGCATACTTAAGGGGTCACAAAATAAAATTAAGTTAGCTTCGTTAGTCAGTTTTTTCCCAAAATCAACCGGCTTGTCTTTTAAGGAACGTAGGAGATTAAGTAAAATTCAATTACGTACCTATATACTTGAGTACTTACAGTAAAAACTTCTACCATATTGTGAGCGCGACGAACATTATTTTGTACACTTTAGAAGAATTTTCCAAAAAATTCTTAGATTAATATTGACAAGCCCATGCTAAAATCTATCGGGTGAAATGATATGTTGAAAAATATATTCCTATATGTAATGTAAGTTTAAGCATCTTGGCATCAGTTTTGCGCGGTACAGGTTACTACAGGTGAGAATTCTGCATAAGTATTCGAAGCCAATTACATAAATGCTGTAAGAAAAGAATTCGGCAAATTCGGTATCGGAAATTTTTGATCTCCCTTGAATTTCCGAGACCTTACGGCATTTATTTCTGTAGGGTAGACCGGGGCTAGTTGAGCAGGTTTTTTCTTTCAGAGTATCAATAGATAGCTCATTCCTTTATTTAGAAAACACCCGACGAAAAATTTTCAATATCTCTTACTATTTTCGAGAAAACTATCGTTAAGTGACGATAGTCGTAGCTGCACAACTTACCCCACTATTGGGGTAAGTAGAACTAGTGTATGAGGCAAGTTGAGCAGGGTTCGAAGTAAATAAATTAACTTTAAAAATGTACCCTATTATAAATCAATCATAAATGTATTCGTATATTTGAATTATTTAACGACGGCGAACATCTGGTAAATATTAATAAAATATCCCCACCATTCATAGTAGATATAATCATTTAAATAAATTTCTTGTTCTCCGTCATTTTTTTAATTTTAAAGCTTTGGCAGTATTTTTAAGCGGTTTAGGAGTTTCAATAGTTATTGTTGTTTTCCGATAATATTCTCTCATCCTAAAATCAAATATTATTTTAACAAATAGAAAGTAAAATGACAAAATAAATTGCTGAACTAGCCCCAGTAGCTAATTGCACAACTAACCCCACTGCGATTTTTTTTGCAAAAATTAAGATTTAAAAAAATCGTTATTCTTAGAGCAACGTAGCTAAATAGCCAATTAAATTTACTGATCATCGCAATTTACCGGCTTGTTCAACTATTATTTGAAATTGTTTTAATTCAAAAATTCTAAAAAATATTTTTTTTACTTTTGACCGTTAAAATCAACAAACAGTTCTTGTTGTTTACTGGTTCACTGCCTTGTCATTCTATGGTGGTGTGATGAACTAAGCATAACAGTACCTCTCTTTCGTTCATTTGAGGTATTGTCGTACAATGCGTAGCTTAGCCGGTATTTCAATTGTCCAACTTGCCCTATTGCACAACTAGCCCCGATCAACACTAGGGCATTTGTGTAATTCGCTTCGAATACTTATGTAGACTTAGTTAAATCATTCTCAATTACTAATTTCCTAAACTTTTATTACTAATAGTTGGTTAAATTACAATTATTTTTAACAGTGTAGCTACGTTTGAAAATTAATTATATAAAAAGCTTATCTAAAGAAAAATATTTATAAAATAAGTTATTTGTGTAATAATTAATAGGTTAAGTTCTAGGAAATTTCTTTGAATAAAATCAATACACGGCTACAATTGTGTCATAAAAACGGCTTTCCTTTTTAATATCATTAGACGATAAATTCTAAAGAAAATCATTAAGTTTTCAAATGTTTATCTGTTAACAATAAGAAGATAAAGCACTTTTTTCTGCTTCCGTGTATTGCTTATAAGAATATTAATTTACAACAAATCACTGACTATTTTTATTTTTCTAAGTACCTTCTATGTTTATTGGCTCACTTCAAATACAATCGATGCACGTTAATTTTTTCTTATAAACATAAATATGTATGCAGGGGTTCTTTGTTAAGAAATACAAGGAAATTACATCAATTCCTATAACAAAATCAATCAAAATAGGGTATTATCGTTAGTGAAAATGAAGAATGAAATTTGAAAAAAGTAAAAATTATGTAAAAATATACTTAAATATTCTGATTTTGAGTCATAAAAGCACATTTTTCTTTTCAAATATTAAAATTAAAAATTGTAATTCTTAAACTGTATATCACGTAATCCAAAACGCGAGCAAGCCTTGCTGTGATGTCATATCGGTATGAGCCATAGACCATCAATTAGTTCAGGGTAGACAGCTGGGTATAATATATCCATAGATAATAAGTATTTATATTTATTATAATCAGATGTCTATGAATATATCTGTCAAACTTATTTGTTTTATTTCGTGTAATGATACCAATATTACGTCATCAAATTGGATACCCGTTTTTTTGACAGTTAAGAAAAAAAAGATTTAAATTTTAATGTAACTTTTTGGCAAGAAACGTGTGTACTTTTCAGAAATAAATGGCTTTTTAGTAGCAAAATCAACATTTTGAAGTACTTTTTCAAAAATAGTAGAATACTCTATTATCAGTAATTCATACCATTAAATGATCTTCATTTTACTATTTTACAAGGTGTAGCTAGTGCGCGACACAGGGAAAAGAAAGTCGGGCAACAGCTCGAGCCCTCAAAACTGTGGTGGCGGCAAATCCTTAAAATATTATTTTCAGTAATCTCGATAATCGGGACTCACTAAGACTAGGACTATTCCGAAAACCTGAATTGTACGGAAAAATTCATCATATTTTATAAATAAAATAAAACACAGAAAAAAATACCATTGGAATCTTTGTATTTAAACAAAACTGAATATATAATACCGGGTGTCTTTTTTAGTTGGCATATGCTTGAAACTCGATTGGGTGTGTAGGCGCACATCTTACGCAGACATTCTACTTGACCTAACTGGTATATAACATAACTGGTAATCGATAGATGAACACTTCAAATTAGAAAGTTGATATTCATTTTAAGAAATTGCAAAAGTTTAAAGAAATAATCATCTGCAAAGTTCGCAATTTCCCCATTCAAAGCATGTAAAGCTCATTGCCATCCTAGCTAATTTTTACGATATTAAACAATTATCTTGACAGAATTGAAAAAGAAAAAAAGTAGGAGAGTTAAAAGGAATGTTTTTAGAATAAAATTAATTTAAAAAGTTTAGATATGAATTTTCGAGAAATTAATTTTGACGTAAATTGGTCAAAATTTCTGAAAAACTACCATCGCTTTAGCGTAGAAACTGCAAATACCATGCTGAAAATACCGTCGGTAAAATTCGGTCAGTTTTTGATCGAATTCGATCATCCTTTCGTTTAAAATTACATTTGGATGCAAAAATGTAAATCAAATACATTTGTCCATTAGAGTAATAAAGATTAACAAATATTTATTTTGATTTTCGTAGATAAAACTTTTTATCATAGAGTTAATTTTAGAAAAGTATCAAGTAACACTTGTTTGCATAAAAAATCTTTGGTGGACCATTCTTTATAAAGCACAAATAAACAGTTTTCTAAAACACTTTTCTATGCCACTTTTTTTTTGTCGAACAATTATTTAGCGTGCATTGGCCGGAGATTAACAATAGAGATAGATGCATGTTCTTGATACACGGCAGTATTTTCCATCATTTATGTTGATTGATTTACGATAAGCTTATATTTTTGTTAAACTTGAATTTCTTTTTTGTTTCCTTTTCATAGACGAAAATAACTTTATTTTCACTAATTTATTAACGAAAATATATTCTTCTATAATTGATCTTTAATTATTGTTATAAATTGTTGAAGATACCTAGTGCAGACGGAGTATCCCTCCAACTGTTCAAAATAGATTTTAACAAAATACATCGTTTGGGGACTAGTTGCGACCTTTTATCTTTGACCTTTTATCTTTGTTCAATAGAGTACTTTCGGTAGTGAAAAATAAATTATGATATTTTAAAAAAGTTAACATTTATATAAAAATTGAAATATCACAATATTTAAATATTGTGATTTCAAGTCATAAAAGTTTCATTTCTTTTTTATAATATTAAAATTAGAAATCGTAATTTTTAAACTGTACATCACGTGACCTAAAACGCGGGCAAGCCCTGATGTGATGTCATATCGGTATGAACCATAGACCATCAATTAGTTCAGTGTGGACAGCTGGGTATAATATATCCATAGATAATAAGTATTTATATCTATTATAATCAGTTGTCTATAAATATATCTGTCAAACTTATCTGTGTTATTTCGTATAATGATACCGATATTACGTCACAAAATTTAATTTAAGTTTTTGGCAAGAAAGCGTGAGTATTTTTCCGAAATAAATTTTTGGTGGCTTTTTATTAACTAAATCAACATTTTGTAGTACTTTTTCAAATATAGTAGAATACCTTTTGTTATAAACAAAGTAAGGCTAAAGTTAACAATTTCTTTCTAATTTGTTTTCTGCTCAATAAAAGGTTTATAGATATTTTATTTCTGTCAAAATGTTTTTTGATCATAGAATAGGTACACATTTTTTTTAAAACTATTTCTCACGTATTTTACAATTGTTTCAACAAATTAACTAATTTGTTTATAAGAAATTTGCTCATATCTGTGGCATTTTTTTAACTTTCCACTCCGAATGAGCTTAAACATTAGTAAGAACTTAAAACTGCATAAGGTCTTGCTAAAATTTTTTTATTTTCATCCGCTCTACCTATTAACTCGCCTATTAATCGCCCTATTAGCTCAGTTGGTTAAGGCGTAACCAATTCCGCCCGTGGTATGTTAAGGGTTGCGGGTTCGATTCCCGCCGTCGCAGCAAAATTTATTTAATTAATGGGCTGGTGTAATGCATGGTTTATACATGAAGGTGCTGCACTCTGCCTCTGAAATTGTGGATCTGATAAATGATTATCAGTGCTTGCATTACCTTTTTATAAGAGTTTAAAAAACCAATACAATTCAATATATCTCGGCCTTTCGGGCGCCATTTAACTTTTCGAAAGTATTTTCTATAACTTTTTTTCGTTTTTCGAGAATGTTTCACAATAATAGTTGAAGCTACTTGCAAATTTTCAATTATTTTTCTTTTAGTTTTGGCTAAATGGACACCAAATTTTTTTCCTAATCTGCTCCCTCACGGGTAAACAGTGACGTTTACGAAAGAATATTTCAGACATAAGTTGTTTATTTTTTTATAAGTAAATTTTTTTAACATTTAAACTTTTGTTCTCCCTCTAACAATTTACTTTAAGATGGGTCCTACGAACCCAAGACCTAATGACCCATGTTGCTCATTAACGAACTTAACTTCACTTTTTACGCCTTAAGCACGCTATAAAAATTTCAGCTTCATATCTCATTTCTTTCTGGAGTTACCGTGTCCACAGACGGACGGAAAGCCGGAAATGGACTAATTAGGAGATTTTATGAACATATTTGTTCGTAACATCAATATTTTTAGGCGTTACAGGGTATAATATAAAAAAATAAAGTAATATTTGGCATTAACTCAATATATTAATCGCGACAAATTTAGCTCAATATATTAATCGCGTTTATGTTTCAAAATCAGGTCTGTAGTCATTTTGGCAACAAATGACTCGAATGTCTTCCTGGACATGAACTAATATTGGCCCGATTGTTATTTGTTTTACAAGTTCGCAGTGTTTTTTCGCAAAATATTTACAATTATTTAAAATAGATTAAATTAAATATATTTTATATTACCTACTCTATTACAGCTTGAAGTAAATTGAACATTTATAAGAAAACTTCCATACATCTGTCCTATAGCTTGAAATTCTTCTCGTAGATATACGTACCGTATCATCCAATCAATGTTCAACTGCTTTTTTGTTTTATTTGATACATGATGACTCATGAATATTTGTTCTTTGTGATGTTTATCATTGATGAAAATACCTTATATACAGGGTAAATCTTAATAATAAACTTTGAAATTCAACGCAAACTTCAAAAATATTAAGGACTAGAGTACCCACCCTCTTCGCTGGGTTTAAAAGTAAAGATTGCTTTCGCTTAACCCCTTTCTATAACACTCGAAATAATGGTAAGGATTGTTTTACACAGGTAAAATATATGTATGGTTTTCTATTTTTTTTAAATGCATAATAGTAGTAAGTAGTCATTGGGTATATCAGAAAAGATGGCTGTGAAATATTTTATATTGACTATTTTTACAGAAATCTGTAATTTGTGGTAGTGTTAAATGACTACTTTTACAGAAATGTGTAATTTATGGACTTGTCAAATTAAACTAAATAAACTATATTGTTGTACAGTTTCATTAAAATCCATTCGCTTGTTTTAGAGTGAAAGCGCAACAAACAAACAAACATGCTTACTTTCGCATTTTTAATTTTATTAAGGGATTAAGGACGTACGAGCACCAAGACAATTTTGGATAAAAAGATCGATTTTTTTTAATATAAAGTTGGACTAAACGTCTAAATCAATTCTGAAAATTTTAGGAGGGATTGCCCGATTATTTAAATAAATAAATGACTTGAGTCAATTAACCTTACGAAAAATAACCTTTCGCCTGTTATGGCCAGCTCGTAAAGATTTGTAAAGTCGAAATACTCCTAGTAAAAAGTACTTTTATCTGAAAATAGCAGGCAAAATTACTTTTCAGTCTATAGAAGTTTGATTGAAGTGCCTTTGACTGTAAATTTGCGGTCAAAAGTGGTGTTGACTGACGATTCTAGAAAAAACTAGATTTAATGGATAAAGAGTCAGTCAAATTTATTTTTAATTTGTACGAAATCTGACAAAATTTACGAAAGTTTATTTTAAGATGGCCGAATTACGGATATCTCTTTCTTAATGAAATTTACGTCTTGTACCTGCGAGCAGTTGCGTTACTTAATTTTGCCTGACAATTATAATTTATATTGCTAAATTAGCAAAATAATTATTTAAAAATTGTCTTACTCAAAATGATTTTAAGGTAGCAACTTTCTACGGTAATATTTCAATCCTTTTTAATTTCAAAAATTAAATATCCAAAATCCAGCCGTCTTTGAATCAACTATTTCGTGGCATTGCTAGCTCTTATTCCAAATTATTTGAAATGGAAATAAAACTATGTACATATTTAATATTGCAAAATTGTTTATTACAAAGGTTTGGTATTAACTGATACAAAGAAAAAGTAATAAGAACTTAAAAAATTAACAGTACCTAAAATAATGAAAAAATAGTTTTGACCGGCTAAGAGTGTTCCTATTTTACAATTCTTTGAGGGTCGGCCATGACCCAAATAACCATGACCCAAATAACCCAGAATTTTACTGCAACTAACCCAAAAATTTATCAAAAATGCCATTCTTTGTCCCAATCTTGTATAACTGCTTGGAAATTTCGATACTAAACCTCTCATTTTCTTGCTCTTCTTCCTTTGACACACTTCGAATATAAATTTATCTGCACTAATATATGTAACCTAATCATTTATTTTGTTATATTAGCATACTTTTTTGCCGTTTCATTTTTGAGCCAATCGCTCCTATCATGTGCAATCGAAACATGAGCAGCATCAATAATGACGTTTAAGTTGACTGTACTGTAAAAGTTCATTTTCTCCTAATTTTGCATCTTCCACGTCCATCGCGAATTTTAAAATTTGTTCTTTTGTCAACAAATTTAAATGACTTGAGAATTCGTTAAAATTCTTTAGGTTCTTTCTTTTCTTTTCTTGATCACTCAATTTATCAAATAAGTTATGTATGCGTTCCTTTGATAGATCTCTTTAACTTTTTCAGAGTTTTGACTGATATTAGCAGCCAAAACTATTTTCGGCCGAATCAGTGAGTCAAAACCACTTTTGACATAACAGTCAACAGTACTTTTGCCCAATGAAGCTGGTTAAAAGTAATTTTGATTGATTTTACCAGTTAAAAGTAGTTTTGACCGGCTAAGAATAGTTTGACATAATATAAATAAAATCCCGTTACACATGACAGTCTTAATAGTTTTTATATCTCAACACAGTTCCTTATTTAACAGATGAGAGAAGACTCTATACTTCGATAGATTGACGCACATTACGCATTTTCATACGAAATAGAAAGAAACGAGAAAACTGCACATTTTTTAAGATCTATAAAAAGACTTTTCTAGGAAAAATAAATTTTGTCAAATATGTAAGAAAATTTTATTTCACGTTGTGCTCCCACATCTCAATTGAAGCACACAAAAGATGGACATCACGTTTAATGCTTTCTGTAATTTTTTTTTCACTTATGAAACATTTTATGCAAACATCCTTTAACACAATTGTTAAATTATAATATTGAATATCAGGAGCAGGTGGATTGTTTGTACAGTATTGAAAGAGTTGGCATAGTATAGAATAGATCTACACCTATACAACGCGATGAGAAACGATGAAGGGCATAGGAGAAGAACATACTAAGACACAGTTTTATACCATGTGTATGAAATATACCAAGGTATACTAAGTTTAGTCCCAAGTTTGTAACGCTTAAAAATATTGATACTATGAACAAAATTTTGATATAGGTGTTCATAAAATCACCTAATTAGTCCATTTCCGGTTGTCTGTCGTCTGTCCGTCTGTCATCACGATTACTCAAAAATGAAGACATGTCAAGCTGAAATTTTTAAGGCGTGCCGAGGGCGTAAAAAGTGAGGTAGAGTTTGTAAATGAGCAACATAAGTCAATTGGATTTTGAGTCCGTAGAACTCATCTTGTAAATCGTTAAAAGATAGAACAAAACAAAAGTTTAAAAGTAAAAAATGTTCCTTATAAAAAAATAAACAACTTTTGTTCGAAACATTTTTTCGTAAACATCATTGTTTACTCACATGTATGTCTGTGTAAAGTGAAAGAGTAATCAACACTGTCTATACATGGTATTTCAACAATAAACTTAATCAATGGTTTGTTTTCACTTGTTTTAATTATAAGTAGAATGTCATGGCAAAATCTTTTTGTCGCTAAGAAGCTTAGTCACGCAGAAATCGAGCTTTAAAATTTTTTAATATAAAGTTCAAGAACAGCGTTTTATTCAACATGGACTATTAGATACACTGTAAAACAAAGTTCTTCATACCAAATATAAATCGTTTGATTCAAGTACTTCATGCGTTTGGATATAGACAAACGCTCTATATGATTAAATCGAACGCCCGCTTAACCTAAATGTTTGAGAAAACTAAATGATATCCATTGAAAAAACAAAATGATTTGAAGGAATTACGTGTAATTTGTATGAAACCAATATTAATTGAAAGAAATGACATTGTTTTACTTAATTTATGATCAAAAGTACATTTTTAGGAAGTTTAAAACCATTGAGGTGATTGTAAACCTATAGTATTGTAAAAAAAAGTTTTGGTTTATTGCACGGTACATACATATAAACCAAATACATGCTTTGTAGTTAAGTAATGAGTTATTTTTGGCTTTACAATAACTACAAAAACATATTATATATTGTGTGCAAGTGCTGCTTTTAAATTTGATAATATAGATATCGCTCTTCAATCATCAATACTCTAACTATAGTCGTCTCTGTTCATCAAATGATGAATCTTCGATGAAATCATAATTAAATAAAATTTTGTTTTTATATCATCGACAACCTTATATTTTTATGGTATTATTATAAACTAAAAGATTGTCTAAATATTTTAGATAGTTTTTTATCACACTCTAGATTTTTTAATAAAGATATATCTAAATAAAAAGCCCGATGACCTAGGAATTTTTTGTGATTTTTGAAACTTTGTTAATCAAAAAATGTATTTATAAAGTTTTATTGAAATCGCTTGTATTACACATGTAATTTCAATGTTCAATGTGACTTAGTATGTTCTTTCTGTGTACCCCTCATATAGAAAATAGTGTTCTTGTGATGCATAATGGAAGCTGTAAGTATATTACAAACGAAATGACACAAAACTGATATGTATCATTGCAACTTCTGATTGTGTTTTGAAAGTAGAATTGCCAATCAATACTGTTTTTGAAACGTCTTCTAGTGTAGACGAATAGAAACACCCTGAGAACTGATGAAAGTAGAATGTATAATTCGAGGTTCATGTGATAATTTTGGGCTTTCTTATATTGTTTGGGTTGTTAAATTGAAATTTCGAGGTTATCAAGCTGAATTCTAGTGAAATTTTTTTTGATTAGTACAAAAACTGAATTAGGGCCGACCTTCACTCAACTGTTTATAGAATGGTAGTTATTTTTTATGAAATGTAAAATGATAATAAATGTCTTGGTAATGAGTTGCTTTAAAAAATATGATAAAAATATTAAAACTTCGAAACTTGTAAACGTAGTTTTTTTATTGCTATTTCGTGGATAATCATATACCATCGAATTTGCAATGAAATTGTCTTTAGATATGCGAGTTAATGAATTAATAATAGTGAACCAAAGAAATTTCGTAGCTACAGCATATTCCTTATGATTTTTTCTTTCGAGTAGACCAAAACTCGTTGGAGATGCAAGTCAGTGATAAATTCCAAAAAATTTGGCACTTGGTATTTTCACTAAAAGTAGTCTTGACCACATTTTCTTAGGTAACGCGGGGATATTGTAGATATTTAACATTTCATAAATAATAACTTTCAATCGGTAAACAGATGGGTGTAGGTGACCCTAATTCGTTTCTTAGTTTATATTCGCAATTTTTATACCATGAATGTATGAAATATATCTTAGTATATTCAGATTAGTCCCAAGTTTGTAACGCTTAAAAATATTCATGCTACGAACAAAATTTTTGTATTCATAAAATCACCTAATCCCATTTCCGGTTGTCTGTTCGTCCGTCTCTCCACCTGTGTACACAAGAACTCAAAAACGAAAAGAGATATCAAGCTGAAATTCCTATAGCGTGCTTAGGACGTAAAAAAGTGATGTCAAGTTCGTAAATTAGCAACATAGATCAATTGAGTCTTGATATCATCTTGTAAGCCGTTAGAGATAGAACAAAAGAACAAATGTAAAAATTTTTCCTTATAAAAAAATAAACAACTTTTTTTGAAACGTTTTTTTGTAAACATCTCTGTTTACCCACAAGGGCGCAAATTAGGTTCACATTTTATAGTATGTATGGGAATATCAGTTATGAATGTGTGGCTATCTAAGAGTGGATATCTTTTTATACTTAGGTGACGTCAAAAAACAAACATCATCACCACTGTCTATACATGGTATTTCAATTAACTCAGTCAATTATTTGTTTTTACTTGTTTTTTTTTGTATTTGGATTTAAAAAAATTCTCTTCTGAGGTGAAAATTACATATACAATGGTAAGCGTGCTCAAAAAAGATCAGGTTATTTCAAAAATAGACAAAAAAAATTGCAATGTGGGGATTTTTAGCATTTTCACCTACAATATACACAATTTATTGGAAATTATTTCCTTCTGTATTATCTCATCATCGATAAGATAAAATCCAATATTTTTGAAAATTCGTTAAATATTATACAGGATTCTTATTTATTGAAGTTTTTAGTTGACAACCCTAGTACATATTCGAGTACCTCAACGAAGTATAACTATTTTTTATACTCTCTACCTTATCAAGGGCTTAATGCTATAAGCGCGTATCCGACACCTTAACGAATTTGACATATTTTGCGGGTGCATTCTATTTGTTAAAAAATTAACAATATATTATTATACTGTATGAAATAGATTTTCCGTGGGAAAAAGCCGTATGTTATTAAATATGCAGCGAAATTATGGCAAATACGTTCTTTTGGAACTAAATTATACATTTACGTGTAGAAAAAGTAGCGATCCAGAAGAGCTGACTTGCATTCACTTTTGAAATAATAACAATCTAGCAGGGGAGACCGGGGACGAAAGTAACACTTTGTACTGTCACCTTGGTTACAGGTTAGGTTTTAGTATTTTAATCAAATTATTATATCCATATATAAATTTCGTGTATTCTCTTTACATTAATATCTTCATTTTCCTTATAATTGTATATTTTGTATTAATTAAATTGACTTTAAAAAAATTCGTAAGTTGTTACTTTCGACCACCTTAGCAAGTCGAAAGTAACACTTTGGCGGGTCGAAAGTAACACAAAAATAACAGGACACTCAGATTAATACCAGGCTATTAATACGACGTAAATATCAAACAAGTAAACTTTAACAATCCTACTTTTAACTTGTAAAATCAATTATTGTTCTTTTACAAAACCTGACAGCGCCGGGCGCGCGCGGCAACGGATTGCAAATAAAGAGAGCGGTACCGGCTATCATTTGACGGCAGGGAGGAGGTTTTTCGATTGTTAGATAAATCTACAGAGCATTTGTTACTTTCGACCCGCCGTTACTCTGGTACCCGGTCTCCCCTAAGCTGTTCAAATTATTAATACATGTTGTGAATCGCTTTACTGTACGAGAAAACAAGAAAACGTGGCCTCCGTGTTCCGCTGATTTTGGCTAATTCCAAAATGGTGTACGAGCCATATTACTTAAACAAAAAATAAAATAATGAGACAGGAATTATGTAGATAATATTAATACTTTTTACTTCAAAAGCAATAAATACTTATTGAAAATCTTTTTAGTGTTTAAACAAGCACAGTTTATAAATTGGTAAACCTTCAATCGGCTGTGCTGAAAAGTAATGCCTTGGCGAATACGTCCTTGGTGCATGGAGCCCTCGACATATTCACAAAGTGAATTGTCGCAAGCTTGTACAACGGATTCGAATATAAAAAAAACCAATTCACAACATTTCAATTGAACGATTGAAAAATGAAAGTGGAGTATCTTTCTTTTTTTCTTCTTTTTTGTTTCAAAGACACTTTTCACTCACTCTATGTTCACTTTGTTCCTTCTCATCATTTCTCTCCTCCATTCCTAACACTACTATTTTGCCGCATATATAATTTAATACATAACCACTATTTGGCAGTGTTTACATTTTCTGATAAGAAAAAATGATTTCCATTTCTTTTTATTTGAAAATATTCTCTTTGAAAAATATGTATGTTATATATGTCTTTAATAATGATTTTATAGCTTTGTTTCTTTGTGAGATACTGAAGAGTGCAGAATAACAGGTACTAAAAAAAGACGTTTATTTTAAGTGCAAAAGTGCAAAAATGATTATGTTTTAAAAGCGCTTGTGAAAGTGGAAAATAAGACTACTTACTCATTCAATAGACTTAAGATAATGAAAATATTTCAGAAATTAGGTCATAACAAGTGAAAAAAAAAAACAATTTACTTGAGTTAATTGTTGAAATACCATGTATAGACAGTGTTGATTACTATATGACATTACACATACATACATGTCACACATATATAACTGATTTTCCCATATATAACATACTTGGTTCTGTACTGATTGGGTCTGTCAAGTGTTTACCCGTGAGAGACCTATGTTGCTCATTAACGAACTCTACCTCATTTTTAGCGTCCTGAGTACGATGTAAAAATTTCAGCTTTATATAAAATTTATGTTTTTGAGTTATCGTGTTCACAAACGGACGAACAATCGGAAATGGACTCATTAGTTGATTTTATGAACAACCATACCAAAATTTTGTTCGTAGCATCAATATTTTTAAAAGTTTCAAACTTGGACTAAACTTAGTATACCTTGCTATATATTACATATATTATACATGGTATAAAAAAAAGTAGTTTTTACTTCTATTACACAAATTTTAATTAACTTACCTACTTCGGTGTTCAACAAGCCGTATAGACAGAGACCTACAATCTAACTAATATTAGGGTAACAGCCTTACAACTTGATAAGCATTAAGAGACCTCACGTCTGCAAAAATCGTTATTTTGGAGAATAAATTATGATATGCTAAATTAATCATTGCCATCTTTCTAACGGTACCTCATTTGTAGAAATTAGTTGAGGGGGTTGCCCCTCACAGAGAAACAGCAAAAATGGAAATATTCCTCATATTTCCATTTTCCTCATATTTTCGCTTGCCGTATATGCAATGTACACAAAAGTATATATTTTCAGAATCTCTGTGGAAAGGAATTTCTTGATAAACAGGATGGGCATTGAAATATATGCATCTGAATATCTTGCCAGAAGCGCAACCTATTAAAAAATGACCTGGACGAAAATTGTAAAGTTTGATGGGGGGCATTATGTTCTGACATCAGATTGGATCTAGTTATTCGGGTTTCTTTAATAGCCAATTTAGATCCTAAGCGGTAAGAGATAGAATAACACTTTTAATAAGTAAGTCGATCTTCATAAAAAAATAACATTTTTCATCCATTAAACCATTTTTTCGAAAATCATCAGTTCGGAGGAAATGTGACTTAGAAATATGTTATTGTTGCATTTATTGGAAAGAACACGCTAACTACGGAAAAATGTTTTATCCAAAAGTTGACAAGGGCAATGGCCGACATTCGCCTGTGCCCACGACTTTTATCTACGATTATCGATAAGCTATAAGCGTATTTTCTTTCGATTAAATGAAATAATAAGATATTTTTAAGTCACATTTCCTCCGAAAGTTAACATTTTTAGAAAAAATGTTGAAAACAAAAACTATTTGCTTTTTTATAGGGATCATCTTTCTTATTTAAGTTTTATTCTATCTCTGATGTTATTCTGTTTCATGGTGTCCCCATTAAACTCTACAATTTTTGTTCAGCGTTTTTGTTCTTGGGCGTGATATTCAGATGCATAGATTAAACAGGTCCACTCTGTATATCATGTTACCACTTTCTTATATGTTTTTTAAACTTCCCTTTAATATTTAATGAATAACCAGAATTAAAAAATTTTTTAGGACCGATTTGTATAGAGATTAATGACCTATATTAAGTTGGCGGACCACTTTTCGAATTTTCATTTTTCATACTGGGAATTTGTCTTTTTATTCGTGAAATTTTAATTTTTTCGCTCAATTATTTTTTTTTAAATGAGGTTGATCCGCTAACTTAATATTAAGTTGCGATGTATTTGCTTCAAAATTTAATTGTTGAAAAGAGTCGTGTTTTAACTGTAATTTTTTTTCTCAGAAATATAAATAATGATAAACAATTTTTGTGTAAAATGATTTGAAGTTTTCAGAATTGACTTTTAAATACATTAAAATGAAAATCCTATTAAAGAACCGATTTAGTTAACGGACCGCCCCTATATTTTCAAAAAGTAATTGAGGAAAAAAATTAAAAATTTCTCGAATAATTTACGAATAAAAATCGGAAAATTCCCAGTATGGAGAAGTTGGAAAATTCGAAAATATAGGTAGATTAATGGATAATAGTAGGTAAAATACTATTGTTCCTCCATTCTTTCCAGGATTCCAACAGTCTTCATACTCTTGATTGACAACGTTTCTTCAATTTTTTCTGGTTACTATGATTATTTATGTTCTTTGTTTATACAAAAAAAAAAATAAATTATCTTCCTAAAATAAAGAGTCACACAAAATGAGGATAAAAACCTCACCTAATCATGGTTTTGTCGAATATTATGAAAAAACAAAATATTTTAATTAAAATTTTATCAAAAGCGTATACAAAATCATACAAAAAACAAGAATAGGAAATAATATATATAATTAAATTTAGAAATTAGTTGAAAAATTTGTATAATAAATTACTTTCAGTAACGTTCCAGACCAATAGATAGCAATTGTTCTCATTGTGTTCTCTGAGTATAGATAGTAGTACATTCAACAAACAGCAGTCGACCAAACGTGGTGCAATAATCATCACTAAAGCTTAATATCATATAGTCAAAATCAGCTATAACGACATTATAAGAATCGTTTTACGAGAAGCCAATTTGCTGACTCTATCACTGAAGCCATCTTACTCGAAAGAAAAATGAAAGTCCCAATCGGATCGTTTGATGTTGCAGATGTCTTTTGAGGGCCAAGCTTTCACTTTTCCTCTAAGAAAGATGGTTTTAGTGAAATAGCAACCTTATGAACCCTTGATAACATAATAGTTAGCGGCAGGAAATTCATACTAATGTTAACAACAAACCCTTAAATTTTCGCGAACTTATAAAATTCTAAACTGTTCCATCGTTCGTAATTTGATACTATAATTGATTCTGACAAGCTGTTCATTGATCTTAGTAGCATATACTTAGAAGTCTGTTCAGTTAACCTTCAAGCATTTGGAATTTACTGCCTCTTCAAGTTTCTTCCACATAAGTCCACATAAGGTAGGCATTCATTAGCATGAACATATAAACTCTCTTTGACATTTATTTGATCATTCTAATTACAACTTCTAAAAACGTTAAAAAAATAAAGTATTTGACCTTTATTTAACTTAAAATCTTTGAAAATTCAGTTATCGACCTAGATTGTGCCATTGGTTTCAATAATCGTCATTTTTGACGCTCTTATTAGCTTTGTCGGTGTTTTGAACTATTCCAACGCATCATCCCGTTCAGGAACCACCAGGCCAATGATTGAAATACCATAACTGGGCTCAAACGTTTGGTGAACGGACTATGGATCTCATATCGAATCCATCAGCTATACAATCGCCCAGTCATTTAGAAGATAGTTGGTTGATCAATTAAGAGCAATGCTGGGCCTATGATGGAATTACATTAAGGAACCACTAATGTTAGATTAGTGGCCTATGTATACATTGCAACAGTAACTTTTTTTGGATAAAATTGGATCCACTCTAGTGGACAATGCTTGCTCGATCATAGTTTGCCTAAACTGGGTCATTCTATTTGACAATGCTTGGCCGATGATCCCAAATATTAATTACCCCTACACATATATTCGAACCCGGTATGGAATCAAGAGAACATACCATGTATAGCTATCCTAATCGGATCTATTTTGGAACCCGTTAGTATAACTCAATGTAACTCGATGTAAATGCAAAATTAACTTTTTTTTTTCATTATATTTCACCGAAACAAGTTAGGCTCCAGGAATAAACCATTGAACGACAAGTCCTGGTTGCCATAAATGTGCCTGGCTAGTATGCCTAGCACCCAATCCTGGCTCAAATGTTGGCAGTTCATTAAACTTTATAAGGGATAAAGGTTTTGCCTATAAACGGAGTCGTAAGTAAGACTTTGGTCATAATTGTTGTGTTGTATATGCGCTGTTGTAAAGATATTCATATAATTTATTGGTTCCTGAATCATTCAAGACTCCGTACGTCGTAGTATCCCATTCTACGTAAAATAACCATATCATTATAACCAATTTTGACTGTATTGAACGTGGAACAATAATCATCACTAAAACTTCATATTATAGAATATAATTGGTAAAGTCTATCCATCCGTAACGGTATATGTATATCGATAGATGGTGTTGTTCAACTCTTAACTTTCTTTACCTTTGAATATGGATTGAACGCGATGCGATGCCATGGCGATATAATGTTTGCTTATAAAATAGCAACCAGAAGAGTTTTACTACATGGTCAAGTAGTTAAGAGTTTGGAACGAGGCATAAAACTCTCTACAACTTTATATATATATTTTATACTGCATGTTCAAAATTTAATGTACGAAGGAGTATGTGAAATACTTCAAAAAATATAACAGCCTGCAAAGACCATGCCAATTTTTTTCGGTGAAATTTACACCAGGTATCATGTTGAAAAAGAAGTTCCTCTATGTAAAAATAATTTTAATCGCCATGGCGTCAGTTTTGCGCGGTATAGGTGAGTACATATGAGAATCTGATTGTCACACTGCTTGTCTCACCCCTGCACCAGCAAATATGTACAGCGTGACTAGATACTAACTCTGCATAAGCTAGTTTCCAGCAACGTCGTTATATAGCTGGTACAGGGGTGAAACACAAAAACACCAAAGGATGTGCCATGGTGCTTAAACTTACTTTTACATATAGGAGCATCTTTTCCAACATGATTTCTGGTGGGTCACTTCTTTCGAAAATTTAGTATGGTCTTGTAGTCTAATAGTTGTGCATTCTGGGTTAAATAAATAAATTTTATTTAATGGATAATTTTTTATTAAGGAATATAATTTGCAGTGACAATTGGTTATTTGCATTAGTAGTATTTTTTTTCATGTGGCTAAGGACATTTTAATTTATAAGAATCCAAAATCCCTGGGCAATCTTTTAGTAATTTCGATTAATCCTTTTTGGAATAATTCTTTAATTGGGACCTTATATGTCCAAAAATACAGTATCATGTTTTGTCTTTGGTGGGATAATGATATTTCGTAGCAATACTTCATTATTTCATCTGACTGAGATTAAACAAAAGTATTCTCATCTTCATACAAAAATTTTCACAGATCCTTTCCTCTGAGATTGCTTAATTTACCAGATATCTGACCTACAACATTTAATTTTATAAACGATAAACGTAACTTTTTAACTGACGAAATTTATTTTATCTCTGAAGTGTAAAGTGTTTGATTGTAATTGGAAGTTCCATTCTTTCAATTCAACATTCAACAACTTGGGCCTTCAAAGCTCAGAATCTGCCAACGAAGTATGAAAAGCAATATGTACAAATTAAATTAATAGATAAAATAAGATCTTCGAGTATCCGCAAACAGACCAAATTAAATAATATCACGGTTACTGTTGACAGACTAAAATGTAAATGTGTTGGCTATGTGGTAGGAATGGTTTATGATCGAGACAGTCCCCAATACCAACTAGATTGTATATGGATTTATATGGCCTCTCCATATTTAGCGATGGAGAGGCCATCTTGATAACTTTATATCAGGACTGAGGAAAAGACTCGCCACGGGCAGTGACAAGTAGAGATATTTTTGGAAGGCCTTTGCCATACAGTGAGCTTATTTATTGAAACTTTATTATTGTTATGCTGTATGCTATTTGATGATGATGCTCCTAAAATTGGAGTCGTACTAGTGATACTCCTTGTATTTATATATTTGGTACAAAATATAATGTTTCAAGCATTTATCTATGATTACTGTGAACCAATTACCACCACTCGTCAACCTCATTGACTATAACTTTACATTATCCCTTTATCCTGGCATTTTAAAGTGTTTCAGCGAACCTTTATGCAGTATTGTTATGATTTCAATTTGTGTTCAGATCGTCACGTTACACTGTAAATATATTCAATTTTCCTTATTGTCACTTCCTAGTAAGAAAATTTTAAAAGAACCTCGTACATTCCTTTGGAAAATGAGTTTGACGGTTAACTTTTTAAAACAATGAATTCTGATATCTGAGTTGGTCAAAATAGTAACATATGTTGATCCGAATATTGCAAGTCTTAGCAAATTTGAAGTAGCGTTTAAAAGGTTGATACTTGAAAAATCCCCTTAAAAAATACATTGAATGAATTTCTATACCATTTATATGAAATATACCAAGTTATACTAAGTTTAATCCCAAGTTTGTAAAGCTTAAAAATATTGATGCTACGAACAAAATTTTGGTATAGGTGTTCATAAAATCACCTAATTAGCCCATTTCCGGTTGCCTGTCTGTCTTTCTGTCTATTTGTCTGTCTGTCCGTCTGTCATCATGATTACTCACAAAAGAAAATATATATCAAGCTGAAATTTTTATAGCGTGTTTAGGACGTAAAAAGTTAGGTAAATGAGCAATATAGGTCAATTAGGTCTTGGGTCCGTAGGACCCTTTTTGTAAACCGTTAGAGAGAGTTTAAACGTAAAAAGTGTTCCTTATAAAAGAAATAAACAACTTTTGTTTGAAACATTTCTTCGTAAACATGGGAAAATTTATTTTTTCGTAAATATGGGAATAGCAGTTCTATATGCGTGACATATGTATGTATTTGCAATGTGACAGAGTGATCAAATTGTCTTTACATGGTATTTCAACAATTAACTCTTGTTTAATTAAATGTTTAACTGTGACGTCGTACAATTCATATTGTTTTATGTTTATGTACGGCAAATGAGAGAAAACACTCATTTACGAATACCATAATTTTTCTCTAAAGAGGATTTTTTATTAGAAGCCATTGAATTGTAAGAAATATTTGCAATGGTTTCTTTTAACATCAAACGATGCAGTTAAACAATTGTAGTATCTTTCATAGAAAATACATAACAGTAAAAAATTGATTTTTATCATAAAAATTTCAATTTTTCTTAGACAGCAGTAATCAAATTTATAGAATTTTATTTCGTTATCTGTAATATAAACGTTGAAATCACCCAAAAAGTCACATTGTGAAGATTCTCGTATATAGTATTTTAGAAACATGTTACAGAGTGTACTGGGAGTAATGCTCTCAACATAAGCTTATAATTCACATGTATTTACCACATTTCATTCGAAAGTTATTAAATTTATTATTTTAGTTTAAATTTAAATTATAATTATTTTTACCAGTTAACAGAGAGTTTGAAATAAAGATATTGATCATTTTTATAAGATTTACCACATTTTTTGGTATATGTGTAACAAGCAGCGATAGCGCAGTTGGTTAAGCTGTAGACTTAGGACACTAATAATCAAAATTTTTTAATTACATATGTATTAAGCCTTCTTTTTACCATTGGGCAATGTGTGAAAATTCATGGGGCTCTCGCGAATGATTAAACCAAATCACAAGATTGCACGTTAAAGGCAAAAACGGTCCCCTTAAATGGAAGATTGACTCGGTTCCCGCAGGTTCAAGATTTGGAGCACCAAAAGCAGACGATTGTGGTTGTTCTACACAGAGGCTCCAGAAGCATGGTTATAACTGCGATACGGTTAAGAAAGCAAAAAATAATATGATTTTAAGAATCAACTGAATGTAGAGAAATTTAATTCTTAAAACCATTTCGAATTGAATACACGAATAACACTTATAATAAGTTTCCCGTTCAATATTTAAACCTATTTATTCTTATATATTATTACTCTAGCAAGTTTGTTTCTGTCCTACACTTATCTTCCTTATTCCTTTATCAAATTCCAGGATTCGACCCTCATTTTCAAGCTTATCATGTCTTGGTTTGACGCAAAATATACTCACAGTCTAAAAATGTACCTCTTAGGAATAAACACGTTTATCCGGCAAACATGTTAGTTTTTTAAGCTTTTTATATATTAAATATTTTTTAAACCTGTTCTCCTCCTTTTAACAATTAAGTTGTTGTTTTTGGCCACGGGTACTGGTAGTACGAGAGCGGAATTCCATACGATTCGAGCTAGTTTTAAATCATTGTCATTTAACGAACTAACAACAGTTCGTCGAAAATTATTGAATTAAATACAATTAATAATTTTCTAATTATTCCTTATAAATATTATATTGTCACTACTGACGAATATTAATCCTTTATAAGTAAAATAGTGACGTGTTACGACACAGATGAATACATAATCTATACATAAAATGTCAACTATGTACAATACTCACATATTTGACGTATTCAGACGTAAATGAGCCGTACTACAATTGTATTATGTTATGATAAGGATGTAATTGGTGGCACCTGAAGATATTGTTAGGACAATTTCTACAATTCTATTACTCTAATGTAATTACAATGATGATATTTAGAATTTATGTACCCTAACACTCTTTCATCCTATCTTTCTATACAGGGTGATTTTTAAAAAAGTTTCTAACTAATAAACTTTTTTCCTAATACATTTTTTTCGTTCGAATTATTTGTCTAGCGTGTTTTTTCCTAAGCGGTACATTCTTAGACCGTGAGTATATATTTTCGTCAAACCTAGACATAATGAGCTTGAAAATGAGGGGTAAATCATGGAATTTGATAAAAGAATATGGAAGATAAGTGCAGGACAGAAAAAAACTTGCAAGGGTTGTAATATATCAGAAAAAATAGGTTTAAATATGGAACGGAAAAACTTATTATAAGTGTTATTCGTGTATTCAATTCGAAATGGTTTTAAGAATCGAATTCAGCTATACGTTCAGTTGATTCTTAAAATCATAATATTTTGTGCTTTCCAACCGTATCCTAGTTATTAACCATGCTTATGAGGCTTGTGTGTAGAACAACCACAATCATCTGTTTTTGGTGCTCCCAATCTTAAACCTGCGGGGACCGAGTCAATCTTCCATCCAAGGGGACCTTTTTTGCCTTTTACGTGCAATCTTGTGCTTTGGTCTGATCATTTGCGAAAGCCCCGTGAATTTTCACACATTGCCCAATGGTAAAAAGAGGGCTGACCATAGGAACGAAAAAATGTAATTCAAACATTTTGAATCAGTAGAATTCAATTCCAAATTGATTCGAACATTAAAACGGTAAAATGTGGATTCTGTTCTGATATTCTGATTAAACTTTTTTAAATGGAATTACCTATTTTTGCCAGGCCAAAAATGTTTTCCTAGGCCTAAATTTTCGACACCTGATTTTAATACCTGATTTTTTAAGACTAAAAACTGACAGTAAAACGAAACAAATTTTGTAGTAATTTTAAATAAATCTATCTTTTCATGATTGCACTTTTGAAACAATATCCCATGCAAAAGTTGAAGGGGAAAATATATTAACAACATTAGTTTTGGCGCGTATTTATTCGACTGTTACAATATTGATATGTAAATTTCTTTTAATCGATTTAAATTTCTAGAACTATTCAATATTTTTCAAAAGGTATCATTTGACCGGCCTTGTGAGGATAGTAGGTTAAATAGACATAAAATATTATAAACCATGGTTCCATAAACAGTTCACATAAAATATTAACTGCTCTTTTACATTGCATCAACGATTAATATGAAGAGACCCGTTCAAGACTCGTTACATTATGGGAGATTATTTTATCATTTATAATTTTACACACAAAATAGGGATCATTTTAGCCTATATAAAGGGGATCATTTTACCCTTTACGACATATTTGAATTTCGTCATAAAAACTGGTCTTAAAATTTATCCTGAAGGATCATGATACACCACTTTCCCCTATACTTCGAAAGTCGATAACAACAATTTTTGTTTATGGTCCCTAAAATGAAACACGCTGTATATTCGACTCCCCGCATATCCTCTCGCATCTTTATTGTGACATCCATATTATTATATACCACAATTTATCATCACAATATGAATACATATCCTTATATTTCCTTTATATCAAATAGCTAGAATATTCTAGAAGTTATACTAGAAAGTTATTTTCAACAAATGTGTGTATGTTGTATTGCTACTACAAGAAAATGTTACATATTCAAATGAAGAAGCATTTGGTTAACTCATATGGGGATTTTGAATAAAGTGGATGGATTGGATACTGAATGTCTAATGTTTGTTTTTTGTCTCAAAAGTACAAGTTTTACTAGATTTTGTTTCTAGAAATAAAGTCGAAAAAATTGTTTATACAATGCAATAGAATGGAGAGGTACAAATTTTTTATATTTTAAGAGAAACTCTGAGAACAAACCAAATGTATATTACTACATCTCAAAGTAGGTCGGCCGTCACATAATAAATTATGAATAAAAATAATATTTGTATCACGTAAATGCTTTTAAATGCTTTAAAAATATCGTAAAAGACAAAATTTATACGTCAATTTGACTAGTTTTTGACGTTTAAACGTTTTTTATGTTTTGTTTATCTGTGATAAATTTTCTATAGCAAACTTTTGTTCTTAGAAGCAAAACTTTTAAGCGTTACAGACTTGGGATTAAAAATGGTATACTCTGATATATATATATTTACAGAGTATACAAATATGTGAAATTTTTTCAAATATTCTTTAAATAAAAACAACTTTTTAATGACATTGTAATTAAGCGCGATATCGAAATATCGAACAACATTTATAGAACTTCTAAAATGGTATTGTGTATTGAACACCTGGGTTTATAGAAGTTTCTGATAGTAGTTATTGAATTCAATCTGTATAGAATTATTAATTATTAATTACCTATTTTCTAATTATAATATTTCGTATCATACTTTTTAAACTATGTAAATATATTAAGTAATGCAACACAAGGAGATAATTCTGAATTTTCATTTTGTCATTTTAGTGCTGTAAAACAATTTAATTTACAGCACTTTTT
The DNA here is from genome assembly GCF_905475395.1 of Chrysoperla carnea. Lineage (NCBI taxonomy): Eukaryota > Metazoa > Arthropoda > Insecta > Neuroptera > Chrysopidae > Chrysoperla > Chrysoperla carnea. Next base: position 19,445,970 of record NC_058342.1, on the reverse strand, counting down.
AAAATGACACTTTTTGATGAGTCGAAAACATAAATATCATTGAAATTGAAACAACTATAGCTCGTTTGAGAACTTGTATTTTCTAGCTTTGGAATGTTTTAGCAGAAGCTTTTTTCAGCTCATTTTCAAAAAATAAAAAAGCTTTCGAGTGGCTTAAAAAACTTGATGTAAAACAATTTATAAAATTTTGTTACGCTTCTAATCATTTATATAAAATTAAGTAATAACATTTTCATACCTTCGTACAAAGGAGCAAGAGGCGATAAAAATTTTTGAGCAATAGATTTCAAAACTAGAAGGTACAAGTTTTATAATAAACACGACAAGATTTTAGATAATGCCTTTTTTTATAAAATGGGGCTAGGTGAAAAAACGCCTAATGTATGGCAAAAATCTGTTTCAAAAACGAAAATTGTAAGAGAGAAAGGAGAATTGCAAGGGCTTACTAGATAACAGTTTCAGTTATCGAATGATATCAGCAAAATTTCACTGTCATGGTTATTTCAAACGATACAGGATTTTAAATCCATAACTGTCAATTTTGTTTGGAAAGTGAATTTTGGTCCAAAAAGCTCGTATGGAAACTTTTTATAGCTCAAGAAAAATAAACAAGCTTTCGAGTGGTTCAAAAAATTTGTTGTAAAATAATTTTTAAAATTTTGGTACGCTTCCAAACTTATAAAATTAGTGATTACATTTCTCACCCTTTTCTCACGCCCTCCAAAGCGGCAGCGAATGAAACTTTTGAGCGATAGATTCGAAGAGTTTTTAAACGAGTTGTAGTTGTTCGAAATTCGATGATTTTTGCAGAGATACATGTTTGAAATTTTGGTAAAATTTTGTGTTAAAAAAATTTTCCTTTAATACATTGGTTCTGTATATGATGCTGCGATTTTTGAAAGAATTACATTCCCAATTCGGAATCAGAAGATGCTACGAAAACGTCGAAGACCGAAAAGGGTACAAAAAATTAACAGTGCTGTAACGTATCTAGATACAAGTATCTAGATACAGTATCTAGATACATTTTTTGTATCTTGTATCCATATCTAGATACTATTATTTTTCTGCCTCTGTATCTAGATATATTTTAAATGTATCTTGTATCTATAAATGAACTTCCGATACAGATACAATTTCAGAATTATTATTAAAATAATTTATGTTTCACTTTCAAATTAATAATGAATATCAATTTGACAATCATTGACGATTTTACCAAATATGTCCTAGAACGAGATAATTCAGGTTCTTGCAGGATAATTTTACTTCAATTTAATGTTTACACGATTTTCCAATAATACAATCAATTTTTCTAAAATACAACACAATCTTACCTTCTAGTTCTAGTGGAGCGACTACTTAGCACTGCAGGGCAAATATTAATCCCGTGAAGAAATTCCTTATCAGATGAAATCTTGGAAACTTTGCTATATTTACAGCATAAAAGTTGGTTAGCCTCATGTTAACCAGCCACTTTTACATCACTTGATAACTTTTGTCCCAAATATGGAACATTCATTTATCATTTTTAATGGCGAGAAATCACAAACCATGATATTTTATGTGCCATGTACGGGAAATTTTGAAAAAGTGTTGAATTACCTTTATTTTTAAACTTCAAATTATCAGGTTATTATCATATTCAACTAAAAATTTAAGAAAAACACAATTTTTTCCATCTGTAAATTGTACTCAACGATTGTAAAATATTTTATCCCATATATGGGACAAAAGTTATCAGGAGGTTAAAATAAATACTTGTGTCACGATCTATTACGAAAATTCTCAGGTACGTTTCCTATCTCAATAATAATTATTGAATATAGCAATTACATTCTGAATCTTTGAATGAATTGTACATTTTTTTTTTTTAATTATAAAGAATACACACATTCTTGAATGAATTAAATAAATGTAAAGAATAAAAATAATTATTTAACAGTTTTTAATTTTCTATATTAAAAATGTATCTTTAAATGTATCTGAATAATCAGTATCTGTATCTTTATCTAGATACATTTTCAAAGTATCTATGACAGCCCTGAACAAATATGAATCGAACCGCCCTTGGTCTCTGTAATATGTATATCGTTTTCAATAGTATAATTTTTCGATTATCGTAAAATACACTAATTTTTATTTGTTTATGCACAATAGTATAATCAATTTATTTATTTTCGAATGTCATTATCATATATGTGTTCAATAACATAACGAATTCATGTCGTTTTTCTGTAAAGCAAATAAATCACATTGCAATACGAAAAAGTTTGTGAAAATATTCAAAAAAAATATATATATTTATTTAAATAGGAAAATTTAAACAATGCAAATATATCCTTAAAAAATGTATGGGAAAAAAATCGATGGAAAATTTCTAATAAACGAAAAAAAAGCAGGAAAAAACAGGACTTTGGGATACCAACCAACGTATATACCAATATCCAGCCATGTTAAAGACATAGTTAATGTGAATTTAATAGGGCAAATATTTATTTTTCTTCATATGTATGGAAAAAGTTTTTCAAACAAATACAAACATAAAATGTATGTGAATGAATTTTCACAGTGACTCTCTTTTTATACCCTGTATGTATTTAATATAAATCAAGGTATACTAACTTTAGTCCCAAGTTTGTAACGCTTAGAAATATTGATGGTACGAATAAAATTCTGGTAAAGGTGTTCCTAAAATCACATTAGTCCATTTCCAACATCGGGCTGTCGTCTAAATCGTTTATCTGTGAGGGGACAAATTAGAACAAAACTTTGGTGTCTTATTTCTCTAAAACTGTAATAGATAGGGAGTTGAAAATTTGCAGAAAGCTTCAACTATTGGTGAAATATTCTCGAAAAACTAATAATATGTTAGAAAATACTTTCGAAAATTTTTCAAATCAAATCAAATGTCGACCAAAAGGCCGCCATAAGTGTGTTGGCTTTTTCAACTTTTCTTATTTATTAAAAACTAGATTGATACCCGCTCGCTTCACTGGGCTTAATAGGAAAAACCACCGCTTTATAGCCGCCACTCTCTCTTGATATACACAGTTTTAAATTTTGTTAAATGTAAAATAGTCTTAATTCATTGAGTGTATCAGAATAGTTGGCCCTGATTTGTTTGAAATTTACTATTTTTAATTTTTACAGTATTCTTTAATTGATGGTTCAAAATGATGATTGTAGATGGATCAGATCTATGCTTCAATTAAAGATTTCTGCAAAAATTTAAAAATGGTAAATGTCAAATTAAATTATTGCTGTACAGTTTCATTTAAAACCATTCGCTAGTTTTAGCGTGAAAGCGTAACAAACAAAAAACATGCTTACTTTCACTTTTATAATATATAGGGATCATGCAAGCACTGACATTCAAAACTTTCAATACATAGTACTTCAACAATTAACCTATTCAGTTGTTTGTTTTCACTTCTTTTCTACATTATTTACGTATTTTCAGTGAGATTATTTATACTTTCCGGTATCAAATGGCCTGAGTGAATATCGGTAAATTTCGTTAGGCATGATGTAAACCAAACCCTTGTGATTCAATCCAACATATATTCATCAATTTTACAACAATTTAACGTTTAATAGATACCACTTTTGTCCAAGCATTGTATAACGAGTTTCAGACAACATAAAAATCCTTTATAAATTTTAACAACATGTATGAGTAGTTTCGAAAACATAATTTTTATTTTATAATATAAATTTAAAATTTAAGGTTAGAGTAAGGTTTTGTTTAAATTCATTTCGGAAATCTTACAAAAACCCTACACTCCCTTAAGGATGTATGGGCAATGAAATCACATTTATCACGATAAATATGTATTTATTTTGCTAATGATGTCCGGACTTAATAACTAGCAGACCTTTTATGATCTTTTTACACACGTCCCGAAATTAATACGTTCCCTTTACCTATGAAATATTATTTCAATGGCTTGTTTGTTTCCTCAAATTTCTAAATTATATATAATAAATACCCTTCCATTAAAATGGCGAACATAAAAATTGCAAAAACCTGTTAATATATAAATTTTTGTTTTTTCACTGTACCTGGCTGTAAAAAATGAAAATGGGGAAAATTAACATAATTTTCGAAAAAGAAAAGTACCCAGGACAGGTAAAATATGAGAATACCTACGGCTTATCCAAATTTCAAATCGATAGGGTAAAGGGTATAATCGCAGTTCTTGAAATTCAATTGTAACTTTAATAATTCTCATCTGGAAAACCGCTTTTCTTTATAAATTTTTTTTTTCCACTAATGAATATTTAAGAGGACTCAAAAAAATTATAAAGTTTCAAGCCAATGACAGAATGTGTAAAATTTGTACATAACAGCCATATTAAAAAATTTTTAATTAACGTTACGTTTTTACGGCTTAACAACTGAACCTATTTTAATGACCTCCAGTTTAGAGATAGATGGGACCTTGTAAATGGGCATAGGATAGTTTTCGATCTGAAAAAAAAACTTGAAGGGTGTGAAATAGGGTATTAAATTTTGTAAGGAAACCAATCATTTATCAAGTTATGCTTAGGTTATTCACAGTATTATAGCTTATAAATCAGAAAATGGAACATAGGCTATAATCTCTTTCAATATTAATTTAAAGAAAGGATTGATTATTTTTCACGGAGATACACCTGTTTGAAATTTAGGTAAAATTTTGTATAAAAATTTTGTTCCTCTAGTAAATTGGCGCAGTTCAATTTACAGCATTGACTTTTCCAAATATAATTCCATATCAACTGCTTACCTTATAAGACCAATATTTAGTATGTCTACTTTTAAAGGTATTTAAACTACATATAAAAAAATCAAACCTTTTTCTGAAAGTTGCTACCCTGTTCGTACTTCCTTAAGCAGTATGTAAAATCTACTTCAATCAATAAGTTATTGTGTGCCGATACAAGTATCATTACCCTGTCATCAACACACATATCTCTATCGATATATAAAGCATTGATGTACAAGGGTACCGACATATAGCCTACATACCTTTCAAATATTACATTTACGGTTCTTACGTTCAGTTGATAAAGGTTGAAAAAAAAAACGATTTGCAGTTGTAAATGATTCCGTCGATTGTGTGTATATTTCGTAACGAAAAGGCCGAAAGTTAGAACGTGATGTGCTGTAAACAACATTCTTTGGATGCAAACGTTTTCGTGGAATGTCATTTTATTCCCGTTCACTAGTTCATATTTTTTAAACGGCTAAACTCATACTCATGGTTGTACAAAATATCTTACAAATAAAGAAGAATTATGTTTTTTGTTTAATTTACACAGTTGCTTATGTAAGAATTCGCAATAATGTTAATTGTACAAAAAGTAAGTGGCAATTGAGCTTCAAAAAAGTTTTCATCATGAAGAAAATTTACCACGGATTCTGTTTATACAAAACAAAACTTTATCCGGCGCTGCTTTCCAAAAATTAAGCATAAAAAACTTGTTTTTGACACTTTTACGATTTTTTTTTTACTTTACATCATACAAATTGCCTAGTTGACTTGTTGACTAGTCACGTGAAGGGTGGACTACTTTATAGCCCTGAACAATTAAAAGGAATTCAGAATGTTTTACCGCTTAAATTTACTTTCATTAAATAGATTAGGTTAGGTTAGAGTGGCTGTCCTGGGGTGAGATACACTTAGAACACAGGGTCCGTTGTGATTCCGAAAAAGGGTTGGCCCATCCCCGGACACTACTCCATGAACCATTTGGAGCTGTTGCTGGAGCTGTGGAGAACAGCAGGAGAGCTTTGACGTCGACGGACTCCAGGTCGGAGAGGTCGTCAAAGAGAGGGTGGCTCAAGTCAGTCCATCTCCTCATGACAAGAACTGGGTAGTGGCAGAGAAGAGGAGACATTTTCCAGGGCCAGGCGTTCAGCATTCCTGCCGCCCAACCAGTGTCCTGTAATAGCCGCATAAGATCTTTGGAACGCCTGCGATTGTACTCAGACCACATCTGCGTTGTATTACTAAAATACATTCCTCCCTCCATCTAAGATTGGCCCATTTTAGGATATCCTCTTTGAGGAGCAACTTGCAGTTCGCAAATGGGGCTCCCGGATATTTATTGATGCTTGTGTCCGGCAGCATTGTGCCATTTCTGGCAAGCTCGCCGGTTCGCAATTTCCTGGAATGATCCTGTGTCCCGGAATTAACTCTGTCACTTGTTGTCTAAGCTTGTCCACTTTTTCATGAATAAATCTTTTCGCACATAGCCCTGAACAACTACAAGGAATTTAGAATGTTTTTCCACTATAATTTACTTTCATTAAATAAGATTACGACATAATTTTCCCTTCTATCGATAATCTTTTAATTAATATCAATAAAAACAGTGTTGATGAAAATAAATTTTTTTTTTCATATAAATTATGAAAAATGATTTTCCAATTGAATTCAAGAATCAATCGCATAATATTTTCACATAAATACACAACACTACACAATACAAGTGTATGCATTCCCGGTGTAACTCCACAATGAGATAATTACAACATAAATTGTATATAATAATTCTCTGGGGTGTATTATATCACCCTTTTGTTCATGCAATCGAGACTCGAGGGTTTGAAACTCAATCTGTTGTATTTTCATGATCAATTTCACAATTTTACATTTATTATATACACGGCGTATTATTCGAAAAAGGTCATTTTTAAATAGTGGGGTTTAAAATTGATGTCAAGGTTATTTCAAAGTAAATTTTATTTTAATACAGGTTTCCTCAAATTTTAACAATAGGGGTTGTGGCGATTAGTAATTTATGAATAACTCAAACCAAAATTTTAATGAATTACTAAATTATCGCTATTGGGGTAACAGGTTGGCTGAAGAGGGATCGTCAATTAAAATATGACAAAACGTGGCTAAAGAAAGAAATAAAGCACTTAAAACGAGCGATTTTGTTTATACGAGCGTATATAAATTTTGTGAACATAAGTTAGGAGCGAGAAATGAAAATTTGGAAAAGTTGGAAAAACTGGAAATGAAATATTGATGGAAATGAGTCTAATTTTGTAACTCAGGGGTTTTTGGGATCTCTGAACTCAAATATCAAAACAAAAATGGCCGCTGAGATACCCGCTGCCAACATATTCCCCTCTTGAAGTTTTATGAAATTATGTAACATATTTCACCAAAACTCGTTCCTTGGGGTTTTTCATAGCCGCTGTACACACATATCATTGCGAAAATAGCCACCGAGTATGTAACATATTCTCCTAAAACTGAGATTTAAAAAAAAGAGATTAATGTATACTGCCTGCCCTGAGCACCTCGTACGTCGACAACAATGTTTGATTTAAAGGCTCAAAATTTTCACTTAAAAGGTAGACTTTTACTCAAAGAATGTGTGGTTAAAATTTCAACATAGATATACATGCAAATTTTTCAGCAAAAAATCATTGAAAATCTATATAAAAGACATTGGCTGTTATGGAAAAATCTCAAAAAACGACATGTTTTGAAAGTTTTTGAAATTTTTCACTTGGAATGAATGAAAACAAATTTAAAAAAATAACTTTTTTATAGAAAGTAAACATATAAGCATTGGCATTGAAAAGAAAAAATTAAGTGTTTCCATTCATATACTTTAAGGATGTACGAGCAGGGTAGATTAAGGGTTGAAATTATTTTTATCTTATTTTCATCTTTAATAATGAATTTTGTTATAACTTCATGAATGTAGATGAAAAATAAGAATAAAATTTTTCGATAAATGCCTTGGTTTTCCAAATATGGAAAGCTGAACACTTAAAGAAAATTTTCAATTTTCGTTATTTTGAGAATAACCCCAGATATCGGAAAATTATATTCTTACTTTTCGTCTTATATCATCAAATGATAATATAATTTATCATCAAAATTAAAAATATATATATTTTAAGTGTGTGCCGCCACTACCGTGCACCATGCTCATACATGCTGTCAAATATGCATACAAGTCAAAATAAAAGAGAAAAACTAGATCAGAATTTCAAACTCGAAAATTCGAATAGCACACCGTGTATATAATATAAATAAACACATATATAATTTATAAACATTTTTTACATATAGATTTTTTTTTAAATATTTTTGTAAACAACAATTTATTATACACTTTTTTCAATTTATTAATACGTTTTAATTTGCTTTATAAACACTCATTAACAACACCGAACACACTGACTTCACCCATATCATTATAAATATAAAAACGTTTGTTGATTATTTCTGTTTTAATTAACATACGTACTCATCGTAATACAGTGAAACCTGTATAAACTAAAGTTCTAGGAACCAAAATCTCCAAAACAACAATGATTTTTTGTCTTACAAGTGACATTTACAAAATTTTAAAAATCTCCGATCATAACTGTGCGAGCTTCTGATCATAACTCTTCGAGCTTTAAGGCGCCGTAAATTCTTTTTATGGATGTATGAACATGGCAACAATGTTTGAGTTTAAGGCTCAAAATTTTTTTATCGATAAACTTTTACTGGAAGAAAATGTGGTAAAAATTTCAGCTTAGGTATCCATGCAAATTTTTAAGAAAAAAATCATTGAAAATCGATATAAAATACAAAAATATAAACCTCAAAAAACCGATAAGTTTTTGATAATTTTCAATTGGAACGAATTGAAACAAAAATAGAAAAGAAAAAACCTAAACTTCATGAACATAGACAAAAATTAATTATATAATATCGAAAGATGAATAATTTAAAAAAATTTTCAACTATCGATATTTTGAAAATAACGCCTGATATCGAAAACTTTTTTCTTACTTTTAGTTTTAAATCGTCAAGTTATAACATAAGTCACAATCCAAAGTTAAAAAATATATTTTTTTAATTTGTGTCCCAACTACCGCGCTCACACATCCTTAAATTTTAACAGCGTTTGTATTATTCTTTAAAATGCTTATAAATGATTTCTTAAAATTTTGCTGAAACAACCCAACTATCTTAAAAAACACAAAAACAGTGTTAGTTCCCAGGAATTGAATAATGGATCATAAATAGCTTCTCTCACAATTTTTCTCTCCCACAGGTTTATATGGTTAAAATGACGGGTAATTGCAATTACTCTTGCTTATTAAGGACTCACTAATACAGGTTTGAGTGTATTTTGTGTTGTGTACGTTTTAAATCATCTGACTGTTATTAAATGAACCGAATTATGCTCACTGTTATAGTACTCGTGTTAAGGTGTTGAATCGAAAAAATTAACAAGGTGTTAACTTGTGTATGAAAAGGGAGAAATGAAATTCAAAGAGGTCGAGGTGAGACACAGCTACAAATGAAACGAAATAAATTTTGATACCCAAAGATTAGATAATATTTTCTTGAGTTCTCGTCTAAATAGAAAATCAAAATTTGAATAGTGAAAACGTGTTTGAGCTTTGATTCCACCTATCTCAGAAACGCTTTAAGAACTAGAATCAGTGAAAACGCTTAATCTACTCATCAAAGACTTCAAAAAATGATATGGCTATAAGAAAAAACTTGAAAAGGATGTGAGCAGAAGAGCCCCCATGCGATAAAAGAGTCGTAAGGACCCTTATAAAGGGACCCTTTGATGATGAATTTTGTTTTAACTTCATGAATGTAGACGAAAATTAAGAATAAAATTTTTCGATATCTGCCTTAATTTTCGAAATATCGAAATCTTAATAACTAAGCACAATTTTCAATTTTCGATATTTTGAAAATAACTCTAGAAATCGAAAAATTTTTATATCATGTATATATGAAATATACATAGTATATTAAGTTTAGTCCCAAGTTTGTAACGCTTAAAAATATTGATGCTTTGAACAAAATTTTGGTAAAGGTTTTCATAAATTCATCTAATTAGTACATTTCCGGTTGTCTGTGTGTCTGTCTGTCGTCTGTCGTCACGATAACTCAAAAACGAAAAGAGATATCAAGCGGAAATTTTTATAGCGTGTTTAGAACGTAAAAAGTGAGGTCGAGTTCGTAAATGAGCAACATAGGTCAATTGGATCTTGTAAACCGTTAGAGATAGAACAAAAATTTATAAATAAAAAATGTCCTTATAAAAAAATAAAAAACTTTTGTTTAAAACATTTTTTCGTAAACATCAATGTTTGCCCGTGAAAGCGCAAATTATGCACAAATTTTACAGTATGTATGATATGGTAATATCAGTTATGTATGTGTGACATGTGTGTATGTATAATGTGACGAGTCAACAACACTGTCTATACATGGTATTTCAACAATTACCTTAGTCAATTGTTTGTTTTCACTTGTTATTACTTTTAATCTTATATTGTCAAGTTATAACATAATTCTCCATCAAAATTGAAAATGTATATATGTTTGAATTTGTGTCCCCACTACCGGTGTGTCTCCACCGACTATTTTTGGAGAAATCTATGGAAGAATATCATCCATCTACCCTAAAAGCAATGATAAATATGCCTACTTTTGAAGTTCGGACAACCACCCCCCCCCCAACGTAAAATTTTCAGAATTGATTTTGACTAAGGCCAACTTTATATAAAAAGGAAATCAAGACTTTTATCAAAAATTACCCTAGCGCTCGTACATCCTTAAGTCTAAAAAAATGACAAAACCAGGATCCATTTAATAGAAATAAAAAGTTTTTTTTCAACCTTTACTTGAAAACTATATCTTTAAAAGTTTATTTGAAACGTGTAAATCATGCTATTTTACAAATAAAAACAAAATACTAATATCGAATTCAAAGCATGTAAATCGTTTTAACAAATCCGAAAATAAATTCAGTATTTAATTCTGAATTACATATAATTTTGCACATTCTTAACGTCGATTTTTTTTTCTAAGCAAGTGAAAAAAACAATTGACTGAGTTAATTGTTGAAATACCATGCATTGACAATCTTGATCATATTACACATACATACATGTCACACATACATAACTGATATTCCCATAATTACATACTATACAATTTACGCCTAATTTGCACCCTCACGGGTAAACAGTGATATTTAGGGGTAAATGTTTCAAACAAAAGTTGGTTATTTTTTTCTAAGGAATATTTTTTATTTAAATCTTTGTTCTATCTCTAACGGTTTACAAGATGGGTCCTACGGACTCAAGACCCAATTAACCTATGTTGCTCATTTACTAACTTGGCCTCACTTTTTACATCCTCAGTACGCTATAAAAATTTCAGCTTGATATCTCTTTTCGTTTTTGAGTAATCGTGATGATAGACGGACAGACAGACGACATACGACAGACAGGCAGACAACCGGAAATGGACTAATTAGGTGATTTTATAATACCTATACCAAAATTTTTTGCTTAGCATCAATATTTTTAAGCGTTACAAACTTGGGACTAAACTTAGTATACCTTGGTATATTTCATATAAATGGTATAAAAAGAAAGAAGAGAGCAAAAAAGAAACAAAAACAATAAAAATTAAGTGGCAAAACAATTATAAGGTTAATATTGGTCACCCCCATAGGAAGGTACAAGGTACTGTGTATGCACAACTTGAGGCTGTTTCCCCATCGTAAATGTGACTCATACCTGTGCATATCTACGAATGGATATGTTTAGTATGTTGTATCTTCCACACAACTACACATACCATGATCATCGACCGACCCTTCTTATCTACACGTCAGGTATATTACATACAGGAACTTTCAAAGCAATCAAATTGCTATTTTTTAAGACAGTTAGAGCAAAGGACGCAAAGGACTCCGTAATATTAGATAGAAAAATGGCTTTCAGTGAAGCTTTTGCAAACCGCCTTCAAAATGTTCTTCTGATCGTTCTGATCAAAATCTTACACAGCCACAAAAATTTTTAACGAGTAGTTTTCGAGCTACGGCAGATCAAAGCTACCTATATATTATATTAATAGTATCTATTAGTAATGTATAGTTTTTGACAAAAAATCTTCATCATTTTGTATCATAAATTGCAAAATAGCCCCAAACTTCACTAATATGTACTTTACTCATAGTTTAAGACAACCTTTTAATCACTGTTAAATTTGAATTTTGGATAATTACAATTACAGCAAACTAACCTCAAATAAAAAAAAATGAATTTGGCTTTTCATGGACTCATATGGTTTGTTTTTAATGGACTTATACGAAGGACTCTTTTACGCTAATGCAGAATTATATGAAATTGCTCGACCCGTGAAAAATTATTCTCCCGTGGCTGCCGTAACCCATGGCTACCCTGTACTCGTATGTCTTTAGTATTAGGGAAACATCTATAAAAACTGTTACATTCGAATCATAATTGCCTGATACACTTATTTTTTAATAAAAAAATATATAATTTTTTTTCACTTATCATTTAACTCATTCTAAATTGTTTTTTCGTTAAAATTATTTTTATTTGTCTAGCTTGTTTTTTCCTAAGCGGTACAAGTTCAGTCCGTGAGTATATTTTTCGTCAGAAGCCAACATGAAGCTTCAAAACGAGGGGTAAATTATGGGATTCGATAAAGGGATAAGGAAGAGAAGGTATGGACAGAAAAACATGCTGGGGCAAAAATATACATAAACTTTCTACGAGTCTCTACGACGTAAACTGAAACTGAGATCTGTTTCTTCAATATTTGTATTCCACACTTTATTTTAGCATACTCGTTTAATGCGAGAATAATGCTTAGCGTAATGTGCCAATACGGGATATATTAGCACCAAAGAGGCGCAAGTATAGGGATGACTTACGATAACCGGTTTGGTAGAGCCATTTCACCAGATCTCTTCTTTCAGTGTTTAGTAGACTTGAATAACTCGGTAGTGAAGAAGAAAATGTTCACTAGAAAGTATATATATTAACAATACCCTGGATGCCCAGGATACTCTCCTCCGCCAGACCTAGATTATTTCCTCTGGACCTTATATACTCTTTACAACAAAAAGACATAACATTCAGATTTAACATTCTAAAATGTGAGAGGGTATCATAAGCTTGTCACCAGAATTATACAAAATCGACTACCACAGAATCAGTGTTTCCTTTTGTTGTATCATTCTGTACAAAATAGTTGGTATATATACCTACCAGACGTTGTTCAGATTCCGGAATCGTATAAAGTAAACTGGGCTCATAATTACATACAACCAACATGCTCAAATTAAACAAAGGTTAACTATTATTTATTTGTAGAAATGTACTACATGTAAATTATGTTAATTACCCTTCAAACTTTTGACGACTTCGTCTTATTTCATTTAAAATGTTATTTAACTCTTTGTTAAAATATAAATAAAATTAGTCGTTATTTTTATTCTCCTTTTTTTTAATGTTTTAACACCTAAATACATTACGATACGTACTTTGTTCTTTTGTTTTAGGTTCCTTTTTTTTCGTATTTAATATACATTGGCGAATACCTTTTGTTTCTTTTTAGGCACAAAGGATATAAAATTGTATTGCTTTTTTTTTCATGTACACTAAAGCATGTATGTATGTAATGGATTCTTCGTTTGTTTTATCAGTCTAAAAGTGCATAATAGGCCTCAGCCTTGCATAATATACATATAGGTGATTTTTTAAAAGTTTCTGACAATTTTTTCAGAACAAGATTGTAATATTATAAAACTGTAAAATACGGTTCTTTCAATATTTGGGAGGAATGAAAAAATTGTAAAGTTTTATTTTTCTGGAGAGTCTTTTGGGTCAAACGATGGTCAACTTTGTTGTTTTTGTTAATGTATCTAAATATTTTTGTTGCATATTCTGATTCTATGCCTCAAAAAAACTTTAGTTTGAAAATGATGAATTATGATATAATTTTTGATGATGAATTATTATATAACTGGACATTAAGAGAACTGGAAATTAGCGAAAAGTGATAATACAATTTTTTGATATCTGCCTAATTTTTCGAAGTATAGATTGAAAATTTCGGTTTAAATTTTTTCGGTAAATCGAAAATTAATTAGTTTACGTTGTATGTATCATATTAAAAATATCAAAATAATCGCATAGACCATGATGTAAATAAATATCGTATGTATGATTAAAAGTGAACAAAAACAAAAAATAATAATAATAAATAAGTGGATAAACAAATTAAAAAATTCAATGATTTGAAAAAATTGCATTCGTGTCTAGAATTTGAATAGCCCAATTGGTAGGCCGCTTGACATGAATCCAAGAAGTCCGGGTTCGAGTCCTGGTGCGAGTGTATTTTTTTCAATTCTCTTTAATTAAGATTACTAGACAAGATATTTGTCAATATTTATTTTACGTTATATGTATCATATTAAAAACATCAAAAATAATCGAATAGACCATGATGTAAATAAATATCGTATGCATAATTAAAAGTGAACAAAAACAAAAAATAATAAGTCAAATACCGATTGTATTCTTATGTTTCTTCTTAATGATGTACGAGCCAGAACTATTTTGGATGAAAGGATTGATTTTTTTTATGTGAAGTTGGACTACGTCTTAAGGGCGGGAAGGCTTGTCCGCTTTTTTAAATAAATAAATGACTTCAAAAGTAGACATATTTAACATTGTTTTTATGGTAAAACAGTAGAGGGATGGTATGTTTTCGTAGCTTTCTCCTACTCGGTGCGAATTTAAAAAAAAAATATTTAAATTAAAGTAAAAACCTTAATAAATTATTGAAAACAAAAAGAAATCGCTGTGCCCGACTAATTAAGGATGTGAGCGTAGATTAAGGTAGTGGGAACACAAATTTAAAAAATACAGTAGAATCTCGATAAGTTAAACCTCGGTAACATAAAAACCTTAATTACTTCAAAAAATACTACGTTCCCTTCCCATCAGAGCCCAAAACCTCTATAGCTTAAAATACGCAACCTCTATAACTTAAATAAATAATTTCTGTTAGGCCCTCAGTAACTAAAAGAAATGTTTCCACAACCTCTATAACATAAAATTGAGTCATTTTGAAAGAGTGTCAAAACAAATAGTTTCGATATTTATTGCTTGCACGTTTTTACTTGTTAACGTAAACAATAACATTACCTATTGTTTGCTTTATCTAAATTCTTCAAAGCTTTGCGGTGGTTAGCTTTGTGACAACGACTTACTTGCATCATAAGTTTTTTGATTGTTGTTCTGGAAACATCGCTTTACTTACTGTGTGATAAAACTGTCTTAAAATGAGTACAAAAAGAAAACTAACAACCCTCACCTACGCTGATAAATTAAAAGCTATAGAAGCAGTGAAAAATGGATTGAAAAGGAAAGAAGTTGCGGCTCAATTTGGAATACATGAGAGTACATTGTCTCTCATCATTAAAAAAGAAGCTGAAATCTTGAACAAACAAGAATCAGGAGGAAATCTTCAATGTAAAAGACAAAAAAATGCCGAATTCCCTAATTTAGAACATCCCATCCTTCTGATGCATTCAATAACATAGACCCTTGATAACTAAAAACCTCTATAACTTAAAATATTTTTTGTTTCCCTTGGACTTTAACTTATCGAGATTCTACTGTATATTGTTTTTCAATTTTGATGATGAATTATGTAAAAACTTGGCAATATAAGACGAAAAGTCAAAATACAATTTTTCGATATTTGGAGTAATTTTCAAAATATCGAAAATTGAAAACTTTGTTTAGTTATTTAGCTTTCGACATTTCGAAAACCAAAGCAGATATCGAAAATTTGTATTCTTATTTTTCGTATACATTCGTTAATAAGTAAGTTATAACAAAATTCATCATCAAAGTTGAAAATAAGGTACAAATAATTTCAACCACAAGTCTAAACTTGGCTTAGCGCTCCTACCACCTTAATTCATTGAGTTGAGTTAATTATTGAAATACCATGTATAGACAGTGTTGATGACGCAACCGTTTATTTTTGTTCGCCATGTAAGCAAAGAAAGATAGTTACTTTTAGATAGCCACATATTAATAACTGATATTCCCATATCATACATGCTATAAAATTTGCACCTTATTTGCGCCTTCGTGGGTAAACAGTTACGTTAACAAAAAAATTTTTTAAACAAAAGTTTAAAATTTTTTTACATTTACAAGACCCAATTGACCTATGTTGCTCATTTACGAACTCGGCCTCACTTTTAATGTCCTACGCACGCTGTAAAAATTTCAACTTGGTATCGTTTTTGAGTAATCGTGATGACAGGCAGACGACAGACAGAGAGACAGACAAAAATGGACTAATGAAGTGATTTTATAAACACCTATAGCAAAGTTTTGTTAGTAGCATCAATATATTTAAGCGTTATAAACTTGGAACTAAGCTTAGTATACCTTGATATATATTTTACATATATACAGGGTATAAAAAGATACAAAAATTGAAAAGATAAAAAAATTTCAACTGCTAATCTATCCAGCTCGTATTTCCATAAACCTTGAATCTATGTTTTAATAGCTATTTATATAGTAAAGTTTTACAATAATTTAATGTTTTCACACAAAATATATTTATTTAAATTTTGTCTTTACCTGTATTCGTAAAACGCTATGATCCAATCTTTAATGGTATATAATAAATAAGTCACCAACAGTTTTGAACCTTTTTTTAAATAAATTGCACTAAACGAAAACGTGTGTGCAACAGTATAATAATATTAGCAGAGTAATGGCCAAACAAACCAGAATGTGTATAGTTTTAAAGAGTGTTAATCTATTTTTTTTTTTTATTTAAAACCTGAAACAGTATTACCACATCGCGTTCCTATAATATGTTGTTGCATGCATGTAACGTAAACAATAACATTACCTATTGTTTGCTTTATCTAAATTCTTCAAAGCTTTGCGGTGGTTAGCTTTGTGACAACGACTTACTTGCATCATAAGTTTTTTGATTGTTGTTCTGGAAACATCGCTTTACTTACTGTGTGATAAAACTGTCTTAAAATGAGTACAAAAAGAAAACTAACAACCCTCACCTACGCTGATAAATTAAAAGCTATAGAAGCAGTGAAAAATGGATTGAAAAGGAAAGAAGTTGCGGCTCAATTTGGAATACATGAGAGTACATTGTCTCTCATCATTAAAAAAGAAGCTGAAATCTTGAACAAACAAGAATCAGGAGGAAATCTTCAATGTAAAAGACAAAAAAATGCCGAATTCCCTAATTTAGAACATCCCATCCTTCTGATGCATTCAATAACATAGACCCTTGATAACTAAAAACCTCTATAACTTAAAATATTTTTTGTTTCCCTTGGACTTTAACTTATCGAGATTCTACTGTATATTGTTTTTCAATTTTGATGATGAATTATGTAAAAACTTGGCAATATAAGACGAAAAGTCAAAATACAATTTTTCGATATTTGGAGTAATTTTCAAAATATCGAAAATTGAAAACTTTGTTTAGTTATTTAGCTTTCGACATTTCGAAAACCAAAGCAGATATCGAAAATTTGTATTCTTATTTTTCGTATACATTCGTTAATAAGTAAGTTATAACAAAATTCATCATCAAAGTTGAAAATAAGGTACAAATAATTTCAACCACAAGTCTAAACTTGGCTTAGCGCTCCTACCACCTTAATTCATTGAGTTGAGTTAATTATTGAAATACCATGTATAGACAGTGTTGATGACGCAACCGTTTATTTTTGTTCGCCATGTAAGCAAAGAAAGATAGTTACTTTTAGATAGCCACATATTAATAACTGATATTCCCATATCATACATGCTATAAAATTTGCACCTTATTTGCGCCTTCGTGGGTAAACAGTTACGTTAACAAAAAAATTTTTTAAACAAAAGTTTAAAATTTTTTTACATTTACAAGACCCAATTGACCTATGTTGCTCATTTACGAACTCGGCCTCACTTTTAATGTCCTACGCACGCTGTAAAAATTTCAACTTGGTATCGTTTTTGAGTAATCGTGATGACAGGCAGACGACAGACAGAGAGACAGACAAAAATGGACTAATGAAGTGATTTTATAAACACCTATAGCAAAGTTTTGTTAGTAGCATCAATATATTTAAGCGTTATAAACTTGGAACTAAGCTTAGTATACCTTGATATATATTTTACATATATACAGGGTATAAAAAGATACAAAAATTGAAAAGATAAAAAAATTTCAACTGCTAATCTATCCAGCTCGTATTTCCATAAACCTTGAATCTATGTTTTAATAGCTATTTATATAGTAAAGTTTTACAATAATTTAATGTTTTCACACAAAATATATTTATTTAAATTTTGTCTTTACCTGTATTCGTAAAACGCTATGATCCAATCTTTAATGGTATATAATAAATAAGTCACCAACAGTTTTGAACCTTTTTTTAAATAAATTGCACTAAACGAAAACGTGTGTGCAACAGTATAATAATATTAGCAGAGTAATGGCCAAACAAACCAGAATGTGTATAGTTTTAAAGAGTGTTAATCTATTTTTTTTTTTTATTTAAAACCTGAAACAGTATTACCACATCGCGTTCCTATAATATGTTGTTGCATGCATGTAAATGTCTATGTTACAGTCGAAACTCTTAATCAGTCAAAACTACTTTTAACTGACAAAATCAGTAAAAACTATTTTTGAAAACAGGCTTTCGACAATATTGACTGTTACTTCAGTCAAAAGTACTTTTTGCTAATGAATCATTGCAAAAGTGGTTTTGATTAACTGATTTTTTCTTACTTTTAATTCAATTACTTAATAGTTAATTAAGTTAATAATCAGTAAAAAGCTATAACCTAATTGTCTTTTTTCCTTATTTTACTTTCAATTTTTTCACTACTTGTTACTTTGTCTTTGTATCAGTTATAATACCAAAACTATGTAATGAACCATTTCGCAATTTTTATTTCTATTCCCAACTATTGAAATTAAACTTAACTGACTGTCTAGCGAGGCTATATACCAAAACAACTCGGCTATTAGAACGCCGGTAGAAGTAACTCGGCACAAAAACAACTCGATGTAAAAACAACTCTGGTCAAAACAATTAGAAAAAAAAAACTCATTAGAAAAACGATTTCCACGTAGATTAGTGAAGGAACGCAATCTCAGGGTTACAAAAAAATCCAAAAAGCCCGCAAACCAATCCTAACTTGACTCCGTTAAAAACATGGCCAACCCGTGTATCATCACCCGTGTGCCAAGTTGTTTTGCATGGTGTTTTTTTTGACACCGGCATATTTTTGTGTGAAGTTGTTTTTACCAGAGTTGTAATGAGTTTTTTTTTAGAAAATAGCAAAGTTATTAAATACCAAGTTATTTATATTGATTCCCCTCTAGTGATTAAAACTAGACCCGAAGCGTCAGTCAAAACCGCAAATTTACAGTCAAAAGCACTATTAGCCAATGGTTTTTTTTGTGTGAAGTTGTTTTTACCAGAGTTGTAATGAGTTTTTTTTTAGAAAATAGCAAAGTTATTAAATACCAAGTTATTCATATTGATTCCCCTCTAGTGATTAAAACTAGACCAGAAGCGTCAGTCAAAACCACTTTTGACCGCAAATTTACAGTCAAAAGCACTATTAGCCAAGGGTTTCCAGACAAAACTACTATTGACCAACCTGTACAGCCAAAAGTACTTTTACCTGTTTTTCTCAGTTAAAAAAGTTTTGACTGTGACATATATATCTTTTGTAGTTCAGATGTTGTTTACCCAGTGTTTTGATTTTAGTCATATTTATTAAGAAGAACAATGTTATAGAAGTGGTGGTTTATTTCAGCCATTTTAAGGGGAGTCTCAGGAGGAAAGCTCAAAAATCAGCTCGATTTTTTATTTAAAACCTGATACAATCACGATAAGCGGAACAAAAACTAGGGTTGTTCGGATTACTGGATTTTTTCGCATTTCTGGGACTTTATATAAAAATGTTTTATAATATACAGGGTGTACGAAAATTACCATATATGAATTTGATCATGTATTTCTTACAAAAGACTTTTTTCTTCGCGTTAATTAGCAAATCAGAAATATTATCAATATTTAAAATTTCACCATCTTTAAATTTACTCTTATTATTACTATTTATCCTGATTATTGTTTTCGTAATTACCATCATTAGTCTCTTTATAGTCGTCAAGCTTGCCGTCTGTTACCAGGCTATTGGAGCGTTTAATTGTCTATCTAATCGTTCATTTACAAGGAATATACCTTCAAATTTATATACGGTTGTGCTTAAGTGGCCGAGCGGCTAAGACGATAGACTTTGACCGCCTCTCTACTTAGACTTAGGTTGCGGGTTCAAATCCAGGCAGCGGCAGTGTGAACCATTATAATTAATGGTGGTGGTTGAATTGATCACACTGTCTTCCCTTGGATAATAACGAAGTAACCGACTCCATCCAGATCATAAATGTAATTGTAAATGTAGATGTAGTTAAATATATAAAGGTAAGTCTCTGTTATAGGCGTATATGTCAGAGAAACGCAGGGTTTAACCCCATTATTATTATTGTTATTATATACGGTAATTTTGGAATACCTAGTACATGTATGTGCATCATTTTTATGTGCTTGTGCGTTTACAACGGCAGAGAGCTCGTGAAAAGTGTTCAGATTATTGGACGATTCGGATTATTGAAACTCTATTGTAATATGCCATTGTTTGCGTTCATGTTATTCAGAAATTAATTTATTTTGTTTGTTTTGTTTCAGTCTCATACAATAACTGGCTTACAACCCTACACACAATATTTGGTATCTCTACAAGTTTTTAATCCACAAGGCGCCGGACCCCGTACTCGAGTATTGGTAATGACAGATGAAGGAAGTAAGTACTATTTTGGATCATTTACTTTAAGTAATATATTTATTATTGGAATTACCCTAAATAATCATGAATCTACTAATCTTATGTTTTCTTTACTAAAAACATTAGAAAATTATTATTTTAAAGAAAATTTCATAATAATTAACGAAGAGTATACAGGGTGTTCTGTTTTTGAGAGCAGAAAATTATACCAGTGAATTAAGCTTAATATGACAAGTGGAAAAACTCTTCACCAAATTTCGAGGCCTTATTCGAGAGATGTGGTTATGGGAAATAAAGAAATACTTATGAATTCACAGACCTATCAAACCCATTAAATTAGTAGGTGTCACTTTAGAATATAGAGGGGAGTATCATAAACCAATAATTGATTGTAAATTGATTTAATTGGGTAGCGAATAATAAAAAAAAATATTTTGTAAAATAATGCATATTTATCAAATTATTTCACCAATACAGACACATAGACGTGAGAGGTATCAAATTATACATTAATATAGATACGGGGGGGGGGGTTAAATTGTGTAATACATACCACATAATGTCTTAGGATAACACAATCCAGACTGCTCTATCAAAGTTGTTGTTTTGCTATGACATTATGTGTTATATATTACACAATTTAATCTCCTACGTATTTATATTCATATATAATTTGAAACCTCATACATGTAAGTGTCTCTGTATTGGTGAAATAATAAAGACAACAAAATATATTTTTTAGTATTCGCTATCCAATTAAATCAATTTACAATCAATTGTTGTTTTATGATAGTTTCCCTCTTTATTCTAAAGTGAGACTTACTAATTTAATGAGTTTGATAGGTCTGTGAAATCATAAATATTCCTGTTTTTTCCATAACCACATCTCTCGAATTAGGCCTCAGATCGAAATTTGGTAAAAAGCTTTTCCATTTGTCTTGATAAGCTTAATTTATTGATATAATTTTCTGCTATCAATAACAGAACAGCCTGTATAAGTTTTAATTTTAAATTTTTTAATTCATTTTATAGGAGAAGGGATTTTCACCAGGTTTTCTATGTAAAAAAAATTGTAAACAATATCTCTTGCGTATTGTTAGATCCTGTTATAAAAATCAAAAGTTCATTTGCTTATTGAGAACATTTCGATGTAGATTTACATCATCCTCCGCAGCAATATTGTTATAAATCGAGATAATTATTATTCATCTGTATTGTAACGTTCTACCCCCACATGATATTTTGATGTGCTTTAATTATTATTGCAAAAGTATATACATTAATTATTCCACAGAAAATCAATTTTAATGTAATACAAATTTTATTTCTTATTTTTCTAAATGTTTAAGAATTTTTTAAGGAATTGTCTTGTCTGATAGTGTTTAAGGAATTTCAAAAACTTTATGACAAATTTTCCATACAATTTTTTTACCTAGTCGATTAAGACATAGTAACCTTCGAATTAATTTTCAGAAGCAATAGAAATCAAAAATGAAAATCATTAGTTTTTAGTTTTACCGAATATTACCAACTTCGATGACAAAATATTAAATAAAATACCAATATCGATTACTAAATATTTAAAAAAAATTTATGTATAAAAAAAATGCTTAAGTGTATTTAAAGAAACCGTACTGATGTATAAAAAAGTGTAGAAAAAAGGAATGTTTGTTTATGTCTCAAAATAAAAGTATCCTGAGACTTTCTAGCCATGGTTTTTAATTTTTTTTAAATCCAGAAATAAGTCTTATTGTTTGTCTAACACATCACGATCTTGAGTACTAATGGAAAAACTACTTTATATACGCTCCTTATGCATCCTGTTACCCCCCCCCCCCCAGAAGTGTTGAGAATTCATAAATCTGTATCTGAAAACGATATAAAAAAATAAATTCACCTTGACCAAGGGTTATACCATGATTGTAATAAAGGTGAAAAATCAGTCCATTTTACAATTTTAGGAGATCAAAAATTTTTCCTTGTCAAATACCTACCATAAAACACAACTGAGGGTATAGGAAAATAAAAATTTCGCAGTTACGTTCCCTATCTTTGACAAGCTTAGTCAAATATAAGTTTGGCCGAAGAATTAACCCTTGATTCACAAAGGAGCTCGTAAAGACTTGTAATATATAAGTGCCTAAAGATGGAATTTTTCTAGTTAAACTTCTTCAATTTGATATGCTGATCTCAAAATAAATTTTCATGTTTAGAATGAAGCCTTAAGCAAAAAATCAATTTATGAAATAATTTTAAGAGGTTAAAAACTTTTACTGGTTGACCTCAAATACGTGTTAAAAAAATTTGGTTGCAATTTTAGTGATCCGCAAGTGAATATATGAAAGCTCTTTTGATCAAGGGTACTCAAACAAATTCCATTTTCTCACATATATTGTAACCATAAAAATAGATACATGCGGTATAGATAATTATAATATCCCAATTTAAATATTTATATGAAGATGGGGGAGGGGACGGGGTGGTAGAGAATATTTTTGATATTGTTTTCGGTACCTATAATATACGTGTGTATACGAAACAAAGAAAAACACACCATATAAAGATTTCTTCTTCGAATGGTATAGTAACTAAGCACTCGTGCAAAAACAAATCGAAAATACAAGCTTAAAACGTGCTATCAACCACAATGATGGGTATGCTATTTGTATACATACTATAGTCACTTTGAACATTTTTTTTTACATGAACTACACAAAAAAAAATGCATACAAATTGAAAATCATGTGAATATGTTTTTTTTATGAGTAAGAAATATCCAATAGAAAAAAAAGAAGTTTTTTGAAGATTTGAAGAAAACCATTATACAACCTTTTTAGGGAGACCGGGTACAAAAGTTACGGCAAATCGAAAGTAACAAATGCTCTGTAGGTATATCTAACAGTCGAAAAACCGCTTCACTGCCGTCAAATGATAGCCGGTGGCGTACTCTAAATTTGTAATCAACCGCCGCACGTGCCCCGCGCTGACAGGTTTTGTGAGAGAACAATACGTGATTTCACAAATCAAAAGTACGATTTTTGAATTTTACTTATTTGATATTTACGTCGTATTAATAGCCTGATATTAATCTGAGTGTTTGCATATTATTTCTTGATTACATTGATTGTACAGTGTTTTAATATGTTTTTGCCTACCACCATCCGTTTTAAGGTTATCTTTATTGTTTTACCAAAAATGTGGTAGGGTACAAAAGTAAACACTGCCGTACCATCCTTTACTGGAACCATTTTGCCACATTTTCAGGCCCCTATTTGAGAATCTCTGGATATGACCAGAACGCATAAATTTTCGTCATTCAGTAAGCTATAATCACATACTTAAAATCCAAAATGTAAAGTCTGTAGGTCATTTAGTTCCGAAGTTAAGCGAAAGCAAAGTTTCGCATTTATGACACTCACTTGATCACTCACTCATGATCATCAGAATAGAACTAGGACTTCCCATAAACTCAGAGAGCTGATTTGGTACAGAGTTAGGGTTTAATAGCCACATAAAGGGAAAACTACAAAAACTAGGATAATCGAAGATCTGGAGTTCATGGTGACCTTGATTAGAAAACACAAGAGCCCAACCAAACTATTAGAGATCGACACACCGTCTTTACAAAGGCGTAAATGAACCCCCCGGATGTAAAGCACGTAGGCGTAAATACCGAACCGATTTTTCAGAAATTAATCCGTCTGAGCCGTCTAAATAATGAACGCAAATGGGCAATACCAAAAACTGTTGCTACTGTACAAGAATCAGAACCGGAAAAGAAGAAAAGAAAGATTTGTAATAATAAAAAAAATACTCTTAAAAAGAAAAAAAAACTGTGTCAAATAAGGAAATCTAATAAAATAAATCAATATGCCCACGTTTCTACAAAAACAAGTGAAATCCCACCAAAAACATTCTGAAAAAACTAGCCAAGTCTCGATGGAACTGCCTGTTTATCTCTAAAAGGTAATGAAATCTAGACAAAGTCGTGCCAAGTCTAAGGTTCCTTATTGCGATTTATTTATTATTGTAGTTAATGTTGTGTGACTTGGCCGTGGACGTTGACGTGGTCTCAGATTGGTGCAATGGTGTCATGGAGCACCTGGTTTTGTACTCTTGTGTACCCTTCAACGGCCAAGTCACACTACATTAACTATAATAATAAAGAAATCGCTTTTTCGAACCGTAGTGTTGGCACGACTTTGTCTAGATTTCATTACTTTTTAGAGAGAAACAAGCAGCTCCATCGAAACTTAGCTAGTTTTTTACAGAATGTTTTTGGTGGGATAACATTTTACCTCAGCTTGTTTTTTTTTGTTTTTTTGTAAAGTGAAAAGCCAAAATGATTGTGGTATATACGTTTAAGAGTATGTGTGTGGGTCCCTCATCAACCAAAGCAGTACCACGTCGCACACACACAGCCACAGACGCTCAAAGAACCGCAAACATTTTCCTTATAGGCAGACAACACATATATACCACAATCGAATATATTCTTTTTCATTTATGTTAGAAGAAAAACAGACGAGGAATTGTTTATTTTTCCGGCAAATATGAAACCATGAATTTTCATTTCTATATACAAAATATTATGTATAATCTTATATTTTTCTTTAAAAAAAAATTACACTTACAAATTTTAAAACAATTGAGTTAGTGGAAAACTTTATTTTCTTCTTTTTTTTTTGTATGTTACATACTTTATGTTGGTATCGCTTATCGCGAGAAGACGCGTTTGAAATATTATACTAGATGGAAAAATATTTATCACAGACATCAAATTTTTATTTCAATTTTAATATACATCAGAGGTCTCCAAAGTTTTTTGTCTCGTCGTCCACTTGCCATGTTTTTCTAATGGTTAGTTGATGTTGTATTTTTGAAAATTCGTCAACTTTAAATGTGTGTTAACTCCTTTCTAACTGCAGTGAGGTGTATAGAAAAAAAAACAATAAACAACAAAAAATAATTTTTATTCCTAGCCGAAATGCTATTTAGTAAATCGCATTTTTGGAGGGAAGTCCGATTTTTTGGTTAAGGTTAGGATGGTCAAAGATAATTTTAAATTTGAAAAGGCGGGATGTTACCCCTTGGGAGAAGGATGCCATCTTGATTTGAAGGGGTGAGTTTGCTTTTTGCAATAATTGCTACAGTATTAATTTAAGCGAAAAAAGTGTTGAGAGCATTTATGTAGAGAATAACATTCCCATGCGATTTTTGCGTAAGTCACATATTAAACAATCTGCTGAAAAGTTAGTGCAAAATTTAAGACAAATAATTTTTCTTTTTTACGATTTAAGCATTTTCAAAAAAAGTGTCAATAATAGTTTTTATACAGCAGAACAAGCAATAACACTTGTCTAAGCAATTGTTTACTATGACTCATTGTTTTCGCTCCAGTGATCGCCAAAGTGCTTTATTCTTATCATATAAATGTAATGATGTATCAGTAATTATCAATGACATTATTAAATTTTTGATTATCAATAAATGGGATTTTGAACCCAATTTTTTTGGATGAAAATGGAAAGATCGTATATGAGTTTTATACCAGAACTGTTTTTTAATTTTTATTTTTTCATGATAATTTTAAAGTTAGAGCTAGTTTAAAAAAATTTTTTAAAAGAGAAACGTGTAACGTTAAAATGTTAATTAATAATTGTATAGAGTGTATATTATTCAATTAACATTATGACGTCACAACGATATTTTACGAACATTTTGTTTGTCAGGCGTTTTCGTTTCTCTGTTGAAAAGTACTTTTAAAACTGTCTGTAACTATAAAATTATCGTGAAAAAAATAAGAAATTAAAACAGTTCTGTTATAAAACTTATATATATATGATCGTTCCATTTTTGTAAAAAAATTTGGTTCAAAATCCCAATTATCGATAGTCAATTGGTAATGTCATTGATAATCACTACTACATCATTTATATTTATATGATAAGAATAAAGCAATGTTTATTAAAGAAAAAACCTCATTTTTCCATCATGTTTTACACTCATCAAGGTTGATTTACAAAATTTTAGTCTATTTCTAAACATACGTTATTTTTTTCACTAAGTATGATAATAAATTTTTATGATTTTCGGTTGGAAATATATGAAAACTTGGGAAAGACCCAAGGATACTTTTTTTTTACGAAAAAAAACTTAAAGAGAGTGAAATATTGGTTAAATTTTTGTGTGATTTTGCCTGGAGAACCAATCGTTTCTCTAGTCAAAGGTTAATCACAGAATTATAGCTTATATATAAGAATAGGGCATAGGCTATAATTTATTTTAATAATGAAAAACACCCCTTAAACTACCCTTATCACGCTAGGATTGGGTATGTTTAGTATAGAAATGTGAAGATGGGTTTTTACAACTCTGTATTGGTACCATTTTGGAAACTTAACAATTTACAATTTAAAAAATAAAAAAAGCTTTATAATTAATTAAAAATATAGATATCGACACATAAAGCTGCATTTTTTGTCTTTATTACCGATTCGTCATTTATTTTATAAATTGATCGTCAGATTTCACACAAAACCACTAGTTATGAGAAAACTGTCCGAAAATTAAATATCACTAGGATACAGTTTGTAAAGTTTGTCTATCTTCAAGTTACACGATTTTACGCATAGTTTCATCATACATTCGCGTTCGGTTGCAATAACTCAAGTCTTAGTAGAAATATTTGAAAAAATAAAAAAGATTCTTAAACTAGAACAAATTTTCAATTTTCTTATACATAATAAGGGGTTTTTTTCGCTAAGGGCTCGCTTTCGATTTATAAACTAATAGCAGGCCGGATAAAACGTATTTTTATGGAATAGCATAACATTAAAATGCAGCCTCATACCTTTAAAATGAGTACCTTAAAGTACAAAAATGTTATTTATGGGCTAATCACGGACGGCTTAAATCAAGCGCTGCGCGCCGACCTTATGCAATATCATTTTTGTTTGCAATTTTAACCAGATCTCCGGTTCAATTGATTGCATCAAGGAGAATAAAAAAGATAAATATTTATTTTTTCATGTTCAAATTTTCAATAGTCTAGTAGTTATGGTCGTATAAACAATTAATTTGTTTGTAACAAATTTCCCCCCACTCTAGCTAGTCTAGGAGCTATATCCGAAAACAAATAATTTTTATTACATCCCCCATTCTGAACGATGAGCAAGAAATACACTCCTTGTTCGGTGGGACCTGTAAATGCATACGAAACTCACTCAGCGCCTACATCATCCTATCACTACACAAAGTGATATTTAAAGAAATTTATTTCGTATTATTTTATGTATTCTATTTGCAAGGAAATAATATGATATTTTATTTTATGTGGTTAAAAATACCTTAGGTACATGATATCTTATACCAAGAGAATGAGCTATTACTATTATTGATATTTTTATATAGAGCAGTTGGTATAGACGTATTTAACATTGTTCTTATGGCACAGCGACTGATAGACGGAATATTTTGATTATTTTCACCCAGATTTCATGGCAGAAAATGAAACAACAAAAGTTCCTACTTTAAAGAAATTTAAAAAATAAGAAACCGTGTCGACAGACTCCATTAGGGGTTTACAATCAGTAATAATCTAATTTCATGTAAAATGTAAAAAAAAATTGCAATTTTGATTATTAATTATTTTATAATTTGTCGAAATTAAACGGAAAGTAAGAAAAAAGTTAGTTATTCAAATGTCGAAGATTGAAAAATTCAATATAATTATTCAGTATTCGGTATTTCGCAAATTTTTCCAGGCATCAAAAAATTGTATAATTACTTTTCGTCTTAATTATAACAAAATTAATAATCAAGGTGAAAAATTTAATAAAAAAATTTTAACACTTAAGCTACCCTGATTGACTTCTTCGCGAACGAAATATTCAGTCCCTTGTTTTTTCTATTTATTTACTTTATTTTTCTTTTAAAAATATGATTGAAAAAACATGGACTTTCATCAGTATTGCAATTTCCTAAAGTCATTTCTGTAAAAAAAAACAGCACTCATATTATATAGTCTTACATATACCTAAAGCTTTTTTTTCTAGAAAGAGCTTCTACATTAAGCAATGAGTAAATCATTGCCATATGATTTGTGTAAATGAGTTAACATTTAAAATAATGAGAATTCGTAAAATTGTATAGATTTTTATCCACTCCTGGGCACACCTTTGCAGCTCAGTTGGTTAAAGCGTAACCAATTCCGTACGCGGTATGTCTGAGATAGCGGGATCAACCATTTCTTGAAAAAGTATATTGAAAGCTATAGTTTCACGTGAAAATTTACCGGTTAAAACAGTTTAATGGTTTAGCATGAAAATTCATTGAAAGTTGCTACTCTGTGTTGTAACAAAACTTCAAAATGTATTTTTTTTTAAATCTGGTTCTAGCTTTTTTCCCTGTGATGCAGATATATCTTGAATTAAAAATATTCTCAATATTTTACGAATTTCCATTACATTACACGTGGAAACATTAGTTTATTTTCCAACAATGTACCACTGGCACGAAACTATCAAGTGTGACAGACAAATTATATCAAAATAAAATTATGGTAAGTACATTAGCTATATAGGTGTTTGTTATAAAATAAACTAACTTCATCATTGCAACCAACTGTAACGAATGCGAAAGACTATATGCAGAAATGTTATTATGAAAACATTTATCATCATTCAATTACGAGAAATTGTAAATTGACAGCTCTGCTACAAATGTTGGTTTGAAAAATTCATTTAGAGGAAAGTAGCCAAAGTTCCTGCGCATAAATATATTTTAATTTAAACAAGTGAAAACAATCAATTGACTGAGTTAATTTTTTAAATACCATGCATAAAAAATGTTGAATACTCTATCACATTACATATACATACATGTCACACATACATACATAATATAACTGATATTCCCATATAATACATACTATAAAATTTACGCATTATTTGCGCCCTCACGGGTAAACAGTGATATTTACGAAAAAATGATTCAAACAAAAGTTGTTTTGTTTTTTATAAGAAACTTTTTTTACAATTAAATTTTTGTTTTATCTCTAATGATTTACAAGATGGGTCCTATGGACCCAAGACCAATGAACCTTTGTTGCTCATTTACGAACTCGACCTCACTTTTTACGTCCTGAGTACGCTGTAAAAATTCCATCTTGATATCTCTCTTCGTTTTTGAGTTACCGTATTGACAGACAGACGGACAGACAACCGGAAATGGACTAATTAGGTGATTCTATGAACACCTATACCAAAATTTTGTTCGTAGCATCAATATTTTCAATATTTTAATGCGTTACAAACTTGGGACTAAACTTAGTATACCTTGCATATAACGTATATGTATGGTATAAAAAATTTTTGTTATATTTCTTTAGGCGTGTTTGAAAACAATTTTGAGAGTGAATTTTTACGATGCGCAGCGACATGATTTAATTAACAGCATAAAGTAAGTCAATAAATCTCCCTTTAGTAAGTAAAACAATTATCGGAGGATAATACAATACATGTCATCAACACAAGGAAGGCAATCGATAATCCTCCTTGAGTATAGTGTATAATTTAACCACATCTATGAATATTTAATGTAACTATTATCAAACTTATGATCCAATACATGTCACTTATGAAGTTTGTGTTTGGAGTTACTTTTATTCCCGGCAAAATTTCATTGTCGGTCATTGAGCATGATTAATTTTCGCATAGAAAATTTTTGCAGGATCCCGTTTAAAACGTGCTCCAGAACCTAAGAATGTAGGTTGCCGATGGGTAACCTGGTAGAATATTGTTTAAACTAATATTTTTTTAAACAATAAGTAATTCTTTTCGGGAAACGATCCCTCAAAAAGTTTATGAAAAAATCAGATTTTTAACACGAATAAAATTTGAATTTGTAGTGAAGAGCTTGTTCAACAGCATCCCGCAAAAATTGTTGGCATAATTGCATTTTTATTGCTTGATTATTAATTGTTAAAAGAGGGCGCGAAAACCACCCAACCATTTCTGCGATTTTCTGTTCTATAAATGCTAGA
This sequence comes from Chrysoperla carnea, assembly GCF_905475395.1. Lineage (NCBI taxonomy): Eukaryota > Metazoa > Arthropoda > Insecta > Neuroptera > Chrysopidae > Chrysoperla > Chrysoperla carnea. The sequence continues at coordinate 19,415,212 of NC_058342.1, read as the reverse complement.
ATGTTGGGATTTTCACCAAAAGACTTGAAATAAAATCGTTCGAAAATTTTCCGCAAGGCAACTGCCGGAAAAATCACGGAAACTAATTTTTCCGATTTTCCGGGGGGTTGTGTTATGTAAAATGAAATTTTTCCAACTTTTCTGTTAATTTAATTTCATTCTGAGTTGATTGGTGAAAATCCCATCTTTTTGGCATGTATAGAACAGAAAATTGTTATTTTTGGGTGGTTTTTCGCGCGCTCTCTTAACAATTAACAATCAAACACTGAAAATGTAATTAGGCAAACAATTTTTGTGGAATGCTGTTGAGCAAGCTTATATAAATTGTTAAAAAATAAAACAACAAATGTTTCAAACAACTTTTGTTTGAAACATTTTTTCGTAAAAGTCACTGTTTACCCATGAAAGCGCAAATTAGGCGTAAAATGTATAGTATGTGTTATATGGGAATATTAGTTATGAATATGTAACATGTATGTATGTGTAACATGTATGTATGTGTAACATGTATGTATGTGTAATGTGCCAGTGTAATCAACACTGTCTTTACATGGTATTTGAACAATTAACTCAGTCAATTGTTTGTTTTCACTTATTGTGTATCTATTATCAATTTATTATTTATTTTATGTATCATAAGATTTCTCCGATAAATAGACTACTCTCCTCTATGTAGGTAAATGTTGTTATATTCTAGTAAAACACCTCATATATATGTGTTATAGCTGCGACATTTACGTAAAGGATCGATCATCGATATTGAGGAGAATCTAACAACTCGCTTGGTTGACAAGTGAATATCTGCTCATTACTTTCCACATGAAAGCAATTACAACAAAATATGTACGAACTACTTTAGGATTTGCAACACTACTTTGGGAACAATACTGGGAAATTTTGAGAAAAACACTTTCCATATAACCAATATTCATTGTTAAGCTCATTTTGGATAATACGAGCATCTTATTGAATATTAATTTTAAATATGCGTTTATTATTTATTATTATTTATTTATTCTTTCATTCATTTCATAGTAAATTCATTTCTGACTTTATTTTCAATCGCTGAAAAAGTCACAGCATAGGTTAAAGAGATTACATTTTTAGAAAAGATGGTACTTGTGTAGTAGCAAGTGATGGCATGAGCCCGTACTTGATAGTAAGTCGCTTCATTAGGCAATCATTTTCTTAATTTCAATTTTCATGTTGTTGCTTAACTTGACTGCACTTGTCACCAAAAGAAAGCTCAAGTTTTCAAATTTTGTAAAAAAAATTCGTGCCAAATCTCAGATGATTAGAAAATCCGGTTAAAGGCCTGCATCCGAGCGTACACTAAAAGGTACTATATGGGATTCTGAATGAGAAAATTTTTTATGGATATGCTAAAAAAATCCTTCGTTTCTTGATAGTGATATCAAGTATTTAATTCGTATTTGTAGGATAATTTCAAGTAAATGAACTTAAAATACTATTTTTCATGGCTGATGCTAACAATTTTCAATAAATTACGATTTTGTTTTGCGATTCTACCGTAACTTAGTACGAAAAAAAATTTCTTTTAACATAAAGAATCTGAATCTGTTTTTTAAATAATAGACACTTTTGTTTTCGTTTTTCAAAACAAAGTGTATTAGTCGACAGTTTCCATATATTAAGAAAATATTAAATTCAAAAGATCAATTTACGGTCATTCTTCATAATCAATCAATTACAATAATTTATATAAATATTTTTTCAATATAAAGTTTCATTTCCGTCGTTGGTCTACCGATTTTTTATTAATTTCCACATAATGTTTGGCATATATTTTGTTTTTTTTTTTAAATCTCTGGAATCTGTATTTTTTTGCTCAAGAATTAGCAGGGATACTTGGCCAGTGTTCATTTAAAAATGTGTTGATTACTCTGTCACATTACACATACATACATGTCACACATATATAACTGATATACCCAAAGTTGTTCTATAAGGAACATTTTTTACCGTTAAACTTTTTTTCTATCTCTAACGGTCTATAAAATGGGACCTACGGACCCAAGATCCATTTGACTTATGTTGCTCATTTACGAACTCGACCTAACTTTTTACGTCCCAATCACGCTATAAAAATTTCAACTTGATATCTCTTTTCGTTTTTGAGTTATCGTGATGACAGACGGACAGACAGACGGAAAACCGGAAATGGACTAATTAGATAATTTTATGAACTCTCATACCAAAATTTTGTTGGTAGCATCAATATTTTTAAGCGTTACAAACTTGGGACTAAACTTAGTATACCTGGATATATATTACATATGTACATGGTATAAAAATACAGGAACTAAACTCTAGATTTCTTGCATTCCCGACAAATTTTTATTTATACGATAAATTTTGATAATTAGCGATGTGCAGTTTTTCAATACAATGGTTTCAGCCGTGAAGTCAACAATTTTATTGAAATTTTATTTTTACTACCTGTCACCAATGCGTGTTCTTTGAATGGTGGTTTTTGTGTAAATTTCTATGTAATCTACATGCATTATTACAAAACATTATAAAACTTTTTATTAATAATAATTCCCATACGAATTGTCTGTATGTGCGTGTACGTGGGTGTGTGTTGCTGTGTTGAGTGTAGCAACAAAAGGTAACAAAATTTTTCTATTTATATATAAACAATAACAAAGTTATATCGATATACAGAATATTATTCAGTATAACCGAATTAAATCATTGTATTATTCTTTTTCCCACGATTTCATACATTTTTTATCGATTTTTTTAGGGAATGTGGTCTAAAATGATTCCCCTAAGAAAAAATGTAGTTAATAGCCAAGCTATTCGACATAATGTCGAAATGTTTTTGAACTCTTTATTCAAATGTTATAATATTGGTATGTAAATTTCTTTTGATCAGTTCAAATTTTTAGAACTATTCAATATTTCTCAATAGGGATCATTTTACTGTCCTTATAAGAGTAAGTGGGTAAAATGAACCCATTGCATTTTTTACCAAATAGTTCACATAAAATATTGATTGTTCTTTTACATTACATCAACGATTAGTATGAAAACAAAAATCACTGGTAAATTCATCTAAATCAACACATTCAAGACCCGTTACATGATGGGAAATCATTTTATCTTTTATAATTTTACACAAGATAGGGTTCATTTCAGTCTATATATAAATTGGATCATTTTACCCGTGACGACGACATTTTGAATTTCGCCATTTTTATGTCACCTCATAAAAAATTCGGCTTTTATGTTAAAAAGTCACATTTTATGTCACCTCATAAAAATTTATGCTTTTCGTTTTTCGTACAAATAACCTAAACTTTTAACATTTCGAAGCCCCTTAAATTTTGCCGCCCCAGACCAAAGCGTTACGGACCTAGCCCTAAATCTACCTCTGGTCAAAATCTATCAAATTTTCAGAATTAATTTAAAGTAGTTAAACTACATATAAAAAAAGTGTCTAGTTCAGCTCCAACCCAAGACTGAAATTTACGCCTTAGATGTTGCATCGTGTACTGTCAGTTTCAAGCAATAGATGTTTTGTCTGTTATACGTAAATGTAGTTTAAATACAGTATCGGTGGGTAATTACTAAACTGTGTGATGTGTCCGTCAGGTCATTGTTAGTGTCGAACAATGGATACTTTGTATGTTATACGCATACACAAGCATTACTAAAAAGTGAAAGGTGCACCCGATAGGTTGTGCACAAAAAAACGTAACGAGATCATTCGATCATTAGATTTTACACAGCAGAAAAAAAATGGTTTTTACTGTAATTTACAATTCTACTCGTACTTCCTTAAGGAAATAGGATAGGATAGGAAAACGGTGTATTAATGTTTTAATTTAAAATTTTGATAGGATACTGTTATCGTGATTTTCGATATAATTATTGAGCTCATAAAGCGTTATGAGTAACAAACAACGATCTTTGTTCGAATTCGATTAATGAGAATAACATTTATATATGTATAAATGTAAAAATATATATATTCTTACATTGTTTTTCCATCGATAAATTATTTTACTCATTATATATTCATAAATTCAAAAAAAGAAAAATCTATTGAACAACGAAAGTTCACTAAAGTAGATATATATTTTGTACTTTCATATATGACAGATTCCATATTTGGAGATATTGAGCAAATTCACATATAACGAGTCGGTAAGTAATTTCAAATTTAACTTTTAACCCTAATCATTAAACCGGCTTCTTCAAATTAACTCCTTTAAATAAAAAATGCGTGATTAAAGGCAAGGTGGTCTAAAATGATCCCCCTAAGAAAAAATGTAATTTATAGCCAAACTATTCGACATATGTACAACGTACACATTCAAGACCCGTTACATTATGGAGGATCATTTTATGTTTTATTATTTTACACACAAAATAAGGATCATTTTACCCTTTATAAAGGGGATCATTTTACCCGTAAGGACATATTTGAATTTCGTCATAATATCGTTAAAATTTATTATACGCCTTTGAAAATGTGCTATAATATTATTAAAAGTCAAAAAAAGCCAAGAGTATAACGGCCAGCCGGCAAGAACTAATACAAAAAAAGAAATTTTACGTTGAAATCTTTCTTACCAGAAATCATAAACGTAAAATTAATATGTTTGCTACGAAACACAAATTAGCTTATACATCACCATAAGTCTTTGTTGATTACGAAGTCTTTGACGATTAATTTGATTGCGCGAAAACCATCTATCGATAAATATAGATGGCTTTCATGGTTTACTTAAAACAACGAGGGATCATTATAGACCACTTTCCCCTACTACACATCTCTTACTTGATTTTTTCAGGAGATATAATCATTTAAAGTTCGATGCTGATAGTCGAAGTAGTCGCATTTACCGTAACAGACTAGGGACCATTTATTTATTACGTAAGGGTCCCAATGTGGGTGCAAGTTAAATCTCTACATGTCCTTAGCTGTTAATAAATTGAAGCTGCAGGTTAACTAGTTAAATTTATAACAAGTTAAATTTTAGGTTCACTGATTCATCTACTGGGTTGAACGAACTTCACAAGGTCAACTAGAAAAATCAATAATGGCATTCATAACTTGTTAAAAAAAAAGCTTTGAAAATATGAAAGTTAAATGAGAATTTTATAAATTTTTTATGTTTTTCTCAACATTTCAGTGAGATAGTACACTATTTTTCAATCAATACATTTCGATGGTGGGGGATGATCAGAAAAAAAAAATTGTTGTTGCTTATGAATGATGATTTTTGTAACGAATAAACAAAAAACAAAGTAAAAAACAAGTGAAAACAGGCAATTGACTGAGTTAATTGTTGAAATACCATGTAAAGACAGTGTTGATAACTCCGTCACATTACACATACCATGTCACACATATATAACTGATATTCCCATACAATACATACTATACAATTTGCGCATAATTTGCGCTCTCACGGGTTAACAGTGCTATTTACGAAAAAATGTTTCAAACAAATATTTATTTTTTTGAAAGGAACATTTTTTACATTTAAACTTTTGAGCTATCACTAACGGTTTACAAAATGGGTCCGTACTCATGACCCAATTGACCTATGTTACTCATTTACGAACTCGACCTCACTTTTTACGTCTTAAGCACGCTATAAAATTTCAGCTTGGTATCTCTTGGTAATCGTGATGACAGACGGACAGACGGCAGACAAACAGACAACCGGAAATGGACTAATTAGGTAATTTTATGAACACCTATACCAAAATTTGGTTCATAGCATCAATATTTTCAATCGTTACAAACTTGGGACTAAACTTAGTATACCTTATTATATTTCATATACATGGTAAAAGAACAACGTTTAAAATTCGTATACATTTATATTATTTAAAAAAAAAAAGTTAAAAAAATTTGCTAACCCAGAAAAAGTGGGGAAAATTTGTTTCTTGAATTGGTTTATGATGGAATACATAAAATTACATATTTTTTTTTATTAAGGAAATACATTTTCTGTAAGTGTTTGGTCGAATTTTTTTTTATACGAAAATATAAAGTTTTTATATTTCTATCTTCAACAATATTTTATTCAATCTCTATATGTTATAAATACGAAAGTAAGCATGTTTGTTTGTTTGAAACGCTTTCAAGCTAAAACTAGCGAATGGTTTTTAATGAAACTGTACAGCAATATAGCTCATACTTCGGAATAACACATGAGATATAATTTATAAAGATATATTAATAAAAAAAAATTAATTTAAAAATTAATTTAATTTGACAATAACATAAATTACAGATTTCTGTAAAAGTAGTCATTTGACATTACCATAAATTGCAGATTTTTGTAAAAATAGTCAATATAAAATATTTCACGGCCATGTTTTCTGATATACTCAATGAATAATTACGACTATTATAGATTTAAAAAAATAGAAAACCATACATATATTTTACCTGTGTCAAACAATCCTTACCATTATTTCGAGTGTTATAGAAGGGGCATACGCGAGACCAATCTTTTTCAATCTTTACTTATAAACCCAGCGAAGCGGGTGGGTATCACTCTAGTTTAAACATACAACTCACTCGGTTAAAAATATAAATATTAACATAGTCAATTTAGACTATCATTATTGACTTTGGGATTCGAATAGTTCAGTTACTAAACTTTGAGAATAAATTTTAAAGCACAATTAAACACTCAATTTTTTCACATAAGTTCATGAATATATTTTTAAATCAATACCTCCCCCCTTCCCCAAATGCTTTCGTAATTTATGAGTGATCCCTTACAAAGTTTAAATTACCGTGCGTTACAACTGACACTTGGCCGCAGAATGAAGATAGTGATTTTCAAATAAATTTTGTGTAATTTTATTAGATAGAATTATATTAAGGAGTACATTTTTAAAATTCCTGTCGTAGAAAGAAAACATTTCCGGCTTAAAACAAAGGAGTCACAACATAAAGTAATGAAAAATTTATTTCGTTTGAGTTTTATTTTGTTTTTATGGATAGCTAACGATGCGGTGAACGCTAAAATTATAGCTCAATTGATTATTGTATACACAAAAGGAGACATACATAAACATGTCACTATATGGGTACAGTTTGAATTTTTTGAAAAACAAACAAAGTGAAAATTCAATAAAATGCTGTTGGAAGTAGCGAGGCATATAGTTATTAATAGATTTATGTTTTGAAAGAATAAAATTCTTATGGGTTTTTAACTGAAAAATGTGTATAGATTTTTCTCGTTAACCCACTTTTAAAACTTCCAATTTAATTTATTTTCTGTTGGTTAACGATCGTCTAATACATGATTGAGAAACTGGAAAGAAACTAACCACTAGTTTGCACTGAATTAATAATGACTTATTACTTATGAACAATTCAAGGAAAATGAAAGTTTTAAAGTAGTTCGGCCGTTACATTACTAGTCAAGTTAGCAAGTAATTTATATCCATTGAAGTTATGCATAAAATATATATAATAATATTGGAGTTTAACCTCCGTTTTTCTGACATACGCTTTATCACAGAGGCCACCCACATCATTATTAATTAATCTTTATTTATTAAATTACATTCACATTTACAATTAAATTTATGATGTGAGTGGAATCGGTTACTTCGTTCTTATCCAAGCGACGACACTGTGATCGATTCCGCAATGCCGCTGCCTGAATTCGAACCCGCAACCAAAGTCTAAGTACTCGAACTGTTAAGGACTAACGCCTTAGACAGCTCGGCCATTTAGACTCATATTAAAATTAATGTTCTGAATAAAATTATGAATAAAATATTTGTATCACGTAAATGTTAATAAAGCTTTAAAAATATGGTAAAACATAAAATTTATACGTCAATTTGATTAGTTTGTGACGTCTAAAGGTCAGAAACCAAAGTTTTTTTTAATGTTTTCTTTTTGGAAAGCGTCGTAAGGTAATGTTTTTTTTTTTTGCATAAATAGAATCTTTGATAAATTTTTGATAAATGAAAAAGTTTTCATTATGAAAAGTTATTATTATTGTGAGTTTTTCCATCAGCTACTGTGTTAAAAATTATAATATTAAAACCCTCATAGTTTTGCCACGCGAAAGGCTCCAAAACTGTGTTTATTGTAATCAAGAGACTTTGAACTACTATTTATCGCAACAAAAAAAGAACTTACTCAAACAGCCGAACTACTTTAAAAAAACATTCTTTAAATTATATTGGAAGTACTCGTATAACAACGCATATACAACATAATTTTAAATTCACACTCATCAAATAAAAATTGTCATAAAGAAATTTAATTTTATGAGGGGGTTGGGTAGACGAAAGAAGTTTGGAATGTGTGTATTTATTGCAGACGTCATATGAAGAGAATAGGTTTTTTTTTAAAAAAAAAAAAGAAAGCATAATGTCCCAAATACGTTTACTTTCTTGCAGGCACCGTATGGGCTCTGATTTAACATTAGAAACTGTCATATAAAATATATTACATTTTCATGTTTTTCGAACGCACGAAACCGAGGAAGCTATTCTTTTAACCACCTTCTGCTATCATCCCTTTTTATACGAACATTAAAAAAGTACCACAAAAAATTTATGTGTATATAAATATGTTTATATATTATACCTATATATATTTTTTTCTTAAATTAGTTAGCTAAAAACATTGAATTACTTTTTCAGCAATTTTCAAACTGCCGTGATATAAATTATAAAAAATTAGTTGTAGAAGCAAGCTTTGCTCGTAATAAAATGTTATAAAATAGATTATGGGTGTCATTTTTTTACGTTACTTGATAGATAAAAATCATTAACAGATGTCGTTGACATTGGTTGGCAAGTTTAATTAATATATAATTAATATATCACAAAAAATTGTTTATATAAATTAGACAATCGACTTTTAATTAGACATTCCTCGGCGCTTTAAACCGTTGTAACGTTGCCCCAAAGCTATTATTATCATTATGATACAGAAGATTTCTAGAGTATAATTATAACTACAATAACTAATTAAATGAATGGTCAAAATACAATTTATTTTTTTTGTAATAGAATTTTATGTATTATTAATTGTTATAAAATCAGTTTAATTATTATGATAAATTATGGCAATGTGTGTATTAAATTTTGAACGGAATTGAAAATTTTGAAAAAAAGGTGGTCTGTTGACGACCCATACTACCTAAAATAACTTAAATTGCCAATAGGAAAATATACCGCTTCAATAATGTCAATGGAAGTGTGCTCTTTATTGCCATCAAATATATATATTTATCTTCGAAAGTCTTGATATACAATACTTGGGTACTAGACGAATCATTTTAGACAAAAAAAGTGTAAAATAAATAATTTTTTATTTTACACTTGCTTACAATTTTTATTGGGCCAATTTTTGCAAATGTTTTGGAAGGTACATAGATCAAAATTTACATCTAACTTGGTGCCGCTGGAATGTTTGGCCATTGTTATGGGCCAAATAGGCCAATTATCCATTTCCGAAGTGATTTTTTATCATTTAGAAAATATTCAACAAAATGGGTCAGAAAAGTATACTCGAAGGCTTTAGGAGTTGTTGATCACGATTCACGATTATGAATTTTGATATTCTCCTTCTTCCGGGGGTAATTCGCTGTGCGATGGTCCAAAACAACAACATTCTGTAAATATTCGACAAAATACGTCAAAAAGGTATACTCGGAGGTTTTGGAGGTAGCTGATCACGATTTTGAAGTCAGAATTTCGATATACGCCATTCTGAGATAATGCGCCCCCGCTGGTTCAAAACAGCAACATCCTGTAAATATTCGACAAAATGTTAGACCAAAGCCAAAGTTAAAATCCGAATTGTCCCTCCACGTTCTTGCTTCTACTTACCTGGTGTAATTTACATTATGCACTGGCGTGAAAAAATTGTAATGGATGCGAACGTGGCATATGCAATCAAAACATTCCTGAGGAGTCTGTTGATGACGTGACTGAGACAAACTGTGTTTCCACTACGGACTTTGACTTATCAAATATTGCCAGCATTTTCGATTTTAACATTCGATACAGATGATGATCACATTTCTTAGATTGAAAATATAATTAAATACTTAATAGTAAGATAAGTTGATTTGTAAAATCAAGTTATTCATTTTAGATTTAAATATTATATTTAATCAGAAACTATCAATTAAGTCAGGGGTCGAAGGAGAAAAGTTAATTGGAATTCTTACTTCGAATCGTGATCAGTGACATCAAAAACCTCCGAGTATACTTTTTTGGTCCATTTTGTCCAAATATTTACAGAATATTGCTATTTGGGACCAGCCGGGCGAATTACCCTAGGAAGGGGGAGGATATCGAAATTCTGACTTCGGAATGGTCATAAGTGAACCCGAAAACCCTCGAGTATTCGTTTCTGGCCCATTTTGTTTAATATTTTCAAACTTTTAAAATTTTGAAAAATCACCTCAGAAATGGCTTCTTATAATTGGCCTATTTGTCCCAGAGCAATGGACAAACTTTCTAGCGACAGAAAGTTTGATGTAAATTTTGATGTATGGACCTTTTGAACGTTAAAAAAAATTGGCCCGATATGTCGAGGTACAAAAAATTCTATTTGAAATGCTAAAATGATGCGACTATAGTTATACTATCTATGAATTTTTTATCATAAAAATGCAATAATAGACGCCATCTGTTGTTTTGAGTTTCACTTGTACAAGGGTGGTGGTCATCTTTATCCTTTAACGAAAAGTATTTCCTTTCATAATAGTCATTGCATTACGTTTGTTTTTGCTTCCTAAAACTTCAGGTAATAAAATACTGTACTCAAGTGTTAAGAAAATTTATAAAATATTAAAAATTGGGGCTCAGCTTGTAAGTATCTGTGTGTGTGTGTTTAGAATTTACAATTTTCTATATAGAAAATACATTTAATACAAATTTTTTTAAATAAATAAAAGCTAATTGTAAGACAAATTTTTAAGTAAACCTGCTGAGGTCGTCTCTGAAAGAGATTTTGGGCTTTTGGCACTGGCTCAAAAGAATGATTAATGTTTGGGTAATTTATGTACCTCGCACAACACATAACATGCAATGAACATAAGCAATTAGGTATCTCTATATAATATTAATGCTAAAGTAAGAATGGTTTTTAATGAAACTGTACAGCAATATAGCTAATACATCAGAATAACACATGAGATATAATTTGTACATATATAATAATAAAAATTTTAAAAATTAATTTAATTTGACATTAATTACAGATTTCTGCAAAAGAAGTCATATGACATTACCATAAATTACAGATTCTGTGAAAATAGTCCATATAAAATATTTCACGGCCATCTTTCCGATATTCTTAATGAATAATTACTATTATACATTTAAAAAAATTGAAAACCATATATATATTTCACCTGTGTAAAACAATGCTTACCAATATTTCGAGTGTGATAGAAAGGGGAAAAGCGAAAAAAATTTTTATCAATCTTTACTTTTAAACCCAGCGAAGCGGGTGGGTACACTCTAGTATTACCTATATATAAATATATTTAATTTTGGTATAAGCTTTAGAAGATCTTTTGCACTGAGAACATTTTTCTCTGTTGTAACTCCTTCTCTCCAAAGGTGCTCCAGAAGCCCCACAGCTTTAATAAACTTGAGAATATTCTTGGGTGACTCTTCATTTATTTCACAAAAGGCTTATGTCCATTAAGAATAAATCGGTGGAATAAAAGTTTCTAATGTCGAATAAAAGTTATGTCGAAAGTGCCTTATGGACAAAAGTAAAGGCAATTTTGACATAAAGTTGTTCAAAGAGTACGCTATTCAGCTATGACCATCGAGTCATGGGACACACTGTATACAATATTTGCTCCTTTATATATGTCAGATGCAAGAATTGTATAAGAATCTTAGCCAGCAAATTGACTAAGCCACTGTTTATATGTAAACATTGTACGCATGTGTTCACTATGATACAAATTAATTTTTCTGTTGCTACTGGTTCAAGCTACAACCATAATAAAAATTAAAAAAAAACACAATTTCTCAATATCGGGTCCGAAACCTAGAAGTGAAAGGATTTACCAATGCCAAAATGCCAAAATTTACCAAAAAAACTAGTAAGTTTATTAATTTATTGTAAATGTTAACAAAACATCAAACGGCGTTATGCCAAAACATATTCGTCACTGAAACATCTTCATTTCATTTAAATGAACCCATTGCCACACTTAGATCCGCAGATATGCGCGGTGCGCTCAGTTATCCTCGAATGTATAAATCGAATGTATTAGTTACAATCGCCAAAATGGACCACGATTTTAAATACGAAATTTGAATGTTCCACCTCTTTTTGCTTTCTACATAAAAATGGTGTAACGCATGATAAAGTATGACATTGTTGGATATTTTACATCTATAACTTACTGCTTAAACAAGTGAAACCAAACAATTGATTGAGTTAATTGTTGAAATACCATGTATAGACAGTGTTGACTACTCTATCACATTACACATGCATACATGTCATAGATACATAGTGATATTCGCATATAATAAAAACTACACAATTTGCGATTAATTTGCGCCCTCACGGCTAAACAGTGATGTTTACGAAAAAAAGATTGCAATAAAAAGTTGTTTATTTTTTTATAAGAAACATTTTTCATGCTTAAACTTTTGTTCTATCTCTAACGGTATGCAAGATGGATACTACCCAAGACCAAATGTTGCTCGTTTACGAACTCGACCTCACTTTTTACGTTCTGAGCACGCCAATTTTAACTTGATATCTCTTTTCGTTTTGTCGTGATGACAGACGGACAACCGAAAATAGACTAACGAAGTCATTCTATGAACACCTATAGCAAAATTTTGTTGATAGCATCAACATTTTTAAGAGTTACATACTTGGGACTAAACTTAGTATACCCTGATACACATTACACTTATGCATGGTATAATAAATGTATTAAACTAGTAAACTAAATGGGTTAAAAGTATTTCCATAACAAGAGCTATTTTAGTCGACCATTTACTAGTGACCCAAAAAAAAAAAAAAAAAAATCACTTTTTCACACAAAATTTTTTTTACATTGAGTAAAAATTAGAAAATCAAACGACATACTAAATGTGATCGTTATTAGATAGACTACATATATTTTCTATGTCGTACAAAATGGAATTGAATTCACAACCCATTCGTACCACATATCAACTAAAATGGGGGTATAAAGTCAGTCGATGTAAGTGGTAATATATCAACCTCTATATGATAGTGTTACATCAAAAAAAAAGGCAAATGACAGTGAGAATCCACAGTAAATGCACATCTTAAAATGCATTTTCGATTCCAGTCAACATTAACTTTAAATATACTTACCGGAGGTACAAATGTGACTCATATTTATGTCATTTGTGTTTACAAAATACTGTTCCACTTAAGTCGTTAAAAAAAAATTTTTTTTTTGGTATCCTAAAATTCTATTATCAGTTCCTAATGAAACTATAAATAGGTCTGATGAATAGATATCATGAAAGGTAGCTACCCACTGATAGCAACCTAATCGAGTTTATAGTATGTAAACTATAATTAAAACTATTTACGTAAATCTAAATCTTAAAAATTGAACATTTTGTTTATTTAGTCTATTTACTCTTTCACTTTTGTCTAAGAGACTGATTACTTCAACATTTGGGTACCTTTCAAGGCGAGTCAAGTAACTTTCACTGAACCGCGTAATTTCTTCACGCACTATGGGCACTTCAAGACTGCGTTATAGATTGTATAAGTAATCGCTGTACTTGACAGAGCTCTCCGATCCTTGATCTCCAGAGAGTCCATTGGCCTTCGCTTTGCATCACAGAAAAAAACATTCATGCCGTGAAAAAACCAATGTGTAAGATACAGAGAAAACTTCAACCCTAAGTGTGTAAGATGAAGACAATAATTGGTCTTGGTGCTCATCACCATGTCAGACCTAAAATATATTTGTTTTTAGACTTGTTTTTAAACTTTTTTTTAAATATAGACTTAAATCAGGCATGGGTGAGTTATTTTGATTATTTTTTATTGATTAAGTAGAAATCACCATTGTCATAGCTTTATTGTGTGCCATAAACTTTATTGTTTGTCCCTTTACACAAGTCCGTATTCCTCATAGATGAAGAAGCGAGAGGGGTATACGACTCTTCTGCCTATTTCAGTTTCTCTAATAGTAATGCGATAGAAAAAAAATGTTGTCTTTCTGTCTTACACATATTTTTGGTGGTCACTAGTTAGCTTGTCACTGTCTTACATGTATTTTAGTTACAGAAGTCCGAGGGACTTCTGTAAGTCCCATTTGCCCATACCTGACTTAAATTAAGCAGACTATTGCGCTGTTTGTAGTAAAATTTGTTAAATGCTCATTTGCTCATGTACTATGTGACACTCAGTGAATGATTCGACGTCTAACATAAACTTATGAAGATGTATGTATAATGCATAGGTATATGAGTAGTATTATATGTAGGTAGGGAGATAGTAGTCTACCTTAGGGGTCTGACATCAATACTATATGTTTCTCACCTACCTGCCATATGTGGTAACTTTTCATTTTACATTCTATTGAGGGTACATACGACATACCATATACATGAAAGACAAATGTCATCTATCCAATATCATCCCAATCCCACCAACCACCTACTTTGTTTTCATACCACAAATTATTGTTTATAATATCAGCAGGCATTAGGACGTTGCACACTCACCAGTCACCACAAAACAAGCGAATGTTCATCATATCCAATTCCTATTGGGTTATAAACAATTGGGTTCAATTTTATTTATTGTGTCTTCAATATATTTATTATATCTATCTATAAAAGTATACATTTTAGCTACTATTGTTTATGAGAATTTGATACTTTTTTTACTGTTTTTAGAAATAATTTGAATAATTGGGTAGTTCGAGTGGACGATTGTAAAAGGGTGATCCAATTTCAGTTTCCTATGTTTATAAATCTGTAACTTAAAAGGATGTGAATACTTTCGCTTGTTCCAAGCCCCAAAGGTTAGTTTGAAACATTCCATTTACGTTATGAATCGTTTAAGGATGTTCGAGCGCTAGGGCAATCTAAGATAAAAGGCTTGATTTCACAAGGGAACAAATTTTCAATTTTTTTAAACAACTGACTAAATTTTACTTGTTTTGGATTACAATAGAATATTCCACTATTTTTGAAAAAGTACTTCAAAATGTTGATTCTGCTAATAAAAATTCACCAAAAATTTATTTCGAAAAAATACACATTTATTGCCAAAAACTTATATAAAATTTGAAACTGGCAAAAACGCGGGCATCCAATTTGATGACGTAATATGCGAAATAACACAAATAATTTTGACAGATATATTCCTAGACGTCTGATTATAATAAATATAAATACTTATTATCTATGTATATATCATACCCAGCTGTCTACACTGAACGAACTGATGGTCTATGACTCATACCGCTATAACATCAAAGCATTGCTTACCCACGTTTTAGGTCACGTGATATACAGTTATTATTTTTAATTTTAATATTTTAAAAGAAAAATGTGGTTTTAAATTTACGTAGGGCAACATAATTTGGATCATCCTTTACTTTTGGAAAGCATCCATAACTTGAAATCGATACTTCGCTTTAATAAGTGGAAAGCACTAACATAAGGTTCTTTCAAAATTCCAAGAATATATTGTCAGTTGATTAGATTAGTTTACTGAAAACAAAATATAAATTAACATGTTTGAAAAAAAGTGACATCAAAAACCAATTTTGAAGGAATTTTTTTTTTTAATTTTATTTTTGCAGTTGTTAATTTTGTACTGTTTTGTGCAGCACATTTTGCAATATATGTATATATATATATATATATATATATATATATATATATATATATATATATATATATACTTTTTTTAAAATTTATTTGAAAATTACTTAAATAAATTCCACTAATTATGCCGCTCGAAAGTAACTTTCAGTTCTTAAATTCTAAGTTTATAACTAAAGCTTGGAGTAAGTTCTGGAATCTAAAAATCTGGAAGTTCAACCATCTTGTTCGCTTGTTCATCATCATTGAGGATTTAATAGTTCTTGGATCCATGCTCATGTTCTGTCATAGAAATTATTTGTCTACGAATAGCTATTGAACATACATCACTGACCTCTAGTACATGGTGTGGATTAAATTTTAACTTCCGCCTTACCTGTAACCTTAACTGCCCTACCTCAAATTTGACTCTAGCTACAGTCCTGCCCACCCGCATATTTTGCCGCTCCTGAAAGTATTTAGAAAAATAGAATGAATAAATAAAATAATTATCAACAACGGAATATTGTCGTATTTAAATTGAGCTAAAAAGGATTCAGAATGAATATTTAATTGAAGAACTTCGAATATAATAGAAAAATATTACAGTCTATGTATAGAAAAATGTAAATAGTTTTGTAAATTTAAATTAAATCTATATAAAAATATATATCTACAGTCAAAAATGGTTATAACGACAAACCGACAAGGCTGTGACTAAATACAAATATAAACAAGAGAAAACAAACAATTGACTGAGTTAATTGTTGAAATACCATGTATAGGCAGTGTTGATAACTCATTTCACATACATAACTCATTTCTCATGATAACATTTCACATACATACATATCTGACATATTTAACTGATATTCTCATATAATGCGCAAGTGTTGATGCGCAATCGTTTGTTTTTTGACGTCATGTAAATAACAAAAGATATTCACTTTGATATTCCTATATTAATACATACTATAAAATTTGTACCTAATTAACGCCCTCGTGGGTAAACAGTGATGTTTACAAAAAAATGTTTCAAACAAAAGTTGTTAATTTTTTTGTAAGGAACATTTTTTACATTTAAACTTTTATTCTATCTCTAACGGTTTACAAGATGGGTACTACGGACCCATGACCCAATTGACCCATGTTGCTCATTTACGAACTTGACCTCACTTTTTACGTCCTAAGCACGCTGTAAAAATTTCAGCTTGATATCTCTTTTCGTTTTTGAGTAATCGTGACCACAGACGGACGGACGGACGGACGGACGGACGGACAACCGGAAATGGATTAATTAGGTGATTTTATGAACACCTATACCAATTTTTTTTTTTTGTAGCATCAATATTTTTAGGCGTTGCAAACTTGGGACTAAACTTATAATACTATGTATATTTCATATATAACATACATGGTATAATAATCGGGTGAGTTAGTTGTTGAAATACCTTATGTAGACAATGTTGAATTTCAGTTAGCGTTATTATATCTTATTACGTTTAGTTTCAAACATGTAAGGCTAAGAAATATTGATGCTACAAACAAATTTTTGGCACTGGTGATCATAAAATCACCGAATTAATCCATTTTCGTTTACCTGTCCGTCCGTTCGTCCGTTATTCTAACTCTCAACATGATTACTCATAAAAGGGAAAGAGCTGTAATTTAAAAGTAATATTAAATGTATGATAAAAGTTTGAAGATGGTTTTAAGGGTGTAGCTTAGGGCAAAACTTTTCCGTTTCCATTATCTTCAAAAGTATACAATAAGGCTGAAAATTTTCAGGTAGGTAGTCAGGTAGGTAGTCAAATATATATAAATCTTATATATATATAAGATTATAATGACCATCAATTCGAAGTATTTTCTAAAAAAAAACTATGGCAAGCTTATGCTTTGAAGCTAATTTTTAAATAAGAAAATTTTTACCCGAAAATTGACCTTTTTGCCATCTTAATATTATTCTATAGGTTTGGTATACATTTATATTACTTTTAATTATATATATTTTATATTATTTTTAAAAAAAAAAAGAAAGATTACTCTTAAAAATTAAATAATTTTTTAGTTTGGATAAAGAAATATAAATAGTTTTTCTGGGTACTGTTTGAGGTAGAAATGATGACAAATTTTCGGCTGAATCCAAAAGAGGCGGATTTAAAAGTGGTCGATTAATATTGTCTGATATCCACTAGCTTATGGAAGAAGGTCTACTGGGAATCCCGCCAGAATTCATAACGGGAACGCATCCCAATACACAGTACCTCATGGGTGATGTGGCAATCTGTGTATTCACTGACTGGCATTATATTTTGCTATTTAAGTTTGAAAATTTTACAATAAATATCAAATCGAAATTAAACATTTCGTTAATAAAAGAAGTATAGAGTCATATCCAAATGGTTAGTGTGCCCAGCGAAGCAGGCGGGAATCAGCTAGTTAAATATAACGATCATAGTTCTATGTTTCCTTTAATGCCATTATAAATGGTTTTGACTATATTTCAATTAAAATAAAATAAAATATATCTACTTAGAATTGAATAATAAAATTGTCAAGGAGAGACAAAAATAGGATATTATTTTTTTAAAGGGGTTTCAAGACATTCTTTAGAGATTTATAATAAATACACTTAGCGTACTTGACATATTATAAAATACAAGTAGATAGTGTAGCCAGATGTACATATTGTGGTACACGATTTTAAAGTAAATCTTTATGAAATATACCTTATGAAACCATTTAAGATTAAGTCTAGACTACGATTATTATTTTTAAGATCCTGCTAGGATACAGGGACGAATGAAAAATCAAAACTGCATTTCTTTGTTCTTGAGTTAACGGAAGTGTATGAATTACTTCTGAAATTATATATTAAAGGAACTTTTTCATTGAGAATTGCGAAACACAATTTTTAAATATTACAAAATATCTAAATTAGCAAATAAATACAAAGAAAACGAGTGAAAACCAACAATTGACTGAATTAATTGTTGAAATACCATGTATAGACAGAGTTGATTACTCTGTCACATTACACATATACCTATACATGTCACACATTCAAAACTGATAATCCCATATTAATACATACTATAAATACATCTAATGTGTGCCTTCGTGAGTAAACAGTGATGTTTATAAAAATATGTTTGAAACAAAAGTTGTTTATTTTTTTATAAGGAGCATTTTTTACATTTAATCTTTTGTTCTATCTTTAACAGTTTACAAGATGGGTCCATGACCCAACTGACCTATGCTGCTCATTTACGAACTCGACCTCACTTTTTAAGTCCCGAGTGCGCTGTAAAAATTTCAGATTTCGTTTTCGTGTTTACAGCAGACGGGCGGGCGGACAACCGAAAATGGACTAACTAGATGATTCTATGAACACATATACCAAAATTTTTTTCGTAGCATCAACATTTTTATGCGTTACATACTTGGGACTAAACTTAATATACTATGTATATTTCATACAAACATGGTATAAAAATGAGTCTTGAAAACTTTAGCCTTTTAAGAATGATAAGAGAGCACAGGAAAACCTTTCACAATTTTAGAATAAGTTTTCTGTAAAAAATTTGACATAAACGATATTCCAAGTTGTTATTTTAAAACATTTTCAACTTTTCAATAAATGATATTCGAAATTATAAATCAGATTCATTTATGTATATAAACAATGCATCATTTATAAATAAATAACGAATGAATCACCTCATATAGTAAATATCTTTCCTATCTATCAGTTTAACAAAATGTTTTTCCTACATCATCTAATGTGCATTCTTAAGTGAAAAGTCTAGAAAATTATGTTCGTATATCCTTCAAATGTTTGCTGTCGTGAATATAAAATATTTTTAGTTTCATTTTTTTAACTTTCATATCTATGTTAGATGAGATGCGTAATAAATGGCGTATTTATGCTCGGGGTTTTACCTTCTTTAACTGGAGTTAAATTGGCAAGTTACGCAAAAAACGCAATAAAAAAGCGTTTGAATAACTTGGATTTGTCCTCAAATGAGTTAATTGATTTAATGCTTATTTCAACGTCAAGACGATTTTTTTAATGGAAAAATTTAATGATAAAATGGATACTCCATAAAAGTATTTAAATAAAATTGGTGCACCGTTTTCACAACTTTAAATTGAAGTACAAAAAGAACTAAATACATTTTACAATGAGACGTCTTCACGTCAGTGTTCGTATCGAAACTGTATTCTGGAGCAAAACGTGTTGTTCTTCAGTTTTATTCTAATACTTTTATAGAGAATTCATTTTATGATTAAATCTTTTGGAAATACCATTGAAAAAATCGACGAGGTCAAATTGAAGGTCACCATTAGATATGTATTAGTAATTTTTGTCTTTGTTGTTTTTATTATCAGTCATTATTTTCTAAATTTCCGAGGAGAGGGTCCCTAACTTTTTGAACACCCGGTATATTATATGCTTTATTGTATCATTACAAGGGAAAATTGATTTTCCAATAATTAAAATGTAGACTTTAGAGTAAGAAAAGCAGCAATCACTATTCAGGATTTTATTAACAAATGATCAAAGATAGGATTAGCTCAAAAATTTAATTTTTTAGCTAAAAATTGCTTTTTTCGAAAGTTTTTTCCAAACAATAAATTTCACATAAAATAAATCAAAAAATAGCTTTGCTTGGTTCAAAAAATTAACATTTGACAGCTGAAAAAACTTGAACCAGATTTTTACCTTTCTAAATCGATCGTTTTGAATGGACGTCTTTCGAACGTTTTTACGTAAAAACAATTGAAAACAACCAATTGACTGAGTTAATTGTGGAATAACCATGTATAGACAGTGCTGATGACGCAATCGTTTGTTTTTTAACGTCACGTTGATAGCTGATATTGCCATACAATATATACTATGTGGACCTATTTTGCGCCCTTGTGGGAAAACAGTGATGTTTAAAAAAATGTTTCGAACAAAAAAAGCTGGTTATTTTTTATATGGAATATTTTTTACACTTTTGTTCTATCCCTAATGGTTTACAAAATGGGTCCTACGGATCTTAGACCCAATTGATCTATGTTACTCAATTACGAACTCGACCTCACTTTTTACGTCCTAAGCACGCTATAAAAAATTCAGCTTGATATTTCTTTTCGTTATTGAGTTATCGTTTACACAGGCGGACAACCGGAAATGGACTAATTAGGTGATTTTATGAACACCTATACCAAAATTTTGTTCGTAGCATCAATATTTTTAAGCGATACAAACTTGGGACTGAACTTAATATACCTTCTACGATATATTTCATATATACAAGGTATAAAAAGGAACCCACATTTTTTCCGAACGGTTGCGCCCTGTGTTATTTACCAAACAGTTACGGAACTGTGTGTTATATAAACATTGAAATAGTTATATGAAAGTAAATTTGAGTATCTGACTTGATCTATTTTTATTTGATTTAATTGTATTTCTGCCTGATTGCGCATAACCCAAACACCCATATCAACCCATCAACAAATCATTAATAATTAATTGAAGAGAGAAGAATATTCTATTCAAAATGTGCGAGACATCTTCATTAATTATTTGTAAACCAAATCTTAAATCAACTCTCTCTTTGGATGAAAACTTTTAAATTGAATCATTTATACAGTTCTTTAGAACATCTAACTCTTTTTTTTTCACACCAATTAAAAATATTTTACATTTATTATTTTGATGATTATTATTTCTTTACGTTTGTCTTTGATAATATTTTATAATTTTTTCCCATTTTATGCGTTTTCCATTTTAATTTAATAAAAACTAAAGACACTTCTCTAACCTAGTAAAATTGAAATAGCTCAACTAACTCAATTCGCACCGTGCTTGGGTTTTATGGGAGGCGTTTCTATGGTAACGATACACTACTTTAATTGTAGATTGGCTTGCATTTATGACCTACATTGAAAATTTAATATTATTGTCTCGCAAATTTAAATAAATAATTATGATAATTTACGTTTGAAAAATAATATTTGTGTAATTTGATTTCTTATTTTCACAATTTTTAATGCATTAAGTTTAATTAATTAGTGTTTTTCAATAATTTTAATTGAACATTCTATATAACATTAATATGTAAAGAATTGCAAATTAGTCATAACAGCATCCTCTATCGCCAAAACTTTTCACTGGAAGCGCTGGCATCGATTTTATTGTCTCTACCATGATTACGCACGCAACGAATATATTCATTTTTATACCCTGTATACATGAATTGTAAGCACGGTATACTAAGCCTAGTCTAAATTTTTTACCCTCCATATATCCTAACCAATATTATAAATATTTAAGTATTTCTGTCTACTTATTTAATTCGTAGGAAATAGAACAGGGATTATAAATGAATTACGTGGTGGCGATTCAGCAATCATAATGCTAATTTTTGCTTTTTCGACTCTGAACGCGGCATGGCTCGGTAAAATTTTCAAAAGCCCGGTCGCTCAGCAAAAACTTCCAAGCCCTTCGCTGCCGAGCGAGACCCGAGCAGATAGTAATCCTAGCAGAAACACAAAAACAGCATTAAACACGTGCTGTTGTGTTAGAATACTAACAATGAATAATATTAGATGTATATACAAACAAACAATATAATTTTTGAGTGATTGTAGAGAGTGGTGCAGAAAGTTCGGATGGGCGAAAAGTGTTCATATTGTTCGACGTTTTCGATTATCGAGTGTTCCGACTATCGAGACTCTACTGTACTGATGGTCGTACGTTCATGACATTAAAAATTGTCTCGTATTTATATTTATATTCACATATATGTTACAGGAAAAGTCGAATTTTAGTAAAAGTTGACTCTGCCTAGCAAGAAAAAACATCAGTAACAGTTGTTTGAAAATAAGTTAACACACTGTTCCTAGGACGAGTTAACTAGGTCTGCTGTGGCTTAACAAAAGTTGATCTTAGTCAAATAATTAAGTTTAAGTGTAATATTTTACAAATTTCATAAAATTATGAAGATTAAGTACAAGATGTTCCAGCACCAGGGCTATTTTGGATAAATGGCTTATATGAAGTTCTTAGTCTAAATCAATTCAGAAAATTTTAGGAGGGCGTAAAATAAATAAATGAACTTAAAAGTAGGCATTTTTAACATTGATCTTATGGGAAAATGGTAGACGGGTGATATGTTTTCATAGATTTTTTCAAAACTGCTAGGTGGAAACCAAAAAAAACTTTTTAAATTAAAGTTGAAACCTTAATAAATTGTTGAAAGCAAAAAACCCCGCTGTGGCCGACTAATCAAGGATGTATGACCACAGTAGTGGACATAAATTTTAAAAAAAATATATATTTTCAATTTTGATAGTGAATTATGTTATAACATGACAATATGAGATGAAAAGTAAGAATAAAGTTTTTTGATATCTAGAGTAATTTTTAAAATATGAAAAATTCAAAATTACTAGCCAAATCGTAAAATATGACATTTTACAGTATGCTTGTCACTTATATATAATGCATAAATGAATTATTTTGTGGAATATTCAATAAATGCAACATTCGGTTTTTAGATACTTTTTGTTAAAACTTTTTTTTTTATTCTTACATTGGCTTTACTGTTACTTATTTGATTTTACTATTTACAATGTATACAGTTTGTTTGCATTTAAAACTTCCTTAAGCCATAAATAACTATATGGCTCATTTTGCTTCTGCTAATAAATTTCGATTACAGTAAAACACGTTTATAAAAAGACCTTAAAAGAATATATTTACAATTTAGATTACACCGTACCACATCATGTGGCATTTCCTATCGCGTTTCCTATACGCGGGTCAAAAGGATTTTTGCGGGATGGTTGGAAATAAAATTCTGAAATGGTTTGGATGTAGGTTCTAATTGTGAAAGCCTTTTAAAAAAATGTATACTTATATATCCCTATAAATTATAAATTTGAAAGTAAGGATGTTGTTTGTTTGTTTGTTACGCTTTCACGCAAAAACTACCGGATGGATTTTAATGAAACTGTACAACAATATAGCTCATACACCAGAATAACACATGAGCTATAGTTTATAAAAAAATATTTCAAAAAAAAATTGATTAATTAATTTAATCTGACATTTTAATGCTCCATCTGTGATCATCATTTTGATCCATAAATTAAAAATTTCTGTAAAAATTTTAAATAAATGTCAAAAAATTCATGGCTATCTTTTCTTACATATTTAATCCTCATATCTTCTGGTATACTCAATGAATTTGGACTATTTTAAACTTTAAAAAAAATTGAAAACTGTGCATATAATTGAGTTGTGTAAAACAATCCCTAGCTGTATAAAACAATTCGAGTGGTATGGGCGGGGGATAAGTGAAATCAAGAGAAGTGGAGTCTATAAAGCGGTGGCATTTACTTTTAAGCCTAGTGAACCGGGCGAGTATCAAGCCCGTATCCCTATATATTATAAATTTGAAAATAAGGATGTTTGTTTGTTTGTTGGTTACGCTTTCACGTAAAACCTAATGAATGTATTTCAATGAAACTTAACAATATTATATCTCATACAACAGAAAAACACATTAGCTATAATTTATAAAGATATAAGTATTAAAAATAAAAAAATTAAATTTAATCTGAGACTACCATAAACTACAGATTTCTGTAAAAATAGTAAATGTAAAACAATGCATGGCCATCTTTTCTGATATACACAATGAATTACGACTATTATACATTTAAAAAAATATAAAATCGTACATATATTTTACTTGTGTAAAACAATCCCTACCATTATTTCCAGTGTTATGGAAAGGGGATAAGTGCACGTAAGGGAGGCTAAGGCTATAAAATGGTGGCTTTACCAATCTATATCTTTTGAGCATTCTTATGGTATTCAGAAACCAAAAATTCAAGCCAAAAAAAAAACTAAAGTACGTTAATTTTCCTTGTAATTTTTACAAAATATTTGTAAATTACAATATGGAAATTAGGAATTACTAGACAAATATATAATATGCCTATTTATTAAGAAGCAGTAAGTGTATTATAAATATTTATGAATTATGTTAATATTATATATTAATATAGTTTTACCATTTTTGCTGTTTTGTGTATTTTATAAGGGAAAAGAAGAAAACTATATTTATCTACAAATAAATTTGAGGATAGAGTTTCATAACAAAAAATTGAATTAAAAAGTATTAGAATTAAATTTAACATTTGTACTATAAGCATTTTTCACCTACGAAAATTTTTGAAACACAGTAGATTTTTTTATCTTTAATGGTTGAAAAATTCATTGATTGAATTAATTACATTTTTGTGGTGTTTTCAAAAACACGTAATTTTCTTATGAAACACGCACTTAATAAATTTAAAACTGATTTCTGTCAAATGGAAATTTTTCAGATTCATTTCTTATACATTTTTGAGAAGATCAGAAATATATTGCTATCGCAATCTCCAATAATGACCATATTTTAGGAGAAAAACTGAAAATTTACCCTACATACTATAGTTTTTTAGAGAAAAATATTTATAGCAATAGTGGGATTCATCTTTCTCAATTTTTATTATAGTTTTTTAGAGTAATAATTTAAAGCAATAATTCATCTTTCTTTAATTTTCCCGAAAATTAAAATAGTTAATATTCACAAACTTTGAATTGGGGTATTTTAGCACTCAAGTATTTGAGGGAGATTAAGTAAAAAAGAACCCTAGCATCTAAATAAAAAAATAGCCGAATTATTGTGATATTGTGGTATCACAATGGGCTCTATAGTCTAAGTTTGTCCTTCGGGGACACACTTAGCCAATTTAACTTAACCTATCACGATGTACATATATGTGTTATTTACTTCGAATTTAAAACATTGTTTATTTCTAGTATGTAACGAAATTTATGATGTATGTATTATCTTGAAATTTTGGTCATCCTACAATTTTTAAATCTATGTCTATATTCATTTGCATTTGTAACTATAATTTATTCTTAAATTCTCAAAAACATCCCCACCACCTATTTCCACCAATACACTCACTCCATTTTTGCACTGCACCTCCATAAAGTTACTATTCGTAATAATCCACATGACTTTTTTGTATTGTATATGTGACATAATTTATTCCACTATACAAATACATTATGTTAAAAATTCTTCCCCTAGGATTAAATGTAACTTTTTAAATAAAACACCATGTATATTTATAAATGTATATGTATATATATTATGTGTGTGTGTGTGTGTATAATACTTATACATGCATAATATAATATTATATGAAGTAGATGGGTTGCTTTGCAATGTTTAGATGATAGTAGGAACATAGTCGGAGTAAATGCCTTGTTGTATTATACGATCTCTGTAATAGTATGCTTGGTTTATCCATTTTACAGACCATCTCAAAAATAACTCGCCTTAGACAGTTCACACAATAAAAACGTAATTCGTTACGTTCCGGCATACGGCTTAAGTTTAACACTAACATCAGAGGTTAGATTATGAATTTTTCAAATAAATAAATATATTTAGATATAATTACATTACCTGAATAATAGTAGTGTTTGTGAAATCGTTTTTTTTTATCAACAAACTTTTTTGAAACAAAATTTGAACCAATTCTAAATAAAAATTACAACACATTCCACTTTTTATGCTTCGTAAATCTTCATTTTTTGTTTTATCACTAGAGGGCAGTACAACTGTATTTTTATGAAGATTGCGCATGCGTATGTCTTATTTCTTACATTTACGGCTTACGTTTTTTATTGTGTAAACACTCTTATACATTAGTACGACCATCCTGGCATTTATCACTTTTTTCATTACCAATTGAATTTTAATACTAAGAAAGACTCTATCTAGTGATAGAAAGAAGAACTATAGTCTGAACGCCGATAGATACATAAATTTAACGGGAATGTTTGTTTACAATCTTGAAACTATTCACTCCTGTCATATGCATATGATAAAGGTTATTGTAACAATTTTGTTTTTATTTAAAAAAAAAATGCATTTGAAAACACAACTATAAAATTAAAAGTAGAAAAGGATACAAATTTAAAAGTTAATTAAACATAAAAAATTATAAAATAAGGTCCTAAAGTATTAAAAAATTTAGATAACAACACAACTACAAAGTTTATATAAGAAAGTAGAAAAACTATCGTAATTATAAAAGACTCGGGGAGCAAATATAGCACAGAACATTAAAAGTATAATAAAGCAGATATCTCCTGCCTCTTTAATCATTAAAATAATCAGCTGATTGTAACAAGAATGGTTTATATTTTTTTTACTGGTGGCGCTAACATCTTAGCGTTAAAATCCAATACCAGCACGTGGTCTAATAATAAAAAGTTTACATTTCTAACGTGAGCATATTTTATATACTCTGATGATAGAGTATATAAAAAACTCTAAAGACAAATCTTCTTCTGACAGTAATAGATCATCACCTGCTCACACGTGAAGCTCAAGACACTTTTTGGGACTATTTCAATGAAATGGCAAAGGATAATAGTAGTGATTGTCACGATCAAGAAAAACAAAATCCAATTGTTAACGAGATTGACTTTTTCTTAAAGACATATCGAATCGATTGCAATCACGACCCATACATTTGGTGGTCAGATAATTTGAATCACTTTCCGCAATTGTCCCGATTCGTTAGAATTTATCTTTCTGCACCTGACAGTGGTGTTACTGCGAAGCCGTTTCTTACTAAAATATGGGGAAAAGGTATTAATTCACCACAATTTATTGAAATTGATTATTAAAATAAATTTTTGTAAACTACTGAGAATGTTTTTAATTTTAGTATCCGGAACTCGGCCGGATACTGAACTTCTATCCGGTATCCGGCCAGGTAGTGATAACAGGCCGGATACAGGATAGTTACCGGATTTCATCTCTTATAAAAATGTTTTTTTTTTTTTTTGTTCTTATAAACTTGTATTATAACTTCAAAAATAATTCGAGTTTTGGGGATGTATTTTAAACTCATTCGATAATACAAAAAAACAAACATCTATCTATTTTATTTGTTTTTCTAAGCTAACAGTTCCCGTAAGTAAATTTTTGAGACATTTTGCAGAGTTCGAAATGTAGGTACTACATGTTTTTGGTATGGTGTATAGGTTATGTACATCCATCTATCCCCGTATATACTTCTAACAAATACTACTTACAATACTAGTCTGACGTGATAGATGCATACGAATATATATATATATATATATATGAACATTTATACCGTACGGAGATGGATCTATGCTTTCAGGATTTCAGGCAATGTCCCTGACGGTTTACGGATCGAGTCACACCAGTTGTAATCGAGAACGCGTTCAGGCTACCATTAGTCGTCGTGTACCGAATACCGACGAACACACACACTCACTATTCATACAACTATTATATTCAACTATAACTAAAATATATCAGGACCGTATTATTTACATTATAATCATAATACTAGCACAATACTCGTATAATAATATTAATGGGGGCGGTATTCATGAATCAAATTATATTCAATTAGTGTATGTAATTATGGGTGATCACTAACAATATTAGGTTATAAATTTTCGATAAAATCTATCAGATGTATAGTATAACCTTAACACCTTTAAGTATGTGGTAAATGGTTAACCAGTATTACTTTCAAATTTATTTACCGTTCGATTTATTCATGTTTTACTAAATTTCATTTACAAATTATTGTACATTTATTTTATTTTCTTATGTTTGTCTATTTTTATAGACTAGCTCGAACCGTGCGGGATTCCGCTTCCCTAGTTACCGTAACCCGTGGATAAAAATAACAAACAACAAAATTCGTAGAAAAGTGGTGAAAAAAATGAAAAATAGAAAATGTATTAAAAATAGTAGGTAATTATATGTCTAGAGTTTCAGGAGATCATAATTAAAAACTAACATGTTTGCCTAATAATGTTTTGAGTATTATATGCCTGATAAACTTATTATTTAAAAAATTTATTTTATGATGTTTTTGAATGATATTTTTTCGTTCAAATTATTTTGTTTATCGTATTTTTTCCTAAGCGGTACAACAGATTTAGAAAACATAAAACTAATGAACACACAGTGTGTTCTCTGATAGAGGTAACTATACTTGTAAATTTTCTTATTTTTATTTTAAGAAAAAGAAAAAAAATTTTCCTTTATCTGAAAAGTATGTAGGCAAAGTATATTTAAAACTTCTAAATAATGCAGGGGGTAGCCAAAAAAATTGAAATCACTATTTTTCTTTTTGGTAAACTATCCTTTTTATACAATTATGACTCAATACAAAATATCAAGAAGATCCGTGTACTTTAATTATAGTATCATTTTTTATTTGAACAAAAGTTCAATTTCAAAAAAACGTAACAAAGAAAATAACAATTAACATGTACTATTCGAGGGTGTATTTTTTTTGTGGACTAGGTTAGAAAATTAAAAAGAAAATTTATTTTTTCGAATAAATATCACTAACAATGGAATTGTCAAAGTTGGAAAGATGTTCTTGAAGTTCAGTCATGAATTTGAATCTTGAGTCATAATTGTCAATTTCGAGCAACTTTTCTTAGTAACATTTTCTCAACTTATACCCTGTACATTATTTAAAAGTTTTAAATATTCCTACATACTTTTCAGAATAAGAAAAATTATTTATAAAGAATGACTTTCATTCTTAAAATGCAAAATAAGAGAATTTACAAGTATAGTTACCTCTATCCGGGGGCACACTGTATATAACACATATGAACATTATGTTTAAAATTATGAAAAAAACTTTTAAAAAATTTATGCAATGCTTCCTTGAAATTAAATTAGCTCTCAATAAAAAAAGTATTTATAAATGTCTTATTATGTATTAATAATTCAAAATCTAGTTTTTAAATTTTAAATTTTCAATGAATACAATAAAACACAAATTATAAAAAATTACCTATCAAAATATATTTTATTACTAACCCTTAAATGAGTTATGTTGTTGAAAACATACAATTTACTGAGACAATACCATCTATAGACAGTTGATTACGTAATCCTTTTTTTTAACGTCATGTAAGTATAGAAAGGTAGTCATTCTTACATAGCCACAATCGTGTATAAATATCACGAATGTTATTATCTGACATTCCCAAATAATACATGCTATATAATGATCAAAACTAATTTGGGCCCTCACGGATAAACAGTGATGTTTACGAAAAAATGTTTCAAACGAAAAAAAGTTGTTTATTTTGAAACGTTTTTACATTTAACTTTGTAACATGTAAACTTTTGTTCTATCTCTAACGGTTTACAAGATGGGTCCTACGGATCCAAGGCCCAATTGACCAATGTTGCTCGTTAACGAACTCGACCTCACTTTTTACGTCATGAGCATGCTATAAACATTTCAGCTCGATATTTCTTTTCATTTTTAAAAGACGTACAGATTACCGGAAATGGACTAATTAGGTGATTTTATGAACACCTAACTGAACACCAAAATTTTGTAGCATCAACATTTTTAAGCGTTACAAACTCGGGACTAAACTCAATAAAGCTTGATATATTTCTTATATACATGGTATAAAAAGGATAGTCATATTGAGTGTTAAAAATCATTAAATTACAACAAAGTTGTAATAAAAAAGATACAATTTTATCTATATTCTCTCCTAAATAAAAATACCGGTTTCGAAAAAAAAATTATTTTAAAACCTTGAAAGTCAAGATCGCTTTCAAGGTATTTCCGTACTTAATTATGCTAAGCTTAGAACTTCAATATAAAACTTTTGCTATTTCCATACTTTTCCACGTTTATAATTTAAAGTGGTATTAAAATGTTTTTTTTTTCCCATAAATCAGTCTTTCTGAAAAATATCATAATGTGTCACTTTTCACTCTTTTCCATTTTAAGTTATCCTGATAACGAGTGGACTGCCAGGCGAATTAATTAGAAACTAATTAGACTATGTTTTAAACATTCATATCAATATTTTATTGAAGCGTTAATATGTCTGAGTGTTGCAGAATTCGGATTTAATTGTATATATTCATACACCCCTGTAAAAATATGCTCTTGATTAAATTTTCATAATTATGTTAGTTCTCAAAAATAATCATATCGTAATATTCTTTTAAAAACATCTTAATCAAATCACTACAAAAAGGGTTTTCATCATATAGTATTAGTCATCTGGTAGTTTTTCCGGGATAGTTATCCGGGACTTTTGAAAATGGATGGTTTTATAGATTTTTAGGTGTGTTTTTCGAATTTCTACTTTGCTACCTTTTATTTTTTCTTCTCGCGCTGCTATATTAGAAAAATGGCATCGAGAAGCAGTTTTTTTTTTACTTTTGAATATCTACTTTTCTAGTCATTTTACGAGAAAAATAGAAAATTTCCGACAGTTTATATCTTGACAATTTTTTCGTAAAATCAATAATTTCGGCGTACGAACGCCGCAAATTGAAAAGATTAAGTGAAAAATTATATATTTTGATTCGAGTATTTAACGTTAAATAAATTTTCCAAAATGGTGGCGCAAGGATACGAGGTATCAAAGAAGAAATTCGAAAAGAGCACCTCAAAATCTATAAAATTATTCATTTTCAAAACTCCCGGAAAACTTTCAGGCAAACATTTTTTTTAGACTAAATGATTAGAGTAATATTGATATAAAAAGTTTAAAATCGTCGAAGTTTATCGGATATGGGATTTCAACTACATTGAATTCTTTTCCAATCGGACAAATTCTTCTAGGTGAAAACATCTATTTAAATACACGGATTATAATCTAAACCAAACATAAACTGTACATCGTACTTTGCAATATTGCAATACTCAATATTAAATATTATTTATAATATCGTGTAGAGACCGATATGAACTAGTAAAGTATTGTTGACCAACAGAAGACCGGTCTTTTTAGTCATATCTCCCCGAAAATATAGACTTTTTAATACAAACCGATATGAGGTAATATTGAGGTCTCAACCTCATCGCGAGATAAAATATGGCGAATGGTGCCATGAATGTGATACAACTACCGTACGCAGGGCCGGATTTAAATTTCTGCCGCCCTGCTTCACTTAAATTTAATATATTATAATATACAAAATTTTAATTTGATACATAATGCATAAATTATATTTCTTGAAAGATAAAATCTTTATTTAAAAGAATTAGTTAATTATATATTGTATAGAAAATGTTTTCTCACTTTCAAAATTTTGCCGCCCTAGAAAATTTGCCGCCCTGGGCACTAGCCCCGACTGCCCCTAGTGTAAATCCAGCACTGACCGTACGGGCTTGAGTGATGAAGTTGACACAAACGTATGAGTTGTTTGTATGAAAGTAATACTTTTCTAACAAATTTCAAATATAGGTTAATAGGTTTATTTAATAAAAAAAAAAGAGATTTCTTCGAGTCGCATTGAAATAGGGACATAAGGATTACTATTAATTTTAGTGTCCTACATATTCAGCTTCACCAACTGCGCTATCGATGCTTAACAACATATACTATAGTCCTTTCGAAGGTTTCCAAATTTTTTCCATAACTCAAAGACTTTAGACATTTCTACAGCTTCTCTAAAATAAGCCTGAAGATTGAAAGGTGAGTTATTGTAAAGGATATGCCTGTTGGCATGAACATAAACTTTTCAGATCTCTTTTTTCCATTTTATACCATGTATATATGAAATATATCAAGGTATGCTAAGTATAATCCCAAGTTTGTAACTCTTAAAAATATTAATGCCATATTAAAATTTTTCTGTAGGTTTTCTTAAAATCACCTCATTAATCCATTTTTGGTTATCCGTCCGTTTGTCTGTCTGTAGATGTAGGAAGATCGAGTTCATAAATTAACAGCATAGTTCAAGGTCATGTAAACCGTAAAACATCTTGTGAACCGTTAGAGATAGCACAAAAGTTTAAATATAAAAAATATTCCTTTTAAAAAAATTTACAACTTTTGTTTGAAATATTTTTTCGTAAACAACATTATTTACCCATAAAGGCACAAATTAGCTTAGAAATATTATATAGAATGTATATACAGGTACCTATTATTGATATTTTAAATTTATTTGTTACGCATATTATGTATGTGTTTATTTGTTTATCTTTCATTACTTACATAACGTGAAAAAACAAACGGTACCGTTATCAACACTATGTCTATACATGGTATTTCAACAATTAACTTAGTTAAATGTTTGTTTTCAGTGGTTTATGTGAGTATTTCTATATTAAAATTTGAAAAATCCAATGTGTTTTCGAGATTTTTATTTCAATACAGAATTTCTAACAGTTAAATAAACGTTAAATGGAGGGAGGAGGCAAATATGACTTTAGTGATGTAGTTCTGCTACTCACGACTTTATTTATTTGTATAAAAAACTTAAACGAATTGTATTTTTGTAGATAAACTCTCTGTAGCTGTGTAGTGTGTAGTTTTTTTTCCTAAAATACAATATTGATAATAGATATAACTACGATTCTGAACTATGGCAGAACATAAATAAATAATCATAACGACATAAAAATAAATATAAAAATTGTCATAGATGTATTTTATCTGTACCGAGTTTGTCTGAACAAATATAGGTTAAAAGACAACAGGGTATTCTACTATATTTGAAAAAGTACTTCAAAATGTTGATTTTGCTAATAAAAAGCCACCAAAAATTTATTTCGGAAAAATACACACGCTTTCTTGTCAAAAACCAAAATTAAATTTTAAGCCTTTGTTAAACTGTCAAAAGCTCGGGCATCCAATTTGGTGACGTAATATCGGTATCATTATACGAAATAACACAGATTAGTTTGACAGATATATATTCATAGACAACTAATTATAATAAATATAAATATTTATTATAATTATAATAATATATATTATAATATATATTATACCCAGCTGTCTACACTGAACTGACTGATGGTCTATGGTTCATACCGATATGACATCACATCAGGGCTTGTCCCAGTTTTTGGTCACGTGATATACAGTTACAATTACGATTTTTAATTTTAATATTATAAAAGAAAAATGTGCTTTTATGACTCGAAATCAGTATATAAATATATTTTTACATAAATTTTAACTTTTTACAAATTTCATAATTTATTTTTCACTACCGAAAGTACCCTATTGTTTTTATTATGAATTAAGTAATTGAAGTCCTTTACACTTTCTGCGTAACGCTTGTTGAGAGTTTGACTGGTATTTTGTACATAAAATAATACTTGAACTACAAATTTATGTCATTTCCTTTCCATAATTTCATTTTTGTTTTCGATTTAAAGATATAAATATCAAAGATATAAACAAAAAAATCAGCCGTAGAAGTTTACGGTTCAGAATTTAACAAGCCAAATTCTTACTTTGCCCAGAATACTAACGTAGATTCGTTGCATGACCAGATAATCTTATTCCCACTCAAATAATTAAGTTTCACGCGGTACGTATACTGTGCTATGCACACAATGTGGTTTTCTACTAACTTCTAAGTTGGAATGATTCAGTAGAAAAGGAACAATACAAAAAAAACAAAAAAAAAAAAAAAACAAAAAAACCAAAAAAAATTATAATAAATATTAAATCATATAGAATTTTTCTATTTATTAAAATGTCGCCTAGTTCAGAATGACTAGACAACAAAAATATTTGTATATAATCCTTATTTTTAGGATATGGAAGGAAGAAAACTGTTATTAACTGAAATAACTTTCATGATATGCCATACTTCTTTAAAGGTTCTTTATACAGAATGTTCGATTTACATCTAGGCATATAAATATCACGAATATGCCGAAATACATGTGTAAAGCAATGCATCTAAGTAAGAGGTATTATATACATGTGTTGGAGCCTCGATATGCGTTGAGATAGTTGTAAGACGCTTAGAAAGTGGGAGTTTCTTAGTTGAATAGATGAACTACAACAGATAAGCCACGATACAAGTTACTTTTGCAATTTCATGTAACACCTACAATACCTCTTACTTACATGCATTGCTTAATGCATGTATTCTATCATACTTGTGATATTTATGTGCCTAGATATAAATCTAACAATCTGTATATTAACTATACAACTTTTTTTAACTGTGAAGGGAAAAAAATTACATTTGTTGTCAAAAAACATCAAAATATGCTTGCTTGGAAAATTTGCAGAAATAGTGTACGCGCCAACACTATCCACAGATTCACCCACTTGCTTAAAGTGATTTTAAACCCACAGTATTTTAAAAAAGTTTTGGTTTATTGCACGGTACATACTAAAAAACGATACATCTACACGATACCGTTATATGGTTATACATATAAACCAAATACATGCTTTCTAGTCAAGTAATGAGTTATTTTTGGCTTTACATTACCACGCAACTACAAAACTATATAATATATTGTGTGCAAGTGATGCTTATAAATTTGATAATATAGATATCGCTCTTCAATCATCAATACTCTAACAAAGGTCGTCTCTGTTCATCAAATGATGGATCTTCGATGAACTCATAATTAAATTAAAGTTTTGTTTTTATTTCATCGACAACCTTATATTTTTATGGTATTATTATAATTTACAAAATTGTCTTAATATTTTAGATAGGTTTTTATCACACTCTCTAGATTTTTTGATATAGAAAAATCCAATTGAAAAGGATAACCTATATGATCCATCATTTTTTCAGCCAACTTTGAACGATAAAATAATAACAGAAAGCCGGGTGACCTAGGGTTTTTTTGAAATTTTTGGAAACTTTGTTAATAAAAAAATATATTTTATATAGTTTTATTGAACACTAGTATTATTCAACCCTTGCAAATCTCCTTAAATTAGTGTTCTTTCGTTTTTGGTAGTTATTAATTTTAAATAACTTTATTACGATTAGCTAATTCATTCTGATGATGAATACGTCATAGTCCAAATACGTATTTATATAATACAAAAAACGATCTAGTAAATTGGGGCAAATATATCCCAAAATTGTTTTGATTGATCAAGACGAAAGTTAGAAGTTCGATTGCGATTTAATACTATCCTAGCTGTAATCTTAATATATTTGGATAAAGTTCCTTGAACCACCTCAGATTAATAAGAAGATTTAACAAATGATTTCTAAACGGAAACTCGTTCTGCTTTAATCTATTTGCTGTCTGTTGTATCCATTTGACTAATGATACAACTTAAAAAAAGTCACGTCTCTATTAAAATATTTAAACATCAGACGATTTTAAAAAAAACCTTTACATATAAAAGTGTATACAATAAATACGCCATAGTGAAAATAAATGAATTTTTCACCGTATACGTATCCTTATGAATGTCGTTAGCTGACTCATGATTTTGGTTTCGATCACAAGTAAAAAAAAAAAAAAACAGTATACACGTGTTCCCACTACATTAAGAGCCCTTGTTGTCTACAGTGTTAGGTTTAATATATCAAATAATCGAATACCGACCATGTGAACACTTCATTACACTTCAGTACATTCCGTGTACACACCCAACCATTCTTACACTTCATTGGAGTGAACACATAATACACCCACCAAGTTCTGATCTCCCTACTTTACTTACTATCTTCTACTTCTGGTGTTTGTATACATCACAACACACACATAGGTGTATTATAGTATCTGTGTGCAGAAGCCTATGTTAATCGTAAATGCAATAAACTTAAAATATACAGGGTCCGTCACCATATGTGGTACATTGAGTATTTTAAGGCGGTATCAATTTAATTTAATTTAGTATTTCATTGGATATATATATATATATAGATAGATATGGACACACACACAATATTTTTTATTTTTAAGTAGTGGGAGATTTTGGTACATAACAAAAAATAAAAACTAGTATTTCATTGGATATATATATATATATATAGATAGATATGGACATACACACAATATTTTTTATTTTTAAGTAGTGGGAGATTTTGGTACATAACAAAAAATAAAAACTATTATTTTTTGTTATGTACCAAAATCTCCCACTACTTAAAAATAAAAAATATTGTGTGTGTGTCCATAACTATCTATATATATATATATATATATATCCAATGAAATACTAAATTAAATTAAATTGATACCGCCTTAAAATACTCAATGTACCACATATGGTGACGGACCCTGTATTTAAATAACTTAACACAAAACGTTTTATTTACTTGAGATTAGTCTCAAGAAATGTTATAGTTATATTCCATTTTCTTGTAGATATGTTTAATGTTATATTTTTATTATTTTACTGAATAATTTTAAATCTACTGCCATCTATTGGCCAAAAAAGCAAGGCATGGAAAACTTAACAAAAATTAACATATTGCCAAGAAAAAAGAACAAGAGGTGTCATGGGCACCCGGTAGGAGCTATATTACTTTCGTACCTTATAGAATATTATATATGTATATTATATATTATAAATGAAGCGCTTACTTATTTGATTAAAGAAATTTTTATGAAAAATTTAAGGTATTAATTTTAGAAGTTAAAAAATGTTTGTTTGATTATTTAAAAAATTTTATTTGATAGCAACTTTTAGCTTTAACTGTATGGATTTATTGTAATATTAGATTAAAGAAGACATACTTCTGATTTAGTAGTCAATCCAATATGTGCGTACATTACGTTTGGTTTGATCAGGATTTTTATTATGACATACCATATAAATTTCATTATACTAACTTTAAATTATCTCTGTTATCTTTAACTTCTGATAACTTTCACAACTTAATTTTTCAAATGATAAAACATAAAGATGTCCTAATGATGATATAAATGCACATTGCCGGGTCGGAAAACTTGTGAATCATTTTCGTTAATAATGTTGCGAAAATTATTTATTATGCCTCGGAGAAAAGATTTTAAATTTACTTGGAACAAAATTACGAACAAAACAAGTGAAAACAAATTATTGACAGAGTTAATTGTTAAAATACCATGAGAGTGTTCATTACTCTGTCACATTACACATACATACATGTCACACATATATAACTGATATTCCCACGTTATACATACTATACAATTTGCTCATAGTTTGCGATCTCACGAGTAAACAGTGATGTTTATGAAAAAATGTTTCAAACAAAATTTGTTTAGTTTTTTATAAGGAACATTATTTACATTTAAACTTTTGTTCTGTCTCTAACAGTGATAAAATTTAAAAAAATTTTAAATTTCAGCTTGATATCTCTGGAACTATTAGTTTTAAAGAAAATTTAGTTTAACTATTAGTTTTAAAGATCCTTTTTTTTTCTAAAGTGTCCAAATAACCTTAAAATATTTTCCCCGAAACAAAATAAATAATTTTTGCTATTTTATTAAGGAATTTGCAATTTTATTATTTGGATTGAAAATGTTAAAAGAATGCTAAAACTGAATTTTTTCAATTTATAATTGAAAAATAAGAGGGTAAAAACTGCAACTCATTCGTTCAATAAAATTTCTTCATTCTTTATCATTTACTTGTTGCTGATGTCAGAGGTCAGTGCACTTCCGTACAGTCATCTTAAAAATTTCTAATTTAGAAAATATTAATAAAAAAAATTTAATAGAAAGCCTTTGCTTGTGCTCAAAAATGTCAAATGTTAAATAATTAATCAAAAAATAAAATATTTTGACAAATTGGACATTTTTTAGTAGTTTATTAATAGTATGTATATCTGTGAAAATTTAGTTCGAAAATATGTAAAAAACTTATTTTTGATCAAATTTAACCACAAGTACTTTAAATAAAATTTGGATAAACTATCATAATTATATTGTAGTAATTAAAAATAAATTTTGAAGAATAATACTTACTTTTAGATGCCTTTAGTTGAAACAAAATGCGTGGCATTGTTACACAAATTTGAACACGGTTATGGATTTAAAGTAAGGTCTTTCGAAAGCTAGACCTAACCAAGCATTTATTCGAAATCAGCACATCAAATTGTATAGGAAAACTTATTCACATGTATTTAATAAATTACAAGTAAAGAGTTGTTGAAGTACCCTGTATAGAAAGTGTTGAATATCGGTGTTTCTACTATTATTTTTATAAATTAGAAGAGTTTAAAAAACACAATTATGTTAGCCGAAAGAGCGCAAATTATTTGGTTTTTGAAGATTTCGAAAGAATTTTCTAGAATTTTTATCGAGAATGTTTAACAAGACCACTGGTTAAAGTTACCTGAAAACTTTTAACTTTTTATCTTTTATAGTTTTGGAGAGAATAGACAGCAAAGTTTTGTACTTATTTGCGCCCTCACGGATAAGCAGTTACGTTTAAGAAAAAAATGTTTCGAATACAATTTGTTTATTTTTTTATAAGGAACATTTTAACACTAAAGATTTTGTTCTATCTCTAACGGTTTACAAGATGGGCCTTACTTTTTATGTCTTAAGCATGCTATAAATATTTCAGCTTGATATCTCTTTTCGTTTTTGAGTTATCGTGATCACAGACAGACAGATATATATGCCATAATTTTGTTCGTAGAATCTATAGTTTGAGGCGTTATAAACTTGGGATTAAACTTAAGACACCTTTATATTTATTACAAATATACAGGGTATAAAATTTTTGTAGACTGTAACTGAGACCATGAGATTGAAAATATTTCGTTTGCTCAGAAAACGAATACCTTGGTCCAAAATGCGAATACCGGAATTTTTGATAGATCTTTTTCAAGAAAAATAAACAAGCTTTCAAGGTGGTATTAACAAATTTGTTGTAAAAATTTTTAAATTTTTTACGCTTCTAAACTTCATGTATAATTTAGGGATAACATTTTTCACCCTTTCGCCCTTCTTGGAATGCGGCAAGGGACACTTTTTGAGCAAAGGATTCCAAAACTAAAAAGTACAAGTTTTCAAATGAGCTTTTGAGGTTCCAAATTCGAAGATTTTTCGCAGCGATACAGCTG
Source organism: Chrysoperla carnea (assembly GCF_905475395.1). NCBI lineage: Eukaryota > Metazoa > Arthropoda > Insecta > Neuroptera > Chrysopidae > Chrysoperla > Chrysoperla carnea. Next base: position 19,375,457 of record NC_058342.1, on the reverse strand, counting down.
TTTGAAATATAGGTAAAATTTTGTGTAAAAATTTGGTTTCGTATTAATTTGGCGCAGGCTCTTAAAAAACTTTGAAATTTCGTTTATTGTAATTTTTGACTCTTCTGACTCAAATGGTGGTCGACCCCTGAGCTAGGCTATATGTTTCATAAGTTTTGTTTCAAATAAAATTTAGTACGCTTGGTATGAATCCAAGAGAACTGGGTTCGACTTCTTTTATGTGAGTATTTTTATCAATTCTCTTTAATAATAATATTTAAAGATTAACAAGACAAACTATTTGTTTTTATCATTTACGCCTTTGATGCATCATATAAAACAACAATTATATTTGAAAGACTTTGAAGTTAAAAATTTGTATATCTATTTTAGTAAACAAATATAAATAATAAACCATTATTAGTTTTAAAGGAAAAAGGAGCTCGTATTTTGATTCATGTTGTATAATTTATACACACAGAGTTAAAAGTAAAAATGATGTCATGGTTAAAATCTTTTTCAATTGAATAACTTTTTTATTGTATAGAAATAACGACAAAATCATTATTCAAGTGAGTTTTGAAACACCCAATAAACACACTGAATAAAAATTGTAAATTTTATTTAAAACTTTTTAAAAATAGTTTTGTGAATTTAAATTTATTTTTAAAATATTCATTGGAGAATTGTACAAATTGACTTTAATATTGGTATGGAGAAAGCCAAGCCAATGCAAACCCAACATTGAACATTGAACATTTGAACATTTGAACACATACCTACCATACCAATAACCATTCTATTTTAAATAGCACAGTTAAAGTCATACAAATTGTATATGCTGATAATATTGATTATAGATTATACAAGTTTTTGGAATCAACTGTATATGGATTATGTTTAAAATTTTATACAAAAAACACTGCAAATGATTCCACAAAAAGTTCTATCTTTGTGGACTAAGAAGGTATAAACTTTTTTTCCATTAAAAATTTCGAACTTACAAAAATTTCTGGGTCCCATTTGTTTTAAAGCATGTGTTTTCCCAAAAACTTATCGACTAACTTTTTTGTCCGCTTATAAAAACTTTTGCCCATTAATTTGATATGATATTATGGTTGATTAAATCAATTAAACTACTATTTGAAGCTCCTCAAATCTTGGGAGCTTCGAAAATAAGCTTGGTAGACAATTCAAAGCTACATACCAATTAGCAAACTTCTATCTTTCATAGTTTCGGAGAACTCCTATGGAAACTTAATTACAAAATTTAGTGCTCTGAGATTTTCAGAGTTTTTTGCCGAAACTATGAAACATATAGAAGGTTACCATTTGGTAGGGAAGTGTCAGTTATTGTTTTATTGTGCCTAATTTCATATCAAGCCGATTTGATTACATTAAAAGGAATTAATTAGACGTTATGATTTTTCTTTACTAATCGTATTTAATCCCTTTGATACTATCAGATAGGATTGGTATGAAGTTAGTCAGTATAGATCCAGGGCTTCAAACCAATTTTCAAGTTTTTATCTCTTCTAAGTTCAGAGAAAAGGCTTGGAACTGAATTTACGATGGATAGAATTTTTAATGGATATATAATCTACGTCCTTCTGATACGTAAAATCTAAAATTGGAAGAAGGATTAAAATAATTTTTCCTGGTTCGATTACAATAACTTCTACCTATCGTTTTCTACAACAGCAAAAAAAAAAAACAAAAAACAAAATCAGGAATAGAAGTTGAGAATTAGTATTATTATAAATTTTTAAAGAACTTATTACCAAGGGCATTTTGGAACTTTTAATAGATAAGTTTCATTACTTGTGGGATGTAGTCAAAAAAAAGCTACAAATTTTTAACAAACGTTTAGCAACATGACGGATGTTACTTTTTTTCTCCCTGGCTCAAAAACGAATCATATTGTTAAAAGCATGAAAATTTGAATAGCTATTTAGATTTTGTTATTCTCGTTTTGTTTCAATAGAAATGCTTCAACTAGATTCTTAAATTAGACGGAGATCACAGTTTTAAAGCTAAAGAAATGTACAACAAAATTAGTATTCTAAAATCGTTTGTTATGCAAGTTTGCAACTCGTGAATCAAAATTTCTGAAACTTTGGGATTAAATAGTAAGCCCTATTCTTAGTTTATGGAAACCATTGGTGCCATTTTGTCAAAAGTTAGGTTTGTCATACTTTTAGTATAGGGACTGCAAACACCATGCTGGAAATACCTTAACATCAACCTTTGATTTACAATCAATAATAAAAATAATAAAAAATAATTTTATTTACACTTATCAAAATATTTCAATGCACCTTTTTGACTTGGTTTGTTTTTTTTATTTATTTAAATTATAAATTGTTAATTAATACACAAATTTTAATTTTTATCGACATTTTTTTTTCTTAAAACCATCTAATTTAACTTGTTAAAAACATCTCATTAAGTTTTTTAATTAAGGGGTTATTTGAAATTAAAAAAAATTAATTATATAATTTTTGACATTTGTTTTTTTCTCATATCATTTTTTTTTATCAATATATTTTATTAGTCCACTTTTATCAATAGGCTTTATTAGTTCGTTAAGAAATATCCACGGTTATAAAGTTTCCATTCTTTTTTTTTATCCATTTTTTTTGTATACTATGTATGTATGAAATATATCAAGGTATACTAAGTTTAATCCCATGTTTTTAACGCTTAAAAATATTGATGTTATGAACAAAATTAGTGGTATAGGTTATAAAATCACCTAATTGGTCCATTTCCGTCTGTCCGTCTATCAGTACGATAACTTAAAAAAGAAAGGAGATAACAAGCTGAAATTTAATAGCATGCTTAAGGCGTAAAAAATGAAGTGAAGTTCATAAATGAGCAACATAGGTTAATTGGGTCTTGAGTCCGTGGGATCCATCTTGTAAACCATTAGAGATAAAACAAAAGTTTAAATATAAAAAATGTTTTTTATAAAAAGGACTTTTGGTTGAAACATTTTTTCGTAAATTATAATATCAGTTTTATGCGATGTATATTTTATGCTCTGTCGTTGACTGCAGAACGTGGGCGTACAGAATAAGCTCATAAAGACGAAGGAAAAAGTTATTTATCAATTTTGAATCTGAGGCCTACTTTGCGTGATAATTAACAAAGTAAATTAATAGAATATTTATAAAAAGTAAATATTTTTACCGAATCAATAATAATAATAATTGAAAAGAACATTATCGGTCAGTTTTTTATTAATAGAAATTTTTAGAGCTTACAAGTTATATTTTTTCAAACGCAGAAATATTTTTTTGATATTTATGTACTTATTTATCTTTTGATGACGTCATTTCTAAATAATAATAATAATAATAATGGCGTTTAACCTCCGTTTCTCTGACATATACGCCTATAACAGAGGCCACCCACATCATTATTTGTTAATCTTTATTTATTTAATTACAAACATATTTACAATTACATTTTTGATGTGGGTGGAATCGGTTACTTCGTTCTTATCCAAGCGATGACAATGTGATCAATTCTACCGCTCTCATTAATCAAAATTGTTCACACTGCCGCTGCCTGGATTCGAACCAGCAACCTAAGTCTAAATGGACAAACAGTCATAGACACACGCCTTAGACCGCTCTGCCATTTAGGCTCTAAATAGGTAATATATTATCAAGTTAAAACTTGGAAAATTTGTTTGAAAAGAAGTAGGTGAAAAGTTCAAAATATTTGTTTCCGTATGTTATATAATTATCAAGAGATTTTCATTGGTTAACACATTCTCTCATTTCCACCGTAATGGTACCACCTGTCTTTAAAATACCGATACTGATAATGGGTGTATAGTTTACAAAAATAATTAAAAATGTAATTAATAATTAGTAGTAAGTATTCAAATGAATAATACACGTGAATTGTCATTTAATTTTTTTTTTTTTTAAAGTTTAAAATTAACTGTTAAGGAAAACTGAAAATGGAAAAAGAAAAACATTGAGTAATAATAAAAGTTTTATAAAAATGCTATTAAATAATAAAGACCACCATAGAAGAATGTTTTATTCACCTCTTTATAGCACTATATCAATACGTTTATGACTAGAACTAGAATGAATCGACTGCATGTCTCAATAACAATATAAGTATAATGATACTTATAGGTTTTTATATAAGACTAGACTGATACCCACCCGCTTCGTTGGGTTTAAAAGTAAAGATTGATAAAGATAGCTCTTGCGTATCCCTTTTCTATAACACTGGAAATAATGGTAATGATTCTTACACGGGTAAAATATATGTATGGTTTTCCATTTTTTTAAATGTATAATAGTCGTAATTATTCATTGAGTATATCAGAAAATGTGGCCGTGAAATATTTTATATTGACTATTTTTACATAAATCTGTAATTTATGATAATGTCAAATGACTAATTTTACAGAAATCTGTAATTTATGGTAATGCCAAATTAAATGAATTTTTAAATTTATTATTTCATTTATTAATATATCTTTTTAAATTATATCTTATGTGTTATTCTGAAGTATGAGCTATATTGCTGTACAGTTTCATTAAAAACCAATCGCTAATTTGAAGCGTGGAAGCGTGACAAACAAACAAACACGGTTACCTTCGCATTTATAATATTTAGAGATAAAGATTACTCTAGCAAGTTTTTTTCGGTTCTACCCTTATCTTTCTTATTATTTTATCAAATTCTATGATTCATCCATCATTTTAAAGCCTACTATGTCTAGGTTTGACAAAAAATATATTCACGGAATGTACCGCTTAGGAAAAACATTACTTGGCAAACATCCTCCTGAAACTTTAGATATATAATTACTATTTTAAAAACATGTTCTCCTAATATTAATTATTTAAAAAGTATTTTTGACTTTTTTCACCACATTTCTAGGAAATTTGTTGTTTGTTTTTTTTAGCTACGGATAGCTATGGTTACGGTAACTACGGTAGTAGGATTCCCCTCGGGTCGAGCTAGTATAAGTATAATGATACTAGTAGTGTACGTACATAATACAGACAATCGAGTCAAATACTTACTTTGAGCTTTGAGAAAAATTATGAGAAAAAGTTGAACATTTCGTTATAGGTATTTAAAAGGGTGTTCAATTATAATTTCAATAACCCTGTATCAAAGAGTGCTTGGAAATGAAAAATTAACTTAAAAAATTACTTTATTTACCATTTAAAGTAGTACGAGCGCCAAGGCAGTTTTGAACTCATGGTTGAAATTATTTGTATCTTATTAAAAAAAATTGGAATAAAATTTTTCGATATCTGCTTTGGTTTTCGAAATATCGAAAGCTACATAATTAAACATAATTTTCATTTTTCGATGTTTTGAAAATTACTCCAGATATCGAAAAATTGTATTGTATTATTGGGTTTTATATCGACTTTCCATTTTCAAAATTGGTTGGGATAGAGTTATTCGGGTTAACTGGGCATACTTTTCCCTTTCAATCCATACCATGTTTTAAATATTAAACCCGACTATAAATTTTCGTGTACTCTCAATTGGGAGCCAATTGGATTGTCCAATTAAAACCCCCAACTACCCCCCAAAAATGGGAGTTAGTTACGAGCCTGAGAGGTCAACTTTTTTACGAAGTTTATACGACCTAATTAACAGCGGCAGAAAATTTCTAAGATACCTTAATTTTTATACCATGTATTTGAAATATACAAAGGTATACTAAGTTTAGTTCCTCGTTTTTAACTTTTAAAAATATTGATGCTATAAACAAAATTTTGGTATAGGTGTTCATAAAAATCACCTAATTAGTCCATTTCCAGTTGTCTGTCTGTCTGTCTGTCGGTCTGTCATCACGATTACTCAAAAATGAAAAGAGATATATATATATATATATATATATATATATATATATATATATATATATATATATATATATATATATATATTATACGATAAAGAGATAAATGAGCAACATAGGTCAATTGGGACTTGGGTCCGTAGAACTCATCTTGTAAACCGTTAAAGATACGACAAAAGTTTCAACTTTTGTTTGAAACATTTTTTCGTAAACATCACTGTTCACCTGTGATAGCGCAAATTGTATAGTATGTATTATATGAGTATATCAGTTATATGTGTGTGACATGTATGTATGTGTAATGTGACAGAATAATCAACACTGTCTATACATAGTATTTCTACAATTAACTCAATCAATTATTTGTTTTCACTTGTTTCCTTTAAGAAATTCAGTTTAATTGTACTATGTTTGCCATTAGGTATTTGTAACATCTTGTAAATGATATTAAAGTTTATTTACGTGTGTAAAAATGTTCACTCACAGCTTTTAGGATATCGTGCGTGTTGTTCGTCTTCAAGTCATTATTTATACGATTCAATATCCATTAAAAGTGGTCATCATCACGATGCTATTCTATACATTATAAGACCTAATTCGACCATTTATTTTACTTTGTAAAAAATATAATATCTATCTGCTTTGTGTTTGTGTGTTAAACTTTACTATTATAATTCTAAACATAATTAATAGTTATTGCTGTATCTGTCAAACTAGTCGCCACCCGCGTGCGTCCCTAGTCAATTCTTATGACACTCCTTAAGGTAGTTTTAGCACAAAGACAATTTTAGACTTAGAGTTGAAATTATTTGTACATTATTTTCATTTTTGATGATGAATTTTGTTATAAATTCATGAATGTAGACGAAAAATAATCATACAATGTCTCGATATCTGCCTTGGTTTTCGAAATATCGAAAGCTAAATAATTAAACAAAATTTTCAATTTTCGATATTTTAAAATTACTTCAGATATCGAAAAATTCTATTCGTACTTTTCGTCCTTTATTTTCAAGTTATAATATAATTGACTATCCAAATTGAAATTATATATTTTTTAAATTTTTGTCCCCATTACGGTGCTCATACATCCTAACAAGAAGTCACTGACCCACTACTTTTGAAAGCAGCTGATTGAACTTTTACCATTTACAATATTTTTAATAAGATTTGTTTTGCTTTGGAAGCATCGTATTAAAATTACATCCAATTTATGTCTGAATTTTATTTATTTAGGCTCAGAATCTACAAGTTTGTAATTTAACAAAGAAAGTTTGAAAAAATTTGACTCGATTCGCGACAAACTCTTGCTCCTTATTAAGGTTAGAAAATCGACGTTAATTTTGTTTTTTTTTCGTATTATTTATGCGTTTAGAATACACTCCAAAAATTATAAAGCATAGTTTTTAGCTTGTTACTTAACACGCATAATAACAATCATTTCTAAAAATCGCAAAGCTTAAACATAGCAACTTGCTGATCAGGAAGAACTTTATGAGGAATTATTTGACTTTTTATCTGCGCTGAATAGTGATAGATATGTTGATAATATTCATGAACGAGTGAAAACAAACAATTGGCTGAGATCGAAATACCCTGTAAAGAAAATGTTGAATATCAGTGGTTGCAATATGTTTTTATAAATCAGAAGATTTTAAAGAACCAACACAAATATGATGGTCTTTCGAACGCATTTTAATTGGTTTTCGAAAATTTTAGAAATTTTTAACTGGGTAAGGTTAGGTTATATTGGCTGTCCGCGAAAGACACACTTAGGCTATATAGCCCATTGTGATACAATATATGTGTTTTACCACCTTTCCGCTGATCATTTCATTTATCAGCTTCTCAATTTCAGAGGCTGAGTGCACGTCCTCATGCATATACCATGCACTTCACCAGCCCATCACAACTATTAGTTAAATTAATTCTGTTGCGACGGCGGGAATCGAATCCGCTGCTCTAAGCATACCGCAGACGGAATTGGTTACGCCTTAACCAACTGAGCTAATAGGGCGAAAAATTCTTAACTAGATTGTTTTTCGTTTTCCGAAAATATTTCACAAGACCACTAGAAAATAAGAACCACACAAGTAAACAGTGGTGTTTACGAAAAAAAGTTTCAAACAAAAATTATTTATTTTGGAACATTTTTTACATTTAAACTTTTGTTCTATCTCTAACGATTTACAAAATGGGTTCTACGAATCCAAGAGTCAATTGATGCATGTTGTTCATCGAATTCAGTCTCAATTTTGCGTCTTGAGGGGAATATAAAAATTTCAGCTTGATATCTAGGGGAATATAAAAATTTCAGCTTGATATCTCTTTTCGTCCGTTTTCTTCATAACTCGATAAGTCGATAATAGTCGTAATTTTTCATTGAGTATATCAGAGAAGACGGCCGTGAATTATTTTGTATTGAGTATTTTGACAGAAATCTGTAATTTATGGTAATGCCAAATTAAATTAATTTTTAAATTTTTTTTTTTTATTAATATATCTTTATAAATTATATCTCATGTGTTATTCTGATATATCAGCTATATTGCTGTACAATTCCCTTAAAAACCGTTTGCTAGTTTTAGCGTGAAAGCGAAACAAACAAAATGCTTACTTTGGCATTTATAATATATAGAAATGGAGATAGAGATATCCTCAGTGGCACAAAATTTTTATACCATGTATATGAAATATGCAAGGTATACTAAGTTTAGTCCTAAGTTTTTAACGCTTGAAAATATTGACGCAACGAAAACAATTTTGGTATATTTGTTCATAAAATCACCTAATTAGTTCATTTTCGGCTGTCTATCCATCTGTCTGTCCGTCTGTCTGTCAACACGATAGGTCAAAAACGAAAATAAGATATTAAAGCTGAAATTTGTATAGCATGCTCGTGACATAAAAAGTGAGCTCGAGTTCGTAAATGAGCAACATAGGTCAATTGAATCCCGGGTCCGTAGGATCCATTTTGTAAACCGTTAGAGATAGAACAAAAGTTTAGTGCAAAAAATATTCCTTATAAAAAAAATAAACAACTTTTGTTTGAAACATTTTTTCGTAAACATCATTGTTTACCCGTGAGAGCTTAAATTAGGTGTAAATTATATAGTTTGTATTAATTATATGGGAATGTCAGTTAAGTGTGTATGTATGTATGTATGGCTATCTGTCTTTAACTTATATGACTTAAAAAAACAAACGATTGGGTCATCAACACTGTCTATACATGGTATTTCAACAATTAACTCAGTCGATTGTTTGTTTTCCCTTGTTAAATATAATTAATTATGACATTGAAGAATCAGGCGATATTACTTATAAAGTTATATTCTGACCACTGAAAGCGATGTTAGAGTGAGAACCGATTTTTAGATTTTTAGTCTTAAAAAACGAAGAGAGACACCAGGATCGAATCTGAAGTTTATTTCAGTGGGATGTATGCTCCTGACTCAGTTTTGCACTTTTCTGAAATGTTTGCAAATGATAAAATGTCTAACAACTTATATTGTCTATTATGCATAACAGTACTAACTGAATAACCTTAATTTAAAACAGTTTCTTGTTTGAATAAATTTGAATAACTGCTCATATTTATTTCAATGGTACAATTTTGTTTATTTTATATTATATTAAAATTATATAAAACAATGTGAAACACAACTTTTGTTTTGTAACATTTATCTCACTAATTGCAGTTAATATCACGTGAATTTGTAACTAGTAATGTTGACCTAACCCAATGTTGGTGGTCCGTCCCGTTCGTTTGTCCGTATGTTTTAGAAAATGTTGTTAACAAAATGTTTTTGAATATAAAATAATAATAATATTTTGAGTATAAAATATCGTTTTTGTTTCACTACCATAAATAAAACTTTCTAATTGTGGCAATTAGTTGAAATGTTATATTTTGTTTATCAATAATTTTCATCGAAATATTTGATATTTGATGTTAATTTATTCACTAGCCTGATACCCGCCCGTTTCTCTGGGCTTAAACGTAAAAAACACCCCTTTATAGCCTCCACCTCTCTTGATGTGCACAGTTTTAAATTTTGTTAAATGTTAAATAGTCACAATTCATTGAGCATATCAGAAAAGTTGGCCATGAATGGTTGGATATTTACTATTTTAAATTTTTACAGAATACTTTAATTTATGGTTAAAAATAATGATTATAGATCTGCTTCATTATAATCATCATTTTTTTCTATCTTATGCTAGGAAAACAACTTTTGATATGTAGTCTCTACGGCAATTGCAAGCTTTGACGTCCTATTTCTATTTGTACATTTAAATCCTTCATATTTTCGTAGTTATTGATGTTATGCAAAAATTGATTTCACGAGATGTTTTGGCCCTATAACGAACGTCTTTACTTTACTAAACAATGATAGTCTGTCGGTTTAATTCGCAAGAAATTATATTTTCAAATAATTTTAAAATTCAAAAGACTTCAAAATGAAGTTTTTTTTGTTAATTTCAACAGCAACCAATGCGGTATTAAGATTATTGCATTGTTGTATACGTTATCCGGTATAACAGAACAATCACATATCACAATCCAGACAGTGAAAAAAGTGGTTCAGATGTACCGGCGATTCATTAATGATAGTGAATCAACTATTATAAATGAATACCGACTCTGAATGGCCAAATGGAAAACAGAATGTAAAAATAATTCCGCCAAAGTCGGCTGCTTATCTCATTCAAGCATGCGACCAAGATTTGTAGCGTAACTCTTTCAACCAGCGTAGCCACCGCAGAGAGATTGTTTTCTACACTCTACGGGATAAAATCTTGATTGTATGCCTCATTGGGGCAGGAAAGATTATTCGAGCTTGCTTATATTATCAACTTCGATGATATTATTAAAGCTTGAATTTTTTATTTAAGTAAAGAACTTAAATATAATTATTTAATGTAAAATGTATACTGGCATTTAATTTAAATTGAAGTTAAAAAAATTTCATCAAAATTGGTTCAGCCGTTTTTAAGTAAGGTTGTGTGCGAACTAACATCTTACAGGTTTATTAATTTGCAAATACAAAATACAAAATCTTGGTCAGGGCATGATATATTTTGTAACCATCTCCTTTGTAGGAATGCACTATATCGCTCATGAGCGAGTTTGTACTTCAATTTGCATTTGGCCGATTTTCGGGGCCCATAACCTGTTTTGAGGGATGGATCCGCGCTTGGTTATTTGCAGGCAAATTTTTTCTCTGCAGAAAACTTCCAAAATTATTATGATGGGCTCACTTTACCTAGTTTGAATCATTTGGGAGGTTGGTGGACTCATCTAAATGACTGTAGTATAAATAAAAATGGAATGTGTGTATCAAAAGACAAATATAAAAATAAAAAAATGTTCTAAATTTTAACAAGAATGTATGTGTATGCATATACTGCAGTATGAGCAACATTTCATGTTTTTTTCACCGCCAATTAGCGACTCTTTAAGCTTTTACCATGTCCTACATATTTTGATATAAATTTTATAATGTATTCTTGCCACATCGTTTAACATACTTGCTTGGTTTTGCTCACTTAATTTTCTGATTTAACATTATTATTGGATACATAGTGAAATTTCCATACCAAATACTGGATTTCATGATTTCATATTGCCTGGACATTTGAACTAAATTATTATTTTAGTAATTAATATCTTTTTAATAACTTAAAACTAATTAATAAAAGTACAAATTCAATAAGAGAAATTCAAATTTCTAAAACGGAAATTCAAATTCTAAAACGGAATTGACGTCATAGTATGTGGCTTGTCAGATTTGTTGACAAACTGTATGGTATTAATTATTTAGTTATATTATTCCACGGCTTTTTATTAGAAAACTTAATAATAACGTGTGTAAATTCTGTGTTGTAAATTCATTTTTTTAAAAGTGTAAATTATACATTGAACTGTCACCAATTGACAGGTCACATATTAGTACGGCATTCCCAGAAAACGCCAAAAGGACTGCGTTTAAACATCTCAAAATTATTATCTATTTTACATAGTTTTTTACACTGAATTACAGCATTTTTAAACAGTATTTATATTTTTTACTATGTTATAACGGTGTAAACAATTAATTAAAAATATAAAAAATACATGAATATTCCCTATTTATAGTATTGAATTTGAACTAGGAAATGGTATTGAATTAGAACCTCCGTCTCGTGCCAGAGGTTTAGAAAATTGGTGATTTCAGAAACTAGCGGGAGTCAACAAGAGCGTCGGTGACGAGCTTTTTGAAATCAACATGCAAATTTTTCAAAATTTCAAAATTTCAAATGAATTTTTATAGCAAAAAATTAATTCCAACTAAAATTTTCAACTGTCAATCTTTTATAGTGTTTGGAAAAATGGAAAATAAATTTTTATCCTAATTTAGACATTCATGAGTATGTGCGCACGAGAAACAAAGATATAAACGAAAATATAGTCGTTTACTTTTTTATAGTATAACAATTTTTGCATTTAAAATTTTGTTCTAGCTGTGATGGCTTACAAAATCGGTTCTACGGATTAAAAACCCAATGAAACGATGTTTTTATGAACTCAAACTCACTTTTTAGTTTCGGAGCACACTTTAAAAATTTCAGCTTAATATTTCTTTTCGTTCTTGAGACATTGTGTTGACGGGTGGACAAACGTATTCCAAAATTTTATTTGAAGCACTAATATTTCTAAGCGTTACAAACTTGGAACTAAACTTATTATAATCTGATATATTTCACATATAGGGTATAAAAATTGTTCGTTTGATTGTGGCTAGTAGTATATTTTATCACAGAGAAAAAAGTTACCCAGGATAAATAAAAACTATCGGTTTATTTCAAGCATCATTGCTGTTAACAAGAACTCATAGCTCGGAGAAAATGAACACATGGTCTCTTGTTTATACCTAAATATAAATTTATATACAAAATAGTTAACACAATTAACGGGCTATGTAAATTAGAAATAATAATGTTTAAACATCAACTTAATTTTTGAATTGTTTTAAAACACAAACATATTATACCAGAAAAAAATTTTTATATAATAGTACATTATTTTAGTATGTATATAAGTTAATGTTTTAGGAACAAACTAGAAAAAAATGTATATTTATATGTTAAAAACTCCATACCCGATTTTGGATAAAAAATGATAACAATAACTATTCAGAGGATACATTTCGGAGCAAGTAAATAAGTTAAAACTTTTTTTAACGCAACGTTTCACAATTATAAATTTTTTCGATAGAGTTAGTATTATCATTACATAATATTAAAATTACAGACATACCTAAATAGTTTTAAAATTTAGGATTATTACCTGTAAATTCAGGCTGCGCAGTACTAAACGCAACTATCACCGCCAGCCAGATGGCCCAAAGTTTAACTGAAAGAGCAAGAAGGGCAACACATCATAAAATCAGCCATAATAAAATTCTTGTTTTGCCGACGTTGCGAGCTCCTGTACCATTTAGACAAGAAGGACAATCCTGATAATCTTTTTTTTTCCACCGACTATGCGAGATCTTCAAGGGTTTCCATAATTTGGGACATCCAGTATACTTGTATAGAATATTAAAACGTCTAAACCATTAAAAATGAAGGAACCTTTTTTCGGATTTTGACTATTTAGATATATAATAGTATAATAAAACCTCATTGTGAATAAACAGCAACAACAATCCACATATACATTACTACAGTCAAATATAACCACCACTGATATCAATCCCAAATGTAATATAGAGAAAAGTACCATGCAACTACATTACTTCATATATACTAGTCCAAGCAAATTAAACATTTGGGTAGGTACTTAAAACTCTCAATCATCAGACTTGTTAAAACTAAAAAAAAAAAATTATGATAATATAAAAGTTTAAATGATTTTGAATGATTTAAGAAAGAACAAGTTAAATTTACAAAATTAAAAAAAACCCCCGACAAATTTTTTGGGGTACGGAACTCTAAAA